>NC_135954.1:91448344-92060318 GCF_053455715.1 Rhinoraja longicauda
GGGAGATATTGAGATGAGACCAGAAACGTAGCCAGAGGCACTAGTTTAAAATAATATCTGTAAGATGCAGGGAGAGGAATGTTGGGTTTTGGCAACCGAAAGCTGGGTGACCTATTTGCCAACTTTAAAAAGAAAATGAGAGCACTATTGAATGGAGTGATTAAATTGGGAAATACATAAGTCGTGACTGCAGAGGGTTGCAGTGCTGGAGGACGTAACGGAGATAGGAAGTGGAGAAGAGCATGGTTGAACTGGAAAGCAATGGTTACAATGGTACTTTATTTGTCGCATAAACTGAGGTCCAGTGAAATTCATTTTTGCATACAGCTCAGTACTAGTATCAATATGCATCAGCATTCGGATACATGTAAGTTTAGTTTAGAGATACAGCAGGGAAACAGGCCTTTTGACCCCACCGAGTCCGCGACGACCAACGATCACCTCGTACACGAGCACTATCTACATGTTAAGGATAATTTACAATTTTTACCAAAGCCAATTAACCTACAAACCTGTACGTGTTTGGAGTGTGGAAGGAAACTCCAGCGCCTGGGGAAAACCCATGCGACATAGAGAGAACTTATAAAACTGTACAGACAGCACCCATAGTCAGGATCGAACCTGGTCTCTGGCGCTGTAAGGCA
The DNA here is from genome assembly GCF_053455715.1 of Rhinoraja longicauda. Taxonomy (NCBI): domain Eukaryota; kingdom Metazoa; phylum Chordata; class Chondrichthyes; order Rajiformes; family Arhynchobatidae; genus Rhinoraja; species Rhinoraja longicauda. The sequence goes on from NC_135954.1 coordinate 91,448,989, forward strand.
GCGACTATACTGCTGTGCCAATGTGCAGCCCAATGCATCTTAGATAAGCATCTCAGATACAATACAAATGTATACGAGTAGAACACTGTGACAATATGCAGAGTCGCCAGTTGGTGTGATTTCCAAGTCCCGGTTGTATGTGCAGGGTTCTTGACCTGACCATGAAGGCTCGTTGTCCTGGCGGTGTTGCAGGGTTGGCCTGGCCAAGCATAGCCGTGGTGTCCTCCGCTGTTGCTCCACCGTTGTAGGCCAGGTCTGTCTGTATGGAATTTGCACGTGCTCCCTGCAATCGTGCAGTTGATGATGATGTTGATCGCTGGTCGGCACAGACTCAGTTGGCCGAAGGGCCTGTTCTCATGTGGTATCTCTAAAGTCTAAAAAGTTCCAGGTTGGTAGAATCATTTGATCCAACCAGACCATGTTGTGTGTCTCCGACAAACATCAATTCTGTTTACTTTTACTCTCCTTGATTCCAGATGTGGTAGGGGTAGATTGGAAGTGTTGCTTGCCGCCACTTGGGACCCCACCATTGGGATGCGGGGGTTGGTTGTCCCAATCCCACCTGATTGGGTGGAGGGTGTCCATCCTCCTGTTGTGATTGGGTGGGGGAATTCCTCCCCTCTGCTGTGATTGGTGGGTCGATTGCCCCTTGGGTTGGGATTGAGTGTAACTGGCTGTGGGGCAATCTCCCTCCAACTGTGATTGGCTAAGGGGGGAGTTGCCCCCCTCCTGTGATTGGCTGATTTGGGGAGTTTCCCCCCTCCTGTGATTGACTGCGGCGGGGGGGGGGGGGGGGGGTTGCCCCACCGGTGATTGGCTGCGGGGGGAGTTGACCCCCTGTGATTGGCTGTGGGGGGAGATGCCCCCCCCTGTGATTGGCTGAGGGGGGGAGATCCTCCCCCCCATTGGCTGCGGGGTGGGGGGGGGGGAGTTCCCACCCCATCCCACCCACTGTGATTGGATGAGAGGGGTTCCTGCCCCCCCCCTGTGATTGGCTGATGGGGGGAGTTTCCCCCCTGTGATTGGCGGAGAGGGGGAGTTGCCCTCCATGTGATTGGCTGAGGGGGTAGATCCCTCCTGTGATTGGCTGATGGGGGGAGTTGCCTCCCCTTTGATTGGCTCAGGGGGGGAGTTGACCCCCCTGTGATTGGCTAAGGGGGGGAGTTGCCCCCCCCCCGTGATTGGCTGGGGGGAGTTGCCCCCCCCCTGTGATTGGCTGAGGGGGGGAGTTGCCCCCCCCCCGTGATTGGCTGATGGAGGAGTTGCCCTCCCCTGTGATTGGATGAGGGGGGGGTTCCTGCCCCCCCTTGTCATTGGCTGAGGGGGGAGTTGTTGCCCCCCCACGTGATTGGCTGAGGGGGGAGTTGCCCCCTCCCCCTGTGATTGGATGATGGGGGAGTTGCCCCCTCTGTGATTGGCTGAGGGGGGGGGAGTTGCCCCCCCCTGTGATTGGCTGAGGGGGGGAGTTGCCCCCCCCCTGTGATTGGATGAGGGGGGGGGTTCCTGTCCCCCTCCTGTGATTGGCTGAGGGGGGAGTTGCCCCCCCTATGATTTGCTGATGGGGAGTTGCCCCCCCCCTGTGATTGGGCTGATGGGGGAGTTGCCCCCCCCTGTGGTTGGCTGATGGAGGGGAGTTGCCCCCCCCCCCCCCCCCCCCGTGATTGGATGAGGGGGGGTTCCTGCCCCCCCCCCCCGTCATTGGCTGAGGGGGGGAGTTGCCCCACTCCTGTGATTGGATGAGGGGGGGAGTTCCCCCCTCCCCTGTGATTGGCTGATGGTGGGAGTTGACCCCCCCCCCCTGTGATTGGATGAGGGGGGGGGGTTCCTTTACCCGTGGCGCTGCTGCAGCCCCGCCCCCTCCGCGGGCGCTGATTGACGGCTCCGGGCGCCGCTGATGGTGAGACGGGGATCAGCCGGTCGCAGCGGGCCGGGACAGCCGGGCCGAGGGCGAGGCCGGGGCCGAGGCGAAGGCCGCAGCCGGGCGCCCACCCCGCCGCTCCGCTCGCCAGAGCCGAGTTATGTGGGTAAGGAGGTGGGTGTCGGCGGGCGCGTTAGATCGACCCCTTCCTCCGGCGCCGCCCTGGGGCAGCGGGCAGCGGGCAGCTAGGCTAGGCTAGGCCAGGCCGCTGACGCCGGGCTGGGGGCCTCCGGACCTGGCGAGCCGGAGTGGTGGAGGTGTCCAGGCCGTGCGGTTGCTGTGGCGACCGGGGGGGGAGGGGGGGGGTGCCGGCCAGGCCAGGCCTCAGTCCTCAGTCCCCGGGACAAGGTGCGTGTGTCCGGGGCTGTCAGGAGGGAACCCCTCCCCTACTCTCCCCTCCACTGCAGACTTGTTGCTAAGCTTTGCTGTGGGGAATATGTCTCCCCTCCCCTCCTCTGAACTTCATGTGAAGCACATCATCCAAAAAAATGCTGATCATTCCATCAATATTTTTTCATATGGGGAAGAAAAAAAATCACTTGCAATGCCGCTCCGTTCCTATGCAAAACATTATCAATACATTCCTGCTGAGCCTTATTCAATACGCACCATGGGTTGACAGCAGCCGGGTGCATGCATTGCACATGCAATGAATTATTGCTTATTTGTATTATCAAGGGATATTGTTATGTAATGTGTTCGATGCTCTGTTATTATGTAACCCATTCCCTGGAGGGGGACATGATATTCTTATGTAATGGGTAGTTGCTATTCCTGTTGTACAATGTTGTACAATATATTTGTTACACTTTTTTAGAAGGAAATAAAGCGTTAATATTTTTCACATTTTGAGGTCTTTAGAGCACTTTTTACATTTAGCAAATCTGACACCAAAGGACAGAGTTTTAGAGTAACGTAGCTGGCCAGGCAGCCTCTCTGGAGAGCATGGATAGGTGATGTTTTGGGTCCAGACTCTTCGTTGGACTCTACGTTTCAGGTTGAGCTGCTTCTCAAGACCCTTTGTCAGTTTTATACAGTACTTATCCTGGAAATCCTTTAGTTTCTCCCAACCCAAGACTGCAAGCATTTTTTTGTAGAAATTGGCCTTGCATTGAGCTTTAAAATTATTTTTGCCATTTTTAAATTTGGTACAAATTCTAATGATGTTTAAAGAGGAATGTAACAGTAATATAGATAGTTATTTTAGGCATTGTTTAGCTGCTTCTCATGCATTGCAGAATTTGTGACTGTATGCAACCTAGAAACACAAGTGCTGGAGTAACACAGCAGCTCAGGCAGTATCTGTGGAGGAGATGGATGCTGACTTTTCATGTCAGGACTTTTCAGGATAGGGTCCTGACCCAAAACATCATCCATCCATATTTGCCAGTGATGCTACCCTGGCCCGCTGAGTTACTCCAGCACTTCTTGTCTTTTGTAAACCTGCATCTGGAGTTCCTGGTTTCTAAATCAACTGGAGTATTGTATAATGTGTAGAAAGGAACTGTATAATGTGTAGAAAGGAAAAAACTTTATACTGAAGGTAGACACAAAGTGCTGGAGGAACGCAGCAGATTAGGCAGCATCTCTGGAGAAAAATGATGGGTGACATTTCGGGTCGGGACATGTTGCAGTTTTATTTAATGTGGAAAGAGATGGATTAGTATTGGTTGATTAAAATCTATATGCAAACCAGTTACAAAGATAGAGATGTAACTCTATTAGTGGTATAATTTATGCGTTCAAAAGCATAAATCTTAAAACAGTGGAGATGCGTCATGGGGAAAGATGCTTGAGGCAAGAGTGGTGGTGTTGCTGGAATTTGATTTGGAAAATATTTCAAGCTTTCCTCTGCCTTGTCACTTTTATTTCTTGCATCTAAAGTTAGTTAATGGTCACCGTTCTGGGAAGTTATTGGTTTATTATTGCCACGTAAACTGAGATACAGTGAAAAACTTTGTTTTTTATGTTATCCGCGGAGATTGTTTAGTTTAGTTTATTATTGTCACGTATGCAAAGGTACAGTGAAAAGCTTTTTGTGGCGTGCTATCCAGTCAGTGAAAAGACTATATATGATTACAATCAAACCATCCAGTTTTCAGAAACAGCATAAACGCTATAAAGTTTAGTGCAAGATAAAATCTGATTAAAGATAGTTCAAAGGTCTCCAATGGTGTAGATGGGAGTCAGGACCTCACTCTAGCTGGTGATAGAACGGTTCAGTTGCTTGATAACAGCTGGGAACAAACTGTCCCTGAATCTGGAGGTATACGTTTTCACACTTCTGTACCTCTTGCCTGATGGGAGAGGGGAGAAGAGGGATGACTGGGGTGAGACAGTGCTGTTATGCTGGTGGCCTTGCCGAGGCAGAGTGAAATGTAAATGTAGTCAGTGAAAGGAAGGTTGGTTTTGGCTATGTCAACAACTCCCTGCAATTTGTTGGTCTTGGATGGAGCTGTTCCCGAACCATGTTGTGATGTATCCCGACAAAATGTTTTCTATGGCGCATCTGTAGAAGTTCGTGAGCGTTGTTGGCGACATGCTGAACTTCTTAAGGCTTCTAAGGAAGTAGAGGAGTTGGTGTGCTTGCTTGGCCATTGTTTCGATGTGGCTGATTGGGGACAACATTTCTGGTGATATTTGTCCCCAAGAACTTGAAGCTTTCTACAATTTCTACTTTGGCGCCGCCAATGTATACCAGGGTATGTATACTGCTTTGATTCCTGAATTCAATCACAATCTCCTTTTGTCTTGCTGACATTGAGGGAGAGAGGTTGTTGCCTTGGCACCAGGTTGTGAGATTTTCAATCTCCTATCTGTGCTTCGCCTCGTCAGTATTTGATATCCGGCTCTCTATGGTGGTGTCACCTGTGAATTTGTAAATTGAGTTGGATTGGTATTTGGCTGCACAGTCGTGGGTATGTAAGGAGTTCCAAAGGGGTCTGAGAATGAGGATAGTATAGAAAAGAGCTGAGAACATGAGTACCATCAAACCATTTATAATTGTGACAGGTAGTGCAATATATGAGTGCAGAATATAGTGTTGCAGCTGCAGAGAAAGTGGGGTTTGAATGCAAAAGTTAGTCGTTCAACACTGAAATTGTACAATATTGACTGAGAATAGTGGTTTCTAGATGGCAGTAAGCATGGAACACAAGAAACTGCAGATGCTGGAATCTGGAGCAAAACACAAAAGCATCCTCCACGGTGGCGGGCATCAGTCAACCCGCCACATGGGATCTGCCCAGCTTCTACCGTGCTGTCTTAAGAGTTAGGAATCTGGTCACCTTCAGCCAGCGCGCTGCTCCTCAGGGGGAGGGGGGTGTTGTAACTGCGAGGAGGGCCGGTCCTCACCCTGTCAAGGTGGGTGTCGAGGAGAGGCGTGTGCTCGGAAACGATTCTGACCGAGCTTACCCCCGCTCCGTCAGAATTGCTCATTGGGCCCAGGCCCTGGAAAGTTTCCCGGGAGCCGTCCCTAGACAACATAAGCTGCCTTTCCGGGATGCCGAGCGTACCGTTCCGTGACATGGAGAGACATTTACTGTACAGGATGCTCCTGCACACTCTACACCTCCTTGCCTTCATCTTCCGTCCGGACACGCCCGGAGGGGCAGTTCCTCACGTTTTGGTTGCATTTTAGTCCCACGATTCTGGTATTAAGGCACAAGGCAGGGAGTGGGGAGGGTCAATCGGGAGGGTGGGACCTCCATGTCGGTCTGCTCCTGGGCCTGGCTAAGATGGCCTTTCGTGGGTGCAGGGAGCGGGTAGACGGTGGTCACACCAGAGTCTGCTGCCTGCCCCTCTTCTGGGTCTATGTCCGTGCTCGTGTGTCCCTGGAGAGGGAACACGCGGTGTCCACAGGGACTCTGGAGGCCTTCTGTGAAGGGTCGAGAGCAGTGTAGATAAAGATGCCATTACTGTATTATAATGATTGCCTGATGCAATGTGACTATTGAGCACTTTTGTGCCTTTTGGTATAATTTAATATGCAATTATTGACTAAAGGGGGGGGGGAGGAAGAGGAGGTGGCGATGGAGGAAGAGGAGGTGGCGGTGGAGGGGTGCAGAGGCTGTGGACAGAGCGATGGGAGGAGGTGGTGGTGGAAGAGCAGGGAGCGGACAAAGTGCAGGCCAACAAGACGAAGCGGCCACTGAAGAGGGGAGGGAGCCCGCGGTGTCCGAGCACGTCTAGTCAGTGGCGGCAGCCCAAAGAAAGTGCTGTCCCCAGGGGCTACAACACGAGCCGCAACAACAGCCGTGTCAAGCGGTGGGTGATGAAGGGCTCACTGGTGCACCTTGCTAGTGGGGGGGGGGGGTTGGTGTCGGGAGACATGCTGTAGGTGGCCGGGGAGGCAGCACAAGCTGGTGGTGGCATCGGCAGGTCCACCCACTATAACTGAAATCTGTTATAAAGGGGTCCTTTAAAACAAGGGTTTATTGTATATGATAACGATAGGTATACATGGAATGCTGAGCTGTGAAATGGTGCAGAGATTGTAGTGCTATCTGAGGTAATGCAAAATAAGAATAAAGTGCAATACTGAGGTAGAATTCATATGACATGGGAGCAGAATTAGGCCATTTGGTCCATTCAGTCTGCTTTGCCATTCGATCATGGCTAATCTACTTTTCCCTCTCAATCCCATTCTCCTGCCTTCTTATAATTTTTGACTCCCTTAGTAATTAAGAACCAACTAATCGCTTTAAAAATACCTAATGACTTGGCCACCTCTGTCTAGGCCAATGAATTCTACAGATTCATCACCCTCTTGCTAAAGAAATTCCTCCTCATCTCTATTCAAAAGGTATGTCCTTTTATTCTGAGTCGCTGCCCTCTGTTCCTAGACTCTCCCACTAGTGGAAACATCTTCTCCATGTTTACTCAGTCTAGGCCTTTCATTGTTCAGTAGGTTTCTATGAGTTAAGAGTAAGAGTCCATGGCAGCATCTCCAGGAAGGAGGTGTGAAAGATGTGATTGGTTCAGGAAGTAGGAACAAGAAACTGCAGATAGACACCAAGTGCTGGAATAACTCAGCGGGTCAGGCAGCAGCCCCGGAGAAAAAGGACGGGTGATGTTTTGAATGTGAAGAAGGGTCCCGACCTGAAAAGTCACCCATCCTTTTTCTCCAGAAATGTTGCCTGACCTGCTGTGTTACTCCAGTACTTTGTCTACGGTTGGTTCAGAAATCTGATAGCAGTGGGGTAGCAGCTGTTGTTAAGTCGGAATGTCTGAGCTTTCATGCTACTGTATCTTCTCCCAGAAGGTAGAAGAGAGAAAAGAGAAAGGGTAGAGTAACATGCATCCAAGATGATACTTCCAGCCTTCCTGAAGTTGTGTTCACCACCACTCCCACTTCATCAGGTCAACAACCAGCCATTTTGTCATGATGATACATTTATGGCAAGGTTGTTGTTCTGACACTTGACGTAAGATTCCCAGTCTCTTTCCTGTACTCCGTCCCCACGTCATTGATCTGGCTGGCAACAATGGTTTCATCAGACAGCGTAATGATACAATGGTGCCCAAGGCCTGTAACAAAACAGAAGAGTAAGATGGGTTGAATGGCCATCGGTCAATGCCATGAATGGCTCCCCGTTCATTCGAACACTTTGGCTGGCTGTGATTCAGAAGAAACGGGTGACCCGCAGGTTTAAGTTCATTGTCAAATGCATAAGTGTGGCGATGCATAAGTGTGGCGATGCATAAGTGTGGCGATGCATAAGTGTGGCGATGCATAAGTGTGGCGATGCATAAGTGTGGCGATGCATAAGTGTGGCGATGCATAAGTGTGGCGATGCATAGTTGTAATGAAAAATCTTGCTTGCAGCAGCATCACAGAAACATAGACTCTGACAAGAGTCAAAAGTATTTTATTGTCATGTTCGTAAACATCATAATAAACAACAATATATATATCCATAATAAACAACAAAAGATATATATATATTATACACAGTATATATATATTATTTACTCTACCTTCCTCATTCAAAGTCAACAATCAGTTCCTTGGTTTTACTGACGTTGAGAGCAAGGTTGGTGTTCTGGCACCATTTGGTCAGTTAATTGATCTCCCTCCTATATTCTGACTCATTGTCATCTGTAATTTGTCCAACAGCAGTGATGTCATTGGTGAATTTGAAGATGGGGTTGGAACTGTGTTCCTACAAATTACAAAAATTAATTATACAGAGAAATTGCTAAAAAACTCTGCAAAAACACAATTAGAAGAGAAAAAAATAAATCCATATTCGTGCAAGAGGTGTTCCACGGTGTTCCTTTGCTGAGGTAGGATTAGGGTTGTGCAGGTCGATTCAGGAACCTGATGGTTGTAGGAGTGTAGCTGTTCCTGAACCTAGTGTTGTAGGATTTCAAACGTCTGTACCTGCTACCTGATGGTAGCAATGATAAGAGAGCACAGCCCGGATGGTGGGGATCCTTGATGATGAATGCCGCTTTGTTGAGGCAGCAACTCATGTATGCGTTCGAGGGTGGGGAGGGCTATGCCTGTGATGGACTGGGCAGAGTCCACCACTCTCTGCAGCCTCTTGTGATCCTGTGCATTGGAATTGCTGTACCAATGCAAGCAGTCAGGATACTTCCGACAGTGTATCTCTAGAAGTTTGAGTATTTGGAGACAAATCGAATCTCTCTAAACTTCTAAGAAAGTAGAGGTGCTAGCGAGCCTTGTTCATGATTGCATCTATGTGCTGGGTCCAGGACAACTCATCAAAGATGTTAACGGCCAGCAATTCTGAGGTTGCTAACTCTTCACTGCCAATCCATCAATTTAAAAACCGGAACTTGTGGTCACATTCCGTTTGTAGGTGTTGTTTTCTGTAATGCCGCTGTGCCTTTTGACATGCTGAGGGCTGTTTCATGGCCCTGTGCAGAGCAAAGACCCGTCTGAGCTGTGACAGAAAGCTGCAGAGCAAGAACACTTTTTTTCCGGTTTACATTCTTGGTTATTACTTCCTTCTCGAGTGTCTGCCTGAAAATTCTCATCTCGCCACTAATGCTTTCATTATTTGCAAATAACCCGGGCCACTCCTTATGGCGTAGCTCCAGGTTTTTCTTTTTCCAGTGTTTGCCTGTTGCCCTTTTATTTAAAGGAAAAATAGATTGTCTCCAACTGTTACATATAATTCTGCCTTTAGAGAGAAATTAGTTTTCAAAAGCAGCAGTTACTCATAAGCCTTTTGCTATTACTATTCTGTGATAGTAAGTAAAGGTAAAGCCTTTTTCATTCATCTCTTTCTCCTGAAAGGAACTAAGATTATTTTTGCTGACTAAGCCTATACAGGGACAGCCATTGAGTGCTGTCCAGTTTGCCACAGCAACATGGTAAACTGTCGCTGAAAGCCCAGCTCTAAATGTCAACAAATAAACTGGAGTTGCAAAATGGTGAACAAAATGCTGGACATAAGAGCAGCTTTGAAACTCTGTGTGTGCGCGTGTGTGTGCGCACGCGTGTGCGCGTGTGTGTGTGTCACATTGGATCTTACTGATGTTAGTTGACATCTCAAAATAGTGAGGGAGACTGCAGGAAAGTTTCAATAGACTGCTGGGACGGGCACAAAAATGACATGGAACTCAGTCCAGTGAGGCTATGCCTTTTGTGTCAGAGGGGTGGGGGTTAGGGAAACAAATGGAGGGGTAGAAAATAATTTTTAGGATATTAAGAAGCAAAAAATATTAAGAACGCAAGTCCAAAGATCTGTGAAAAGAGGTGAACAGTAGATGAGCGGTAAGATAGCGCCTGGGATACTTGCATCTCTCAGTTGTGAGGAACTAAGTAAAATCAAGGAGTTCTGGAAGCTAATGCTTCTGCGTTGCGCAAAGTTATGGCTACTGTTTAACAACAGATATAGTAGCATAAGACAGGTGCTAGGTCTGGTGAATTGTAGGTATGAGAACGTGACTCGGTTTGGGTCATTCTCTTTGACGCTGTGTCAAGGGTTAATTGAGACAAGATAGTGCATGAGGAGGAAGGATGCATTTCCGTTGAGAAGAGAGAGATAGATTTAAATTAATTTTTAGATTAATTTTTTTGATATGGACATTGGGCCAATTGTTATTTACCCTTGAAATTGGTGATGACCTTGAAGCACTGGAGAGTTATGGTTAATGTTCTCCATGATTTAGAACTTGCATCGAGGAGCTATTAACGGAATTGAACAATGTGCTATCAACAGTGAACATTGCCATTTAGTTTAGTTCAGACATATAGCTCGGAAACAGTTCCTTTGGCCCACCAAGTCTGCACTGACCTGCAATCACCCCGTACACTAGCACTATCATACGCACCAGGGACAATTTTACAATTACCCCAAGCCAATTAACCTACAAACTCCATACTGACAGCACCCGTAGTCAGGATCGAACCCATATCTCTGCTGTGTTATTGTTGAAAAAGGGCCAGAGATGAAGAGACGAAAAGTGTAAGGTGCGGAGAGAAGAGGCATAAAATGTACGGCTAGAGGAAGGAATATAGGTGGAAGGGGACAGTGGTGGGGGGGATGAAGAAAGGGAGAAATGGGTAACACTAATTGAAAGGGAGGCAAGGTTTTGGGTTGGGACCATTCTGCAGCCTACTTAATTCTGTTAATTGACCAGGAGAACTTGCTGTCCTTGTTACGCTGGAGTGTCAGAAAATGTTTTTGCGTTTCTGTAGCTGGACTCTAAATCACAACCCGTGAATCGGAGGCGACGGTTTTATGGCAGGGCTGCATCTGAGACTATTTTCTTTCTCCTGCAGTTTATTTTGGAGGTTATTTTCTTTTCCTCATGCTGACCACTGAAATGTTCCCTCAAGCAATTGCAACCCATGGGACAAGAAAGTGCTGTGGACAGATTAGAAGTGGGTTAATTCATCGCTCATAATGGTGCTGTGAAACAGCTTGCTCATAAATTGATTTTGCTCCATAACGTTCACACAATTCACCTGAAAATATGTTTGCCCTTTGCTAAGAAAATGTTTATCCTAAGTAGGAAGTAACCTTTAAAGATCTTTTGTACACATGGACTTCTGGTGAAATGTTTAACACCACTTTGTGCAGTGGGATTGGCAGAATGTCTGAGAAAACAAGCACTTGTTGGTGTTTGGCAAATTAAGTGCAGATTAAGAGAGTGAACTCTCTTAAACTGTGTAATTTCCTTTCCTATTCCACTGCCTACCGCTATCGTGAGAGTCTGTGGTGAACTAACTCACCAAGGTGCTGTGTTGCAGTGAAGATGACTGCAATCTTGTTTTGTAGATGATGGTGAGCTGTAATTAAATTAGTCCGTGATCTTCCCTTTTCTCCCAGTTCTACCCCTTCCCTCACTACCCTACTCTCTTCTCCCACCAGGCCCTTCTCTCCTCCCCCTCGTCCTCCCCCTCCCCCTCCCCCTCATCCTCCCCCTCATCCTCCCCCGCCCTCCTCCCCCTGTGTCTATTGAGATTTGTAATAGGAAAAAATCACATGTGGTTAAAGTGCACATTGTCAGATTTTAATAAAGGCCATTTTTATACATTTTGGTTTTACCATGTAGAAATTACAACAGTGTTTATACATAGTCCCCCCCATTTCTAGGCGCAATAAAGTTCGGGACACAGCAATGTCATGTAAATGAAAGTAGTCATGTTTAGGATTTTGTTGCACATCCTTTGCATGCAATGACTGCTTGAAGTCTGCGATTCATGGACATCACCAGTTGCTGGGCGTCATCTCTGGTGATGCTCTGCCAGGCCTGTATTGCAGCCATTTTTGGCTTATGCTTGTTTTGGGGGTAATCCCCTTCAGTTTTCTCTTCGGCATATAAAAGGCATGCTCAATTGGGTTCAGATTGGGTGATTGACTTGGTCACTCACGAATTGACCATTTTTTAGCTTTGGAAAAACTCCTTTGTTGCTTTAGCAGTATGTTTGGGATCATTGTCTTGCTGAAGAATGAACCGGCGGCCAATGAGTTTTGAGGCATTTGTTTGAACCAGTAGATAGGATGTGTCTATACACTTCAGAATTTATTATGCTACTACCATCAGCAGTTGTATCAGCAATGAAGATAAGTGAGCCAGTACCTTCAGCAGCCATACATGCCCAGGCCATAACACCCCCACCACCATGTTTCACAGATGAGGTGGTATGCTTTGGATCTTGGGCAGTTCCTTCTCTCCTCTATACCTTTCTCTTGCCATCACTCTGATATGTTAATCTTTGTCTCATCTGTCCACAAGACCTTTTTTCCAGAACTGTGGTTGCTCTTTTAAGTACTTCTTGGCAAACTGTAACCCGGCCATCCTATTTTTGCGGCTATCCAGTGGTTTGCATCTTGCAGTGTAGCCTCTGTATTTCTGTTAATGAAGTCTTCTGCGGACAGTGGTCATTGACAAATCCACACCTGACTCCTGAAGAGTGCTTCTGATCTGTCGGACAGGTGTTTGGGGATTTTTCTTTATTGTAGAGAGAATTCTTCTGTCCTCAGCTGTGGAGGTCTTCCTTGGCCTGCCAGTCCCTTTACGATTAGTAGGCTCACCAGTGTTCTCTTTCTTCTTAATGATGTTCCAAACAGTTGATTTTGGTAAGCCAAAGGTTTGGCTGATGTCTCTTAACAGTTTTCTTGTTTCTCAGTCTCATAATGGATTCTTTGACTTTCATTGGCACAACTTTGGTCCTCGTGTTGATAAACAGCAATAAAAGTTTCCAAGGCTGATGGAAAGACTGGAGGAAAGACTAGGTGTTGAGAGCTCTCTTACACCTGCATTAAGGAGGCAATTAAACACACCTGAGCGATTACAACGACCTGTGAAGCTATGTGTCCCTAACATTATGGTGCCCTGAAATGGGGGGAGACTATGTATAAACACAGCGGTAATTTCTACATGGTGAAACCAAAATGTATAAAAATGCCCTTTATTAAAATCTGACAATGTGCACTTTAATCACATGTGATTTTTTTCCTATTACAAATCTCAAATTGTGGAGTACAGAGGCAAATAAATAAATGATGGGTCTTTGTCCCAAACATTATGGAGGGCACTGTATGATTTGAATAGATGGTATGGAAATATAAATGGACTACATTCAATTTGTTAAATAATTTAGAGCATGCAGACATGGATTTAAGTTCAGGTAGTTCTGCCACAATATAATAGTTGTGTTCCTGAGAATCATCCCGATGTAGAAAACTTAAAAACAATTGTGTCAATGAGGACTAAAGGGCTAGTGGCTAGAGAGTTTCAAGCAAGCAATAACAAAGTATCTTTTCTCCGAACAGGAAAACCTAAGGTCTTTTTAATAGTTACAAATTTATTTTTGTTTAACGGCTGTATGCTACATTGTTTAATAGAGTATCAAGACACAAATGTCAATAGACATGATTGTTGGTGAATTCCATAGGCCACCTGCAGTGACAGACCATGTTCTGAGGAGACAATGGTGTCTGATTACTGCCAGGAGGTTACATGGAAACAGTTTTTTATTTTCCCCTGTGACTTCATTCCCCCCTCTCACCCCCAGAAAAGCTATTTTTCTTGCTTGTCAATTTCCACAGTAACGTATTCTTGTTCCTGATCGAAATTGCGTTATAACTGAATCGGCCTGCATAATTACAAATAGTGTTCCTAATTAACCAATTGCGTTCTATCCAGTTTGTTTCATGGAAATTCATATAACACAATTCATATAGAATTGCGTTCTATCCAGTTTGTTTCATGGAAATTCATATAACACAATTCATATAGCAGGCAATTGTTCCACACCTCTAACTCGCCTGAACTCTAAAGGCATTTCAGAGTTGACCACTTTGATGGCCCTGTAGTTACATAAGGGCCAGACAGGTAAAGAAGGTCATATTTCTTTCTCTGCAGCACTTAGTAACCCATGTAGGCCCTTACAGTATTTTTGTGGTCCGCTTTAATAAGACTGGCTTTTTTTTGTTCAAATTCCAGATTTATGTCATCATTTGAATTTGACACTGCAATAGTAGGATTTGAGTTTAGTTTATTGTCACACGTTCTGAGTTGTAGTGAAAAGCTTTTGTGGCATGTTTACTAGTCAGCAGAAAGACAATACATGATTACAATTGAACTGTCCATAGCATACAGATACAGGATAAAGGGAATAATGTTTAGTGCAAGGTAAAGTCTGATCAAAGATAGTCCTTGGGTCTCCAATGAGGTAGATTAGCTCAGAACTTCTCTCTAGTTGATGGTAGTACGTATGGTTCAGTTGCCTGATAACAGCTGGGAAGAAACTGTCCATAAATCTGGATGCATGCCACACTTCTATACCTCTTGCCTGATGGGAGAGGAGGAAAGAGGGTGACCGGGGTACGGCTCACCCTTGATTATGGTGCTGGCCTTGCCGAGGCAGCACGAGGTGTAGATGGATTGATTGGAAGGGAAGTTGATTTGTGCGATGGTCTGGGCAGCTTCCACAATTCTCTGCAATTTCTCGCAGTCTTGGATGAAGCTGTTCTCGAACCGTCCTGTGATGCATCCCAATAAAAATGCTTTATTTGGCACATCTGTAGAAATTGGTGAGAGTTGTTAGGGACATGCTGAACTTCCTAAGCCACCTCAGAAAGTAGCGGCATGTTGTGCTGATCTTTGTGATTTTATCTTGTGTGCAAAGTCAATAGTCTAGTTCTCTGGCTGCTATTTTAATACAAACATTGCACTAATGGGAAAATGAAGCATTTAAACTAGATTAATCCTAGTGGTAGGGGTGGGGGGTGGGGACTGGGGGAGGGGGGTGGGAGGGGAGTAGGGTGGAGTGGGAGGGTGGGGAGGGGGGAGTGGGCGGGAAGGGATGGGGGGAGTGAGGGGGAGGGGTGGGAAGGGGAGGGAGGGGGAGGAAGGGGGGAAGTGAGGGGAGTGGGTGGGGAGGAGAGGGGGATGGAGTGGGTGAGAGGGGAGGAGTGGGAGGGTTGAGGGGCGATGGAGTGGGTGAGAGTGGGGGAGGGTGCTAGACCAATGTAGGAGAGGCTTTGGGTCCACGTCTTGCTCTGGCTGCAGCGCTGACGGCACGGGGCCGAGGTGAGTGGCTCCCTCTCCCCTTCCCTGTCCCGGCAACGGGCTTCCTCAGTTGGAAACGGTTGCCGGGCCTGCAGGATCTTCAGTTGGGGGAGGGTTACCCCAGGAGAGGCCTGCAGGAGAGATTTGGACCCAACGGGTCCACCTCAGTCTATGGGAAATAAAACATAGCACAGGAACAAGTTCTTCAGCCCACAATGTCTGTGCTGAACATGATGCCAAGATAAACTAATTACATCTGCCTGCACATGATTCATATTCCTCTATTCCCTGCACTTCCAAGTGTGATTCTAAAAGCATCTTGCACATCACTGTCATATCCCTCTCTACCTCCAAACCTGGCAGCACATTCCAGGCATCCACCGCTCTCTGTGTTTAAAAAAACAACTTGCCGCCCACATCTTCTTTAAACTTTGCGTCTCTCCTTAATTGCACTCTAGTTTTGACATTTCCACCCCAGGGCTATCAGGTTTTTTGACTGTCAAATTAAATATATTATAATTGATGGGTTAACCTAAGGTAGAAAGGATGAAAATGAGAGCCATGATGTGTATTCTACTATGGCACTTTTACAAGACAAAATGATCCATAATTTAAGATTTCATTTTCAGATAAAGTAACAGTCAAACACCATTAGTCCAAGATTGTGTACATACAGCTTGGAAACAGGCCCTTTGGCCCAACTTTCCTATGTCAACCAGCATACCCCATCTACACTAACCCCTCCTCCTTGCGTTTGGCCCAGATCCCTCTGAACATATCCAATGCACGTACCAGTCCAAATGTTGTTTTAAATATTGTGATAGTACCTGCCTCAACTACCTCCTCTGACACCTTGTTCCATTTGCCCACCACCCTTTGTGTAATAAAAAAAAGTTGCCCCTCGGGTTCCTATTTAATCTTTACCCTTCACCTTAAACCTTTTTCTTCGGGTTCTTGATTTCCCTACTCTGGCTAAAAGACTGTGAATTTAACTTATCTATTCCTCTCATGATCTTATGCACCTCTCTCTATACTCATCTTCCTGTACTCCAAAGAATAAAGTCCTAGCCTGCTCAACCTCTCAGGTCCTCGAGTCCTGGCAACATCCTCATAAATCTTTCTGCACCCTTTCCAGTTTAACAGCATCTTTCCTATAACAGGGTGACCAAAGTTGAGCACAAGCAGTATAAGAAAATAACTGCAGATGCTGGTGCAAATCAGTCTGAAGAAGGGTCTTGACCCGAAACATCACCCATTCCTTCTCTCCTGAGATGCTGCCTGACCTGCTGAGTTACTCCAGCATTTTGTGAATAAATACCTTAAAGTTGAGTACAATGGTCTTTGGCAGAAATGTTTACCTCAGTTAGAGATTGTGGGTTGAGGTTTCATTTAGAAAGATATGTTCCTGTAATCTGGGTCACCTCTGTAGTGTTATATCGTGCAACCATACTACTATGTTCAGGTGAGGTGAAAAACTGAGGATGTGCCTCTCCTTGGGTAGTTGTGAGAGGTATAACTCCACTGCTTTTTAGGCAGTGAATTTCTCCAGGTTTCCCAGCCAAGATGCACTCCTCGGCTTTCATTGCCAGACATGTATATCTGGTTCGATACCAAGTGCTGGAGTAACTCAGCGGGTCAGGCAGCATCTCTGGAGAAACGGAATCAGTGAGTTTTGGGTCAAGGCCCTTCTTCAGACCTGATTCGAAACATCACGTACTCCTTCTCTCCAGAGATGCTGCCTGATCGGAGTTATTCCAGCATTTTGTGTTTATCTTTGGTGTAAGCCAGCAGCTGCAGTTCCTTCCTACACATGCATATGTGGTTGTTATTTTTTCTGTTCGTGGGAGATTGTTGAGTGTACTTTGATTTGTGCTTCCTAGAAACAAAAAAATGACAACGCCTCAAATATTTAATTGAATGTAAAGCATCCTCGGGGTGTCATAAGTGAAGAAGATGCCCGATGCACTGGGGAAAAAAAGACACAAAGTTCCATGTACCCACCACCACTCTGTGGGAAAAGTTACCCCTCAGGTTCCTATTAAACCTCTCACCTTAATATTGGCCCCAGATTAATTGGCAGTTAGCTGAATCATGCGGTACAGAGTAATTGAGGTTTAATATCAGATTGTTTGCAGGGCTTTTAATTTGTGGACGGTGCTTCTTTATTCGATTCGCACGGTTAATTAGCGTAGCAGCTGTCAGAGGAGAATTTGCAACACCACTCTCACCGATTCATTGCCAAATAATCCGCAGTCGATTCGAGAGGAATTTAAATATCTTGGTTATAATGGTTTGAGTTCAAGGAGCATTCTATTAGATGCCGCCTACTTCATCCTGTTTGTAATTTAGCATGGAACCACAGTGGAATGAAAATGATATTAGGAAAGTGCAATTAATTGCAGGTTAATGGAGCTTGATTTCAAGGTGATGTATTTTGACTTATGAAATTTAGTATGAAGGATTTGGCTTGTGTAATTGACTGTTGTCACTGTCCATTCAGGTTTTTATATCATTTGCATATGGTCCTGTACCGACACTATGCAGAATGTTCTATTCATTAGCACTTTATTGATGTTTGAAATTTCTCATGCGAATGTCTTGCAATTTTATACATGCACATATTCAACAAAGAACTCTTTGTGCCAACTTGGTCCAAATTTAGAATCGTAAGTAGCGCTGAATTATTTTAGTTACATCCGGGTCAAATAATCACGGCCTATTAGAGATCCTCTCTAATCTGCTCCTCATGATGTGAGTGAGTTTGTGCTGACTTCGGAGTGGAACTTTGTCCGGAATAGCGAGCAAACCAAATCTGTAGAGGTATGTTGTTTTTGGCTGTAATTACCAGCATAGCAAAGGACCGAGGTTGTCAGTGGCTTGCATCAACTCTGAATTGAAATGATTTTTAAGCATGCTATCGGCCTTTAATTTCTCTGAACTATAGCTTGTAAAGGTTTAGATTCAGTTTCATTCAGTTCTATACACCTGGGTGACATTTGAGAGGCTTTTAGATAGGCAAATTGATATGCTGGGAATGGAGGGATATGCATCATGTGCAGGAAAAGGAGATTAGTTTAACTTGACATGGTGTCCGGCACGGCCGTTTTGGGCTGAAGGGGCTGTCCTGTGTTGTCCTGTTCTATGCTCATAAACTCTCCCAAAACTGGAAAACCCCACAAATTTCAAGTTCTGTTTTGAATCTGGAGATAGAGACATCATGTAAAAAATATTTTAGCAAAGAATGTGCGGAATGAAATTCAGATTGCAAATTGAATTAGATTGCTTCACTGGTGATTTGTTGTGTGGGAATAAAACTTGGTTAACAATCTTGCAAAATAGTTTTGGGACCAGTGTCATGAGTTGAACATTGAGCTTAGGCGTAAACCCAGCTGAACCCACACCCATGTTAATATACAGTATTGTAGATTGAAAATATACTGGTTTAGCAGAATGCAGTCTGTGGTTGGAGATGACCTTTACTTTGCAAACCACAACAGTCGTCTTAAATTTAAAAAAAGTTGTTACTGTTTTTGTCTTCATTTGCAGACTGACCTAGAAAAGGTGTCTTTTGAGTGCTCTCTCCTTCGCCCACGCACCTTTCAACCTGTATCACGAGCACACGTTCTTCTTATACTACATAATGCACTACAATTAAGGTGGCACAGTGGTAGAGTTGCTGCCTCACAGCGCCAGAGACATGGGTTTGATCTGACTACGGGTGCTGTCTGCTGTGTTTGTACGTTCTCCCTGTGGCCATGTGGATTTTCTCTGGGTGCTCCAGTTTCCTCCCACACTCCAAAGAATTGCAGATATGCAGGTTAATTACCTTCTGTAAATTGTTCCTTGTGTGTAGGATAGTGCTAGTGTACAGGGTAATTGCTGGTTGGCATGGACTCGGTGGGCCAAACGGCCTGTTTCCATGCTGCATCTCTAAATTCTAAATCTTTGCACCATTCTGTTCTTTTGTATTCATAATATTATTTATTGTTGTATCTATTATGAGACACAAGGAATTGCAGATGCTGTTTTCCAAAAAAAGACAAAGTACTGGAGTAACTCAGCGGGTCAGGCAGCACCTTTGCTGAATATGGATTTGTGACACTTTGGGTCGGGACCCTTCTTCAGACTGAAGAACCCTTCTGAAGAAGGGTCCCAACACAAAACGCCAGCTATCCATGTTCTCCAGAGATGCGTACTAGGTGATGCTTGCGTAGGCTGAAGAAGTGTCCCGACCCAAAACATCACCTACCCATGTCCTCCTCAGATGCTGCCAGACCCGCTGAGTAACTCTAGCAATTTGTGTCTCTTCTGTATCTATTATTATCCCGTATACTGTTTATTCTGACCTTCACCTGAACAAGGCATTTCATTGCACCTTGGCATATGGGACAATAAACTAACCCGAGAATTCTGAGGAGGGGAACATTGTGCTTGTTTTCTTTTGAATGCATTGTGGCTGAAACCTCTTGGATTGAAGCCTAGTATGGGAGGGTATGTGGGAATGCAAATCTTTAAAGATAACAGTGAATTTTGAAAGAGAGCACTTGATTTGAACCTGGTTGTCTATCCGTGTGATCGTTTCCTCCCAGTAATCATTCTAAAACCCATCAGTGCATGTACTACTTCACCCTGCAAACTTAGTGAGCACCCTTTTGCTGCCTTTTTGAAACCTCAGAGATTTTGTATGCTGCTGAGAACAACAGTATTTTTGCACGTGTATTGGAGCTATTAATTTCTTGATTTTTTGTTTATTACATGTTATCTTTCTGGAAGAGTTTCATTGTTCTGTTTCTGTATATTTGACAATGAAACACTCTTGATCTGAGTATTGTTTTCACAGGCTTGTTCTGCTGCTGAATTTCATTGTTCTGTTGTACATATGACAATTAAACCCTCTTGACGTTTGGAAATGATCTGACTGGAAAAGTATTTTGTCTTTCTGTTGCCGTTGAAGATTGATATCTTCAAATCTATGGCATAAGCTGAAAGTGTAACGATGGGCACTGGGTTATTTTCTATAATCAGTGCATCTGATGCTGTGTGAGACTTGCGTCTGCAGAGGACATTAGTGTGACAGCAGTGATCACAGGTCTGTCAGTAATAGCAAGAACTTCTAATGTGATAAGGAGCATAGCCAAATATTAGTGGGACCCCTTGATGTTGCTGTTATTTGGTAACATGTCATTTAAGTCATTTGACCATGTTTGGACTACCCATAAATGATGTTGCCTGTCTTCTGCTGGGTTAGCTACTAATCTTATGCATTTTTTTTACACATATTAACTCAGGAAGACACCCGAATGCTGGAGTAACTCAGCCGGTCAGGCAGCATCACTGGAGAACTTGAATAGGTGATGTTTTGGGTCGGGACCTTTCCTCACTCTGCCAGCTGAGGCAGCTGTGCCATCCTGTTGCTGAATACATTTGAGGGAAAAGGCATCAAGGGATATGGAGAATTAATGGAAATATGATATTGGAAGCATTGAGATAAAAGATCAGGCAACATCATACTGAACAACAGAGCGACATGGCCAATTATTTTTCTATATTTTAGAAAGTACTTGAGAGTTGACCGTATTATAGATTTGGTGAACTTTTGTAACTTTGGTGGCACTAGAAACATGGCAACTCTTGTGTACTGCCTAGGTGAGGTCCACTGTATGATTTTACTGGGTTGTATGCAAACAGATCATTTCACTGTACATAGATACACGTGACAATAAAGTATCATTGAACCATTGACGTGTGAAGCCACACACAACTCAGTCCCTTCCCTCAAGGACATAATTGAAATTGATGTTTTTCAAGGTTTCATGGTCACCATTGCTGAGAGCCTTTTTATAATTCTAAATTTAATGTATGAATGAACGAGCAAACTAATGAGCTGACAAACAATTTAAATTCTCCAGCTGCCTCTTGACCTCGTCTCTTCAGAGCAGTAGTTCAGGCTTCTGGATTACTGGCCCAGTAACATGATCACTCTGCTGCAAGATCCTAATTCGTGGTTATGAATTAGAAAGCAACTGGTGCCAGCTTCTCCGACTTTAACACGAGACATTGAGTATGGTCGATCTTTGAACTGAGATTTAAACTAAGACTTAAGCGGACTGTCTGTCCATTCATGTCAGTATTAAGTATCTTGTGGTCGCTATTTGAAAGCACTTGAAATTTTTCATCACTTCTTGCCAACATCCTTGCCTCAACTAATAGCACCGAGGGAAAAGTCTATCCGATCATTTATCGACTCTATCTATTGCTATTTAATTAACTCAACTAGCTGTGCCCTGTTTGCTGCTTGTTACAGTGATTGGCAGAAGGCACAGACAGCAGTAATATGGGGAGATACAAGCAACTGCAGATGTTGGTTTACAACAAGGGACCCACAGTGCCGAAGTAACTCAGCGGATCAGGCAGCATCCCTGGAGAACGTGGATGGGTGACGTTTCAGGTCGGGACTGAAGAAGAGTCCCGATCCGAAACATCACTGATCCATGTTTACTAGAGATGTCTGACCTGCTGAGTTGGTCCAGCACAGGATCTGTAGAAATGTATGGTATTGGCACAGATGAGAAAGTGAGACCATTACAGGTCAGGTGTGATCATGTTGAAAATGAGGCAGCCTGAGGGGCCCAGTGGTCTATACCTGCTCCTGTTTTTGTTTTACATTCTAGAGCCACTGCCTCACAGCTCCAGCAACCCAGGTTCAATCCTGGCATTGGGTGCTGTCTGTGTGGAATTTATACGTTTGCCCAGTGTGTTCTTCCAGATGCTCCAATTTCCTCCCATGTGCCAAAGGCGTGTGGATTGGAAGGTTAATTGGTCATCGTAAATTGTCCAGAGTGTGTTGGCGAGGAATAGAATCGTGGAGTTTATAGGATGGTGGGAAGAGTAAAATAAGATTTCTGTAAATTGATGGTTGATTGGGATACAGAGGAAGGCAGGGCATAATTTAACACACTCTGTTGAAAGGAAATGATCAGTTCTCGTATATTTTGTGCCATGTGATAGCGTGTTTTGCAAGTACAATATTTTCCTTTTCATGGAGCTTGAGGGAATCTGCACTGCATTTGTAATGTTTCAGTTTCAGTGATCCCCACTGTTAAGTTGTTCTTCCCCAATCTTAGAGTCAGAACTGCAGATGTTGGATTACCAAAAAAAGACAAGGTGTTGGAGTAACTCAGCGAGTCAGGCAGCATCTCTGGAGAACATGGATAGGTGACGTTTCGGGTTGGGAACCTTCAGTCATGACCCAAAACTTCATCAATCCATGTTCTCAGGAGATTCTGCCTCACCTGCTGAGCTACTCCAGCACTCTGTCTTTTCTTCTTCAGTCTTTACAATTTACATTTTGAATATTTGTCTCTTGCACTCTGTGATTTGCCCTTTGGGCATTTTAAATGACAAAGTGAGAAATCTGATCTCAAGTTGCCCACATCATCTACTTAAAGGCCTATATGGACATGGAGCACCTTTATTTATTTGTATATTTATTGGTTTGGGGGCCCTGGCATCCATTCCCAAATGTATAAGTTCTACAAGAATTCTCTCCAATAGCTGATGAGAAACTATAATTTCCTAAATTATCCCAATTTCCTTTCAGATATAAAACAGGAAGCACAGGAACAGGCCCTTTGGCCCATGATTTCTGTGCTGAGCAAGATGTCACATTAAGCTACTCCTTTTTCCTTGCACATGATCCTTGCACTCCATATTCATGTGCCTATCTAAAAGTCGCTTAAACGGCACTGTTATATCTGCTTCCACCATTCTTAAATGAAAAAAACAACATTGGCTACTCTTCAGTGGAAAGATCTTTGTGAAGATCTCCTCTATTGGATCTATTAATAACCTGGGGTCAATCACATCAGACCCTGGGAACTTATGGGAACCCAAAACATCACCTGTTCCTTTTCTCCAGAGATGCTGCCTGACACACTAAGTTGCTCCAGCACCTTGTGTCTATCTTTGGTATAAACCAGCATCTACAGTCCTTCCTGTGCACATAGGATGGTGGCCAGGTTACCTTTGGCACTGTTTGCACTATTGGCAGCCTACATTGTTATGCCAGCGCTTGACTCGAGGCGTCATTCACAAGCTAGTTAATTAAGTTGTGCAGCAATGATGGCCACCAGCTCCACTTAATGTTCAGTGAACCTCCGGCTGCATGTGGCTGTATTGCAAAATAAAATCCTCTCAAACCGGTCAGTGTAGTTTTAGTTTTTCAGTTTAGTTGATTATCATGAGTACCGAGGTACAATGAAAAGCTTTTGTTGCATGCTAGCCAGTCAGCAGAAAGACATGATTACAATCGAGCCATCCACAGTGTACAGAAATATGATAAAGGGAATAATGTTTCGTGCAAGGTAAAGTCCGATTAAAGATAGTCCATTGGTCTCCAGTGAGGTAAATAGTAGCTCAGGACCGCTCTAGTTGTTGGTAGGACGGTTCAGTTGCCTGATAACAGCTGGGAAGAAACTGACCTGAATCTGGAGGTATTCGTTTTCACACTTCTGTACCTCTTGCCTGATGGGAGAGGAGATTGAGCACACAGAAACAAGTAACAAGTGGGAGGATGAGGGGTGATCATAGAGAGGTATATAAGATCATGAGGGCAATAGACAGGGTAGATGCACAGTCTTTTGCCCAGAGTAGGGGAATCAAGGGCCAAAGGACATAGGTTTAAGGTGAGAGGGGAAATATTTAACAGGAATCTGAGAGGCAACTGAGTGGTGGGTATATTGGAATGAGCAGCCAGAGGAGATATTTGAGGCCGGTACTAAAACAACATTTAAAAGACATTTGGACAGGTACATGGATAGGAAAGGTTTAGAGGGATATGGGCCAAATGCAGGCAGGTAGGATTAGTATAGTTGGGGTGCCAGGGGCAAGTTGGGCAGAAGAGCCTATTTCCGTGCTATATGACGCTATGACTCTTTTCAGGAGTGCAAAGAAGCCTTTGGGCGGATGTAAATCAGGCCACAATGTTTCTTTTGTTCCAGTTTTCTCAGTGATCAATTCAGTTGTTGTAGAATGACTCTGCGAAGTAGTTGAAGTAATCATAATGCATATCAGAAGTAAATTGTATGCCACGTAAACATCCACTCTGCCTATGTAAAACCCCGCAGAACCTGAAGGAGGATAAAGATCATTTGACAGGCAAGCTTTAATAGCATGAAATTCTATATTGTTGCTAATACATTGATGCAGCTGTTTTTATTTTGTCCCAATTTTGGTGTATGACAGAATTGTTCAAAGTATGTTTGCTGTGACTGATCCTAATTTG
Source organism: Rhinoraja longicauda (assembly GCF_053455715.1). Taxonomy (NCBI): domain Eukaryota; kingdom Metazoa; phylum Chordata; class Chondrichthyes; order Rajiformes; family Arhynchobatidae; genus Rhinoraja; species Rhinoraja longicauda. Next base: position 91,473,189 of record NC_135954.1, read on the forward strand.
AATTGAATTTGAACAGTCATCTGCTTGGTCTGCAAAGATTGGCTGAGTTTATTGGGAACTAGTGCAAACAGAAAAGTTATCTGAATTGTTGCCATCTGTTGAAATCTTCAAACGTTGAGTAACTCACATTGACACATTATTGTCCATGCAACTATTTTATGACAATCCTGATCTTGGCTGCTGGTGGAGCTGCTGTCTCACAGCACCAAAATTTGGTGATTTTTTCTGGTCTCAGCGGACTAACTTGATACACTTTGTACTTAATCTCAGATTGTGTTTATGTATAGTGATAATTTATTGAACTGTATGCAAAACAAATTATCTGTACCTCGGATAATAAAGAACCATTGAACCAGAGACCCGGGTTCGATCCTGACCTCGGGTGCTGTCTGTGAAGTTTTAACATTCTCCGTGTGACCATGTGGGTTTCTTTCCATGTCCCAAAGACATGTGGGTTTGTAGGTAAATTGGCCATCTGTAAATTACTCGTATTGCGCCAAATGTTCTCAATCTCCTGAGGAAGTAGAGATGTTAGTGTGTTCTTTTGGCTGTAATTTCAATGTAATTGCTGAAATAATAAGAATTCTTTGATATTTAATTTATATCAAGTTGCCTATCAATTTAAAAGGGCTTATTGATTGGGTTAGATAAGGTTAAGAGGTAGAACATGAATATCAGTATAGATCCATCGAGCCAAATGGTCTGTTCATGTGCAGTGGGTAATCCTTTCATGAAAGAGAAATGTCAACAAAGGTGATCTTGAGTATGTAGTTGTGTGGGGAGTCTACAAATTAACTATATCCATGTATGTATTTGATTTCTGAGCTTGGCAAGTTACTGAAGCTATTATCTCATCATTCTTTAAAGTTCCAGGCCTGTTGGCCTACTACATACTGATTCGGTTTAACAACTAGTTGAGGATTTGTTCAGTGTCATCATAGTACAGATGATACAGACATCACCTTAGGTGAATGTTTGGTGTTCTCCAGAATCTTCACATTCAGAATAAAAGGATGTACCTTTAGAAAGGAGATGAGGGGGAATTTCTTTAGAAGGTAGTAAATCTGTGGAATTCATTGCCACAGATGGCTGTGGAGTCCGTCATTGGGTATTTTTAAGGCGGAGATTGACAGATTTTAGCTTAGTAAGTGTGTCAAGTATGGGGAGAAGGCAGGAGAATGGGGTCGAGAGGGAAAGATGGATCAGCCATGATTCAATGGTGGAATAGACTCAATGGGCTGATTGGCCTAATTCTGCTCTAAATAACTGATGAACGTACAAACATATTGGCCAGGACTCTCCGCACACCACCGAGTGTAGAATATGCTGCTTCTCAGACATAGTTGTTCAAATTCTCTTCTACCTCTTCTGGGAGTATGGACGATAATGTTCACATTGGAATTTATGGTGCAGGAGAAGCTCATTGTGAACACAGGCAAAGCATTAGGGATGACTTGCCTATGGAAGGGTCCCGACCTGAAACAACATCTATCCATGCTCTCCAGGGATGCTGCCTGACCCGCTGAGTTATTCCAGCACTTTGTGTTCTGCTGTCCGCTCACTGTTCTGCAGACTCTTTTTGAATTCCATGAGCCAACACTAGTTCTACTATTCTCCTGGCAGCGCCTTCTAGATTCTAACCATTCTTTAAAAATAAAAAAGTCCCATTACATTTATTCTGCATCCCTTGGTCCTTGGATGTTCCGAGTGGGTCTGAGGGGAAAGAGGAAAACATATCCAAAGAGGAGTTGGGATTTGGAACGTGTTACTTGAAGGGATAGTGGAGGCAGACTCTTGCAACATGTAAACATTTAGACAAGCATGTGAATCGTCAAGGTGTAGAGTGCCTTGGACCAAGGGCTGGTACACTTGATTATTATCGATCATTAGTATATTTGAAAATGTAGGCCCAGGTATCCACTGTCTGAATGAGGATCCTGACCCGAAACGTCACCTATCCATGTTCTCCAGAAATGTTGCCTGACACGCTGAGTTACTCCAGGACTTTGTGTCTTTCCTTGGTAAACGAGCATCTGCAGTTCCTTGTTTCTACACCAATCCCACTTGCTGACATTAATTCCACATCTCTCTATGCCCTGCTCATTCACGGAGCCATCCCGATGCCTCTTAACTGTTGTTTCTACACCATAAGATCAGGCAGGATCTTATTGCATGCTGGAGCTCAACGGACTATGTGGTCTAATGCTGTTTCTCACCGTGAAAGTGAAAAGCAGAGATACAGTTACAGGAAGAGAGAAATGAATGCACAGAAAGGGGAGGGACGCAGCCGGGCCTGTTTCTGTGCTCTGAGTCCATGTAAAGGCCTTTGGGTTTATTATGAAAAGTGTGCAACTTTTGTGACCTACCAACGAATCGCTGTTTAGTGAACGAGCCAAAAATGCATTCCTGGCCTCTTTATTTTAGAATTTTAACAAGTCCCTCCTCTTCCATTCTTGCATTGCCCCCAAGCTCTCTCCAGGAGACTGACATTCAACTTCTCCAAAGAACAGGATGTTCAGATGAAAGCAATCTGTGCCTGCACTGAGGGAAGGTAACCTTGCCGTCGGTTATTGACTACACACAGCAAAGCCACTGCCAGCCTCGGCAGAGTAGTCTATGTGGGGGAGAGGCCAAGGTTATCCACTGAGTTGGCTGGTCATGCAGTTTGAGTAGGTGCCAGCTAGCAAGCGGACTCAGTGTAAAGTGTAACATCAGCTTTAATTAAAAACCCAAAGAGGGGAGGTGTTAATTTTAGTGCAGTTCATTGTCACATGTACCAAGATACATTGAAAAGCTTTTTGTTGCACACTATCCAGTCAGCAGAAAGAATATACACAAATATAATCAAGCCGTTCACATGCACCAAGGTACAGTGAAAAGGTTTTTGTTGTGTGCTAACCAATCAGCGGAAAGATTATATGTGATTCCAATCGAACCGTCCACAGTGTACAGATACAGGATAAAGGGAGTAATGTTTATTGCAAAAAGTCCAGTAACGTCCGATTGAAGATTATCCAAGGTTCTCCAATGAGGTAGATGGGAGGTCAGGACTGCACTCTAGCTGGTGAGGGGATGATTCAGTTGCCTGATAACAGCTGGGAAGAAATTGTCCCTGAATCTGGAGGTATTCTGGAGCTCTTGCTTGTTGGGCGAGGAGTGAAACTGGCCCATGATTATGCAGGCAAACTTGTTGAGGCGGCGTAAAGTGTAAATTGACTTAATGGAAGGGAGGTTGGTTTGTGTGATGGTCTGGGCTGCGTCCATGATTCTCTGCAATTTCTTGTAATTTTGATATATTAAAGCACTTCCCAATTCTGCTGATCTCTGTCCCATCCCCATTTTTCATGAATGCTTTGGCTTAAAGGCTGTTTTGATGAAGCATTGCCAAGAAAAGTTTTGGGATGTTGCCAGGACTTGAGAGCCTGAGTAAAAGGGAGTTGTGGGCAGGCTTGGACTTTATTCCTTGGAGTGCAGGAGGATAGAGGGTGATCTTGTAGAGGTGTATAAGGTCATGAGTGGCATAGATAGGGTAGATGCACAGTTTTTTTTATCCAGGGAAGGGGAATCAAGAACCAAAGGACATAGGTATATGGTGAGAGGAGAAAGATTTCACTCAGAGTGGTGGGTATATGGAACAAGCTCCCAGAGGAAGTCCAGAGGAGGTAGTTAATGCAGATACATTTTGACTGGTACATGAATAGGAAAGATTTAGAGGGATATGGGCCAAACGCGGGCAGGTGGGATAAGTATAGATGGGGCACCTTGGTTGGTGTGGGCGGGTTGGGTCAAAGGGCTTTGTCCTACCCCTTCTCTCGCATCTTTCATTCCCCCACCCACCAATGAGTCTGAAGAAGGACCCTGACCCAAAGCCTCACCTATCCATGTTCTCCAGAGATGCTGGGAGTCCTGCTGAATTATATTTTTGTAAAGTTCTGCTCATCGGATGGTGCACTTTGGATTAAGCACAGTGAGATGTAAGCCTCACCCTGCTCGCTACCCTGTGCCCCCTCTGGATTCTCACTCAGTTTTCCCCTTCCCCCTTCCAACTATATTCCTTCCTCAGGCTTCACAATTTTCACCTCTTCTATCCTTATCTGACATTTTCTGTCTCCATCTCTAACCTTTGCCCAGCCATCTACCCATCAAAAATCGCCCTCTCCTGTATCCACCTGTATCCAGCTCACTCTCCCCACCCCACCACAATCAATATGAAGGATGGTCCTGGCCTGAAACGTCAGCTATCAATGTTCTCCGGAGATGTTGCCTGATCCGCAGAGTTACTGCAGCGCTTTGTCTTCTGAAGTAGAGCTGTTGGCTAGGATTCCGGTTGGCATTTGGTTTGGCAATTGTTGGTGGGTTTGAAGGAGGGAGGGGTGGGTGGGGAGAATGTGAACTCTTTGCCCTTATCCATTTGATTGCACTCCCCAATCCAATTAATTGGCCTCTGTAAATTGCCTCTCATGAGTAGAAACAAGGAACCGCAGGTGCTGGTTTACAAAGAAAAGAGACAAAGTGCTGGAGTAATTCAACGAGTCAGCAGCACTTTCGATGAGTCGGGAAAATTTTAGATGATAACCTCATGGTTTTCATGTTCAGTTGGGACATAGAACCGGACAGCACAACAGGCCCTTCAGCCCTCAATGACAGTGCCAGGCATGCCAACATAAACTAATTCCTTCTCTCCGCACATGATCCATAATGCTCCATTCCCTGCGTATTCTCCACAGTTCTCATCTCCACAGTTGGAAACAACTAACTTCATAGACTTTTTTGTTAAAGTGCATGTTATTAAAACCTTTTTTGCTATTCATAGACATTTTAAAAGATCACAAAGATCGACTTCATTTAAAATTATGTGTTTTGTTTTGGAAAGTGTAGTTAGTCTGATGGGCAGTGTAATCTTAGGAGTGTATTGCCTCTAGGAGAAAGGGAACTGCTAGGGTTAAGAGACCAAACTTCCTTCCCATGTTAGTTGGCAGACTTGCTGTCATCTGAAAGTAATTTAATGGGTCGATTAACTTCTTGCTAGCCTGGGTGTTTTATGGCTATTTCTTTTTTTTTGTTGTATCAGTTTGACTACATTGATATCCACACCTGGCTTGCACTTGAGATTTAAAGAATTTTGGCAAATAATGTGCGGTACATATTTCATGCCATATATAGCGTACACTTGGACATTGCAATATAGTTGTTTAGTTTATTATTGTCACGTGCACCAAGATGCAGCGAAAAGCTTTTTGTTGCGTGCTATCCATTCAGTGGAAAGACAATACATGATAACAATCAAGCTGTCCACAGTGTACAGACTCGGGATAAAGGGAATTAAAGATAGTCTGAGATTCCCTAATGAGGTAGATGGTAGCTCGGGTCAGCTCTCTACTTGGTGATAGGAAGGTTCAGTTGCCTAATAACAACTGGGGAAAAACTGTCCCAGAATCTGGAGGTGTGCACTTCCAAACTTCTGAAAGCCTTGCGTGGTGTGAGAGGGGAAAAGAGGGAGATTCGCCTTTGGTGTCTGTAGGAGCCATTTATGCTTATTTCAGTTATTGCCATTGTGTTATGGCTATGTTTTAATATTTCTAGTTTATGTCTTTTTTGCCTGATTGTGGGTGTGACTTAATGCGTAATTGGGAGTGTCTAGATGGGAGGAGGCTAGCGTGTCGACAGAGGTTGTGGGTCAGTTTAGACTCGGAGGATGGTGAGCATACAGTTCTTTACCACGCGCTCGTACCATACGCTTGTATCATCTATATTTGTAAGAACCATGCGGTAATAACTGCAAGAATTCTAGATATTGTTTGAAGAAGAAACAGTTGATAAAGTACGGAAACTGATGAATTACTCTATGATTTGTGCTACTTTAATAAAACCAATTAATGAAGAAAAGAAGTTTGGAAGATTCGTTTTGTCATATCAGGGTGTGACGTGTGCGTAAGCTATAACTACATTTCATCCCCAAGAAGTAATGGCTATCGAAGTGGGATTTCGAGATGGTATAGAAACTGCCATTACAGTGTAGAAATAGTAATAGATTTGTCAAGTGAGGTTACAGGTGGCCACTAAACGCTGGTGTAGCAAGCAGTTCCACCCGCTGCGAGTGACAAAACCTAAACCTTTCCCGAGTTCTCGGTGTTGAATTTCAGCTAAATTGACACCAACTACAGCAGTTGGGAGCATGCTTGATACCAAATACCCTAACCAGTCTGAAGAAGGGTTTCGACCCGAAACATCACCCATTCCTTCTCTCCAGAGATGCTGCCTCTGAGTTACTCCAGCTTTTTGCGTCTAATCTTAAGGGAGTGTCCTTTCAGCATCTGACAGGATAATGGCCAGATGAATTATATTTCATCATGCTGGTTATGTCTTCAGTAACAAAGTATACAAAAGCATAAGCAAAGCCAATGCAGTAGAAGCTAAAATATTGAAATAAAAATACATCATTGTAAAAGTGTTCAGCTAGATAGCAACTTTGGGGGGAAAAATATGTAGTTTTAATTATTGACATCATCGGATGTGGAATATTTTAGTAAAATTTGGTTTTGAGCATATTTAACCTAGGTAGTTTACAACTAAACAATATGAACATTGAATTCTCCAATTTTAAGTAACATGCCCTTCTCCTGTCTTTCCAACACCTCACCCTGGTGCACATCCATTTCTTCTGCCATCCTGCCCCTTCCTCCCACTACCCCATCTGCTTCAACCTATATCCCTTCCTCTGGTTTTACAATTCACTCTTCTCTCCTTGCCTGGCATCCCTTTGTCCACTTTTCATCTCTTGCCTTTGTCACTTACTCCACGCATCTGCCTCACCTGTCTCCTCCTGTTTCACCAAAGAGTGGTGGGCATATGGAATAAGCAGCCAGAGGAGGTAGTTGAGTCAGGTACTATCACAGTTCAAAAAACATTTGGACAGGTACGTGGATAGGGTAGGTCTAGAAGGCTATGGGTGAAACGCAGGCAGATGGGACTAGTGTAAATGGGGCATCTTGGTCAGCATGGGCAAGTTCGGCCGAAGGGTCTGTTTCCATGCTGTATGACCCTATGCTGCCTGACCGCTATTCTTCCAGCATTTGTGTTTTGCTCAGGATTGACGCATCTGCAGATCCTTGTGTCACTGGTCATGAGCAAATGGGAATGAGCCAGTTTGAGAGTAAGTAAAGAAACAAAGATGGAATATCATCACCTGAGCCCCTTTTGTGAGATTTCAGATAGCAGAAATCATTCTGCTGCTTAGCAGTTCCGTCTGGATTGAAAATAAACTTGTTTTAAATCTACTAACTCTGCCACAAACGGGGCAGGAGACGCTTGAGGGGGAAGGTCCATCTCTTAACATTTGCTGTTTCCAGTGCAAATGTTAAGCTGACCCATTTAGCTTATAGAGCTGGATAGAGCTCTTAAGGATAGCGGAGTAAGGGGGCATGGGGAGAAGGCAGGAACGGGGTGCTGATTGAGAGTGATCAGCCATGATCGCATTGAATGGCGGTGCTGGCTCGAAGGGCTGAATGGCCTACTCCTGCACCTATTGTCTATTTAACACTCACCACAGATGCAACCTAACATGCTGAGCATTTTGGGCTCTTCAGGGTTCCAGTATCTGTGGCAGAAATGGAAAATCAGAAGCACTTTCTGTTTATGGACTAGAGCACAACTACATTAATTTAATTTAGCTGTGGGTTTCGGCTTCCACTTGAAGTGTAAGTATTTTGTGGTATTGTGATCCGACCACACGTTTCTTTCTCATTCTTTCATACTCTCATTTGTGCATCGCTCTCTCCCGCCCTCTTTCATAAGCTGCCAATAATTGTATCAAAAGCACTCCGTAAAGTAAAGCACCAGATAGAAAAGGATACATTGATAACTTTGAATTTCATTTTGAGCGATTGCATTTAATATCTAACCAAGAGATACAGTACGGTGGTTCAGTGGTAGAGTTGCTGACTTACAGTGCCAGAGACCCGGCTTCAATCCTGACTACAGTTGCTATCTGTACAGAGTTTGTACAGTTTTCCCGTGACCACGTGCGTTTTCCCTGGGTGCTCTGGTTTTCTTTCACACTACAAAGATGAACAGGTTTGCAGATTCATTGGCTTTTGTAAAGATTGAAAATTGTCCCAAGTGTGTAGGGTAGTGCTAGTGTACAGGGATCACTGGTCGATGGAGACTCGGTGGGCCGAAGGGCCTGTTTCCACACTGTATCTCTAAACTAAACTAAAGTCATGTCTGTCAGTATTCATGAATTTTATACCACTTAGTGGTCTAGTAAATGAGTGTGGTGAAGCATTGCAGTCCTTTTGGGGTCATTCTTGGGCGGGTGGGGCCATTTGGCCCACTGTGTCTCCACCATTCTATCATGGCTGATCTATTTTTTTTCTGCTAAACCCCATTCTCCTTCCTTCTCTCAGTAACCTTTGACACCCTTACTCATCAAAAAACTATCAATCTCCACTTTACAAATACCCAATGACTTGGCCTTCACTCCGTCTGTGGTAATGAATTCCACAGATTCACCACCCTCTGGCTAAAGAAATTCCTCCTCATCTCCAATCTAAAAGCATGTCCTTTTATTCTGAGGCTGTGCCCTCTGGTCCTAGACTATCCCCCTACTGTCTATAAAATCATGAGAGGAATAGACGCACAGAATTTCTTGCCCATAGTAGGGGAATTGAGAACCAGAGGACATAGGTTTAAGGTGAAGGGGGAAAGATTTAATTGGAATCTGAGGGGTATCTTTTTCACAGAAAGGGTGGGGGATGTATAGTTCGAGCTGCCGGAGGAGGTAATTAAGGCAGCGACTATTGCAATGTTGAAGAATTAATTGGGTACATGGATAGGATAGGTTTGGAGGGATGTGAGCCAAACACAGGCTGGTGGGACTAGTGTAGATGGAACATGTTGGTCAGTGTGGGCAAGTTGTGCTGAAGGGCCTGTTTCCACGCTGTATGACTCTAGGACTCTGACTCTACTGGAAACATCCTCACCACATCCACTCTATCTTGACCTTTCATTGATGCAGACCATTCTTTAAGTTAGCTTGTGCACCAAAATGTTTATCACCTGTTTGAACAAAACTGAAAGGAGCTTTCAAAGCCTGGTGATGAATAGCCTGTTCAGTGCGGGCATTGATTACAATGCCTTGGTTGGTGTGTTGGCAAGGAGGGAATGGAATCTCACGCGGGAGTAACTCAGCAGGTCTGGCCGCATCTCTGGAGAAAAAGAACGGGTGAAGTTTTGGGTCGAGGCTGAAAGTGGAGGGAAGGGAACTGGAGGTAAGAAAAGCTTTGATTCCTATCAAATGGGTTCCAACTTTGTCAGCACAATACTGAATAAGAAGGCAGGGTCAAAGCTGCTTTCTTTTGGTTGACATTGATAGGAATGGTTTAGACGGATATGGGCCAAAGACAGGCAGGTGACACTAGGGTAGATGGGGCCTAGGTAAGTTGGGTTGAAGGGCCTGTTTCTGTGCTGTATGCCATCATGACTGTTTAGCTGAGCTCTTCTTCCCGAAACGTAAAATATCCCACAGCCATGTTCTAGGGGGAAAAAAACTGGGCTGCTTATGCCTTGGGTGAAATTTATCCCATTTTGTGTCTTCCTAAAATAGATTATTTGGCTATTTATTGCTTGGCTCTGACACCTTGATGTGCATTGATGCCCTGCTGTAGTGTAAGAAAATAACTGCAGATGCTGGTACAAATCGAAGGTATTTATTTCACAAAATGCTGGAGTAACTCAGCAGGTCAGGCAGCATCTCAGGAGAGAAGGAATGGGTGACGTTTGGGGTCGAGACCCTTGATGCCCTGCTGAGTTTACCTCGTATGATCTTGGCTGTGAAGTACCTTGGGATATCTTGTAAGGTGTGAAAGTTGCTCTATAATTTCAAATTCTTTTTTGATTTGCTAATTGGTATCTAAAAGCTACTACTGGAAAGTGTAGTGGTCAACGTTAGTTGTATAGTCTTTACTCTGACGCTTCACATACGTTCGTAAGACATAGCAAAATTAGGCCATTCGGCCCATCGAGCGTGCTCCGCGATTCGATCATGGCTAATTTATTTTTCCCTCTCGACCTCATTCTTTTGCCTTCTCCCCATAACCTTGGACGCCATTACCAATCAAGAACCTGTCAATCTCCGTTTTAAAAATACCCAATATCTTGGAGTACACAGCTGTCTTTGGCAATGAATACCAGATTCACCGCCCTCTGGTTAAATAAATTCCTCCTCCTGTCCTTTCTAAAGTTACATTCTTTTATTCTGAGGCTGTGCCCTCTCGTCCTTGACTCACCCACTAGTGGAAACATCCTCGCTGCATCCACTCTATCCATGCCTTTCACTATTCGATATTTCAATGAGATCCCCCCCCCCAAATGGCTGCAACTTGAAGTATGAAATGTCTGTGCTCTACGAAGGAGATGGGGCGGTCTGTTAGGATGAGATACAAAGTCTGGGAGTCGCAAGGAACTGCTAGCACTGGAATCTCTAGCAAACCACAAAGTGCTGGAGTAACTCAGCGAGTCAGGCAGCATCTGTGGAGGGACGGACAGGAGAACTTTTGGGTCTGACTAAAAGAGGATAGAAGGCCAAAAAGATAGGTGGGAACGGGACAAAGCCTGGCAAGTGATATGTGGACATAGGTGAGGAGGGGTGTTTATTGGCAGATGGGTGGAGTGGGTGACAGAGTTTAGAGATGAAAGGGAGACAACGGGGTGTCAGATAAGGAGAAAAGAATGAAAGTAAAGCTGAGGGGAGGGATATGGGTGGAACCTCCCGTGGGGTGGGGGGGGGGCACACGAATGAGAGAGGGGGTGTTATTTAAAACGTGAGAATGAGAGGGTATGGGAAAGGTGGTTGGTTCCTCTTGCCTTGTGACCTGGACGGGAAAGGTTTAGAGGGACATTGGCCAAAATTAGATGTAGCATCATGGTCAGCATGGCGAGTTGGGCTGAAGGATCTGTTTCAATGCTATATGCTCGATGACCTGCAAAAAATGTCCTATGACTCTAGTTAAAGCTTGAAATTTTGTACCAATATTAACTGATTGGCTGACTTTTGTTAGCTATTCCAGGTGCTGGAAGCTGGACGGTGATGAGTTAGTCTGTTTAATTACTAACTGAAGTCTGTAACAATTTCATTAAGTTGAACCAAGCCAAGCACGTCTGAGCTTTTTCCTGCTGCAATGTTCGTGCCTCCACACTTTTCTAAAAGTTATTGAGCATTCTGCCAAATGCTTTTAGAATTCTGTCTGGAATAGATTAAAATGTTGCCTGACTTTTAGGTTTATGTTTATTATTGTCACGTGTACCGAGAGACTTTTAAGAGACTTTTAGATAGGCACATGGATGTGCAGGGAATGGAGGGATATGGATCACATGCAGGCAGATAAGAGGGTCTTGGCATCATGTTCGGCACAGACATTGTGGGCCAAAGGCCCTATTCTTCTGCTGCACTGTTCTACGTACTTTTACAGTGAAAAGCTTTGCTTTGCATGCTATCCAAAGAGATCAGATATAGTTTAGTTTAGAGATACAGCATGGAAACAGACCCCTTCTGCCCACTGAGTCCATGCCAACCAGCGATTACCCACACACAAGTTCTACACACTAAGGACAATTTACAGAAGCCGATTAACCAGCAAACCTGCACGTCTTTGGAATGTGGGTGAAAACCGGAGCACCCGGAGAAAGCCCACTCAGTTACAGGGAAAACCTGCAAACTGTGTACAGACAGCACCCACAGTCAGGATCAAACCTGGGACTCTGGCACTGTCAGGCTGCAACTCTACCACTGTGCCACTGTACATAAATGCCACAGGATGCTGTGGAGGTCAAGTCAATAGATATTTTTTGAAGGCGGAGATAGATAGATTCTTGATCCCTTCAACATCAAGTGTCAGGGGTTATGGGGAGAAGCAGGAGAATGAGGTTAGGAGGGAGAGATAGATCAGCCATAATTGAATGGTGGAGTAGACTTGATGGGCCGAATGGCCTAATTCTGCTCCTATCACTTATGACCAAACTATGATCAAGTCAAACTCGTCCAAAGGGAAAGATGCAAAGTACAGCATATAGTTCTCAGCATTGTAGTGGATTTCCCACTGTTCTAAGATTTCCACTGCCTTCTGCCGTCGATGAGTGTTCATTGTTGCTATTGTTTCTACGTTCAGTCATACCTTAACATGGCATAATGTAGTTATTGCTCCTATCTTATTAAAATGTTGTCTACCTATTTAGTGACGTAGGCTGCTCTATTTATTTGGAGACACAAGGAACTGAAGATGCTGAAATCTTGACCAGTCCACAAAGGGCTGGAAAAACTCAGTAGGTTGGGCAGCATTTGACTGAAGACTGACTGGTCCTGAACCGAATTATCGTCTGTGCATTCCCTCCAGAGAGGCTGTCTGACCCGCTGAATTTCTCCAGCAATTTGTGTTTTGCCCTATTAATTACCTTCCTGTCTGATCCCAATCTATAGAGTGGATGGGGACTGGGCATTGTTTTGTTTTTGCACCATATTGCTTTTATAAATTTATTGGACTTTTTTTATTTGTTTATTATATTATCTATCGAGTGTTGTGTTTACAAACCTGTTGAGGTGCTGCAACGAAGAATTTTATTGCTCTGTTTCGGAACAATAGAACACGCTTGACTCTTGAAATTTTTTATATAGTAAGGTAATCCAAAACTGGAGGGAATAGATTTAAAGTGAGAGGGGGAAGATTTAAAAAGGGCAACATTTTCACAGAGGGTGGTGGTCATATAGAACAAGCTGCCAGAGGTGGAGGTGGGTGCAATTGCAATACTTAAAGACATTTGGATAGATACTTGGATAGGAAAGGAGTAAAAGCACACTGTTTAATGCAGGTAAATGGGTTTGGCAAAGGCAGGCATCATGGTAGGCATGGATGAATGGGTCAAAGGGCTGGTTCTCTGAGTTAAATACTGTAAACCCTCACTATAACGGACCACACAGAGGTAGATGGTGCCCGCTATTACCCGTTGTCCGCTATAACTGAATAAGGAGGTTAATATGTACAGTACTATTAGAAAAAACAGCCAATAAACATGTACTGCACAATAAACAATAAAGGACACAAAATACGCAATACCCAAGGGACAACATAGTGGCGCCGCGGTAGAGTTGCTACCATACAGCGCCAGAGACCTAAGTTCGCAGTTCCCTGTGGTCCCACGAGGTTCCCTGTGGCTGCGTGGGTTTCCCCCAGATGCTGGCTCTACCCCATGCACTGTGAGCTGTCCCGAGTGTGTGAGATGCAACTGCCAGAGGAAGAGATGGAGGTGGATGCAATTACAATGCTTAAAAGACATTTGGATAGATTCTTAGATAGCAAAGGACTAAAGGCAGAGGGGTTTATTGCAGGCGTCATGGTAGGCATGGATGAGTTGGATCAAAGGGCCCTTAGTTAAATATGCAAAATTTGAGGTAAATATTTTTTTGGGTAGACTTTGCAATTCCTTCGTTCTACATCAATGTGTCCTAACTATCAGTTCCGAGAGATCGGACCAAAGGAAAGGCTGAGTAGCTCAGTGAAATTGTTTATCTTCTAGTTTATTGAAATATATGTTTGGTTTCTTAAAAACTGGATATGCTCCATTTGATGTTCAATGGTGCTTTTATTGTCATGTACGAAATGCTAACAGTGAAATCCTTTTTCTTACAAACAGTCCAACAGAGTTTTTCCATACCTCCGATCCCCGATTAGCAAGTGAAAAGAAACAGTCTACAGTTGAGAACATAAATATAGAAAAGTACAGCACAGGATCAGGTCCTTTAGCCCATGATGTCTGTGCTGAACATAATGCCAAGACCAACTCTTACCTGCCTACACATAACATATATTCCTCCACTCCCTGCGAATACATGTGCCCATCTAAAAGCCTCTTCAACGGCAGAATGCATTAAATAACTGGTGTGTGTTGCATTTTGTTGAATGTTTGGAGCTCTGTTTCCTACCAGCAGTTTATCTAAAGCCAGCAGATTTGGGTCGTCTTCTCTTGATCTGCAGATGAGATCATTGAATTGCGCAAGCTAATAGAGAAGAAAAATAAATCCTCAGCTGACTTGCTACAAACATAGGAGGCTGAGGTAAGAGAAGTAGTCTGTCGATTATATTTGCATATTGTGGTCTGAGCAGTAGTAATCTGTGGTTTGGAAAGTAAATATTAATAGTATTCCACTGGGGTTTCAGCTAACAGTTTCAAAAACTCCCACATAGTGAAATGTTTGTGTTCTATCGGCACCTTCATTTTCCCTTTGCAACATTTCATGTGCAAGTTTTGAAATGGTTCTTCTGAAAGAGCCAACATTAATGCTGATATTTAAGATTTAAAGTATTGTGCACAAAAATGTTGCGCAAGTGACTTGTTAAATTGGACAGTAGGGTGTTCAATAACCCCAACACTTCAACCCACCGAGTCTGTGCTGACTTGCGATCACCCTACACGCTAACCTACACACGCTAGGGACAATTTTAACCTACATAATTAACATACAAAACCTGTATGTCTTTGGGGTGTGGGAGGAAACTGGAGCACCCAGAGAAACCCACGCGGTCACTAGGCGAACATATAAATTCCATACAGACAGCACCCATAATCAGGATTAAACCTGGGTCTCTGGTGCTATGAGGCAGCAACTCTACTATTGCGCCACTGTGCTGCCGTAAACTGCAAATGTAGGTTTACAAAAAAAGGCATAAAGTGCTGGAGTAACAGCGGGTCAGGCAGCATTTCTGGAGAACATCTGTCTGTCATGGGTGACGTTTCCAGTCAGAAACCTTCTTCAGGCTGATTGTGGTGGAAGGAGGGGGAAGAAGCTGGAAAAGAGAGGTGTGGTGGGGGGAGACATACCCACCGTTCATCCGCTGCTCTAGATGTCAACTTCTTTACATCGGCGAAACCAAACGCAGGCTCGCCGATTGTTTCGCTCAACACCTTCGCTCAGTCCGCCTTAATCAACCTGATCTCCCGGTGGCTGAGCACTTCAACTCCCCCTCCCACTCCCAGTCTGACCTTTCTGTCATGGGCCTCCTCCAGTGCCATAGTGAGACCCACCGGAAATTGAACAGCACCTCATATTTCGCTTGGGCAGCTTGCAGCCCAGTGGTATGAACATTGACTTCTCCAACTTTAGATAGTTCCTCTGTTCCTCTCTTCCCCCCCTCCCCCTTCCCAGTTCTCCCTCTAACTTCCTGTCTCCACCTATATCTTCCTTTGTCCCGCCCCCCTGACATCAGTCTGAAGAAGTGTCTCGACCCGAGACGTCACCCATTCCTTCTCTCCTGAGATGCTGCCTGACTTGCTGAGTTGCTCCAGAATTTTGTGAAATAAATGACCTGACTCAAAATATCATCTATCCATGTTCCCCAGAGATGCTGCCTGACCGTCGAGATACTCCAGCACTGTGCCTTTTTTTGTCAGACTGTTGTTTGAATGTAATAGTGTAATTTTGAAGGAATATTGTTGGCAAAAGGTGTGATTAACTTGTCAGATGGAGTGCATGGTTGAACACTTCAATAAACTGCAGTTTGATTATTATCCCAATGTTGTTTCAACGAAAGCAACTGAAATCTCATCAATAAATTAATTGTAGATGTCTGTTTTATCAGTGTGGCATCAAACTTAAAATATTGAGTATTTCAACTCTAAGGGAACATGAGGTTTGTTGAAACTTTTATATTTAGCAAGAGGATCAGATCAATCTTTTCATGATATCTGTGCCGAACATGATGGCAAGTTAAATTAATCCCATCTGCCAGCACGTGATCCATTCCCTGCGTGTTCATGTGCCTATCTAAAAGCTTCTTAAAACCACGAGTGTATCTGCCTCCATCACCACCCTTGGCATTGCATTCCAGACACCTGCCACCCTCTGTTGAAAGAAAACTTGCCCCGCACATCTTTTTAAACATTCCTCCTCTGACCTTAATCCCCTGCCCTCTAGTCTATGACATTTTCACCCTGGGGAAAGCGGTTCTGACTGTCTACCCTATTTGTTCCGCTCATAATTTTATGAACGTCTATCGGGGGGGCACAGTGGCGCAGCAGTAGTGTTGCTGCCTTACAGCGCCAGAGACCCAGGCTCGATCCTGACTGCGGGTGCTGTCTGTACGGAGTTTGTACGTTCTCCCTGTGACCAGGTAGGTTTTCTCTGGGTTCTCTGGTTTCTTCCACACTCCGAAGATGTACAGGTTTGTAGGTTAATTGGCTTCTATAAATGATTAATTGTCCCTAGTGTGCAGGATAGTGCTAGTGTACATTGGTCAACGTGAACTTGGTTTGCCGAAGGGCCTCTTTCCATGTTATATCTCTCAAGTCTCCTCTCAACCTCTGCCACTCCAGTAAAAACTCCTTCCCCTAGTACACTTCCATTGTTTACTTCTACTTTGATCATTTTGTTGCTTATCCTTCTGGCATCTCCCAAACCCATGATCACCTGTACAAAAGAGGAGAGGGAAGTGCAGGGAACATCACTACCTGCAGAATTCCCCCTCCAGCCTAACGTGGAAGGAAATTGCTGTTCCTTCGTCATCCTGTAGCTTGTTCCAGCCACATTGTGGGAGATCCGGAGATGTACTAGTGATTCAAGAAGGCAGCTTGCTACCACTACCACATTGGAAGTAGTTTGGATAGACAAAAAAAATGCTGGGATTGTCACTGAAACACAAGGACCAAACAAAAATAATGAATGTGGGGTAAAAAAACAGTTTATAGAGTGATACAGTATGGAAGCAGACCCTTAGGCCTAACTCATTCCTGCTGAACAAGATGCTCCATCTAAGCTAATCCTGTTTGCCTGCGTTTGGCCTATATTGCTCAAAACCTCTCCCATCCATTTACCTGCCCAAGTTTTCTTTTTTTTTTGGGGGGGGTGAAAATACTCAAATTATTTTTCACCTTGTTCTCCTTATTTCCTCTCCATCCCTTTTTCAAACAAAGTTCTTAAACAGATCTCATCAATTTCACACACAACGCTTGCCGTTATTTTCAAAGCATGCAATTACACTACAATTTGCTTACCACCACAATAGGTCAACGGTGGATGCAATCTCACTGGCTCTCCACTTTACCCTGCACCACTTGGACAATTGAAACACACTCATCAGGCTGTTGTACATAAACTACAGCTCAGCATTCAACACCATCACCCCCCCAAACTTACCATGCACATGGAACTGGGTCTCTGCACATCCCTCTCCAACTAAATTCTCAACTTCCTCAATCAACCAACCACAACCTGTACGAATTGGCAACAGCACTTCCTACTCGATAACCATCAGCACAGGAGCAGCTTAAGGCTGCCTGCTCAGCCCCCTGCTCTGCTCACTCTATATTCACCACTGTGTAGCCAGACACAGTTCCAACTCCATCATCAAATTCACTGAGGACACCACCATTGTTGGATAAATTACAGATGACGATAAGTCCAAATATTGGAGGGAAATCGACCGACTGACTCAAAAGTGCCAGTACAACGACCTTGCTCTCAACGTCATTAAAACTAAAGAACTGATTGTGGACTTTGGAAGAGGAAGGTCGAGGATCCACAAACCTGTCTTCATCGGGACAACAGAAAGATGCGCAGCTGGTGAGAGGGGAGGGAGGGAGCCTCACAAAGTCCGAGCGCTTCCCTTCGGTGGCGGCGGCCCAAAGAAAGCGCTGTCCCCAGGGGCTACAACATGAGCCGCAACACCAACCGCATCAACCGGACGGTGCAGCAGCCGGTGAAGAAAGGCTCGCTGGTCCACCTTGCAAGCTGGGGATGGTGTCTGAAGCATCTGTAGACCCATCTGCTATAACTGAAATCTGTTATAAGGGGGTCTGTTACAATGAGGGTTTACTGTAATGGAAGACTCAGGACAGTGTGTGAGCAATTTTGCCTTGGGTAAAGGGAGAATGAATGTTCCTTCTCCACAATAATGGTGACCTTGGAAGTCTAGAGAGCAGCTGCCTTGCTCCCGATGGAGAACTCTGGCAGACACTAAGGAAACTACAAAAGGAATTTTATCAAACTATCTCAGTGAGTTGCACAAAAGAATGTTCCTCCTAAAATGGACTGTGTAGAGAAAAGAAACGAAGCTGATACAGAGATTAGGCTTGTAAATGTTCACCAGCTGCTTTTACTTTAGAGACAGCGTGGAAACGGGACCTTTGGCCCACCGAGTCAGCACCGACCAGCAATCACCCGTACACTAACACTGTCCGACACACATGGGACAATTTACAATTTTTTATCGAAGCCAATTAACCTACAAACCAGAGATCACCCATGCACTTTCTATCCTACACACTAGGGACAATTTACAGAAACCAATTAACTTCCAAACCTGTATGTCTTTGGAAAGTGGTAGGAGCCGGAGCACCCGGAGAAAACCTATGTGGTCACAGGGAGAACGAATAAACTCCGTACAGACAGCACCCGTAGTCAGGATCGAACCTACGTGCTGTGAGGCAGCGACTTAACAGCTGCTCCACTGTGCCACCCTGCTGACTCCTGATTGGTGTGACTCTGATGTGGTCAGCATGCTGCATA
Organism: Rhinoraja longicauda; assembly: GCF_053455715.1. NCBI lineage: Eukaryota > Metazoa > Chordata > Chondrichthyes > Rajiformes > Arhynchobatidae > Rhinoraja > Rhinoraja longicauda. Next base: position 91,491,739 of record NC_135954.1, read on the forward strand.
TTGACCATTCTTTCGGCATGAAGCAGAGAGCTCACCAGTAATAGAAAAACCACAGTCTATCCAAAGCATTGGCATTGCGATGTGCTCTGATAACGACTGACCTTGGCATTTGTACCATTAAAACATTTTGTTCAATTCTCAAGTGCCAGTACTCAACAAGTACTTAAACATAAAACAAGTGTACGGGTGATCGTTGATCAGCGGGGACTTGGTGGGCCAAAGGGCTTGTTTCCGAGCTGTATCTCTGAATTAAACTAAACTGCAGATTAATTGTGGAAGTAGAGTTCAAATTTGCAGATTTTAACAGCTTCTGTGATTAAAACTGAGAGTTGCAAAGAACGTATTAACTGAGTAACAGTTTTCATAATGTGTGGAGATAGGCTGATTACAGTGGATTTATATTTATTAATAATGATCCTTGCTGTCATTAAGTGACAGCAACGTAGTGTCACAGAGTTATACAGCACGGAAACAGGCCCTCCAGCCCAACTTGCTCATGCAGACCAAGATCCCCCATCTATGCTTGTCCCACCTGCCCTCATTTAGTGCACAGCTCTCCAAACCTTTCCTATCCATGTACCTGTCCAAATGTCTTTTAAATGTTGAAATTGACCCCGGTTTTAACAAGTAAATGGATGTTGAGTGGTGACATTTCAGATCTTGACCCTTCTTCAGACTGGAAATCGAAGGAAAAGAGCTGGAGGTAAGAAAAGGCCAGAACAAAGACCCCTCTACAGTCTGAAGAAGGGTCTCGACCTGAAACATCACCCATTCCTTCTCTCCAGAGATGCTGCCTGTCCTGTTGAGTTACTCCAGCATTTTGTGTCTATCTTCGGTTTAAACCAACATCTGCAGTTCCTTCCTACGCACAGGTAGAAGAGGGAAATGGGAATGACCAGGGTTACTGGCATTCTCGATGATACCTCAGCCTTCCGATGCAATACACGGTGAAGATGGACTGGGTGGAAGGGGGTGACGAGCCTGTGATGGACTGGGCTGTGTTCACCACTCTCTTCAGGTTCAGGAGAGCAAGAGCAGAGCAGTTGCCACACCAGGCTGAGATGCATCCCGTCAGAATACTTTCGATAGTGCATCTGTGGAAGTTCGATGAACCCTCAGAGATCCCAAATCTTTTCGGAGGCCAAAGTAAGTCAATAAGGCACTTTCCTGTTCACCACGTGGATGTGAAAGGGCCAGATTTGATTGTTGGTGATAAGAATGCCTAGGAACTCTAAGCTAACAACCTTCTCTACAGCAGTTCCATTGATGAGGATAGGTTGTTTCCCCCCCCCCCCCCCCACTTCCTTTGGTCAACAAACCAACTTTACCTGAAAATATACTTTGGATTTACAGTCAGTAATGGCTAGTGCCAATTACCTGATGTTGGTGTTTGTAGAGTCATACAGTACGGAAACAGGCCCTTCAGCCTAACTTACCCACACCGACCAACATGTCTCATCTACACTAGTCAATAGACAATAGATGCAGGAGTAGGCCATTCGGCCCTTCGAGCCAGCACCGCCATTCAATGTGACCATGGCTGATCATTCATGATCAGTACCCCGTTCCTGCCTTCTACCCATACCCCCTGACTCCGCTATCATTAAGAGCTCTAGCTCTCTCTTGAAAGCATCCATAGAATTGGTCTCCACTGCCTTCTGAGGCAGAGAATTCCACAGATTTACAACTCTCTGACTGAAAATGTTGTTCCTCATCTCCGTTCTAAATGGCCTACCCCTTATTCGTGAACTGTGGCCCTTGGTTCTGGACTCCCCCAACATTGGGAACATGTTTCCTGCCTCTAATGTGTCCAATCCCTTAATAATCTTATATGTTTCAATAAGATCCTATCACATCCTTCTAAATTCCAGAGTATACAAGCCCAGTCGCTCCAGTCTTTCAACATACGACAGTCCCGCCATTCTGGGAATTAACCTAGTGAACTTGCGCTGCACGCCCTCAATTGCAAGAATATCCTTCCTCAAATTTGTCCCACCTGCCTGCGATTGGTCCATATCCCTCTAAACCTATCCATATACCTGACCAATATTTCTTAAACGTTGGGATACTACCTGCCTCAACTATCTCCGCCGGCATCTCGTTCCATACATCCACCGCCCTTTGTGTGAAAAAATGTCCCCTCCGGTTCCTATGCTGTTCTGTTCTATGTTTTATGAAGCAACGCACAGAGCTAAGGTAATAAGCTGCTATGGTTGGCATGGGAGTGTTTTATTGTTTTTTCTTTTGTAAGATGTTACAAATTAGTACAACAAATTTAAAGCTAGTAGCTTCAATATAGAAAGCTCTCCAACCACTTGAAAAGCAGGCTCTGGCAGAAATGGATAACAAAGCTTAAAAAATTGCAATGTAGGAAGGAACTGCAGTTGATGGTTTATACCGAAGATAGACACAAGATGCTGAAGGAACTCAGCAGGTCAGGCAGCATCTCTAGAGAAAAGGAAAAGGTGACATTTTGAGTCAGAACCTTTCTTTAGATGCGAGTCTGAAGTGTTCCGACCCGAAATGTCATCTATTCTTTTTCTCCAGAGATGCTGCCTGACCCACTGGGTTACTCCAACATCTTGTGGTTATTTTAAAAATTGCAGATCGCTGAATACACTTTTAGTAGTTGCAAGCAGATTGAACTGGACGTGGGGTGGAGTTGGAGGAGAAGGGGAGAGAGAGTGCATCCTTTGCTGCCAAAGGAATAGAAGCGGCGAGATACACATCCGAGTGGGAACGTGAGAGACTGAAATTGGCGGAATGTTCGCCTGGGTGTGGAATGTGGTGGATGAAGAGAATTGAACGAGAATGTATCATTGAGCCATTTACAGACCAGAAGTTGGTGGAAGACCAGATCTGGGTGGGAGCACGGTTAATGGAATTTTTATGTCCAGCAAAGTTTGCAAAGTGTGATGAACTGATGCCCAGATGGGAGAGAATTGGAATATAGTAGTCGAGTCAAGTCAAATTTATTTGTCACATACACATACTCGATGTGCAGTGAAATGAAAGTGGCAATGCCTGCGGGTTGTGCACAAAAAGAATTACAGTTACAGCATATAAATAAAGTTAATAAGTTACTAAACATAGCACAAAAAGTGTCGACAAAAATTTAGTCTCTGGGGTTATAAAAGTTGACAGTCCTGATGGCCTGTGGGAAGAAGCTCCGTCTCATCCTCTCCGTTTTCACAGCATGACAGCGGATCCTCGCAACAACGAACCAGGGGTGTGGGGAGAGGATGGTGTCGGTTATTGCCGATAGTCAGCTATAACTGAGTGGATAAAGTTTAACCCAAGGCTGGGAGTCAAGTAACACGGCGTTGGGGGGAGGGGATTAAACGTGCAAATTCACAGACCCGGGAGCCGCCAAGCCCACACACGGTGCACCGGGAACAGGCTCGGTAACCACTCTGCCTTCATGCTGCCCGCACTCTCTGCTTCTGCAACCAGAATTATGTCACGTGGCACCAGCTCGTTGGGCAACTGGCGGAAGTGGGAGGTCGTTCAATGTACTTTGGAAGTGACAAGAATGAATGCAAGTTTCACATTGTGTGACTTGAATGGATGATGAGCCAAAGACATCCATTTGACTATATTCTGGTAGAACTCAACGGTTATGGGGAGAAGGCAGGAGACTGGGGTTGAGAGGGAAAAATAGATCAGCCTTGATCGAATGGTGGAGTAGACACGGTGCTGAATGTTCTAATTCTGCTCCTAATGATCTATGATCTATTGAATTTGCATGTGTCATTTTCTCCCTCTCTCGTACTTGTTCTCTAGCTTTTTCATGTTTATTCCATAAGACAGAAGAGAAGAGTTAGGCTGTTCGGTCCATTGTGTTTGCTTCACTTATTTCGATCATGGCTCATCTATTTTTCCTCTCAACCCCCTTTCCCCCGTAACATTTGATGCCCTGACTAATCAAGAACCCATCAATCTCTGTGTTAAAAATACCCAATGTTCTAGCCTCCACATACCGTCCCTTTCTCTCTTTCGTGCTTCACAGCTAATTACAAACAGGAGACACATTGCTGTCATGTTGGGAAATGCTGCTACTAATTCACTCACAAAGTGTTGATAAATACAAGTACCAGGCAATATAATTTGATACTGTACAGAGTGATAATGTACAGAATATTAGGGGAGCTAATTTATTTTGCTCTTTAGAAGTGCCATTGGATCATTTAGTTACAACTGAGAACTAAAACATACAATAGTTTAAGTCTGGATCAAAAGACTACCTCTGAGGTTGCTGTATGCTCTTGGTGCTGCATTTGTGTTGCCTTAAATTGGGTGCTTCTTTTCAATATTGTGGTTGAAGAGGTGCTGAAGGACCTGACATGTATAACAGTAGACAAATGTCCCAGGCCTGATCAGATATATCCAAAGACACAGTGGGAAGCTAGAGAGGAAATTGCGGAAGCCCTGGGTGAAATTTAAGAGTCGTCATTAAACACAGGCGAGGTGCCGGAAGACTTGAGGGTGGCAAATATTGTGCCTCCATTCAAGAAGGGCTGCAGGGAAAAGGCTGGAAACTATAGGCCAGTGAGCTTAATATCTGTATTTGGAAAGTTACTAGAGAGTATTAGGGATAGGATATACAAGCATTTAGACAGACAAGGGTTGATTAGGGAGAGTCAGCATGGTTTTGTATGTGGGAGGTTGTGTCTCACGAATCTGAGTTTTTTGAAGATGTGACCAAAACGATTGATGAGGGCAAGGCTGTAAATGTTGAATATATGGAGTTCACCAAACATTCGACAAGGTTCCACATGGTAGATAGAGCTCTGGAAGGTTAGATCACATGGGATCCATGGAAAGTTAGCTGAATGGATAGAAAATTGGCTTCATGGACGGAAACAGAGGGTGATGGTGGAAGGTTGCTTCTCGGACTCGAGGCATGTGACTAGTGGTGTGCCTCAGGGTTCGGTGCTGGGCCTATTACTGTTTGTCATCTATATCAATGATTTGGATTGATTAAACATTAATGCAATTTCCCCCTGCACAGATGCATTGTTCTACTATTTTCCTAAAAGGGCACAAAATGCTGGAATAACTAAGTGGGTCAGGCAGCATCTCTGGAGAACATGGATAGGTGACGTTTCGGGTTGGGACCCTTCTTCAGTCTGAAGAAGGGCCCTGACCTGAAGCGCCACCTATCTATGTTCACCGGCGATGCGGTCTTGACCTGCTGAGTTACTCCAGCACTTTGTGTCCTTTATTTGTAAACCAGCATCTGCAGTTCCTACTTACCACTATTTTCCTGTTCTCATTACTGGCATGTTAGGGCAACACAGTGGCGCAGCGGTAGAGTTGCTGCCTTACATCGCCATAGACCCGGGTTCAATCAAGACTATGGGTGCTGTCTATATGGAGTTTGTACATTCTACCTGTGACCGCGTGGGATTTCTCCGGGTGCTCCGGTTCCTCCCGCATTCCAAAGACGTACAGGCTTGTAAGATAATTAATTGGCTTTGGTAAAATTGTAAATTGTCCCTAGTGTATGGGATAGTGTTAGTGTGCGGGGTGATTGCTGGTCGGCAGAACTCGGTGGGCCAAAGGGCACGTTTCCATGCTGTGTGATTAAAGTCTAAAGTTAACTTTGAAAAAGTTCATCTGTATGGACTTCCGCAGAGTTAGAACCATCATATATGCCTAGGCTGCTGAGGTTGCCTAATTTAAAACTCTTAAAGATTACCATATTAGGAGCGAACCTTCTGTCAGTCGGCCAGCAGAACCACCTGTCTACCTGCCCCTTCTGACCATGGAGACTCCAGAAAGGTTGCCCTGGTGTGGCCTGAGAACGAATGGGCCTCCCAATTTTGGCTCATTTGTGCTCATTATATGTAGAATGATCGCTGGCAGTGATTGATTTATCATTCATAGATTCTACACTATCAGTAACTCTGTGTTCAGATTGCAGGGTGCATATTAGCTAATGTTCTGGAGACTAATATGCATTCATTATGCATTATTAAGCTCCCCCCTGAAGGGTCATTGGACTCGGTGGGCCAAAGAACCTGCTTCCATGCTGTATCGCTAACTGAACTAAGAAAGGGTCCTGACCCGAAACATCACCTATTTCTTTTCTCCAGAGATGTTCCTGACCTGCTGAGTTACTCCAACATTTTGTCTATCTTCGGTATAAGACAGCATCTGCTGTTCCTTCCTACACATGCATTCTTTATATCCGGGCCTACTAATGGTTTATTGATTTTTAAAATGCAAATGCTAACGTTCCCTTATGCGGGTTTTTCTGTTGTATTAGCTCCTGTTTTTTATTAATGTGTTTCTTGGCTTGAAACATGCTTTCTAAGGTGTATGATAACAATAATTTTTATATAGTTCACAGAATGTTCTGTTGCCAATGGTAGTACATATTGCCTGTGAAAGTTGATACCACAGGTACAGAAAAATAAAGTGCTTTTTCTTTGCATAGTCAGTGACTTGTCCAAGTGCTGTACGTTTCGGTCAACACTTCTGCACTGTCCGAGCTGACATCTTTCAACTGTAAGAATCCAGGTCCTATCCTGTTCCCTGAGGTGGCCATTCAAAATAATGCTGTATGATTGTTTATTATTGAACTGTGTGGTAATTCTCCCCACTGCCCCAACCAGTAGTTACTCCTCAGTTCACCACCATCTGGTTTCGGTTTATTTTTGTCACATTGGGGCGGCACAGTGGCTCAGCGGTAGAGTTGCTGCCTTACAGCGCCAGAGACCTGGGTTCAATCTTAGCTCGGGTGCTGTCTGTGTGGAGTTTGTATTTTCTCCCTGTAACCCTGTGGGTTTTCTCCAAGTGCTCTGGGTTCTTCCACTTTCCAAAGACAGGTTTGTAGGTTAATTGGCTTCTACAAATTGTCCCTAGTGTGTAGGATAGAACTAGTGTTGGGTGATTGCTGATCGGCCTGTACTCAATGGGCCTATTTCTACGCCGTCTCTCCAAAATTTGAAAACTAAATGTAACAAGGTACAATGAAAAGCTTATTTTGAATGCTAGCTAATCAAATATGATAATACTATACATAAATGCAATCAGGCCAAACTGAAGTACAATAGGTAAAGCCTCCTTGGCTGCCTGGTCCTATCGCATGGTTATTGCCAACTTGCTGTGTTCAGTTTGATTATCACATTAAAGGTGGACACAAAATGCTGGAGTAACTCTGGGTTAGACAACATCCCGGAGGAACATGAATAAATGACTTTTCGGGTCAGAACCTTTCTTCAGACTGATTTCAGGTTGATTATCAATTTTTGGACTTTGAAACAGCATCTGCTGTCCCTTCCTACACATGCATTCTTTATATCTGGGCCTATGTATCCAGTGCAAAACCTGGTGACTCTTGTATACTGTCTCAGCGAACTATTCCTATACATTTGTATGTATCTAAAATGTGCTTATGTAGAGGAATACGTTTACTGAAGTATACAAAAAATAATTTCACTATACCTCAGTGCATGTGACGATAAAGCACCTTTGAACCATTCCCCACATTGCAGTAGTATTGTATTCTCAAGTGCATTGGCTGGAATTTCTGATGTTTATAAGCAATTTTTTAAAGAAATGTTAACAGATTTCTTTTTGTTTAAGCCACTTTTGTTCTCCCAGTATTGGAATAAACATTCAGCTATTTAATTTGTTAGTCTGTGTGAAACACGGGCTTCGTTGAAAGTGAGTGTCATAACGTGGCATAAAAATGCATCGTTACAGATAATAAATAGAGCATTAGCAGCCATGCATCGTGGCGTGTCATGTTTCCTCCTGAACTGCTGCAAAGCTGAGAGCCATCAGCTATACAGTAATCTGTGGCTGCTGCTTCACTTGATGAAAGGTTGTGTTGAACTGAACTGCTAAAGGGTTAATGTGAATGGCAGGTGAGGGAGTTATACCTTAATAGTTCTGAAGTTTTCGTTTCAACTATTTGCCGGAGGTCCGGGTTCGATCCTGACCTCTGGTGCTGTCTGTGCGGAGTTCGCACGTTCTCCCTGTGAACACCTGGGGTTCCTCCGGGTGCTCTGGTTTCTTCCCATCTCCCAAAGATGTGCGGGTTTGCAGGTTAATTGGCTGCTGTAAATTGTCCCGAGTGCTTAGGGAGTGGATGAGAAAGTGTGATAACATGGAACGAGTGTAAACGGGCAATTGATGATTGTCGTGGGTTCTGGGCCAAAGGGCCTGTTTCCATGCTGTATCTCTAAACTAAACTAAAACCTGGTAATTACTCTCGATTAGTGGGAGTTTCTGTCGGGTGGATGTGGGAGGGAGATATCAGAATTTGCTGAGCAAAGGGCTTTCAAGCCCAGTTTAAAATTATCTGCATTGCTAAAGGTATGAAGACAGGCAGCGGAAGATGTTTTGACTTGTGCTGAGCTCTTTATTTTCGGCAGCTGGGTTGTCATGTGGGAGATATCAGACCTGTTTTTTCAGTATTATAGCAGCACAGGACCCAGTATCTTGGACATTCATTTACTACTGACTTTGATTTCCCCCTGAGAGATTTTAGACCGATTTAAACAAATCAACTTTGTTTTAAAATTTTTGATTTTCAGAGGTGATTATCTTCTTGAGTTAGATTTTGCCATTTGGTGATTTTTTTTTCTTTTTATCAGATCGAATCAGATCTTTAATTTAAAGTAATTATTTCAGCACTAACCAGCTGTACAAAATGGACCAGTAAAACCATCAGGCTCCTTCTAGGTTTTTCTCAGTTTTAAATTCATACCTAGTTTAGTTTATTGTCACGTGTACAGAGGTACTGTGAAAAGTGCTTTTGTTGCATGGTATCCAGTCAGCAGAAAGACTATACATGATTGCAATCAAGCCTTCCGTGGTGTACAGAATAAAGGAAATAATGTTTAGTGCAAAGTAAAGTCCGATTAAAGATACTCCAAGGGTCTCCAATGAGATAGATGGTAAGTCAGGACCGCTCTCTAGTTGGTGATAGGATAGTTCAGTTGCCTGATAACGGCTGGGAAGAAACTGTCCCTGATTCTGGAGGTGTGTGTTTTCAATCTTCTGTACCTTTTGCCTGATGGGAGAGGGGAGAAGAAGGATCCTATTGTAAAGAATCGGGATGGTGTAATAATTGAAGGAGTTAGTAGTACACAGTCATGTAGTATAGGCCAAAAAGTCACACTCTCTTATTGGTTTAATTTTCTGCTCCTCCAGTCCATAGTAAGATCTAGCCACAGTGAGCAAAGTTGGACCTCTGCACGAATACTGAACCATATGAAACGTCCAATGTGATGGAGCCATATTGGGACATCAATGGCCAGAGAACTGAACGTCAGCAAGGTTCAGGAGAAGGGGTGTAGCATGGTTGGGAAGAAGGGAGCGAGAAGACAAAGTTCGAATCAGATCTTTAATTTAAAGTAATTATTTCAGCACTAACCAGCTGTACAAAATGGATTTATGTTCTGATTGTGCATGGTGGCACAGTTGGTAGAGCTACTGCCCAACAGGCCAGACACCTGGGTTTGATCCTGACTTCGGGTGCTTTCTGTATGTGGAGCTTGCACTTTCTCCCTGTGATAGCACAGGTTTCCTCTGGGTGCTCCGGTTTCCTCCTACATCCCACAGATATGTGGTTTGTAGGTCAATTGGTCTGTGCGTCGGGAATGGAAGAGAAAGTGGGATAGCATTGAACTAGTATGAACGAGTGAGCGATGGTCGGCCTGGGCTCAGTGGGCCTAATGGCCTGTTTCGATGCTGTATTGCTAAACGAAACTGAAGCAGGGTCCCAATCTGAAAAGCGAGTATGAAGAAGGGACCTGACCCTAAACGTCACCTATCCATGTTCTCCAGAGATGTTGCCTGACCCACATCCCAAAGACGTGCGGGTTTGAAGGTTAATTTAACCTCTGTAACTTGTTCCTAGTGTGCAGGGAGTGGATACGAAACTGGGGTAACATAGACCTAGTGTGCGACTGGGCGATCAACAATCACCGTGAGTTTATAGTTCATGTTGCCTCAGCAACGCCACCAGTATAATCAAGGACTCTTCTCCCCTCTCCCATCAGGCAGGAGGTAGAGAAGGTTGGAAATGCACACCTCCAGATTCAGGGACAGTTTCTTCCCGGCTGTTATTAGGCAACTGAACCTTTCTATCAAAAAATAGAGAACGGTCATGAGCGAGTATCTACTTCATTGGAGACCCTCAAACTGTCTTTAATTGGACTTTATAGGACTTAATAATCTTGCACTAAACGCTATTCCCTTTATCCCATATCTATGCGCTGTGGATGGCTTGATTGTAATCATCTTTCCGCTGACTGGATAACACGCAACAGAAACTTTTCACTGTACCTCGGTACACGTGACAATAAACAGGGGCCACAGTTTAAGAATAAGGGGTAGGCCATTTAGAACTGAGATGAGGAAAAACTTTTTCACGCAGGGAGTTGTGAATCTGTGGAATTCTCTGCCTCAGAAGGCAGTGGAGGCCGATTCACTGGATGCATTCAAAAGAGAGTTAGATAGAGCTCTTGGGGCTAGCGGAATCAAGGGATATGGGGAGAAGGCAGGAACGGGGTACTGATTGTCGATGAATGAAATGAATGAATGAATGATCATATTGAATGGCGGTGCTGGCTCAAAGGGCCGAATGGCCTACTCCTGCACCTATTGTCTATGTATCTATGTATAAACTAAACCTTAAAAAAAACTAAACTAAATTTGTTTCCATGCCATATCTCGTTCGGTAACTAAAATAGTTCTTGGTTTAGAAAAGAATGGCTAATTTTTTCGTTGGTTTCAGATGTTCTTAAAAGAAGCTTCTTTCCAAGTGCACACAATCTTGTGCGTTTAAACCTGAATTTTGTTTTCATTTTTCTTTCAGCTGATAGTTGAAAAGACCACTGACTACCCTTCCACTGAGTATTCTCTGGTGGAAGATGTTGCTCTGCACTTTACTTGTTTGATGGACAGACTGAACGAGCAGCGCCTATTCCAGCCAGACCTGTGCGACGTTGACATTGTCCTGGTGCGGCAGAAGAACACGTTCCCCGCCCACAAAGGGGTGCTCGCGGCCTACAGCCAGTTCTTTCACTCCCTCTTCACGCAAAACAAGCAGCTTCAGCGCGTCGAGCTCTCGCTGGAGGCGCTGACCTCGCAAGGGTTCCAGCAGATCCTGAACTTCATCTACACGTCCAAGCTGCTGGTAAATGCCTGCAACGTGCAGGATGTTCTGAATGCCGCCGCCGTCCTGCAGATGAATGACATTGCCACGTCCTGTCAAGAGTTGATAGACAGCCGGTCCTTGAACCTGACGACGGTGGTGAGCGACATGTCAAAGCAGGAGAGCCACGGCAATCCTCTCGGCTCTCAGTTCTACCGCGAGATCAAGCAGGAGGTGGACTCTCATCCCAAGATCTATGCCAGGGAGGGCAACAATCCCTACTCGGTGCGGGTGGAGGACAACACTGGGAAGCAGCACTCGCAGCTACAGCAGAAGCAGCAGCAGTATTACAAGGAGGAGAACGACAGCCAGGCGGTGTGCAAGGTGGAGGGCGACGGCGATCTGGACTCGGACTCGGACAGCCGCAGCTCATACAACCGCGAGCAGATCATCGTCGAGGTCAACCTCAACAACCAGACCCTGAACGTCTCCAAGGGCACGGAAGGCATGTCCTCGCCTTTGGAGACAACGGCCGTGCTGGGGAGGTGCCCTGAGGAGGAGGACGAAGACGAGGAGGAGGACGAGGAAGAGGAGGAGGAGGAGGAAGAAGATGAGGAAGACGAGGACGAAGATGCCGACGTTGGGGACGAGGAGGAAGACGAGGAGGACATTAGCGAGGAAGATGAGGACGCGGAGGAGAGCGAAGAAGACGGGAACGACGACGACAATAATCCCGCAACTACTGAGGTCAAGACTGAGAGCGGCCAAACTACCAGGAGGACAGCAAGAGTTTCGACTGCCTCCAAGGAGCCGCCTCCTGCGGCCTCCAGCAGGTCGCGGAGACGGCCCAAGCAAGAAGTGGCCACTCGAGGCAGGAAGCGAAAGAAGGACTCCGATAGCACGAATCAGAAGGTGAAAATTGAGGACAAGCAGAACTACCCCTGCAAAAAATGCCCTCGGGTCTTCAATAACCGTTGGTACCTAGATAAGCACATGAATGTCACACACAGCCGAATGCAGATCTGTGACAAGTGTGGCAAGAGATTTGTACTGGAGAGTGAACTATCACTGCACCACCAGACTGACTGTGAGAAAAGTATTCAGGTATGTCACTGATTTTCATTGTTGAAATCTCTCGCAGTCACTGAATAATGCCACATCACCCTGCTTGAAAATTAACTCATCTGTTTATTGCACTTTACACTTCTGAGACCAATATGGTGCTTGATTCGGGAATCTCGTCTCTCATGTGCAGGAGGGTAATATATTGCTATAAGGAGATGCAAGGAACTGCAGACACTGGTTTACAAAAAAAGACACAAAATGCTGGAGGAACTCCACGGGTCAGACAGCATCTCTGGCGAACATGGACAGGTAATCTTTCGGTTCGGGACCCTTCCTCAGACTCAAGACTTTGGGTCTTATTTTACCGCTCAAAGAAATTGGCAGCTGAATTTGCACTTTTTATTTGTGCTGGCTGCCATTAGTGTTCTATGCTGATATCTTCATGTTGTTTTGAACAAAAACACATAACAAAGTGCTTGAGTAACTCAGCAGGTCAGGCAATGTCTGTGGAGGACACGGATAGGTGACGTTTTGGGTCTTTAAGACTTAGAGATGCAGTCTGGAAACAGGTCCTTCGGCCCTCTGAGTCCACGCTGACCCAGCGAGCACCCCTTACATTAGCACTATCCAACACATTAGGGACAATTTACAATGTACAAAAGCTAATTAAACCACAAACCTGTACATCTTTGGAGTGTGGGAGGAAACTGGAGCACCCGGAGAAAACCCATGTGGTCACAGAGCGAACGTACAAACGCTGTACAAACAGCACCCATAGTCAGGATCGAACCCAGGTCTCTGGCGCTGTAAGGCAGCAACTCTACCACCGCACCACTGTGCCACCCCAAAACCGAGTCTGAAAAAGTTCCCGACCTGAAGCGTCACCTGTCCATGTCCTCCACAGATGGACAGATGCTGCCTGATCCGCTGTGTTACTCCAGCACTTTTTGTTGTAAACCAGCAACTGCAATTCCTTGTTCCTTCATCTTCATATTGCTATTATGTCCCTTGGAAGTGCTAACTGCTTTGATGATTTTGTTAAAATTTTGTTTGTTCGCGGTATCCAAAAAGTGTAATATTTCTTTATTTGTAACCCTGTAATTTCATCAAGATCTTATGAAACTGGTAATCGTGGAACAAAATGTCAATGACAATAGACATTAATACTTCAACTGACCACTGAATGCTCTAATTTTGAGATTGAGAAGAGTGTAGGAGGTTATGGTACAAGATGGAGGCCAGCACAAGAATGGGACTTTATTGTGAAGGGAGACACAAAGTGCTGGAGTAACGCAGTGGATGCTGCCTGACCCACTGAGTTCCTCCCGCACATTGTGTTTTGCGCAAGATTCCAGCATCTGCAGCTCCTTGTGTCTCAAGAGGAATTTATTATTGATGGTGTTGAAATTCTCCATGCTTTTTTTTCTTCCTGTAACATGTTACCTTGTTCATACATCGGATTATATGTGAAATCACATGACCTACCTTGGTTCCAGGTCCACTGATATCTGTGTGGAAATCAATCTCAGTTTTGTAAATGTCAATGGATCCTTTCTTTACAGCCTTCTAGGAGGGAGAGAGAGAGAGAGAGAGAGAGAGAGAGAGAGAGAGAGAGATTCTGGGCGGCACAGAAGACCAGCAGTATGTTGCTGCTTTACAGAGCACGAGACCCGGGTTCGATCCTGACCAAGGTTGCTGTCTGTGTGGAGTTTGCACGTTCTCCCTGTGATTGCATGGGTTTCCTCTGGGTGCTCCGGTTTCCTCCCACATTCCGAAGACATGTAGGTTTGTAGGTTAATTGGCTCCTGTAAAATTGTAATTTGTCCCTAGTGTATAGGCTAGTGATCACTGATCTGCGTGGACTCGGGCCAAAGGGCCTGTTTCCACGCTGCATATCTAAACTCTAAAGTAAAGTCTAAAGATTCTTAATTTCTATTGAGGGGTTGGCAGAGAACACAGCTACCAGCCTTGGAGGGCATTTACAATACACGATGCCTCAGGAAAGCCACCAGCATTCATAAAGACTCCTCACACCCCTGCAACAGTCTGTTCGAACTTCTACCATCCGGCAGACGTTACAAGGCCTTCGACGCCCGCACCTCCAGACTTAGGAACAGCTTCATCCCCAGAGCTATAGCTGCTCTGAACCGGTCCTGCTGAGGCCCCCCATGAACTGTCACCTTCGGATGGTCACGTCGCACATCGACCCGGCACAGACCTATTTGCACTCTATACTGATTTAACTGTTTCTAATTTTGTTTCTCTGTGTTGTCTAAATTTCTGTTGATTAGCTAATTAATTTATTGCATCGAATGGAAGTCGCATTCCCAATCTCGTTGTACAATGACAATAAAGACATATTGTATTGTTTTGAGTGGACTGTGGAGGGTGTACTATTGCTGTAAGAAGGAACTGCCTAGGTTTGTGTCATGTTTAATGGTTCAATGGTGCTTTATTGTCACATGTGCAAGTGCACAGTGAAATTATTTTCTTACATACAGTCCAGTGCAGTATTCCCATACCCAAGCATGTCCTTGATTTGCAAAGTGTACAGAAATAGTCTCCTGATCCCGCATGGCGCTCTGTTTTTGCACCATTTTCAAAATCGAGTCTGCGGTCATATGGAATAGGAGTAAAATTAGGCCATTTGGCCCATCGTCTACTCCGCCATTCAATCATGGCTGATCTATCGCTCCCTCCTACCCCATTCTCCTGCTTTCTCCCCATCACCTCTGACACCTGTACTAATCAAGAATCTATCTATCTCTGCCTTAAAAATATCCACTGACTTGGCCTCCACAGCCTTTTGTGGCAAAGAATTCCACAGATTCACCACCCTCTCTCTAAAGAAATTTCTCCTCATCTCCTTCATAAAATAATGTCCTTTAATTCTGAGGCTATGACCTCTAGTCCTAGACTTTCCCACTAGTGGAAACATCCTCTCCACATCCACTCTATCCAAGCCTTTTACTATTCTGTATGTTTCAATTAGGTCCCCTCCTCATTCTTCTAAACTCCAGCGAGTACAGGCCCAGTGCCGACAAATGCTCATCATAATCTACTCATTCCCGGGATCATTCTTGTGAACCTCCTCTGAACCCTCTCCAGAGCCAGCACATCCTTCCTCAGATATGGTGCTCAAAATTGCTCACAATATTCCAAATGTGGCCGTACCAGCGCCTTATAGAGCCTCAACATTACATCCATGTTTTTGTATACAAGCCCTCTTGAAATAAGTGCTGGCATTGAGTTTACTTTCTTTACTACCGATTTGACTTGCAGATTAACTTTTTGGGAAACCTGCACCAGCATTCCCAAGTCCCTTTGCACCTCCAATTTCTGGATTCTCTCCCCATTTGAAAATAGTCTACATTCTGGTTCTTATGAGTGGTGCTCGATGCAGGCAAGCCTCTGGCTGCTGCCGGCCTCCAGTTACCACCTCCCTTGGATACAACGTCCCTCTCCTCACCCATCCACCTTTGTACCCCAGGGGAGCCTCCTGCAGCCAACCTTGAGGGCGCGGTAAGTCAGACCCCAGTTCTCTCTCCTTCCGGCCTTGCCCCTCATCTGTTGTCATCACCTGCTCCGTCCTCCTGGTCTCTGGTCTTCAGGGGATGAGCAGGGGGTGGCTCTGCACCTCTTTAGGCAGCGATCTGCCAGGTATTGCATTCAGCCACGTGGGACAAGCACGGGCCACCTCGTCGGCACTCTCCCTGCAGGCCAAGGTCTGCCGACCGACGGCTGGCTCACTCCCTACAGAGCTGGGAGCTTCTGGAAACTTTGCAGCAGTTTGTCTGTGTGCCGACCCAAAAACTTGCATTGCATTCCATTAGCCATCTTCCATATTTTGTGTTTCCATTTCCAAATAGTTGCTGCATTGAACAATGTGAGCCTGAGCCAGTTTCTTTTAAATCTGGAGACACAAGAGACCGCATGTACTGGAATTTTGAGCAAAAACACACTGCTGGAGGAATTCAGCATCTGTGCAGGGAAATGGACAGATGATATTTCTGGTCTGGACCCTTCTTATGTCTGAAGAAGGATCCCGACCTGCAACATTGTCTTTCCATTTCCCTCCACAGATGCTGGCTGAGTTCCTCAAGCATTTAGCTTTTGCTCAGCTTTTTCTAATTTGGCGTGGCATCATTAAACATTCCAGTGTTAGTGAAATAATAATAATAAGAGTGGCTCAGCAGGTAGCGCTATCCCTCAGAGCCCTAACAACTTGGCTTCTGTCCTGCAGACACAGGAGATTACAGATGCTGGAATCCAGAGCAAACAGCTGGAGGAACTTAGCATGTCAAGACCCATCTGTAAAGGCAAGGGGATAGTCTATGTTTCCAGTCGTTGCTCTTTAACCCATGGAGTTTAATTTAATTTAGAGACGGAAACAGGCCCTTTGGCCCACTGGGTCTGTCCCAACCACTAGTTCTATCCTACGCACTAGAGACTATTTTTACAGAAGCCAGTTAACCTACCGACTTACATGTCTTCGAAATTTGGGAGGAAACCAGAGCACCCGGTGAAAACTCGCGTCACAGAGAGAACGTACAAATTCCGTACAGACAATACCCATGGTCAGGATCAAACCCTGGTCTCTGGTGCTGTAAGGTAGCAACTCTACCACTGCACCACTGTGCCACCAGCAACTTCCTCCAGCACTTTTTTTTTTTTGTGGCATGCTCTGTGTGTGGAGTTTGCAAGTTCTCCCGGTGTGAATTTCCAACAGGTGCTCTGGTTCCTTTTCGCCCTTTCCCAAAGTGCTATAGTACCTCAGCGGGTCAGGCAGCATCTCTGGAGGAAAGGAATAGGTATCGTTTCAGATAGAGCCCCTTCTATAGACTGAGAGTCGGGGAAAGGGTAACGAGAGATATAAAAGGTACATAGAACAAATTAATGAAAGATATGCAAAAAGAAAGGTGGAGCCCACAATGGTCCAATTCTGGCTGTGGCGTAGGTGATAACGAGTTATACAGACAGTTAAACTCAACAGGACGACAGTGAAACTAGTACGATGACTAGGATGGGGAGGGGCGGAGAGAGTAGGAATGCAAGGGTTACATAAAGTTCGAGAAATCAATATTCATATTGCTGGGTTGTAAGCTGCCCAAGCAAAATATGAGGTGCTGTTCCTCCAATTTGCGTTTGGCCTCATGGTTGCTGGTAGCCTAATTGGTTTACTGTTACTGGTAGGCAGGTCATCCCCACTGTTGGTGACTGGCAGAATCAGGGTTGAGTTGATAGGCATGTGAGAGAGAATAGGTTACAGGAAAATAAATGCCAGAATGGGATTGAGAGCTTCCATGGACTCGACAGGCCAAATGGCTGCCTCCCTGTGACATTAGAAAATGTGAAAAAAATAAAGTGAGAATTTATTCCTTGAATAGTTTGTTATTATTGCAAAACCCTAATTAAACTGTGAACTTTGAACTGTCTTGGTTGCACTGAGGACTTTGGGCTGCTTTTCATCTCTAACAATTGTCCCAGTGGTAGAGCCACTGCCTCACTGTGCCAGAGACCCGGATTTGATCCTCACCTTGGGTGCTATCTGTATGAAGTCTGCACGCTCCCCCTGCGCCTGTGTGGGTTTCCTCCAGGTGCTCCAGTTTCCTCCCACGTTCCAAAGACATGCAGGTTTGTAGGTTAATTGGCCTTTGTTAATTACTCCCTTTTGTGAAGAGAGTGAAGAGAACTAATGATCGATAGTCGATGTGGACTCGGTGGGCCGAAGCATCTGTTTCCATGCTGTGCCTCTAAACTAAATCATAATAATACATTTTATTTGTTATATGTAGGTTGGCACAGGGTCAATGGTACAATGAAATGTATTTGACAAGACAACGGGTCACCTCAGCAGTAATATTCCAAGGATAAATTAGATTAAAAATGATATTAGTAAGGTAAAAAGACAATATTAAAAATAGGTAAAAAGACAATATTAAAAATAGGTAAAAAGACAATATTAAAAATAGGTAAAAAGACAATATTAAAAATAATCAACATATATGATTTGAAATGTGTTTATGAGTTCAGAAGCCCGATGGCCTGATGGTAGAAACTGTTCTTAAGTCTGGTGGTACGCGCAGCCATAATCCTGTATCGTCTGCCTGACGGTAACAAGGAGAACAGCCTGCGTGCTGGGTGGCTGTGGTCCTTGATGATGCTGCGTGCCTTCCGCAGGCACCGCCGGTAGAAAATGTCCTGAATGGCCGGGAGACAGTTGCCAGTGATGTGCTGTGCCGTCTTCACCACTCTCTGTAGTGATTTGTGGCTGTGGGCAGAACAGTTCCCGTACTAGACTGTAATGCAGCCCGTCAGCAGGCTCTCGATGGTGCATCTGTAGAAGTTTGTGAGGATGCTGGCGTTCATGCCAAACTTCCTCAGTCTTCTCAGGAAAAAGAGCCGCTGGTGGGCCTTCTTTGTTATTGTGTCCGTGTGCAGTGTCCAGGAAAGGTCCTCAGTGATGTGCACACCGAGGACCTTAAAACTGCTGACCCTTTCAACCTCAGCATCACCAATGTGGATGGGGAGGTGTCCACTCCCCCGCTGTCTCCTGTAGTCCATGATCATCTCTTTAGTTTTGCTGATATTGAGAGAGAGGTTATTTTCCTGGCACCGGCTGTTTAGTGCCTTTACCTCCTCTCTGTTGGCCGTCTCATTGTTGTCTGTGATGAGGCCCAAGATGGTCGTGTCGTCAGCAAACTTTAGGATGCTGTTTGAGCTGTGCTTAGCAGTACAGTCGTGCGTGAACAGGGAGTACAGGAGAGGACTGAGCACACAGCCCTGTGGTGTACCTGTGTTGCGGATCAGTGAGGAAGTGGAGTGGCTGCCAATTCTCACTCACCAATTGCTGTTTACCATTATTCATTTTAGTATTTCAAAAAATCTTCACCCATTTTACCTCTCTGTAACATATATTGTGTCATCTTTCAACAAGTATGTATATCTCTACCACTGTTTAATTTTAGAGGTGTTACCTTGGCATAGTTGCCTTCTTCTCCTATATAATTAAGGAAAAAAAAGCAATCAAAGCATTTGATTCGACCGGGGGGGGGGGCATGGTGGAGCAGCGGTCGAGTTGCTGCCTTACAACGCAAGAGACCCGGGTTCATTCCTGACTACAGGTGCTATCTGTACTGAGTCTGTACGTTCTGCCCCTGAGCGCATGGGTTTTCTCCGGGTGCTCCAGTTTCCTCCCACATTCGAAAGACGTACAGGTTTGTAGGTTAATCGGCTTCGGTAAAAATTGCAAATTGTCTCTCGTGTGTAGTAAATTGTCCCTTGTGTGTTAGTGTATGGGGATCACCGGTCAGTGCAGACTCGGTGGGCCAAAGGGCCTGTTTCCGCTGTAGTACTAAAATTAATAATTTGTGTCCTCTGCATTTTGCATATTGGCATAAGGCTTCTTGAGGCTTTCAGAACTGTTCCACAGTGAATGGCACACTCTGACATGTGCTCATTGTACATGCTTGCACTATTGCCCTTCTCTGGCTTTCCTCTGAGTTTAGTCTTTTATTTCGCTCAGTTGCCAGGAACCTAGTGGATCGAGTACAGAGGTCAGTAGAGTTAAATATAGCATTGTGTGAGTTCCTGCATTGAGGTCCCTTCTCTTGCTTTGACTACCTACAAGCCGCAAACAGCATTCAACAAGAAATGGTGTCAAATTTTTCTGAAACCCATGCATTTTTTTTATTTTGCGGAGTCTAATAGCTTTTTCAAAGGAAAATGTGAATAGTTCCTTAAGTTGCAATATTTAGATTGCAGCACTGTATTGCTTTTGCCCTGAGTATTTGACATTAAAATGGAGAAACAAATAGCTGCAGAAGCTGATTTACAAGAAAAAAGACAATAAACAATAGGTGCAGGAGTAGGCCATTTGGTCCTTCGAGCCCGCACCACCATTCACTGTGATCATGGCTGATCATTCACAATCAGTACCCCATTCCTGCCTTCTCCCCATATCCTTTGACTCTACTATCTTTAAGAGCTCTATCTAACTCTCTCTTGAAAGCATCCAGAGAATCGGCCTCCACTGCCTTCTGAGGCAAAGAATTCCACAGATTCACAACTCTCTGGGTGAAAAAGTTTTTCCTCATCTCCGATCTAAATGACCTACCCCTTATAATGTTACATAAAGTTACTTTACTTTAGACTTTAAAGATGCAGTGCGGAAACAGGCCCTTCGGTCCACCGAGTCCGCGCCGATCAGCGTACACTAGTACTATCCTCCACACTAGGGAGAACGTACAAGTTACAGAAGCCAATTAATATACAAATCTGTACATCTTCGGAATGTGGGAGGAAACTGGAGCACCAAAGAAAACCAACGCGGTCAGGGGAGAATATACAAACTCTGTACAGACAGCACCCGTAGTCAAGATCGAACCTGGGTCTCTGGCACTGTCGGGCAGCAACACTACCACTGTGCCGAGTCAGGCAGCATCTCTGGCGAACTTAGAGAGGTGACATTTTGGGTCAGGCACCCTTCAGATCGATCCTTATGTGTCCTGACCCAAACGTCACCTATCTGCGTTCTCCAGAGATGCTGCCTCACCTGCTGAGTTACGCCAGCACTTTGTGTCTTTTTCTTTGTAAATCAGCATCTGCAATTCCTTATATCCACATAGTAGAATTCAATGTTGAATCAAGAAAGCTGCAAACGTATCCAGACTGGAGGTGAGGTGCTGTCCCTCTAGCTTGTTTTGGGACTCATTATCTCAGCACAGGGAAGACAAAGACTGATCTGTCAAAGTGGGGGGGTGGAATTGAGCTGTCTGGCGTAAGCTGCTGTGTATTTCCAGCACTTCATTCGTGCTGCATACACACACTGCTTCACTCTACTCTTGTAATAATTCTATATCTTTTTTGCAACTCTTCAGAAGTCACCGTGTTGTCCTATTCAACCACTGGCCAGTGACAAAAGCCTCCAATGGCCCTTTTGGCAAGATTCTGCCTTCCCTTTGCTCCTGGTTATGTATGGAGATGTTTATGTTTAGAGACAGCATGAAAACAGGCCCTTCAGTCCACCGAGTCCACACAGACCAACGATCACCCGTTCACACTAGTTCTACGTTATCCCACTTTCTCATCCACTCCCTACATAATCGGGGCAATTTATAGAAGCCAATTAACCTACAAACCTGCACGTCTTTGGGATGTGGGAGGAAACTGGAGCACACAGAGAAAACCAACTCAGCCACCAGGAGAACGTTCAAACTCCACAGACAGCAGCTGAGGTTCGGATTGAACCCGATCTCTGGCGCTGTGAGTCAGCAGCTCTACCATCTGCACCAATGTGCCGCCCTTTGACCTCAAACCACTTTACACAGAGGTGTTATTTTCTTTAACCGTGCAATTGGGTGTCATGTAGAACCAAAGAACTGCAGGTGCTGGTTAATACAAAAAAAGACGCAAAGCGCTGGAGTCTGGAGAACACAGATGGGCGACCTTTCGAGTCTGAAGAAGGATCTTGACACAAAAGTCACCCATCCTTTTTCTCCAGAGATACTGCCTGACCCACTGAGTTACTCCAGTACTTTGTCTTTTTTGGGTGTCACTTACAACAGCTTCATATCTTAGCAGTTTTGAATCCCTTGTCTTTGATTAAGTTTGAGTCTGTTTTACGTAACCCACAAGCACAAAGTGCTTGTTGTCCCCTGTCGGATTTAAGTTCTGCCTGAATTTGTGAGCATGGCCTATGGCTCAGCAACTTCAAAACATTTTATTAGGTTTGCTACCCAACTTCCTTAATGACTTCCTCTCTGAAGACGCGGAGTTCCTTTTCAAAGTGGGCCTGTGAGACGTCATGTGCGCGCTTGACATCTGAAACCAGAGTAGGGACTTTTTGTCAAAACACTTGGGAGCCTTTCGAAAATCTTCATGGGCATCTGATAATGGTTAAGAGGCTGTGCAGGCTCCAAAAACAGTCCTAGTTTGGTCATTCACACTACTCGGAAATCATGCTTTCAGAGTACCAGTAATCAGGTGTGTTCTCTCTCTCTCTCTCGAGCATCAAACAGATGGAATGGAGTAAATTAGGTGAGAAAACTTAATTCTGCAAAACCCTTTTGTTTTGTACTTTGGCTGGGGGTTATCAATTGACTGGATTTCCTCTCCGCTCTCCCAGCTGACATTCTGTACCATGGCTTTTTTCGATGTTAAAATAAAGGTGGTCTACATTTTAAAACCAAGTTATCAGTTTTCGTTTTTTCTAGTCCTGATGTGGTGAGGTTGTTTTTGGAACTGAGACAACTGGTGGTTTTGAAGTGGGAATGCTGTTTCATGGGCTTTGTTTCCACCAGGAGTTTGGGCTGTAATGTGTGACGGGCACATATTTAAGATAATTGACCAAAAAAACCACCAAGATTGAAAACTTCTGTGTGAAGTTAGCTATGATCTGGTATACACGAGTGCAGTAAAATCAGATTCAGTAACTTTCAAGAGGAATTTAATTATGTGGTTGAAAATAAAAATAAAATGGCAAAAGCATTTTATTACGGGACCCGTCTGAACAAGGAGCCCGACCAGAAAAGCTGTCTGTTCATTCCCTCCACAGATGTTGCATGACCCCCTGAGTTCCTCCAGCACTTTATGTTTTGCGTGCAATTCCAGCATCTGCAGTCTCTTGCGCCAGCATTTTATTACTCTTGTTTCTGTCACACAATTTATCTTTCCCTGCCCACAAGATTCCCAACATTGTTTGTCAAGAACGCTGGTACTTTACATGTGTGTTCCAACGCTGTTAATTCAAAGTTTTGGATAGAATTTATATCTTCTGCTTAGATAGCTTTATTGCTATTGATATGTTGAATACAATGTACAAAGTGTATTCTGCACATGAGCCATTGAGGAGATACCAATGTTTAACTTTGCCAACATGTAGTGCAATCACACTGCCTTTTACATCTGGCAAAAATATATACGCTGGGATGGTGGAACTGACATACAGCGCCCTCCATAATGTTTGGGACAAAGACCCATCATTTATTTATTTGCCTCTGTACTTTGTAATAGAAAAAATCACATGTGGCTGAAGTGCACATTGTCAGATTTTATTAAAGGGTATTTTTAAACATTTTGGTTTCACCATGTAGAAATTGCAACTGTGTTTATACATAGTCCCCCCATTTCAGGCACCATAATGTTTGGGATACATGGCTTTACAGGTTTTGTAATTGCTCAGGTGTGTTTAAATGTCTCCTTTATGCAGGTATAAGAGAGCTCTCCACACATAGTCTTTCCTCCAGTCTTTCCATCACCTTTGGAAACTTTTATTGCTGTTTATTAACATGAGGACTAAAGTTGTGCCAATGAAAGTCAAAAAAAGCAATTATGAGACTGAGAAACAAGTATAAAACTGTTAGAGACATCAGCCAAACCTTAAGCTTACCAAAATCAACTGTTTGGAACATCATTAAGAAGAAAGAGAGCACTGAAGGCTGATAAATCCCCAGGGCCTGATGGTCTGCATCCCAGGGTACTCAAGGAAGTGGCTCAAGAAATCGGTGGTGGGGAAGATGCTGGAGTCAATTATTAAAGAGGTAGTGACGGCGCATTTGGATAGCAGTAAAAGGATTGGTCCAAGTCAGCATGGATTTATGAAGGGGAAATCCTGCTTGACTAATCTTCTGGAATTTTTTGAGGATGTGACAAGTAAAATGGATGAAGGAGAGCCAGTGTATCTAGACTTTCAGAAAGCCTTTGATAAGGTCCCACACGGGAGGTTGGTGAGCAAAATTAGAGCACATGGTATTGGGGGTAGGGTATTGACATGGATAGAGAATTGGTTGGCAGGCAGGAAGCAAAGAGTAGGAATAAACGGGTCCTTTTCAGAATGGCAGGCAGTGGAGAGTGGAATGCCGCAAGGCTCGGTGCTGGGGCCGCAACTATTTACAATATATTTTAATGATTTGGATGATGGAATTAGAAGTAACACTAGCAAGTTTGTGGAAGACACAAAGCTGGGTGGCAGTGTGATCTGCGAAGAGGATGTTAGGAGGTTGCAGGGTGACTTGGACAGGTTGAGTGAGTGGGCAGATGCATGGCAGATGCAGTATAATGTAGATACATGTGAGGTTATCTGCTTTGGCGGCAAATATAAGGAGGCAGATTATTATCTCAATGGTGTCAGATTAGGTAAAGGGGAAGTGCAAAGAGACCTTGGTGTCCTTGTACACCAGTCACTGAAAGTAAGCGTGCAGGTACAGCAGGCAGTGAAGAAAGCGAATGGCATGTTAGCCTTCGTAACGAGAGGATTTGAGTACAGAAGCAAAGAGGTCCTTCTGCAGTTGTATCGGGCCCTGGTGAGACCAAATCTGGAGTATTGTGTGCAGTTTTGGTCTCCTAAATTGAGGAAGGACGTCCTTGCGATTGAGGCAGTGCAGTGTAGGTTCACCAGGTTAATCCCTGAGATGGAGGGTCTGTCATATGAGGAAAGATGGGAAAGACTGGGCTTGTATTCACTGGAGTTTAGAAGGATGAGAGGGGATCTTATAGAGACGTATAAAATTATAAAAGGTCTAGACAAGCTAGATGCAAGAAAAATGTTCCTAATTTTGGGGGAGTCCAGAACCAGGGGACACCGTCAACCAGGGTACACAGTCTAAGAATAAAGGGGAGGCCATTTAAAACTGAGGTGAGAAGAAACTTTTTCACCCAGAGAGTTGTGAATTTGTGGAATTCTCTGCCACAGAAGGCAGTGGAGGCCAATTCACTGGATGAATTTTAAGATAGAGCTCTAGGGGCTAGTGGAATCAAGGGATATGGGGAGAAGGCAGGCACAGGTTACTGATTGTAGATGATCAGCCCTGATCACAATGAATGGCGGTGCTGGCTCGAAGGGCCAAATGACCTCCTGCACCTATTTTCTATGTTTCTATGGTGAGCATATTAATCGCAAAGGGACCTGCAGGCCAAGGAAGACCTCCACAGCTGATGACAGAAGAACTCTATCCATAATAAAGAAAAATACCTGAACATCTGTCCGATAGATCAGAAACACTCTTCAGGAGTTAGGTGTGGATTTGTCAATGACCACTGTCCACAGAAGACTTCATGAACAGAAATACAGAGGCTATACTGAAGATGCAAACCACTGGTTAGCCGCAAAAATAGGATAGCCAGGTTACAGTTTGCCAAGAAGTACTTAAAAGAGCAACCACAGTTCTGGAAAAAGGTCTTGTGGACAGATGAGACGAAGATTAACTTATATCAGAGTGATGGCAAGAGCAAAGTGTGGAGGAGAGAAGGATCCAAAGCATACCACCTCATCTGTGAAACATGGTGGTGGGGGTGTTATGGCCTGGGCATGTATGGCTGCTGAAGGTACTGGCTCTCTTATCTTCATTGATGATACAACTGCTGATGGTAGTAGCATAATGAATTCTGAAGTGTATAGACACATCCTATCTACTCGTTCAAACAAATGCCTCAAAACTCATTGGCCGCCGGTTCATTCTACAGCAAGACAATGATCCCAAACATACTGCTAAAGGAACAAAGGAGTTTTTCCAAAGCTAAAAAATGGTCAATTCTTGAGTGGCCAAGTCAATCACCCAATCTGAACCCAATTGAGCATGCCTTTTATATCCGAAGAGAAAACGGAAGGGGACTAGCCCCCAAAACAAGTGTAAGCTAAAGATGGCTGCAATACATGCCTGGCAGAGCATCACCAGAGAAGATACCCAACAACTGGTATGTTCCCGATTATGTGGGAGTCCAGAACCAGAGGTTACAGTTTAAGAATAAGGGGTAGGCCATTTAGGACTGAGATGAGGAAAAACCTCTTCACTTAGAGAGTTGAGAATCTGGAATTCTCTGCCACAGAAGGCAGTGGAGGCCAATTCACTGGATTTTTTCAATAGAGGGTTAGATTTGGCTCTTGGGGCTAAAGGAATCAAGGGATGTGGGGAAAAAGCAGGAACGGAGTACTGATTTTAGATGATCAGCCATGATCATATTGAATGTCGGTGCTGGCTTGAATAGCCTACTCCACCTATTTTTCTGTTTTCTATGTTCTGACCATTCATGTTCTAGATGTATCCAGAAGCTGCGGTGCATTAGAATTTGAGACTTGTTACATCTTCTGTGGACCACAATACCATAATAACACACTCTTTCCAGCTTAATGTTATTAAGGGCTGATTGGAATCCAGGTTGACATGCTTCCACTCCTGTTCTGGTGTTTCTGAGGTGCCTGATGAGACCCCTATAGGGGACACGGGTGAAACAGGATGTGCTTAATGGGCAGGATGGTCAATAGTTCGGGCAGATGTGCACACTGCCCTCAATGTATGCTGGCTCCTGCGTGCTTCCAAGTGCAGACTCTGTTGTTGCTGCCATTCCTACCGCTCCTCCACTTTGAGCGGTCGACAATGGAGTTGCTGTTTCAGGAACAGATGTGGAGCCTGCCAGTCAGAGTTGGCTGAGGGCCTCTGGTAGTGGTGATGGTGTTGTTCATAATTCATAGGAACAGAAGTAGGCCATGCGGCCCATGAAATCTACTATACCATTCAATCGGCTGATCTGTTTTTCCCCACCAACCCCATTCTTCTGGCTTCTCCCTGTAACCCGTGACACCCTTACTAATCAAGAATCTGTCAATCTCTGCCTTAAAAATATCCATTGACTTGGCCTCCACAGCTGTCTGTGGCAATGAATTCCACAGATTCACCACCCTCTGACTAAAGAAATTCCTCCTCATTTCCTTCCTAAAGGTACGTCCTTTTATTCTGATGCTGTGGCTCTTAGACTCTCCAACTAGTGGAAGCATCCTCTCCACATCCATGCTATCCAGAACTTTCATTATTAGGTAAGTTTCAATGAGGTCCCTCCCTCACCTTCTAAACTTCCGGGAATGAATGCTGATATTGGCTTGCTTATCCTGCCGGGGGTTTTGCATTGATTGCCCGTGCCAGTGCCTTTAGGTGTCAGCTGTAGGTACAATGGTTCAATGGTACTTTATTGTCACATGTACCGAGGCAAAGTGACTTTCTTTTTTTGCATTCAGTTCAGTAAGAATCTTACAATACTTAGGCACAATGGCACAATGATAGAGTTGCTGCCTTATAGTACAGGAGACCCGGGTTTGTTCCTGACTATAGGTGCTGTTTGTACAGAATTTGTATCTTCTCCCTTTCTCCGGGTGCTCTAGTTTCCTCCCATGTTCCAAAGATGTACAGGCTTGTAGATTAATTGGCTTCTATAAATCGTCACGAGTGTATAGAATTTGTGCACAGGTGCTAGTTGGTCAGTGTGGACTCAGTAAGTCGAAGGGCCTGTTTTCATACTGTATCTCTAAGAATATTATATTACATTGTGGCAGTATGCACAACTTCACTGCCCTATGTGCATATCTCAGTTCTTGGATTTAATCTTTCAAGGGAGATTAGCACTTATAACCATTTGACGCCCAGTCACAGCAGACTCTCCAAGCTTGAAAGATCTAGCTATACAGATGCTCCTCGACTTACGATGGGGATACATTCCGATAAACCCATCTTAAATCGAAAATATCGTAAGTCGAAAATGCATTTGATACACCTGATCGCGTGGCTGACTGGGAGCTGCGGCTCGCTGATGTTTAGTTTAGAGATACAGCACGGAAACAGGCCCTTTCAGTCCACCAGGTCCGCACCGACTAGCGATCCCCGTACATTAACACTATCCTATACCCTCTAGGGACAATTTACACATACACAAACCTACATACCTGTACATCTTTGAAGTGTGGGAGGAAACCGAAGATCTCGGAGAAAACCCTCGCAGGTCATGGGGAGAACGTACAAACTCCGTACAGACAGCACCCGTAGTCAGGATCGAAACGGGTCTCCGGCGCTACATTTGCTGTAAGTCTGCAACACTACCGCTGCGCACCATCGTAAAGTCAAAATATCATAAGTCGAAGCATCGTAAGTGGAGGAGCATCTGTATTCTTAAAGGAAAAATATGACTTGTTGCTATGTTCTCTTTCTCCTATCAATTAATTGTTAGAAACAAGGAACTGCAGATGCTGGTTCACAAAAGACATAGTGCTGGAGTAATTCAGCAGGTTTAGAGGGATATGGGCCAAATGTAGGCAGGTGGGTCTAATGTAGATGGGATATGTTGGGCTGAAGGGCCTGTTTCTACGCTCGCTAACTATGACACAGGAGCAGGACCTTCTGCTAACAATGTCTTTGAACACAATGCCAAGTTAAACTAATCTCCTTGGCCTGCACATGATCCATATCTCTCCATTCCCTGCGCATCCATGTACCAATCTAAAAGCCTCTTAAATACCACTATCACCTCCACCACCACTCCTGGCAACACGTTCCAGGCATCTGCCCCTCCCTGTCCACACAAAGCCATGCTAATTGTCCCTAATTAGCATATTTTCTTCCAAACGCAAGTAAATTCTATCCCAAATAATCCTCCAAATGCTTCCCTACCACTGACATGAGGCACACCCGACCTATAGGAGAGGAGGAGCGAAACTCGGTGTGGCTTACTGTGCCTTGAGGCCGGCTGTGGGAGATGCCCCCGGGGAACAAAACGGCTGAGGAGAGGGACGTTGGTTTGCTGGTCGATCCAGACGTCCAATGACGGCGATGGAACGGGCAACGCTCATAACAGCTCTCGCGTGTGCTGTACTTTGAAAAAGGTGGCAAAGCATGAGGCCTCTTGCATGCGGATCAGTGGACTATTTCTGTGCACACGCTAATCGGGGATGTGCTTGGGTATGGCAATACTCTACTAGACCATTTGTAAGAAAAGAATTTCATTGTGCGTTTGCACTTTGCACATGTGACAATAAAAGCATAATTGAACTGTAATCTCCAGGATTATCCCTATTTCCCCTTAAACAAAGGAACAACATTGGCAACTCTCCAATCTCGCTGGACCTTGCCTGTAGCTAGATCTTTGTCAAATCCCAGCCAACTCCTCTTGCCTCTCCCAATAACCTGGTATAGATCCCATTCGGGCCTGGCGATTCATCCATCTTAATGTTTTAATGCTTTTCAAGAAACCCAACACCGCCTTCTAAATTTAATAAAACAAATGGCAATGAAGTCAGTGAAAGTATAAAACTACACGAGCATACGATGCAGCAATTACTGAGCACAAAGCCATCACCCCTTCCAGAATAGTTATTTGTTTTAAGAGGACTTTTTTTTGCTGGGAATTGAGAGATCTTGGCATCAAACTGGCGTAATTAAACCAAGGGCTTGCAATCTGGATGTAATTGTTCCATAGTTAGAGTAAATTGCACACTTGGTGTGGTAATAATTTTTAAAGAGAATGTTGTGTGCTCAAAGGCAACTAAGATTTACAAGATGACTAGAGACACAGCAATTCTATTATTAACTGAGAATAATTTTTTCCTGATTTTCATTCATTCAGTTAAGGGATTGTGCTCAGGATGAGCATTGTGTTGTACTCAAGACATTAAGAGTTGTCAAAATTCTCTGCAGAATGGTCGTGACATGAATAAAGCTACCGTATCTCTGCCAGAATATGGAGTTTCTGCCTCAACATCAGAAGAGTAAATTTCATTATCAAAATGCAACCCTCATTTTCATCAACCAGTTTTGGTCACCTACATCTGCACAGAAATCTGCGATTTCTTGGGGTCTTGGGCAGATTCTTTCCCAAACCCCAAGGCTGTTTTCAGGTGAATGGGCACAAGATTCTTACATCTAGTATGCAGGAGAATTCATTATATCATTCGTGATATAAATCCTCAACCCATGTTGCAGAGGTGAAAGGGCAGTGCTAATTGATTTGTTTTAGTTTAATCTAGAGATGATTGTGAGGTTTTAATTAATTTTTTTGATGATTGGTAAAATTTCTGATCAAAGGTGAATGAGCGATCGCTAGTTGGCGTGGACTTGTTGGGCTGAAGAGCTTATTTCCATGTTGTATCTCTAAACTAAAGGTCATTGATATGAAACTTTGTGTTTTTCTCACTGCAGATGCTATGTATTTGCAGATTTTGTTTTTATTTTAGATTTTCACCATCTGCCGTTTTTGCGTTTGGATATGTACATGAACTTTGAAAAAGTCTTCTGAAAGGTGTCAGAGTGCTTCGCTGGTTAGTAAAAGTAAATTTGTTTGGTTTAAATGGACAATGAGTACACGGATGAGCAATTGGGAGCAAAGGGCTTTTGAATAGGAGAGAAATGGTCCTTGGTAGGAGCTGAGACCACTTTCTGATTGCGTGGTCACTACATACAAACTGAACTAATGTGAAATTCAGTGTGCCAGCTTCATGCTGAGTAGTGGGAAACAACATAGTATAGAAGCAACTTATTCAGCAAGAGTAAACAGAGACAATTTGAAACCAATAGCAAATTCTAAAGACAATTAAGCAACGGTGATGTGGAATCAATGTTCATAAATGAAGGCTGTCTAAAGGGTAAGAAGCCTGATTTTTATATTTTTAAATGGTGCAAGTGATCCTTTGCTCTTTTTAAAAAAAAAGAAAGCTTTCTGAAGCTCCTTGGAGATTACTTATTTGCTTCATTTGGAGTGTTGTGTTCCACTCCACGTACCACACTTTTAGCAAGGATATTATGGGCTTGGAATAAGTGTGGAAGGAATTTTACATAATGTGTCTATTTAAAATACTGGTTAAACAAGAAGTGAGAGAGTTGTTGTAAAATTATGAGAATCTTATATAGAGTAGACAGAATCTTTTTCCTCATGGTAGAAATTTCAAGGTACAATTTCAGGTAGAAGTTGAAGGGCTACAAGTTGAGAGGTGGTGAGTTTAAAAGAGATTTGTGAGGCAAGTTGTTCACCCATGAAGTGGTGGATGCCCGGAATGTGCTGCCAGGGGTGTTGGAGGTAGATACGATGGTGGATATGCAGGGGATGGAGGGATATGGATTATGGACAGGCAGAGGAGACTTGTTTGACTTGGCATCATGTTCGACACAGACACCGAACGGCCTTCTCCTGTGCTGTACAGTTCTGTGGAGAGGCAAGAGACTGTAAATGCTGGAATCTTGAGCAAAATGCAAAGCGAGTCAGGCAGCATTTGCAAAGGGAAATTAAAAGACAACATTTTGGTTCAGAACCCTTCTCCAGACTTGACTGAAATATCAGCTGTCCATTTACCTGCACAAATGCTGTCCAACGTGCGGAGTTCCTACAGCAGAGGTTTTTTGCTGTACCGTTTTGTTCACTATGTAACTAAAAATTTACAGCAGAAAGTCCCCACAACACTATTCTTGATTGAGTGTTCAACATTGTGCACTTTAAAAATACTACAGACTGAGTTTACATGACCACTTTTTGTCCTCCTGTTAAAGTGGTCAACATAACAAAAGTTAGCAATTGCATGGGAGATGATAGGATAATGGAAAGCAAGAGTCTTTTATAAAATAAAACTAGAATATAATCCCTAATTGCTCTTTTAAAAAGATAATTTGAGATTCTATTACCATGATGAGTGCACTTAGATTTTAAAAAACGCACGTAGCGAGGTGATTTGTTCCAATTGGTCAGAGCCTGGTTTCTTCTCCATGTAAGCATCTTTATCCTGTCCTATAAATTTATTCTGTTTCTGCAATTGTTGTCTTGCTCTCTTTTAAATGCATGGGATGTATCACTATCACTTTCAGCTATTCCATGTTCCAGCAAGTTCAATGTTCTAATCGCAGTCTGAGGGCAAAGTTTTGTCTGAACTTGATATATTAATGATCTACATTTTCTTAAGAGTCAAACTAGGGATAAATAATTATCATTGTTTAAGTTAATATTTTTTTTAAATCCAAACCATCTTCATGGTGGCTGCTTCAGGAAGGTGAAAAGTATCGTCACTTTGGCCATTTCCTATTGTCCCTTCCACTTTTTTAGAGACGATACAGGAGCTTGAAGGCTTGGACATCCTTTTTTCCCCCATTGTTATTAGATTCCTGAACCAATCACTTCGTTCTCTCCCCCTTCCTTTGGATACTCTTACTCTACCTCATTGATTGTTCAGTATTAGTACTTAAATTTTTTTTGCACTACGATTTTGAACCATTGTGTTGTTTTGCGTTTGTAGTTATTGTTGCATTTATCGTAAGGGTGCTCTTACGGAATTTGCTCGTAAGGCATTTCATTGCATTCTATTGTGTATCAAAATAAACTAATCTATCGATGGTCTCTATTTAAAATAGATTGCTTCCTGTCCATTATCTAACATTCCCCAACATACTTAAATCTAAGAGTGTAGATTACATTGAGACAATATATAAGAGTCACCATATTCCCAGTGTCATTTTGTATAATTCAAGTCCAATGTTGTTAAAAATGGAGAGTCTTAACTTGGCCATAAAGGCCCATTGTCCCGGTGGCAGCACTGGGTTGGAGTTGCAGGGGTCGTCCAGGTGAGGCAATGTTTTAGGTGTCCTCCATTGCTGCACTGTGCTACTACTGTGGAACACCTTTGGCCCCCCTTGTCAGGGACTTGCACTTTGTTTGAATGATTATAGAAGGCTCCTTGGCCCTCCTTTAATAGGATTTGTCGCTAATGGTATCATTCTCTTTATGCCCCAGTAATGGCTTTTGATTGTCACCGTCGCAAACATCGGCGTTAAATAAAGCTTGTGAGTGCACAGTCTGAAGATGAGTTCAAGCTCTTGCTTACACTTTAAAGTCAATACACACCTGCACTAATCTAGAAATCTTAGTTATCCCACTTTCTCATTCACGCCCTACACATTAGAGTCAATTTTACAGCTGCCAAGTAACCTACAAACCTGCAAGTCTTTGGGAAGCAGGAGGAAACCAGAGCACCTGGAGGAAACCCACATGGTCACAGGGCGAAAGTACAAACTATGCACAGACAACACCTGAGATCAGGATCAAATCTGAATCACTAGCGCTGTGGGGCAGCGGCTCTACCTGCTGTGCCATTGTGCCACCCTTGCATTAAGATTCGGGTTATATTCTCCACTTCCCTTTCAGCACAGCACCCCTCTCAAGAGGTAAATCTGTATCAACACTCTTTCACTTGTTTCATCATTGCCCGCTGTTGAATCTGGAGATTAGTCTTTTTATCGATGTGAAATCTTGTTGACCCAGTCATTGTTTGATTTCAGTAAAAAGCATGCAGTATAAAACTTGAACAGCCACCAAAGTCCTTGCAAGAACTTAAAGGTGGACAGTAAATCAAATTGTAATCGCACTTTTATGTTTTAGTTAACTCTGGGATTTTGACTTTGACATCAGTTTCACCATGTTCTCATTGAGAATTATGTAACCTCGCGTGATTTTCAGGAAGTGATACGATTGCGAGTATTAAATAACAATGTTTTTTATAACCAAAGGCAAACCAAGCATTTTTACTTTATCTGCTATATATTGGACTATTCTAATTATATTGAGCATTTAAAGACATTGTTGTATTTGTGGCTATATGCTGCAAAGTCATTCTCCAGTTACTTCAAACATTAATTGATTATGTACTTAAACTTGGCACTCCACCTATGGAGTGTGTGCAGTAGTACACCTGGAAGTTTAGAGATACAGTGTGGAAACAGGCCATTCAGCCCACCGAGTCCGCGCTGACCAGCGATCCCCCTACACTAGCACTATCCTACAGACTAGGGACAATTTACAATTTTCACCAAAACCAATTAACCTACAAACCTGCACACCTTTGGGGTGTGGGAGAATAATGGAGCACCCGGAGAAAACCCACATGGTCACAGGGAGAACGTACAAACTAAGTGCAGACAGCATTCATAGTCTGGATCAAACCCGGGTCTCTGTAAGTGCCACCGTGCTGCCCTTGTAACTAAAGCCAAGAATGGTCTGAATAGAGCAATTGAGTGGTCAAAAGCTGGGCAGATGTTCTACGATTTTTAATATTCTGGCAATGAGATTGTTTCTCATTATTTTCTGATTCCCCCTGGCTTGGACTTTATTCCTTGGAGTGCTGGAGGCCGAGGGGTGATTTTGTAGCGTTGTATAAAATCTTGAGTGGAATAGATAGGTCGAATGTACAGAGTCTTTTCCCCAGAGTAGGGAAATCAAGAACCAGCAGACATGGATTTAAGATGAGAGTGGAAAGATTTAATAGGAACCTGAGGCACAACATTTTCACATAGATGGTACTGGGGATGTGGAATGAGCAGCCAGTGGTGGTAGATGTGCAGGTACTACAACAACATTTAAAAGACATTTGAAAAGGTACATGCACAGGAAAGGTATAGCGAGATATGGGCGAAAAAAGGGTAGTAGGGACTAATGTAGATGGACATCTTGGTCGGCATGGGCAAGTTGGGCCGAAGGGGCTGTTTCCGTGCTGTATGGCTTTATGACTCTAATAGTTTACAGTGGAGGAATTTGAACTCTTAACCTGGGTTGTTCCAGTCAGGTAACTACCAGAATGTGATAATCTCCCATCAAAGACATACCTGAAGGCAGTAGAATAAAGCTTCATGGTTTGATATGTTGAGCGAGGGGTTTTTCCTCAAAGAAGAGATTGTGAAGGATATATGTTTAGGTGAAAGGTGATTTTGTTGTACCAAAATACTCTGAAACGTTGACGCTTGTGTGCTGAGTTGCAGAGTCTGCAACCAGAGGGCCATAGTTTAGAGATACAGCCTGGAAACAGCCCGTTTTGCCCAATGAGTCCACACCGACCATTGATCAACCGTTCACACTAGTTCTATGTTCTCCCAATTTCTCATCCACTCCCTACACACAAATCCGCACGTCTTCGGGATGTGGAAGGAAACGGGAGCACCCGGAGGAAACCCACACTGTCACAGGCAGAACGTGCAAACTCCACACACAGACGGAACCCGAGGTTGTGATTGAACCCGGGTGGTCTCTGACGCTGTGAGGCAGTAGCTGGAGAGAGCAAAATGACCAATGAGAGTGTGAGGTGGAGAAATTCTAATTTAAAGCTTTGTGAATGTTTAAATGTTACCCTTGTGGCCGACCTTGTCCTTTCCTATGGATTGAGCAGAATGTAATTCTGTT
Organism: Rhinoraja longicauda; assembly: GCF_053455715.1. Classification (NCBI taxonomy): domain Eukaryota; kingdom Metazoa; phylum Chordata; class Chondrichthyes; order Rajiformes; family Arhynchobatidae; genus Rhinoraja; species Rhinoraja longicauda. The sequence goes on from NC_135954.1 coordinate 91,526,882, forward strand.
GCATGCTATCACAAAGAAATTACCCAGTCACCATGACTCAAGTGAATTTAATTTGTTCATGTGTATATTCTGGGTAACATTGGGAAAAGACCATAAGGCATAGAAGTAGAATTAGGCCATTCGGCCCAACATGTCTGCTCCGCCATTCGATCATGGCTGCTCAATTTTTCCATCTCAAGCTCTTTCTCCTGCCTTCTTCCCGTAAACGTTGACACCCTTACTAATTGAAAGCCTATCAATCTCCTCTTTAAAAATGACTTGACTTCCATAGCCACTCGTAGCAATGATTTTTGCAGATTGACCACCATCAGGGATTATGTCCGTTGTAATATCTAATTGCCTTGAGAAGATGTAGAAACAAAGAACTACCGATGCCGGTTTATTCCAATGATAGACACAAAGTGCTGGAATAACTCAGCGAGTTAGGCAGCATCATTGGGGGACAAAGGATGGGTCACATTTCGGATCGGGACCGAATGTCTGATGAAGGGACCCGACCTGAAACGTCATCTATCCTTTTTCTTCAGAGATGCTGCCTGACCCGCTGAGTTACTCCAGCACTTTGTGTCTAACTTTGCCTTAAGAAAATGATGCTTTGCTGCCTTGATGGCTTGTTAGACCATTCATAGAAAGTGTAGAAAAATAGGTGCAAGAGTAGGCCATTCACCCCTTTGAACCAGCTCCGCCATTCAATATGATCATGGCTGATCATCTAAAATTAGTACCCCATTCTTGCTTTTTCCCCATATTCCTTGATTCCTTTCTCTAACTCTCTTGAAAATATCAAGTGAATCGGCCTCTACTGCCTTCTGTGGCAGAGAATTCCACAGATTCACAACTCTCTGGGTGAAGGTTTTTCCTCATCTCAGTCCTAAATAGCCTACCCCTTATTCTTAAACTGTGACCCCTGGTTCTGGACTCCCCCAATATCGGGACCATTTTTCCTGCATCGAGCCTGTCCATTTTATAAGAATTTTATATGTTTCTATCAGATTCTATAAGATTCCCTCTCATCCTTCTAAATTCCAGTGAATACAAGCCCAGTTGACCCATTCTTTCATCATCTGGGAATTGATCTGGTAAACCTACGCTGCACTCCCTCAACAGTAATAAAGTCCTTCCTCCAATTAGGAGACCAAAACTGCGCACAATACTCCAGGTGCAGTCTCACCGGACATTTAAAGATCTGTCTTATTGCTATGAAGTGAGTCGATTAGATGAGGAAAGCAAAATCTCAATTGCCATTATTAAGTTTTATCCAATATTTTATCCAGTTAAATCCAGTTCACAAACTCTCATGGTGGGACTTGCATTCTCATTCCCAGGTTATTATTTAGGTTTCTAATCCTGTAAGGTGACCAGTGTCTTATTAAACCTGCAGTGGCTTTTATTTGTCTGTTTTCGCCGTGATATGCCATGCTTCACCGGTAGGCCCAAGGACTCGAATTTGATTTGTATTGATCGCAAAATAAAATCTTTAACCTCCCAGTCCCAGTGCTGAGTTGCTTCTTTCACTGGAAGTATTAATAAATACTCAGCATTGGTTTGGAAACCTACCGTGATGGATGGTGTAAATTCAGAGATATGAGGCATGATAAAGATTTTCATCAATGAGGCAGAACAGATAACTCACGGGCAAAGAAGCCACATTCTACATCCGTCACCATTTTTTTTTGAGAAGGTAATTATAGAGTCGGACAGCGTGGAAACAGGCCCTTCGGCCCAATTTGCCCACGCCACCCAACATGCCCCATCTATACTAATGCCACTTGCCTGCGTTTAGCCCTTATCCCCCTAAACCTGTCCCATCCATTTACCCATCTAACTTTTTCTTAAACTTTGTGTTAGTACCTGCCTCAACCACCTCCTCTTGCATCTCATTACACGCATCCACCACCCTTTGTGTAAAAAAAGATACCCCTCAGATTCCTATTAATTCTTTACTCCCTTCCCTTAACCCTGTCCTCTGGTTCTCGATTCCCCATACTCTGGGCAAAAGGCTGTGTGTTTGCCTGTTCTATTCCTCTCATGATCTTATACAACGTTATAAGATCTCGCCTCATCCTCATGCACACCAAGGAATCACTTAAAAAAAATTCTGATGTAGTTGTTTAAAAAAAATCATAATTTCAAGTTAAGCGTTCACACTCACGATGTATCGCTGGCGTTTAGCCACTGGGTAACTGATGTTCGAGGGGTCAGAACTAAGATTAATTCACAGTTTGGTTTGTTACCCTGGTGACAGCAGCAATTTATAATAGCAGCAGCAGCTGACTTGTAATTTTGTATTTATTCAGCATGAAAGGTCAGATTAACCACAGTTCCATCAGGCAACTGAATTCCTGTATGATAATTGGTTTCCGTGTCAATTAAATGCTTACGTGACCTAATACTTTAGTTTTACTGCTCTCTAGTACCCTGGATAACCCATGGGCCATTTGATAACTCGTGATGCCATCATCATCAGTCAACCAACTGGTAGAAACAAGGAACTGCAGATGCTGGATTACAAAAAAAAGACACAAAGTGCTGGATTAACCCAGCTGGTCAGGGAGCATCTCTGGAGAACATAGATAGGTGACGTTTTGGGTTGAGACCCTTCTTCAGACTAATCTCCCTGACCAGCTGGGTTAATCCAGCACTTTGTGTCTTTTTTAGTCACCCAACTAGTGTTGGTTTATTATTGTCAGCTGCGCTTGGATGCAGTGACCCATGTTAACTATACCATACATGAGTACAACAGGTAGCACAAAAGGGAAAATAAACAGTGCTCAATAGAGGGTTACAGCTAAATAGAAAGTGCAGATAAACAAAAATGTGCAAGGGTCGCAAAGCGGTAGATTGGAAGAATGGGAGTACATCTTCAGCGTATGAAACATCCATTCAGGAGTTTGAAAACTGCAGGGAAGAAGTTGTTCTTGTATCTGTTGCTATACGTTTTCAAGCTTCTGTATTTTCTGTCCAAAAGGAGAGTGGAGAAGAGATAATGACCGAGGTGCGAATGATAATGTTGGTTGCTTTCCCCGAGGCAGCATGAAGTGCACATGGAGTCGTTGGAGGGTGGGGGTAGGCTGGTTTGCGTTATGGACCGGACCATGTCCCCCACTCGCTGCAGTTTTTTTCGGTTTCATTTTTAGTTTATTGTCACGTGTACTGAGGTACAGTGAAAAGCTTTTGTTATGTTCCTGCACAGAGCAGTTTAATTTAGTTTAGAGATAAGCATGGAAACAGGCCTTTTGGCCCACCGAGTCCATGCAGATCAGCGATCGCCTATACACTCGTTCTATCCTGCACACAGGAGCCTCGCGAGTCGGCAAAGCCCGCAGCCAACGGTGCTATGGTCAGCAGAGCCTGCGGCTAGCCCCTGGGTCGGCTCCGTGGAGGCATCAAGAGAGACCTCGACAGTGATAGTGAAGAGGTGGATGATGGCGCCAACCGACGGACGAGGACGGATGTGTGGAAGTGAGGACGCTGCTGCCGAGGGCAGGAACAAAGGAGGACCGAGTGTGGGGGACCACTGTGAGGGGGGGGGGGAGAAAAATGGACAATGGAGCCAGTGTGGGGGGAGGTGGAGACAACAAAGGGGGAACTGGCGCAGGGGTACTTTGAAGGGGACTTTATGGGTGATTATTTGGGTATACAAGTAAAGAATTTCACTGTAACTTGTACATGTGACAATAATGTATTCAATTCAATTTAATCAATTCAGTTATAACATGCGCTCAGTACTTGACCAAGGCTGTGTAAGCAGTACTTCCATCTCCTGGAAGGTCTAATGTAGAAAATACACCAAGTAGAAATTACAGCTGTGTTTATACATGGTACCCCATTTCAGGGCACATTAATGTTTGGGACACATGGCTTCACAGGTGTTTATAATTGCTCAGATGTGTTTAATTGCCTCCTCAATGCAGGTATAAGAGAGCTCTCAACACCCAGTCTTTCTTCCAGTCTTCCCATCACATTTTATTGCTGTTTATCAACATGAGGACCAAAGTTGTGCCAATGAAAGTCAAAGAAGCCATTATGAGACTGAGAAACAAGAATAAAAGAATTAGAGACATCAGCCAAACCTTCGGCTTACCAAACTCAACTGTTTGGAACATCATTAAGAAGAAAGAGAGCACTGGTGAGCTTAGGGACGAGCAGGCCAAGGAAGACCTCCACAGCTGATGACAGAAGAATTATCTCTAATATAAAGAAAAATCCACAAACATCTATCTGACAGATCAGAAACACACTTCAGGAGTCAGGTGTGGATTTGTTAATGACCGCTGTCCGCAGAAGACTTCATGAACAGAAATACAGAGGCTACACTAAGATGCAAACCACTGGTTAGCCGCAAGTATAGGATGGCCAGATTACAGTTTGCCAAGAAGTACTTAAAAGAACAACCACAGTTCTGGAAAAAGGTCTTGTGGACAGATGAGACGAAGATTAACTTATATCAGAGTGATGGCAAGAGAAAAGTATGGAGGAGAGAAGGAACTGCCCAAGATCCAAAGCATACCACCTCATCTGTGAAACACGGGGTGTTATGGCCTGGGCATGTATGGCTGCTGAAGGTACTGGCTCACTTATCTTTATTGATGGTACAACTGCTGATGGTAGTAGCATAATGAATTCTGAAGTGTATAGACACATCCTATCTGCTCAAGTTCAAACAAATGCCTCAAAACTCATTGGCCGCCGGTTCATTCTACAGCAAGACAATGATTCCAAACATACTGCTAAAGCAACAAAGGAATTTTTCAAAGCTAAAAACTGTTCAATTCTTGAGTGGCCAAGTCAATCACCCGATCTGAACCCAATTGCGCATGATTTGTATATGCTGAAGGAAAAACTAAAGGGTACTAGCTCGCAAAACAAGCATAAGCTAAAGATGGCTGCAATATAGGCCTGGCAGAGCATCACCACAGAAGACACCCAGTAACTGGTGATGTCCATGAATCGCAGACTTCAAGCAGTCATTGCATGCAAAGGATATGCAACAAAATACTAAACATGACTACTTTCATTTGCATGACTTTGCTGTGTCCCAAACATTATGGTGCCCTGAAATGGGGGGGACTATGTATAAACACTGCTGTAATTTCTACATGGTGAAACCAAAATGTATAAAAATGGCCTTTATTAAAATCTGACAATGTGTAATTTTTTTCTATTATACATCTCAAATTGTGGAGTACAGAGGCAAATAAATAAATGATTGGTCTTTGTCCCAAACATTATGGAGGGCACTGTACATTTCTGACTTGAATCAAAGAAGCTTTTTGCATTTAGATGTGAAGCTAGTCAACTAACCACTGTCCTTTACTTCAGAGTCTTTAGTTTGGGTGAAACAGTTGCATTGTACATGAATGATATTATTGAAAGAACTACTTGACATTTGATTTATTTTACCGTGACCTTCATGTTATTTAAGCATGCTTAAATCGTGCAGTTGATAGAACAGACACTCTCCTGTCTCACCAGTGTCACGACTGATGTGCTGAAGAGATTACAATGTGCTGCAGTTAAACCAAGGTTTTCAATGTTGACGTGTGTAGAAAAAGTCTTACCTAAACAGTGGGATAAACTGCTCAAAAAGTTGAATTGATTTGCAAAGAAGTCGGACAAAGCTGTGAAAAAAGTGATGTTCATGTGATAGGGGAAATTTTCGATATTCAATAGGCTTGTGAATTCTTGTACATCTTGGAGCAGCTTAAGTGGCATTAATACTTTTTATAGAGTTGTACACCGCGGTAAAAGGCCCATTTAAGCGTGTCTTATTTGTTTTTGGCTCATATCCCTTTAAACCTTTCATATCCAAATGTCCCTGTTCAAATGTATTTTAAATGCTGTTATGATACCAGCCTCAACTACCCACTCTGGTGGCTCGTTCCGTATACCCACCACGCTCTGTGTTAAAACATTACTGCTCAGGTTCCTATCAAATCTTTCCCCTCTTGCCTTAAACCCAAGTCCTTCAGTTCTTGATTTCTGTACCCTGTGAAAGACTGTGTATTCACTTTATTTGTTATATACTTTTTTTTAAAGAACACATAAAATCATGCCTTTGGGGTAGGTCACCTTGGTAAACAGAGAGGAAAAGAAATGCATGTCACTTGTTTCATGATGGTTCTTGCTCATTTCCCGGGTGTTTGGTTTAGATCATGGGGTCATATAGTCAACCAGCTCGGAAACAGGCCCTTCAGTCTAACTTGCCCATGCCAACCAAGGTGCCGCATCTACATTAGTCCCACCTGCCCGCATTTGGCCCATATCCCTCAATACCTCCCATCCATGTACTTGTCCAAATGTCTTTTAAATCTTGTTACAGTACCTGCTTCAAGTACCTTCTCTGGCAGCTCGTTTCATATACCCACCAACATCTGTGTAAATAAAAATATTGCCCCTCAGGTTCCTATTAAATCTTCCCTGTCTCTCCATAAACATATGTTGTCTGGTTCTTGGTTGCCCAACTCTGAGTGAGAGTGCATTCACCCTTTCTATTCCCCTCAATGATCTTATGCACCTCTATAAGATTACTGCTCATCCTCCTGCATTCCAAGGAATAAAGTCTTAGCCTGCTCAACCTCTCCCTATAGCTCAGGCCCTCAAATCCTAACAACATCCTCATAAATCTTCACTGCACCCTTTCCAGCTTAACACCACCCTATAGCAGGGTCTGTTAGTTGGAACTAGGCTAGAACTATTTTCTTTCGAGAAAAAAGCCTGAGGGAAGATCAGATTAAAATATATATATATATATATATATATATATATATATATATATAACGATGATGAGTCAGGAGAGAGTTGACCTGCTGAGTTGACCTGCTGAGTTACTCCAGCATTTTGTGAATAAAAAGAGAGTTGATAGTGGCGTGTTGTTCCCTTTAATGCAAGGGTCGAGGAATCGAGGTTACAGATAAAATATAAAAGTGGAAGTTTGATATTTCGATTTTAGAGATCAGTGTGGAATCAAACTCTTCGGCCCATTGAGTCCGCGCCGCCCAGCAATCACCCTGTACACTAACGCTATCCTGCACACTGGGGACAATTTACCATTTACAGAAGCCAATTAACCTACAAACCTGTGCGTCTTTGGAGTGTGGGAGGAAACCGGAGCACCCGGAGAAAACCCACGCAGTCGCAGGAAGAGTGTTCAACCTCATACAGACAACACTTGTTGACAGGATCAAACCTTGGTCTCTGGCGCTTTAAAGCAGCAATTCTACCGTTGCAACTGTGCAAACCCATTAATTGTTTTTTAATGCAACACATGGTTCAAATTTAGCGCATATTCCTTACAAGGGAGGTGGAGACACGTTCCATTAATGTCTTCAATAATGCCAATATCAGCAAACTTTCAGCAAAAATCAGTAAAAAATAAATCGGCAACACACGTTGGGGATATGCCTGGCTACGTCGTTGTGGGGAGTAGAGAGTAGAGCAGGACATTGAGCACACAACCTTGAGATAGACCTATGTTGATGGTCAGAGGGGAGGAAGTGGTGGTGCCGATTTGTACTGATTGAGGTCTACCGATGAGGAAGTTGAGCATCAATTGATTAGGAATGAACAGAGACCCAGTTTAGGTTTTGGTTTTTAGTTTCCTGACATAATGTGTAGGAAGGAGTTGCAGATGCTGGTGTGCACCGATGATAGACACAAAATGCTGGAGTAACTCAGTGTATTTGATGATTGGTTTGGAGGAGATAACAGTGGAATGCTGAGCTACAGTTGATGTACAGCAGCCTGGAGTAAGTGTACTGAAAAAAAGTAAACTCTTCCAATCCATCAGTATTTACAGCATCTTTTTGCTATTGCCGATTTCCAGTATCTTTAATATTTTAACTTTATTCTGATGTACACTATCTGTTTTATTGTACAGCATTTGCAGTAATAATGGTAAGACTATTTCCAACTAAATTGCTATAATCTAAATACTTACTTTTGAAATTGCAGTAACACCCCATTCGCTGTGTGGCAATTTAGTGGCAATTTTGATACGTTCCAAGAATCAGAGCATTTGTTAAGCTTTTAACTGTTTATTCTACAATTTTAAAAAAAATCATTTATCCCTGTCATTAGCACAGCAAAAATTATCAAGAGTGTTTAATTGTCATGTACCAACAATGGAACAATGAAATTCTTACTTGTAGCAGCTTAACTGGCCTATAAACGCAAAACACAGATAAGATATAATGAACAAAAAAATCAATAAATTAATAATGACAATACTACTGCAAACAACCTGTAGTCCTTAACAAGAACAGTCCACGAATGTTCATGGTTGAGGTTAGCATGGTGTCATATTCAAGAGCTAGATGGTTGCTGGGAAGAAATTTTTCTTGAACCAGGTGGTCACGTTTTTCAGACTCCAGTACCTTCTTCCCGATGGTAAGGAGTGAAATGATGGTGTGGCCAGGGTGCTATGGGTTTTTGGTGATATTTAATTTAGTTTATTATTGTCACGTGTATCTGGGTACAGTGAAAATATTTTGCTTGCATGTTATCCAGTCAGAGAAAAAACTATACATGAACACGTCTGAACAAGGGTCTCAACCCGAAAAGTCACTCATTCCTTCTCTCCAGAGATGCTGCTTGTCTCGCTGAGTTACTCCAACATTTCAAATCTACCATACATGAATACAATCAAGTCGTGCACAAATAAAAGTTACAACATTTAGTGCAAAGATATAACATTGAAGTCTGATTAAAGATAATTCATCGCTCTCCAATGAGATAGGTGGGAGGTCAGGAGCACTCTCTAGTTGATGAGAGGACGGTTCAGTTACCTGATAACAGCTGCGAAGAAATAATTCTTGTAACGAGGCGTGCGTTTTCAATCTTCTATACCTCTTGCCTGATGGGAGAGGAGAGGAGTGACTGGGCTGATACTGGTCTTTGATTATGCTGGTGACCTTGCCTAGGCAGCGTGAAGTGTAGATGGAGTCAATGGAAAATTGCTACATTAATGCAAGCTAACTTCACTAAGTATCCGTACGTTGGGACGATTACATTTTTAAAAACTATTTCTAAATATGAATTTAATTTACAATCTTGTTTTCTCCTTCAGATTTTTTCTTCCATTAGTCAAATCTGAAATCTAGGGCAAGAAACGTTTTATCATGTCACTTTTGAAGTCCTACTTCAGGCAATCTATCCCATTGATCACTTGTCAAGGTTAGACTTGCTGCTAAAAATCAACATGCGTGCTTGCATAAATTACTTCATCCCATTTAAAATGAACGCTTAGTATATTTATCGCCTATAAATTTGTTTTTTTTATTGAAGTGGGTTTATCTGTTAAATCTTTCTACTCTGGGGCAACAGATTATTTTGCAACTTGTCAGTTTGTACCAAAATATTTTTAAGGAGAAAGGGTATGATCTTAATTAGCAATGCGATCTATGAGATGGGCAACAGGCAAAGCTTTTTTCCCCATTGTTCAGGCAAGATTTTATTTGGTCGGGCAACTTTTTAAAATTTATATCAAAGAAATATATTTTTCTTTATTTCATTGATATTTCACTTGGAAAATAGAGAATTGCATGTGGTAACAAAATGAGAAGAGGAGGATTATGAGGATCAAAGAGTACTGGCAGGCGAGAGAGGAGATACAAGGAACTGCAGAAACTAGTTTACAAATAAAGACACAAAGTGTTAGAGTAACTCAACAGGTCAGGCAACATCTCAGGAGGAGATGATCAGTCTGAAGAATAGTCCCGAGCCAAAACGTCACCTATCCATGTTCTCCAGAGATGCTTCCTGACCCGCTGAGTTACTCCAGCACTTTGTGTCCTTTTATTGGCAGAAAGATAACACCTTGGCAATAAAACCCCATTTAGTTATGGTGTTTGGAATAAATTATTAAGAAGTATTTTTGCTTCAGTTGGCCACATAGATTTATTGCCAGAGCAACAATTATATATTTAATAATAAAGGAAGTAAAACCGGATGGGTGACCGATTGCACTTATACTGAAACGGGACCCATCTCAGGGAGTTTCTACCTGAGGCAGTCAGGCAAAATCCCCAGTTCTTGCAATGTAGTCAACAATATTTGCTCTCATATCCAGATTCTGACTAAGGTTCTTGCACCAAAAACATTAACCCGGTTTCACTCCTCGCCAAATCTGTGCAGTGTTTCCACAGTAAACTGCCAGAGACTCGGGCTCAATCCTGACCTTGGGTTTTAACTGCGAAGCGTTTGCTCATTTTCCCTGTGACTTGTGGGTATCTCTAGTTTCTTCCACAACTCATAGATGTGCAGGTTTGTAGGTTAATTGACCTCTATAAATTGCCTCTAGTGTGTAGGGAGTGGATGTGAAAGTGGTATAACATAGGACAAATATGAATGGATGGATTCAGAGGACCTGTCAAATTTTTATTTTATAATGTTATCCAGTCCTAATTCCAAATTGAAGACACAATAACATAATTTAAAAGATACTTGGACAGGTACATGCATAGGAAAGGTTTAGTATGATATGGGCCAAATGGGATGTGTAGATGGTACATTTTGGATGGCATGGACGAGTTGGGCCAAAGGGATTATTTCCATGGTGTGTGATTCTATGGGAGCAAAACACAAACTGCTAGAGGAACTCAGTGAGTCAGGCAGCATCAATCTGTAGGGGGAATGGATAGATCACCTTTTAGACATAGACAATGGATACAGGAGTAGGCCATTCGGCCCTTCGAGTCAGCACCGCCATTCAATGTGATCATGGCTGATCATCCACAAGCAGTACCCCATTCCTGCTTTCTCCCCTTGATTCCGCTAGCTCTAAGAGCTCTATCAATCTCAGTTTTAAATGGCCTATCCCTTATTCTTAAACTGTGGCCCCGGGTTCTAGACTTCCTCCAACATCAGGAACATGTTTCCTGCATCTAGCGTGTCCAATCCCTTAATAATTTTGTATGGGTCGGGACCCTTCTTCAGACTGCACCAACCCAAAACATCCTTTTGTAAATGCTGCCTGTCCCTCCGGCACTTTGTTTTTAGCTGTAATTACTAATTGTATTGGTTTATTATTGTTACTTGTGCTAAGTTACAATGAATAAATTATATTTTGCATGCTATCCAGACAAATCGTGCCATACATGAGTACAGTCTAGGTAGTCACTAGAACAAACAGGTAGTGCAAAGAGAAAAATAACCAGGTTACAGTATATAATATTACAGCTATGGAGAAATTAAACTATATTTACAATTTCTGTGCTGTTGAAAAACAAAATTGTTTTCTATTTAGAATTGTTATACTGGTATTTAACATGCGAACTCTGTTGCCAAGGCCTCATGCATTGACCATCCTGTCATCATGTGAAGTTGTCGTGTCAATTGGCTTCAATGAATGAGTGAAATAGATGGGGCATCTTGGTCGGCATGGACGAGTTGGACTGAAGAACCTGTTTCCTAGTTCTATGACAGTCATAGAGTCAGACGGCACGCAAACAGGCCCTTCGGCCCAACTCGTCCATGCTGACCAAAATGTCCAATTTAAGTTCTAACTCAGTCATGAAAGCCATATGACAACACAATATGACTTCTAGCCACTTCAGAGGGCAATAAGATTCTTTGTGTATGTCTAAATTGCTTAAGCCTAAACTAAACATAGCACAAAAAGTAAAGAAATTTGTGTTTGGTAGATTATTTCTTTGTTGTAACAATGCTTCTTGGCAATAAATCTTATACCGTTGGAAAGCCTGTTTATTTCCCTTTTAAATGGTGCCACATTTGTAAGGAACATGCATTTGTGGGATGAGCAGCAGAGCTGAGTATGTGGGTTGCACCCATGAAAAATCTGCCAAATCTTCTCTGCCAATGCCAAACAGCTTATTCTGCCATTGACTCTTGTTCGGTGTTGTTTGGTGGATTGGATGATTGAAGTCTGAAGAAACAAGACATATTGGCAATTTAACAATTTATTCATTTAATAAACAGGAGCCTCAGTAGCGTGTGGAAGAACCATACACAGCCACAACAGCCTGGCACCTCCTCCTCATGCTGGTCACCAGCCTGGTCACACATTGTTGTGGGATGCCATCCCATTCTTCAACCAGCATTTGTCGCAAGTCAGCCAACGTGGTTGTGTTGGTCACTCTGGCACGAACAGCACGCCCAAGCTGATCCCACAAGTGTTCAATGGGGTTGAGGTCAGGACTGCTGGCAGGCCATTCCATCCTCTCCACTCCCAAATTCTGGAGGTAGTCTCTGAGAAACCCTGCTCTGTGGGGGCGAGCATTGTCACCTTGGAGGATAGTTCAGTCCCAGACTGTGGAGATATGGGATTGCCACTGGTTGCAGAATCTCATCTCGATATCTCTCTGCATTGAGATTGCCTCCAATGATGACAAGCCTCGTTTTTCCAGTGAGGGAGATGCCGCCCCACACCATCACACTGCCTCCACCAAAAGATGTTACTCTATCGGTGCAGCAATCAGCATAGCGTTCTCCGCGTCTTCTCCACACTTTGACCCAATGATCCAACTGCCGTAGGCAGAATCTGGACTCATCGCTGAACATAACGTTCCTCCACATGTTCAGGTTCCAGTGCACGTGTTGCCGACACCAGCGCAAACGGGCCTGACGGTGAAGGGCAGTCATGGCAGGCCTCCTGGCAGCCCTATGAGACCGGAGATCGGCTGCGTGCAGTCTGTTCCGAATTGTCTGGGCAGAGAGCCGTCGGCCATATCGTCCGGCAAACCTTGACTGCAAATCTGTAGAAGACAGCCTACGGTTCCTAAGTGCTGACAGGGTGAGGAAACGGTCTTCTTCGGGTGTCGTCTTCTTGGGACGCCCACTTCGCGGCCTGTCTCTGATATCCCCCGTTATATGGAACTTGGCCTTCACTTTGGAGATGGTACTAGGGCTCACTCCAAATAATGCCGCAACTTGGTTTTGCGGAACACCAGCTTGAAGTTGCCCTATCGCACGGGCCCTATCCAGATCAGTCAAACGTGGCATGCCGATTCTTGGAGCAGACACCTACTGACCACTGTAGCAGGGCCCATGCTCACAGATGCTGCCAATCAGGTGCCAATCAGGCACCTGATTGTCAGCACCTGGGGGTACCAGAAGCTCAAAACAAGAGTCAATAGCAACAGCAGAATAAGCTGTTTGGCATTGGCAGAGAAGATTTGGCACATTTTTCAGGGGCGCAACCCATATACTCAGCTCTGCTGCTCATCCCACAAATGCATGTTCCTTACAAATGTGGCACCATTTAAAAGGGAAATAAACAGGCTTTCCAACGGTATAAGATTTATTGCCAAGAAGCATTGTTACAACAAAGAAATAATCTACCAAACACAAATTTCCTTACTTTTTGTGCTATGTTTAGTTGAGTCCTTTGCCTTAAGGACTTTGAAGGTCTTCCTCAGAAATTATTTTTGCAATTAGTTTTGGCTGACCTGTTGCCGCTCATTTCAAATGTTGTTGTTTGCATGTCATAGGTGTCAATTCAACCTGTTGACAATTCAAGAACCAGAACTAGACAAAAAAAACAAAGGTTGTAGATGGCAAGAATGCACAGGTTAGTGGAATGGACTGGCAGATATTTTAAGATTTGGACGGTAACGATTTAAATGCACTAGGGGAAAGACAATGAGGAATTAATCCCTGTGATGTTATTAAACAAGATGATAAGATGCAGAGTCCTAGAGCTGTGCAGCACAGGAACAGGCCCTTCAGCCCAACTCATCCATGCCGATCAAGTAGACTAACCGAGCTCCTCCCAATTGCCTACGCCCGGCTTATATCCTTTGAAATCTTATCTATCTATTTACCTGTGTATTGGTTTATTATTATCATGTGTACTGAGGTGCAGTGATAAGCTTTGTTCTGCATGCTACCCAATCAGATCAGATTATACTGTATGTAGATCATATAGTACATATAGAAACATGGATCCAATCAAGTCAAACTCAAGTACAACAGGTAGAGCAAAGGGGAAGATACAGAGATAGAGCAGAATATAGTTCTCAGCATTGTAGAGCATCAGTTCCAAAGACAAAGTCCAATCTCCGCAATGGGTAGAGGTGAACTGGACAATACGTCAGCTCATGGAATGACCATGCAGAAGCTGATAAGGGGAAGAAGCAGTTCCTGAGTCTGGTGGTGCGCACTTTCAAGCTTCTGTACCTTCTTCCAGGTGTGAGCAGGGAGAAGGAGGAATGACAGGGGTGGGACAAATGTCGACTGCTTTTACAAGGCTCCATCTACACTTTAGATGGAGTCGAAGGTGGGGAATCTGGTGTGTGTGATGGACTGGGCTACATCCACAACTCTGTGCAATTTCTCGCAGTCTTAGGCAGAGCTGTTCCCAAACCATGTTGAGATACAACTCAACAATATGCTTTCTGTGGTGCATCTGCAGAAATTTGTTAAGTCTTTTAAATGGCGGATTTGTACCTGCCGTTACCACTTTCTCTGGCATCTCATTCCATATTTTGATCACCCTCTGTATAAAATAAGTTGCCCCTCTGGTTCCTTTTAAATCTATTCCCCACCTCACCTTATCTATACCTCTCATCTTTTTACATATTTCTTGGTAAGGTCCCTCAACCGCATGCACATCTGTTTAAAATATCCAGCTTCTCCTTGTTACTCTGCACCCAGTCACATCTTTAAGTGCCATAAACTACAAGACCAGGTAGAAGGAAATGGGATTAACCTACGCAGTCCATCTTTGGTCAACATAATGTAGAAGTCAACTGGCAATTTTCCGGCAACTGGTGATGCAGCACCTCCTTTAATCCAGACAACTTTACAAGAGCGCATGTGAAATATTCCCTGGAAGTCTCCTGAAAATGTGGTGCCTAGGCTGGGTGAGGCGGCCGATCTCGACCTCATCGGGATTTCTGCGGCCGATCAGAGGTTCGAATATACCCCCTGGGGCCGGACCTCTGGAATTCCGATCCGACTGGAGCCAGCAAATTCATTCTCATTGCCGACTTCCGCAACCGACTTTGCAGGCCGATATTCCCCCCCACCCCCTCCCAACGTCGTGAAAACGGATAATCCAGCAAGGCTGTGGAATCAAGGTTACCGAAAAACCGGTGGTGGACCTATATTGGCTAGAATAATCTTCTGCGCTCTATATTTCAGTGATCCAACACTTAACACTTTAAATTCCAGATGTCCAATACTATCGTTGTACATTTGTGGTTACTTCATAGGAAGGGTCTCACAACAGCCATGAGTTTCACAGTTTTATAAATATTGCAACTTCATAACATTTTAGTTAGGCAGCATTTGGAGTATTGTGTGCAGTTCTGGTCGCCCCATTAGAGGTAGAATGTGAAGGCTTTGGAGATGGTGT
Organism: Rhinoraja longicauda; assembly: GCF_053455715.1. Taxonomy (NCBI): domain Eukaryota; kingdom Metazoa; phylum Chordata; class Chondrichthyes; order Rajiformes; family Arhynchobatidae; genus Rhinoraja; species Rhinoraja longicauda. The sequence continues at coordinate 91,542,198 of NC_135954.1, forward strand.
AGAAGAGGTTTGTCACAATGCTGGCAGGTTAGAGGGTATTAGCTATAAGGAGAGGTTGGACAAACTTGATTGTTTTCTTTGGAGCTTTGGAGGCTGAGGGGAGACCTGACAGTGAATGTATAATTATGAGAGGCAGAGTAGACAGTCAGAACATTTTCCCAGGATGGATGTGTCAAAGGCTAGAGGGCACAGCTTTAAGGTCAGAGGGGGAAAGTTTAAAGGAGATGTGAAGGACAAGTTTCTGTACACAATATGGTGGGTACGTGGAATGTGCTGCCAGAAGTGGCGGTGGAAGCAGATACGATAGTTGTGTGTAAGAGGCTTTTAATTAGGCACCTGGATACACAGGGAATGGAGGGTTATGGATAACGTGCAGGCAGAAAAGATTAGTTTAATTTGGCATCATATTCGGCACAGACATTGTGGGTCAAAGGTCCTGTTCCTGTGCTATACTGTTCTATGTCATCAGCTCTCCAGATGGGATGTAATCTGAACCTTACAATCACAAATTTGGTGACTGCGGCACTGCTTATTTATTGACTTGACATTGATGTAAAACACCAGACGGTGGCGGCACAGTGGCGCAGTGGTAGAGCTGCAGCCTCACAGCGCCAGAGACCCGGTTTCGGTCCTGACTACGGGTGTTGGCTGAGCAGAATTTGAACGGTTTCCTCTGGGTGCTCTGGTTTCATCCCATGCTCTAAAGGCGTGCAGGTTTGTAGGTTAATTGTCCGGCAAGGATTGTAAATTGTCCCTAGTGTGTAGGATAGTCCTCGCGTACGGGGGTCGCTGGTCGGCGTGGACTCGGTGGGCCGAAGGGCTGTATTTCTAAACTAAACTAAACCAGAACTCTCAGCAACGTGACCAATATTATATTACACCCCTAAAATATCCCTATTAAAAGTAGTTACTTGAGATTTTCTGTCAGTGTTTATATGGTTGAGGCTTGATCGGATGCCAAAGGGAGAATGGTAATAGTTCATAATAATTTCCTTCAAGCTCAGTACAAACTGTACCTTGCCTTGAAGTGGCTCGTTGTTCAGTGATTTTAATTACTAGTCTTTGAGAAAATTATAGGGGCTCGACAGACGGCTGAAATCCAAACCAATTGCATTCATAATATTGCTGCTGGAACAAAGAGGAGCACAGGAAATAAAAAGACCAAGCAATAGCTGACGGAATGCTAATGACTTTGTATCTGAAGGAGGAAATTGGTGGTTTGATGCCTTTCATTTTGGGAAGAATTACACCACAGACTGGCAATATTTCTGGTGCAATCTGTTTGTGCTTCTTGTACGAGTGTGGTCTCATACACTTATACTTACTGAACTTGGAGTTAGAATTGCTCCACAGGAACTGTTAGATAAAAGGTTACAAAGTGCTGGAGTAACTCAGCAGGTCAGGCAGTATCTCTGGACGATATGGATAGGTGATGTTTGGAGTCAAGGCCCTTCTTCAGACTCTTCCTCAGACTATCTTTATTCGGACTTTACCGGACGTCATCGTGCACTAAACGTTATTACCTTTATCATGTATCTACACTGGGGATGGCTTGATTGTAATCGTGCATTGTCTTTCCGCTGACTGGTTAGCATGCAACAAAAACTTTTCACTGTACCTCAGTACATGTGACAATAAACTAAACTTAAAAAGCTAAACTATCTAATTATTAGATAACTAAGTCTGCAAATATGTGTTTTAAACATTAGACTTGGTCTACAAGCTCCAGTTTGCTGAGGAGAAGAATGATCAAACATTTTTACTATTCCATTAGAGCCCATCTCAAATATCATACCAGTTCTGGTCGTGAAGAAACAAGGCCACAGAATCATACAGCATGGAACAAAAGCTTTTCACTTTTGTGAATGATACACGTGACAATAAACTAAACTAACTTTGTTATACTGAGTTGTGCACCCTCTCTGATCCTCCTTTATCCACTGTCACATGATGGGGCAGCACAGTGGCAAAGCGGTAGAGTTGCTGCCTTACAGCGCCAGAGACCCGAGTTCAATCCTAACTATGGGTGCTCTCTGTACGCAGTTTGTACGTTCTCCCCGTTACCACGTGGGGTTTCTCCGGGTGCTCTGGTTTCCACCCACACTCTAAAGACGTACAGATTTATAGGTTAATTGGCTTTGGTTAAAGCTGTACCTAGTGTGTGGGATAGTGTCAGTGTACAGGGAGATTGCTGGTCAGCACAGACTGGGTGGGCCAAAGGGCCTGTTTCCACGCTGTATCCCTAAAGTCTAAAATAGTTTTATAATTCTATTTTATTTAACATGAGGTTTTGTACAAATGCATTTATCGTGGTGTGGAACTACCTGTACAGAACAATGTGCTCATGGCTGGCAATTTAGATTCTTGCCTTCGGATGACTACAAGCAGCAGTTTCTAATTGGAAGTGGAATATGGTTCTTGGCTCCAACCCCAGCGGCTGTTTAATAAAGAAATTCAGATTGTAATCTTGGGGTTTGGATGACACAAAATGCATCCCATGTTAAATTTCTAAATTTGCATCTCTCTCTACTTTTTTTTGATTGCGGCCTACCAACTTGCCACAAGTTGTGTCTGTTCTGTGAAGCACTCTTGGAGGTTGCGGATTGGCAGGGTACTGATTTGTTTTTTTTGGTGTTTTTCAGTTGATTTTTTTCCTTTCTGCTCTCTGTTAAAGACATAGTGTCACATAGCGTAGAAACAAGCCCTCTGCCCAACTTGTTCATGCCAACCAACATGTCCCATCTACATTAGTCCCACCTGCCTGTGTTTGGCCCATGTCCCTCTAAACCTATCCTATCCATGTGCCTGTCTAACTGTTTCTTCTCTGTTGTACCGGTTCCTTTTTCAACCGTGCATGTATTTCAGCCAATGAGGAAGTGAAAGTGAAATTTGGAATATTGAAAGACCTCTTGAATGCCACTAATCTGCCTCCACCACCACCCTGGGTAACCCTTTCCAGGCACTCCCCACTCCCATGTAAAACAAACTTGTCCGTCCCCCTCCCCCCTCCCCATAGACAAAATGTTAGATCTAGTCTTTTCCCAGCTAAATTTGCAAAGATTTAACGCGTGTCACCTGCTGGTTGCCATAGTTAGCCGTAAATGAGTGCATAATGAAACTGTGATTTCTCTTTGTATATGGAGCAGGACTGTGTATTATACTTCCTCCCGTGCCCTTCACATTTAGCTCCTTGTGCAGACACAAAGAACTGTAAGTGCTGGTTTGCAAAGCAAAAGACAAAAGTGCAGGAGTAACTCAGCGGGTTCCGACGGTACAATGGCGCAGTTAGAGTTGCTGCCTTACAGCACCAGAGACCTGGGTTCGATCCCGACCTCGGCTGCTGTCTTTACGGACAGACAGTTCTTCTGTTCTTCCTGTGACCGCGTGGGTTTCCTCCAGGTGCTCTGGTTTCCTCCTGGTTTCCTCTGGGTGCTCTGGTTTCGCAGTTCACACTGCTGGGTGGCAGTGTGAACTGCGAAGAGGATGCTGGGTGGCAGTGTGAACTACGAAGAGGATGTTAGGAGGTTGCAGGGTGACTTGGACAGGTTGAGTGAGTGGGCAGATGCATGGTAGATGCAGTATTATGTAACTAAATGTGAGGTTATCCACTTTGGCGGCAAAAACAAGGAGGCAGATTATTATCTCAATGGTGTCAGATTAGGTAAAGGGGAAGTGCAACGAGACCTTGGTGTCCTTGTACACCAGTCACTGAAAGTAAGCGTGCAGGTTCAGCAGGCAGTGAAGAAAGCTAAAGGCATGTTGGCCTTCATAGCGAGACGATTTGAGTATAGGAGCAAAGAGGTCCTTCTGCAGTTGTATAGGGCCCTGGTGAGATCACATCTGGACTATTGTGTGCAGTTTTGCTCTCCTAATTTGAGGAAGGACGTCCTTGCTATTGAGACAGTGCAGCATAGGTTCACAAGGTTAATCCCTGGGATGGAGGGACTCATATGAGGAAAGATTGGAAAGACTGGGTTTGAATTCACTGGAGTTTAGAAGGATGAGAGGGGATCTTATAGAGATGTATAAAATTATAAAAGGACTGGACAAGCTAGATGCAGAAAAAATGTTCCCAATGTTGAGGGAGTCCAGAACCAGGGGCCACAGTCTAAGAATAAAAGGGAGGCCATTTAAAACTGAGGTGAGAAGAAACCTTTTCCCCCACAGTGTTGTGAAGTTTTGGAATTCTCTGCCACAGAAGGCAGTGGAAGCCAATTCACTGGATGAATTTAAAAGAGAGTTAGATAGAGCTCAAGGGGCTTGTGGAATCAAGGGATATGGGGAGAAGGCAGGCACAGGTTACTGATTGTGAATGATCAGCCATGATCACAATGAATGTCGGTGCTGGCTCGAAGGGCCAAATGACCTCCCCCTGCACCTATTTGCTATGTTTCTATGTACACTCCAAAGACGTGCGGGTTTGTAGGCTAATTGGCAACTGTAAATTGTCCCTAGTGTGTAGGATAGCACGAGTGTACGTGGTGATCACAGGTTGGCGTGGGTTGAACGGTCTGTCTCCACGTTGTATCTCTAACCTAAACTAAACTCGGGTAGCATCCATGGAGTACAGAGGGGGAGCAGTGAGAGAGGGTCTCGCAGAACCTCTGTCGGAGAGCAGAGAAGAATTTCTTCAAAGTAGGAAATTTAAATTTTATAGCGAAGCAATAAAATGAAGACACAAGATGCAGGTTTTTTTTTTTTAAAACAGTCAGCAAGTCGGGCAACATCTCTGGAGACAAAAAACCCCACAAATTGTTGAGGTAACTGAGTATCCTTGCATTTTACAGAGTGGAAAAAGGCCTTTCGACCACCCTTCGCACGGTGGTGCAGTGGTAGATTTACTGCCTTGCAGCAACAGAGACCCGGGTTCGATCCTGACTACGGGGGCTGTCTGTACGGAATTTGTCCCCGTGACCGCATGGGTTTTCTCCGGGTGATCCGGTTTCCTTCCACACTCGAAAGACATAGAGATTTGTAGGTTAATTGGCTTTGGTAAAATAATTGTAAATTGTCACTGGTGTGTAGGAGAGTGCTAGTGTACGGGGTGATCGCTGGTCGGCACTTTCTCGGTGGGCTGAACGGCCTGTTTCCGCGCTATATCACTAAAAGTCTAAAATAGCTATAAGGTAGGTGGTTGCAGACAGTAAGGGGGGAATCAGATAGCTTGGAGTGGAGTGACTACCACAGAATAGTGATTAATATTAACAGAATAGTGAGTAATATTCAATGGAAAAAAGACGCAAAGTGCCGGCGTAACTCAAGGGGTCAGGCAGCCTCTCTGGAGGGCATGCATAGGTGACATTTTGGGTTGGGCCACTGCTTCCAGCTGAGTTATTCCAGCACTTTGTGTGGGGTTTTTGTGTAAACCAACATCTGCAGTTTCTTGCATCTGCAGTGATACTCAATACCTGGATAGATGTGGAAGGTAAAGGGGGTCTTTAAAGGCTCAGCAATTGAAGGGAAAAGATTTAAACAGAATGAGAAAGCAGTTTAAACCTCAGAGATTTGCTCCTTGGTGGATATCAGAGACTTGAAATGTGCTATTGCCAGAAGCAGTTAAAATAGCTTGTGAATGTTTGATGCTGAGTTCAGGACTCTGCCAGTGGTTAATCACAACGAGTTGTAAATTATTCACCAAAATTGTCTTGAGATTTCATTGGTATAATGCTTGCATAATCATGAGATATCACACTTGATATTTGATCACCATGTGAAATGGGAGGAATCATTTATTCTTGAAGTTCTTTGTCAAAAATCAATTTTTATTTTTAACGAGAAACCATCCTGCTGCCAATAAGCTAATGATTATTATTGTAATGTATTCTGGGAATATGTTTACTTTAGTTTACTTTAGACATACAGTGTGGAAACAGGTCCTTTGGCCCACAGGGTCTGTGTCGACCAGCAATCACCCTTACACTACTATCCAACACACTAAGGGCAATTTACAATTTACGGAAGCTAATTAACCTATAAACCTTGAAGTGTGGGAGGAAACCGGAACACCCGGAGAAAACCCTCTCATTCACAGGGAGAATGTACAAACTCTGCACAGACAGCGCATGAGATCAGGATCGAACCCGAGTCGGAAGCACTATGAGGCAGCAACTCTACTACAACGCCACTGTGTGGGATGATAAATTTGTTTAGCAGGCAGGATCTACAGACTACTATAACTTGGCGTAGAATGAGCAAATTACATGGATGTTAACTTAAAACGTTAATAGTTTTTTAAAAAAATCAGATGAAGATAGAGTCATAGAACAGTATAGCACAAGAACAGGCTCATCGGCCCACAATGTCTGTGCTGAACACGTTGCTAAGACCAACGTCTTAGCTAAGCTAAGACTAAGGGTGGCACGGTGGCGCAGCGGTAGAGTTGCTGCCTTGCAGCGAATGCAGCGCCGGAGACTCAGGTTCGATCCTGACTACGGGCGCCGTCTGTATGGAGTTTGTACATTCTCCCCGTGACCTGCGTGGGTTTTCTCCGAGATCTTCGGTTTCCTCCCACACTCCAAAGACGTGCAGGTTTGTAGGTTAATTGACTGGGTAAATGTAGAAATTGTCCCTGGTGTGTGTAGGATAGTGTTAATGTGCGGGGATCACTGGGCGGCGCGGACTTGGTGGGCCGAAAGGGCCTGTTTCCGCGCTGTAGAATCTAAATCTAAATCTAAAAAATCTAAAAAAAACTCTGTGTAGGAAGGGACTGCTGATTGTGGTTTAAACCGAAGATAGACACAAAAAGTTGGAATAACTTCGCGGGACAGGAAGTATCTCTGGACAGAAGGAATGGGTGACGTTTCGGGTCGAGACCCTTCTTCAGACCCGTCACCCATTCCAACTCTTATCTGCCTGCACATAAGGGCAACACAGTAGTGCAGCAGTACATTGGCCTCCTTACACCTGTTCACACTATAATTTCCCACTTTCTCATCCACTCCCTGCACTTGGGGGGCAATTTACAGAGGCTAGTTAATCTGCACGTCTTTGGGATGGAAGAAGAAACCAAAGCATGCGGAGGAAACCCATGCGGTCACAGGGAGAACGTGCATACTCTCCGCAGACAGCACCCGAGGTTAGGATCGTACCTGGGTCTCTGGCGCTGTGAGGCAGTGGCTCGACCAGCAGCACTACTGTGCCAGAAGAATGTGTACAGAAATGTCATATTTGCCATGAGAAAGGCGTTAGCAAATTGTTTCATGCATCAGAATAGACAGTGTCATTAACAGTTACCTTATTAACCCTGTGTTGCTACTAGTGTCATGAGTACCAAGTAGTTTGGAGAGGCAAACAGTTGGGAATAGTTTAGAGGCGAGAAAGTCTTGGATGCTCACAACGGCATTTGTGGAGGTTGAAAGTGGGAGAAGCCAAATAAAGAATGTTTGTCGGTGTCCAGTGATTTTAATGTTGAACTGTGGAGCCTCACATTGTACGTTTTTTTAAATCTTCCTTATAAGAATTGGACTGCAGCTCAGGGGCGGCACAGTGCCACAGTGTTAGAGTTTCTGCCTTACTGCGTCAGAGACCAGGGATCGACCCTGACTACGGGTGCTATCTGTACGGAGTTTGTACGTTCTCCCTGTAATGCGTGAGTTTTCTCCGGATGCTCCGGTTTCCTCCCACACTTCAAAGACATACAGGTTTGTGGGATAATTAGCTTTGGTAAGATTGTAAATTGTCCCTAGTGTGTAGGATAGCGCTAGTGTAAGGGGTGATCGCTGGTTGGTACAGACTCGCGCTGTATCTCAAAAGTCTAAAGTCTTCCTTTCGGGATTGGTGGTAGAGGCGTTTGCAGACCTGGTATGGCTGATAACGGGGTATTAGTTTGATGGAATGTTTAGCCACATGCATGCACGCACTGCAGACTTTCACATGCACTAATAATATTGCTCTGCAGAACATTGGTTCACTGTACAGACATACAGTGTATCTAACAGATGTTAGAGGGGGCGGTGCAAATGTGCGAGGTGGCATAGCTGGCAGCTGCCTCGCAGCACCCCTGTGCTTGGTCCACGCTGTATCTCTGGACTAAACTAGGTTTTCACTCCTAATCTCTGGTGCTGTCTGTGTGGAATTTGCACGTACTCCCTGCGACCACATGGGTTTCCTCAGGGTGCTCTGGTCTCCTCACACATCCCAAAGACATGCGGGTTTGTAGGTTAATTAGTCTCTGTAAATTGCCCCGAGTGTGTAGGGACGTGATGAGAATGTGAGATAACTTGGAACTACTGTGAACAGATGGTCGGCATGGGTTCAGTTGGCCAAAGTGCCTGTTTCCAAGCTGTATCTCCAAAATTAAAACTAAGATGTGACATTTGCTTTTTAAATGTGAGATTGTGTCCTCTAAAGGACTGATTGGGAATTACATGTGAGATTCAAATCGACAAACAGAAACTATCTCCATAGTTTGGAGATTCCTGGTATAAAGGGCAGAAAATGGAAAGGAATAGTGCTGGAGAACCAGAAACTGATTGATCAACACAAGGAGCATGGATTCTTCAAAATTGATTTTTTTTAGTGAAATGCAGCGTGGAAATTGACTCTTCAGCCCACAGTGTCCGCGCCAACCAACGATCACCCGTTCACACTAGTTCCATCCTACACATGAGGCACGATTTACAGAAGCCAATGAACCTACAAATCTGCACGTCTTTAGAATGTGGGAGGAAACCGCAGCACCCTAGAGGAAACCCACATAGTCACAGGGAGAATGTGCAAACTTCGTACAGACAGTACCCGTAGTCAGATTGAACCCCGGTCTCTGGCGCTGTAAGGCAGCAACTCCACCACTGTGCAATTGTGCCGCCCCAAATTGTTGAGGTCATGTACAGCCCATACATTTCTCTGCTACAAACCAAGATGTGGGAACCGTATCAAAGATATAGAAGCAATCTGCACCTCAAAAGAATATGCCAACCATGACTCTGACCTTGATGTGAGGAGAACTTGACTCCATCCCACACCAAAGTGTCAGGTCCAGCCTCATCGCCACTCTGGACCAACGAGTTAAAAAGACTGCACATCGGAGGGCACAGTGGCGCAGCAGGTAGAGCCGCTGCCTCACAGCGCCAGAGATTCGGGTTCGATCCTGACCTCGGGTGCTGTCCGCTTTCATTGCCTTCATTGGTTGGTATTGAGTACAAGAGTCGGCAAATCATGTTGCAGCTTTATAGGACTTTGGTGAGGCCGCTTTAAGCAGAAGGGCATTGGAATGGCGGCACAAGCCCTGCCTGCCATGGGAGTACCTGTACCATGTCACACTCGTCAGGCCAGCCTTCCTGGCAGTGAACCTGTGCAAATGCAGAAAATGTGCACGGCTCGGTTCCTAAACTTGCAAACAACACAAAAATTGGTAGAGTTGCAGACAGGGAAAAAGGCTGTCATTGGGTAGAGCAGGATTTACAGATGTGAGGGGGACAGTTTAAAAGGAGCAAGTGCGAGTTGTTGCTTTTTATGAGGTAAATTGTAAGCGGAAAGTATACAATTAATTGAGTTAATTGCAGAACCCTTAACAGTATTGATGTACAGAGGGATTCGTCGCTTCCTGAAAGTAGCAACTCAAGTCGATAGAGTGGTAAACAAGCCACGTGGTTTCTTTGCCTTCATCGGTCGGGCATTGACTATAAGAGTCGAGAAGTCATGTTCAACTTTATAGTCTGAAGAAGGGCTCTGACTCGAAATATCACCCATCCATTTACTCCAGAGATGCTGCCTGACTCGCTGAGTTGCTCCAGCACTTTGTGTCTATCTTCAAATTTGTAGGATTAGGCCGCATTTGGAGTATTGTGTGCAGCTCTGGTCATCCCATTATAGGAAGGATGAGGGTTGGAGAGGGTGTAAAAGAAGGTTACCAGAATGCTGCCTGGATTAGAGAATTTTAGCCGTAAGGAGAGCTTGGACAAACTTGGATTGTTTTTTCTGGAGCATCAGATGTTGAGGGGAGACCTGATAGAAGTATATGGCGGCACGGTGGCGCAGCGGTAGAGTTGCTGCCTTACAGCGAATGCAGCGCCGGAGACTCAGGTTCGATCCTGACTACGGGCGCCGTCTGTTCGGAGTTTGTACGTTCTCCACGTGACCTGCGTGGGTTTTCTCCCAGATCTTCGGTTTCCTCCCACACTCCAAAGACGTACAGGTATGTAGGTTAATTGGCTGGGCAAATGTAAAAATTGTCCCTGGGGTGTAGGATAGTGTTAATGTGCGGGGATCGCTGGGCGGCGCGGACCCGGTGGGCCGAAGGGCCTGTTTCTGCGCTGTATCTCTAAATCTAAATAAATCTAAAATATGAATTTGTGAGAGGCATGGATGGGGTAGACAGTTAAAATCTTTTTCCCATGGTGCTAATATCAAATTTTAGGTGCATAGCTAGCTTTAAGGTGAGAGTGGGAAAGTTTAAAGGAGACGTGCAGGGCAAGTTTTGTTCCCCCACAGAGAGTGGTGGGTCCTGGAGCATGCTGCCAGGAGTTGGAGTAGAAGCAGATATGATAGTGGTGTTTAATAGGCTTTTAGTTCAGAATATGAATATGCAGGGAATGGAGGGATATGGATCACATGCAAACAGAAGGGTTTGGTTTAGTTTAGCATCATGTTCAACGTAGACATGGTGGGCCGGAAGGGCCAGTTCCTGAGCTCTAACAGCATAGGCCTATGATCTATAACAGCATGGGCCAACCGGCATGTCGTCTTCTTCGTGGTTTAGTCGCTCCAACATTATTCATTCCACAGAACATTGTTCTCTTTTAGACTTTAGAGATACAGTGTGCAAATGGGCCTTTGGCCCACTGAGTCCGCGTCGACCAGCGATCACCCGACTAGTATTATCCTTCGCACGAGGGCCATTTTACAATTTACAGAAGTCAATTAACCTACAAATCTGTATGTCTTTGGAGTGTGGGAGGAAACCGGAGCACCCTGAGGAAACCCACACGGTCACAGGGAGAACGTGCAAAATCTGTACAGACCGTGCCCGCTGTCAGATTTGAACCCGGGTCTCTGGTGCTGTAAGGCAGCAACTCTACCACTGCGCCGCTGTGTTGCCCAACTTGTTCTCCTTCAACTTGTTCCCAAAAACACTGCTCTTTACCAAAGTAAATATTTTGGATGATGGAAAAAGTAGACACAAGGAACTGCAAATGCTGATTTACAAAAAAAATCACAGTGCTGGAGTAACTCAGCAGGTTTGACAGCATCCTTGGTGAACGTGGAAGAAGGTTCCTGACCCAAAACCATGTTCTCCAGAGATGCTGCCTGACCCACTGACTTACTCCAGCACTTTGTCTTTTTTCACATAAAGGAAATGTGTGATTAAAACCATATTTGACTTCTTTACTTGCCATAAGTCTGTGGTCTTAATTATGTTGACGAGGTTGAGAAATATGATCAGTCCTCCCTCCTAATCCAGTTTGATTTATTCATTTGGCATATAAGCATAATCATACCTGATTCCTGAAGTGACCCATTCAGGCCTAGGATATAAGAAATGGGCCCAACCTACTTAATCTCTTTTTTACAACCAGCTTTCATTTGCAGGATAGTGGAAATGAAAATTCAATCATTATTTAGGAAGAATTTGAGTGCTGGAGTTGTGAGGGGAGAGAGTGGAGGTAAAAAAGGTCATGGGATCCATTGGATTTTATGGAAAGAAGGAATAGTAGGTCTGTAAAATTCAGCTATAATCAGTACTTTCTACTGAATAATCAGTTCAAGGTCATATGGTCCATGGGTGACGTATGAATTCCTGTTCAAAATGTCTGTTAATGTTTTACAGATTGCAGTATTTCAACGCTGGTAACTTAAATGCTGCCTCGCCTTGCTCCAGCACCTTTTTGTTTCTACGCAAAATGTTTAAAGGAGGGTCCCGACCCTTAAACGTCATCTCTCAATTTTCCTCAGCTGTCCATCCTATTTCAAGCTTAAGTGTATGTACAATGTAGAGAGTTTGGATCGACGGTGTGGGAATGGGTGTCGCGAACCAGCTGACCACGCATGCAAAGTTAAATGTTCTCCACTTCGCCTTTTGCCAATAGAGAATAGCTTTAAGTTATCACTTTTTTGTTCAACAAACTGTTCTTCTGTCCTGTATTTCAGTGTGTCACCTGTGGGAAGGCATTTAAGAAGCTCTGGTCCCTTCACGAGCACAATAAAATAGTCCACGGTTATGCAGAGAAAAAATTCTCCTGTGAAATCTGCGAAAAGAAATTTTATACGATGGCTCACGTCAGAAAACACATGGTTGGTAAGTGCATGAAACCCCCGTTAACTAGTACAAATTTCAGTGAAATGCCAAGTAAAATAGAAAATAAATGAGGGGGGGGGGATGGGGATGGGGGAATTGCTTAGGCTCATGGTCCTAAGCTCATGCTCTGACTCCTCAGCAATCTTTCTGCAGTAGAGCATTTATTGATTTGCTTATTAGTCTTGGATGTCAATTCTCATGAAATCAAAATATTAGTATTCCTCCTCCCACAAAATTTCTGAAGCAATTCCAAAAGATCATCAACTTCCTCCTCTGTCTATACTGACTGACTCCTTCCCTTCTGAACTTCTGCCCTGTCCTTATACTATCTTTGATTCTTACTGTAACTGCGCTTTTATCATTCCAGGCCACAAGGTGCCGATGCCTCTCATGTTGACTTAATTCCATTTTTGAATCAACTAACAAATCACCCTAAAGATGAAGATTTGGGTGGCGCAGGGTAGAGTTGCTGCCTCACAGCACCCAAGACCTGGGTTCAATCCTGGCTAAGGGTGCTGACTGTATGAAGCTTGTACATTCTCCCTGTGACCATGTGGGTTTTCTCCGGGTGCTCCGGTTTCATCCCACACTCCAAAGACGTACATGTTTGTACGTTCTGTAAATTGTCCCAAGTGTGTAGGGTAGTTCTAGTGTATGGGGTGATCGCTGGCCGGTGCGGATTCGGTGGGCTGAAGGGCCTGTTTCTGTGCTGTAGCTCTCTCTAAAGTCTAAAGACAGACTGAGCTGATGACTGCTTATTTGAAGATGTGGAGCAGCGTTGGCCTACAACTGTTGTCTGCAATAATTAGTCTGAAGAAGGGTCCCGACCCGAAACATCACCTATCCATGTCCTCCATAGTTGCTGCCTGACCTACTGAGTTATGCCAGCACTTTTTTGTGTATTTTTTTGTGTAAACCAGTACCTACAGTTCCTTATTTCTCTCAACAATATCAGCTTATTAGGAACCCATCAAGAGGTTGGATGCATCGGCTTGAAGCTTAGCGCTGTAAACGTGGCTACCACAGTGTCCTGTGTCAGTGTAATCTACTGTTCTTACACTCTTGTTCTTAAGTACTTGTGTCTACGTATAGTAAGATTTATACTGAATTGTATGGAAAAAAGGAATTTCACTACCTAGGTATATGTGACAGTAAAGTATCTTTGAACAGTTGGGTGCTGTTGGGAACCAAAGTTGGGTGCTGAGGTTGATTCAGTTGGGTGCTGAGGTTGGGTACAGTTCAAGGCAGATTCAGTTGGGTGCCAAGGGTAGGTGCAGTTGGGTGCCGAGGCTCAGTGCAGTAGGGTGTCAAGGTTGGGTATAGTTGGGTGCAGAGGTTGGGTGCAGTTGGGCACTGACGTTGGATGCAGTTGGGTGCCAGGATAGGTGCAGTCGGTTGCCAAGTTGGGTACAGAGGTTGGGTACAGTGGGAACCGGTGTTGGGTGCAGTTGAGTGGCACGATTGGGTGCAGGTGAGTGGCATGGTTGCTTGCCGAGGTTGGGTGCAGTTGGGTTCCGGGGTGGATGCAGTTGGATGCCGAAGTTAGGTATCGTTGGGTGCCGGGGTAGTGCAGTTAGGTGCTGGGGTTGGGTGCAGTTGAGTGCGGAATTGGATGCCGAGATAGTGCATTTGGGTGCCAGGGTCGATGTAGTTGGATGCCGAGTTTGGGTGGAATTGGGTGCCAAGATTGGGTACAGTTGAGTGCCTGGGTAGATGCAGTTGGCTGCCGGAGTTGGGTGCGGAGGTTGCTGAAGTTGGGTATAGTTTGTTTCCAAGGTTGGGTGCTGGGGTAGATACAATTGGATGCCGGGGTAGATGCAGTTGGATGCCGAGGTTGGGTGCAGTTGGGTGTAGAGATTAGGTACAGTTGGATGCCGAGGTTGGGTGCAGTTGGGTGGCAATCATTGCACTTGGTTTGCTCAAGGGTTTAGTTCATAAGACATAGGAGCAGAATTATGCCATTCAGCCCATCGAGTCTATTCCACCATTCAAAAATGGCAGATCTATTTTTCTCTCTCCCCATAACCTTTGATACCCTGACACATTGATACGATACGATAATTCTTTATTTATCCCCGGAAGGAAATTGGTCCCTCAAGAAATCAAGAATCCATCAAAATCCGCTTTAAGAATATAAGACCATAATACAATATATCCATGCGAAACACATTATTTTCAAAGCACCTGATTAGCTTGGGATAGACACAAAGTGGTGAAGTAGCTCAGCAGTCAGGCAACATTTCTGGAGAAAAAGGATAGATGACATTTCGGGTTGGGGGGAAGGGACCTGACCTGAAACATCACCTATTCCTTTTCTCCAAAGATGTGCCTGACCCGCTGAGTTTCTCCAACACATTGTGTCTATCTTTGGTATAAAGCAGTATCTGCAATTCTTTTTTTCTACTGTTGTGAAACGACACTGTGTGCTTCATCAGAAGGCATTTGTGGAAGATGGGAATGTGGAGTAAATCTTGCGGAGCACAGTGAACAGTGTACGGGCCCTGTGGAAATGTGGTCTGGATGAGAGCGTGTGGCTGCAGACCCTGGGGTGTTAGGGGAAGAAAGGGGTTGCCGTATGTGACCGCGCAGCACTGTTAACAAACTTGAACATTGCGTCACCAATTACACAAGTAATTGAGAGAGGAATAGTGCCTGAACGAAAGCAAACAGCAAAAGCAAGACCAAGGACAAGAAAGTAGAACTAGAAGCACAGTTTGATGCTGGAACTGGCACCTAAGTGTCATAGAATGGTACAGCGTGGAAATAAGCCCTTTGTCCCAACTTGCCCACACCAGCCAATATGTCCCAACCCACCTGCTTGTCCCACCTGCTTGTCCCACCTGCCTGCGTTTAGCCCATATTCCTCTAAACTCATCCTATCCATTACCTGTCTAAATGTTTCTTAATCGATCCAATAGTACCTGCCTCAACTACCTCCTTAGCAGCTTATTTCAAAGAAAACACCTGAAACATCTCCTGTCCGTAACCTCCAGAGATGCTGCCTGTCCCGCTGAGTTACTTTCTTTCTGCCAAAACTATAAATCATTTGGATTTGCACATTTGCCAGATATAGTCTTTGAACAATTTGGCAAGCAAGAATCTATGGACACATCCTGAAAGATTGAGCAATAAATTAGTTATTTCTAGTTTGAGGGAAACACACTGATAGAGTTCATTGAGTTCCAATCTCGGAGCTGCAGCAAAGAAGAATTTCATTGTTCTGTTGTGGGTACATTTGACAATTAAATTCCCTTGACTCTCCTAACTCTGAGCTTGAAGCTCTCCCCACTGCACTGTGTTGCCTCTGAGGCTAGATGTCCATTTCAGCAATAACTAAGGAAGTGATCAGAGAGGAAAAGTGAAGGTGTGGGGTGAAACGAAAGGCAGGAATGTGCAGTAAACTATTACAGTGCAGGGAAAATTTGCTCTATCAAAATCCAGTTCATCTTTCTTTTTAATGCAGTAGTGGCTACACTTTGTCAATTTCTACGTTATCTGTGGAGCTTCAGGTCGCAAAAATTGCAATGGTATTTCAAACTTTCCTGATTGCGCCATTTACGTTACTGTTATTTATTCCTAGCTCACACGAAGGATATGCCATTCACCTGTGAGACTTGCGGGAAGTCATTTAAACGCAGCATGTCACTAAAGGTCCACTCTCTGCAGCATTCGGGCGAGAAACCTTTCAAATGCGAGGTAAGTATCATATTGGTAAATGCACACTAAACACCTCCTGCAAAATGTATACGTGCTACATCAGAAAGTGTTGAACTGAGACATTCTGCTTCAAGACCCATCTCAACAGATTGAGACAGTCAGAGAATTGAGAGCAATTTTCACAATTATTAATTTTTAAGTTATTCTTTACAAGATTTAATTTTACTCCATTTTTTAAACTCTTATTTTGATTGTCCGATGTTAATGGCTTGTGAAATGTCCCAGGCTCATATTATGGTGCAGCTTACCAACCTGGTCTTAAGGGCATGGGAGGTAAAGTTCAGGAGTCAAGAGATGCAACAGGCAGGATATAAGTCCAAATAATTATCTCTTGTCTACTCAAGTCTGAAGAATCTTTCAGTCGTAAGGCCGATCTATTAGAGCTAAAACCAGCCACAATCAACTTCCAATGTTCTGTCACTGATGAATCCATTTCTGATGGCAGCGCAAAGGTGACACAGTGGCGCAGCCAAAGAGTTGTTCCATTACGGTGTCAGAGCCCCCGGTTGATCCTGACTATGGGTGCTGTCTGTCTGTCTTTGCATGTTCTCCCTGTGACCGTGTCGGTTTTCACAGGGTGCTCCAGTTTCCTTCTACATTCCAGACAAGCAGGTTGGGAGGTTAATTGGCTTCTGTATAAATTGGCTTCTGTATATTGTCCCTAGTGTGTTGGATAGAACTAGTGTAAGGGTGATCGCTGGTTGACGTGGATTAGGTGGGCCGAAGGGCCTGTTTCCACACTGTATCTCTAAAGTCTAAAGTCAGGCAGGCAGGACAGCAAAATTAATACGTCCAAGCAATTATCTCCGTCTGCTCAAGTCTAAAGAGTCTTCCAGACACAAGGCCAAACTATTAGAGCTAAAAACAGCTGCAATCAGCTTATGTTCTATTACTGAAGAATCCATTTCTGATGGATTTCTTGTGCATTTGTTCCATGCAAAGTGTCCCGCCAGTAATTTGGACATTGGAAATCAAAGCAGGAGTTGGTGTTTAGAACTCCGTGCCTGCTGTGCCAATTAATAAGATGGCGACTGATTGTTAAATTTCACTTACCTGCACTGATCCCACATCCATTATTCCCATAATATGTACAAATATTTTGATATCTCCTGAATATACTTGATAATCGAGTCCCCTCAGCCCTTCTGTGATGGTATCTGAAAGACTCAACACTATAAATTGGAGGATTTGCATTATAAGCAGAGGCTGGATGGACTGTGGGATCTTTGGGCTCTAATTTTGGTTAGTAATCTCTTGTTTAGAACCTTTTATTGAAGGACTTTCCTGCTGAGTTATTCCAACACTTTGTGTTTGGCTCAACATTCCTGCATCTGCAGTTTCTCGTTTCTCCCAAGTTCTTCTCCGTACAGCGATGTGGTTGTATCTGCTGGCTGGTGCAAAATAGTTGTTCAGAGTATTCTGTAGAAGCTGGACTGAGGCAACATCTCTGAACTTCTCCAATCAATGCACTTGGTTTGTTCAAGGGTTTAGTTCATTAGTTATAGGAGCAGAATTAGGCCATTCAGCCCATCAAGTCCACTCCACCATTCAATCATGGCTGACCTATCTTTCCCTCTCAACCCCATTCTCCTGCCAACACCCAAGAAACTATCAATTTCCACCTTAAAAATACCCAATATCTTGGCCTCCACAGCCTTCTGTGGCGATGAATTCCACAGATTCACCACCCTCTGACTAAAGAAATTCCCATTTCCTTTCTAAAGGTACTGTGTCCTCCATAATGTTTGGGACAAAGACCCGTCATTTATTTATTTGCCTCTGTACACCACAATTTGAGATTTGTAATAAAAAAACATCACATGTGGTTAAAGTGCACATTGTCAGATTTTATTAAAGGCCATTTTTATACATTTTGGTTTCACCATGTAGAAATTACAGCTGTGTTTATACATAGTCCCCCCCATTTCGGGGCACCATAATGTTTGGGACACATGGCTTCGCAGGTCTTTGTAATTGCTCAGGTGTGTTTAATTGCCTCCTTAATGCAGGTATAAGAGAACTCTCAGCACCTAGTCTTTCCTCCAGTCTTTCCATCACCTTTGGAAACTTTTATTGCTGTTTATCAACATGAGGACCAAAGCTGTGCCAAAGAAAGTCAGAGAAGCCATTATGAGACTGAGAAACAAGAATAAAACTGTTGGAGACATCAGCCAAACCTTAGGCTTATCAAAATCAACTGTTTGGAAGATCATTAAGAAGAGAAAGAGCACTGGTGAGCTTACTAATCGCAAATGACAGGCCAAGGAAGACCTCCACAGCTGATGACAGAAGAATTCTCTCCACAATAAAGAAAAATCCCCAAACACCTGTCCGACAGATCAGAAACACTCTTCAGGAGTCGGGTGTGGATTTGTCAATGACCACTGTCCACAGAAGACTTCATGAACAGAAATACAGAGGCTACACTGTAAGGTACAAACTACTGGTTAGCCGCAAGTATAGGATGGCCGATTTACAGTTTGCCAAGAAGTACTTAAAAGAACAACCACAGTTCTGGAAAAAGGTCTTGTGGACAGGTGAGATGAAGATTAACTTATATCAGAGTGATGGCAAGAGCAAAGTGTGGACGAGAGAAGGAACTGCCCAAGATCCAAAGCATACCACCTCATCTGTGAAACACGGTGGCGGGGGTGTTATGGTCTGGGCATGTATGGCTGCTGAAGGTACTGGCTCACTTATCTTCATTGATGATACAACTGCTGATGGTAGTAGCATAATGAATTCTGAAATGTATAGACACATCCTATCTGCTCAAGTTCAAACAAATGCCTCAAAACTCACTGGCCGCCGGTTCATTCTACAGCAAGACAGTGATCCCAAACATACTGCTAAAGCAACAAAGGAGTTTTTCAAAGCTAAAAAATGGTAAATTCTAGCCCCCACAGCAAGCATAAGCTAAAGATGGCTGCAATACAGACCTGGCAGAGCATCACCACAGAAGGCCCCCAACAACTGGTGATGTCCATGAATCGCAGACTTCAAGCAGTCATTGCATGCAAAGGAGATGCAACAAAATACTAAACATGACTACTTTCATTTATATGACATTGCTTTGTCCGAAACATTATGGTGCCCTGAAATGGAGGGACTGTGTATAAACATTGCTGTAATTTCTACATGGTGAAACCAAAATATATAAAAATGGCTTTAAAAAAAATCTGACCAATTGCTCAAATCAGTGCTTCCTGATTTGCTGAGTATTTTCAGATTTCTGTTTTAGTTATGTTTTTTTTAAGTTTAGTTTATTGTCACGTGCACCGAGGTACAGTGAAAAGCTTTTGTTGAGTCCTATCCAGTCCGTGGAAAGACTCTATTGATTATAAACAAGTCATCCACAGTGTACAGATACAGAAGGGTCCCAGTCTGAAGAAGGATTCCGACCCAAAATGTCACCTATTCAAATTGGCATGGTGGCGCAGTTGGTAGAGCTGCTGTCTCATGTCATCACAGACCTGGGTTCGATCCTGACCTCGGGTGCCGTTTGTGTGGAGTTTGCACATTCTCCCTGTGACTGTGTGGGTCTCCTCTGGGTGCTTCAGTTTCCTCCCACATCCCATGTGAGTTTGTAGGTTAATTTATAAATTGCCCCAGGTGTGTAGAGAGCGGATGAGCAAATAGGATAACATAAAACTAGTATGAACGGGTGATTGATGGTCGGCATGAACTCGATGGGCCGAAAAGCCTGTTTTCATGCAGTATCTCTAAACTAAACTAAACTTAATGACTAACCTCCTGTAAAATCTTGTGCATTTTCAGGACTAGCTAAAGAAATGGAGTACCATATGAATATTTCACTAGCTTCTAATTTGAAGATGCTGTAAAATATTTAAAAATGTTGTTTGCCAGCCTCCTTCGAACATGCTATACGTACTGAAGATTCTCGATTAGTACGTGTGACAGGGGTTATGAGGAGAAGGCAGGAGAATGGGGTTGAGAGGGAAAGATAGATCAGCCATGATTGATCGGCAGAGTAGGCTTGATCGACCGAATGGCCTCATTCTGCTTCTATAACTTATGAAGGTGTGACGAATGCTGGTTTCCAGCCTCCAGTGTTCCTGTGTCATACCCATTGATCACTGCCCTCCTGCTTACTCTGTCCCAAACATTCAGCCCCTGCTCAGGGTCCCTGCAGAGAAACACGTAAGGAATCAAATGACCTGTCCCCTCTGTCCATGCCAATATCTCCACTCTGGTAATGCCACCTTTATGCTGTGTGCGGGATCCAAGAAGTCCCATTTTCCAACCTTACCTCAGGAGGAGAATTTTCAGATTGGGTGGCACATTTTGGTTATCTTTGCTGTGAACTTCCGCTCCTCTTTCAGGGATGATCTCCAATGCAAAAGTAGCTTCTGCATTACTCCTTGAACAGAATCTTCCATTCCCAATTAGTTATCTTGGCTGTAAACTCCCACTGTTTCTTGGATGACCCCTGAAACAAAAATAGCCTTTGCATTACCCTTTGGATCCGAGTCTTCCATTCCCAATTAGTTATGTTTGCTGTAAACGCCAACGCTTTATGATGTGACACTTGATGGGAAAGTAGACTTTGCATTACTCTATGGATCAGAATCTTCCATTCCCAAATAATAAAAAATTGCATCCATGTTGTTAAAGCACGTAGGATTACTCAATGGGCCGAATGGCCTACTTGTGCTCCTATGACAGGATTGGGTGCAAACATGTTGGAGCTTCCAGGAGCATGATTACCTGTCACCTCGGTCGATCATGAGAACAAAATGTTAGCAGCAGGTTCCATTAATCATGGTGCCTTGGGATGTCTGACCTTAGCAAATGTAGTTTGGGTTGTTACAATTAAATTATTTTCAGAAACTTGGGCCAGAAAAGGGTTATTATGAAACTGAGGAAAAAACAGAGAAGATGGTGAAAATCATCTTCCCACCAGGGTGCTGATGGTGTCTTTGAACTTGGTCATCATGCTTCAGGCAGCACAGTGGCTAGAGCTGCTAACTCACGGCGCCAGAGACCCAGGTTCGATCCTGACATCGGGTGTTGTCCGAATGTACTTTGCATGTCCTCTCTGTCACCACTTAGGTTTCATTCGGGTGTTCCAGTTTCCTCCCACGTCCCAACGACGTGGAGGGTTGGAGGATAATTGGCCCTCTGTAAAATTGCCCCTCGTGTGTAGGGAGCAAGTGCGAAAGTGGCAATACAGAATGAGTGAACGAGTGATCAATGATCAGCGTGGACGGTGGGTCAAAGGGCCTGTTTCCATGTTTTCTCTAAACTAGAGTAAACCTGTTTCCAAGCTGTATCTCTAAACTAAACCAGCATCTGCAGTTCCTTATACCCCCTAAACTAAATCACATCAGTTTACAGTTATCACTGCTGTGTGCCTGCGCCATTGCCTACTTCAGATGTTGCTGTTCAGATGTTTTTATTTATTCTTGTCATCACACAGCTGTTTGCTAATAGCGAGCATGTTTTAGTGCCACGTCGTTGGCCTCTGCAAGATCCTTTACAGTGCATGTGTCATACAGCACGTCACAGCTCAGGAGATGTTCCATAGTCTGGAGGCCCCATCCGCACTCGCAGTCTGCCGCATCTTCAGTAGATCCCCACTTCAGCATGTTCGATTTGCTCCTCCCCATGCTTGTCTGCAGTCTGTTGAGACTGTGCCAGGTTATCCACGGTTGGTCGGAACCTGGTGGGAGTTTCTCAGAGGGATCGATTGCCATGTGTTCAGATGTTGACAGATGCAGAATAGCAAACATCTTGGTCTCAAAACTTCGTCCTTCCCCGAGACAGGTGCATGCCAGAACAAGGGAAGAGTAACCTCATGGTTCAATGCGTGGCTTCAGTCTTGTACCTGGAATAATTCAGCGGATCAGGCAACATCTCTGGAGAAACAGGAACTACAGATGCTTGTTTATAAAAAAAGACTCGGCTGGAGTAACTCAGCGGGTCAGATTGCGTCCATGTTCTCCAGTCTAACGAAGGGTCACATTGCTGAACATCACCTATCCATATTCTCCAGAGATGCTGCCTGAGACACTGAGTTACTCCAGCACTTTGTGACTATCTCTAAAGAATGTGGATAGGTGAAGTTTCAGGTCGGGGTCCCTTTTCAGTGTGAAGATAGGTCCAGACCCAAAACCTCACCTTTCCATGTTCTCTAGTAATGCTGCCTGAGCCACTGAGTTACTCGAGCACTATGTCCCTTTTGTAAACCGGCATCTGCAGTTCCTCGTGTCTTCAATCATATATTGCCGATCTATCATCCCAATTGTCGTTTGTATGAAAAAGGATGAGTGATAGTTGATCTGTGCATGTCTGCACTTACTGTAAGGAGTCGCACTAATCCTGCCTTTTTACACTTCTGTCTTCAATCATTAGAACTGCAATGAAAGATTCCAATACAAGTATCAGTTGCGCTCTCATATGAGCATCCACATCGGACACAAGCAGTTCATGTGCCAATGGTGCGGCAAGGACTTTAACATGAAGCAGTATTTCGATGAGCATATGAAGACGCACACTGGTACGAACACTTTTATTTTGTCGATCAAATGGGTGTTGAGTTTGGGGTTCGAAACTCAAAGTTCAATTTGGTCTTTCTGACCTCTGTGGATGGTGATGATATCAATAGACAATAGATAATATGTGCAGGAGTAGGCCATTCGGCCCTTCGAGCCAGCACCACCATTCAGTGTGATCATGGCTGATCATTCTCAATCAGTACCCCGTTCCTGCCTTCTCCCCATACCCCCTGACTCCGCTATCCATGAGCTCTATCTAGCTCTCTCTTGAATGCATTCAGAGAATTGGCCTCCACTGCCTTCTGAGGCAGAGAATTCCACAGATTTACAACTCTCTGACTGAAAATGTTTTTCCTCATCTCCGTTCTAAATGGCCTACCCCTTACTCTTAAATTGTGGCCCCTGGTTCTGGACTCCCCCAACATTGGAAACATGTTTCCTGCCTCTAACGTGTCCAACCCCTTAATAATCTTATATGTTTCGATAAGATCCCCCCTCATCCTTCTAAATTCCAGTGTATACAAGCCTAGCTGCTCCAGTCTTTCAACATAGGACAGTCCCGCCATTCCGGGAATTAACCTAGTAAACCTACACTGCACGCCCTCAATAGCAAGAATATCCTTCCTCAAATTTGGAGACCAAATCTGCACACAGTGCTCCAGGTGCGGCCTCACTAGGGTCCTGTACAACTGCAGAAGGACCTCTTTGCTCCTATACTCAACTCCTCTTGTTATGAAGGCCAACATTCCATTGGCTTTCTTCACTGCCTGCTGTACCTACATGCTTCCTTTCAATGACTGATGCACTAGGACACCCAGATTTCGTTGTACGTCCCCTTTTCCTAACTTGACACCATTCAGATAATAATCTGCCTTCCCATTCTTACCACCAATGTGGATAACCTCACACTTATCCACATTAAACTGCATCTGCCATGCATCCGTCCATTCACACAACCTGTCCAAGTCACCCTGCAACTTCATAGCATCTTCCTCCCAGTTCACACTACCACCCAGCTTTGTATCATCTGCAAATTTGCTAATGGTACTTTTAATCCCTTCATCCAAGTCATTAATGTATATTGTAAATAGCTGCGGTCCCAGCACCGAGCCTTGCGGTACCCCACTAGTTACTGCCTGCCATTCTGAAAGGGACCCATTTATCCCCACTCTTTGCTTTCTGTCTGCCAACCAATTTTCTATCCATGTCAGTACCCTACCCCCAGTACCATGTGCTCTAATTTTGCCCACTAATCTCCTATGTGGGACCTTGTCGAAGGCTTTCTGAAAGTCGAGGTACACCAGATCCCCTGTCAATTTTCCTAGTTACATCCTCAAAAAATTCCAGAAGATTGGTCAAGCATGATTTTCCCTTCGTAAATCCATGCTGACCCGGAACAATCCTCTGCAATTTCGTCTTTTATAATTGACTCCAGCATCTTCCCCACCAGTGATGTCAGACTAACTGGTCTATATTTTCCCGTTTTCTCTCTCCCTCCTTTCTTAAAAAGTGGGATAACATTAGCTACCCTCCAATCCACAGGAACTGATCCTGAATCTATAAAACATTGGAAAATGATCACCAATGCATCCACAATTTCTAGAGCCACCTCCTTGGGTACCCTGGGATGCAGACCATCAGGCCCTGGGGATTTATCAGCCTTCAGTCCCATCAGTCTACCCAACACCATTTCCTGCCTAATGTGAATCTCCTTCAGTTCCTCCGTCACCCTAGGACCTCTGGCCACTAAAACATCTGGGAGATTGTTTGTATCTTCCTTAGTGAAGACCGATCCAAAGTACCGGTTCAACTCGTCTGCCATTTCCTTGTTCCCCATAATAAATTCCCCTGCTTCTGTCTTCAAGGGACCCACATTTGCCTTGACTATTTTTTCCTCTTCACATACCTAAAAAAGCTTTTACTATCCTCCTTTATATTATTGGCTAGTTTACCTTCGTACCTCAGCACCTGTTTATGTGGTGCGGAGTGGAAGAAAGACTTAAATACTTTGATCTTCCCTATTGTTCTGAAAGAATAATTATATGTTTTTCCAGTTACTTTAATTCACTGTTTCCTGACACTGGGATGTATGCGTGCGTGTGTGCGCATGTGTCTTTCTGTGTGCATGTATGTTTGTCTGTCTGGCTTCATGTGTGTCTGTGTGCGTGTGCGTGCATGCACATGCGTCTTTTCCCCATTTTTCACATCCTATAACAATAACACTATAGATGTGTCCTGTCGATGCAATAACTGACTTGAGATCCCATTCTTTGCTTGCTTGTTCAGAGTAGCTGAGGAGAACAACTGAGGCTGATTCTCTCAGCCTGCCTGCAAATTGAAAAGCTGCTCACACCTCAAATCTTCTTAAGGTATCACAAAATGCTGGAGTAACTCAGCAGGTCAGGCAGCATCTTCTTAAAATATTTTCCTTCTCACATTAAACCTGTAACCACTATTGTTAGGCTCCCTTTCCCTTGGAGAAAAACTGACTGACTAGAGGGTCTGCAGAAGGGTCTTAAACCAAAACATCATCTATCCATTCCCTCAAGAGATGCTGTCTGACCCGCTGAGTTATTCCAGCACTTTGTATCTTGCTCAAGATTCCAGTATCTGCAATTCCTCTATCCCTTACCTTTCCAAGTTGTTTCCCTACCACTGACATAAGGCTCACCAACCTGTAGTTTCCTGGCTTATTCCTAACACCCTTCTTGAATATGGGAACAGTATTAACTGTCTTTCTTCTGGCACTTCACCCGCAGCTAAAGCAATCTCCTTCCTTGCTTACTATTTTAACCTTGGGTTAGATTTCATCAGGTTCTGGGGTTTTATCCGCCCTAATGGGCATCAATATCTCCAGCACTTACTCCTTCCTGATGCACACATACTTCAAACCATCAGCGTATACCTCCCCTAACCATCCATCCATCTCCTCCTTGGTGAAAGCTGACTCAAAGTATCATTCAGAACTCAGTAGCATGGTGGTGCAGCGGTAGAGTTGCTGCCTTACAGCGCCAGAGACCCAGGTTTGATCCTGGCTAAGGATACTGTCTACACGGAGTTTGTATGTTCTCCCTGTGGGTTTTCTCAGGTTTCCTCCCACACTCCAATGACGGACAGGTTTGTAGGTTAATTGGCTTCAGTATAATTGTCCCTATTGTTGGGATAGTGCTCGTGTCCAGGTGATCGCTAATCGGCGCAGACTTGATGGGCCAAACGGCCTGTTTTCTCGCTGAAACTCTCAAGTTTAACACCACACATATCCTCTGAGAGGTCAGACTCTGTCCCCAGCAACCCTCTTGTAATATATTTACGAAAGGTTTTGGAAACTTGGCAACCAAATTTGCTGACAATACAAAGATGGGTGGGACAACAGTCCTCAAAAGAGTATGGATAAGTAAAGTGAAAGTGTGAGAAGTCATCGTCGAGTGAAGACTAACGTGGAGGAAAAAGAGATCTGCCGCTATGGTGGGAGAAGTATTAGCAATAGTTTGGACAAACAAGGAAGGTGCAGCTTTAATCAGGCCACATTTGGAGAATTGCGGACAGTTCTGGTCGATCCATTACAGGGAAGGATGTGGGGCCAATGAAAAGGGGGCAGAGCAGGTTTATCATAATGATAGAAACAAAGAACTGCAGGCACTGGTTAATACACAAAAGAACACAAAGTGCTGGAGTAATTCAGCAGATCAGGAAGCATCTCTGGAGAACGCAGGTAGGTAACATTATGGGTCGAGACCTTTCTTCAGCCTTAAAGAAGGTCAAACTGAAAGAAGGACTGAAAGTTTGTCGAAGGACCTCGACCCAAAATGTCACCTACCATGTTCTCCATCGATGCTGCCTGACCCGCTCCAGCACTTTGTGTCCTTTACCAGATCGATGCCTGGATTAGGGGATATTAGCTGCAAGGAGAGGTTGGACAGGTTTGGATTGTTTTCTTTGGAATGCCAGAGGTTGTGGGGAGACTTGATAAAAGTAGACAAAATTATGAGAGGCATAGATAGGGTTGACAGTCAGAACCTTTTTCCCAGAATGGAAAATAATTGAATACTAGAGGGCATAGCTTTATGTTGAGAGGAGCAAAGTTTAAAGGAGATGTGTGGAGCAAGATTTTTAAGACAGAGAGTGATGGGTGCCAGGGACAGTGGTGGAGGCAGATGTGAGAGTGGCATTTAAGAGGATTTTGGATTGCCACATGGTTATGCAGGGAAAGGAGGGATCTGGATCACGCAAGAACAGTTGGGGTTAGTTGATGTTGATATCATGTTCAGCCCTGAAATTGTGGGCCGAAGGGCCTGTGCTGCACTGTTCTATGAATAGAAAGACAAAACACTACATAAATGGACTGAATCTCATGGTACAAACAGATTTGGGATAAATCATGCACATTCACTAAGTTAATGGGAATGTAGTCATGGAGTTATACAACACAAAAACAGGCCCTTCAGCTAAACTCATCCATGCCAACTAAAAAACCTGTATACACAATCCTATTTACCTGTGTTTGTCCCATAACCCTCTAAACCTTTTCTATCCTTGAACCTGTTAAAATGTCTTTTAAACATAATAATTTCCTCTACCTCTACCACCTTCTGGCAGCTTGTTCCATATGCCCACCACTGTCTGTGTGAAAAAGCTGCCCCTCAGATCCCATTTAACTCTTTCCCCTCTCACTTTAGATATACCCTTTAGTTTTAGACTCCCCAACCATTTACCAAATCTATGCCCCTCAGGATTTTATAAACCATTAGATCACCCCTCAGCCTCCTACACTCCAGGGAATAAAGCCACAGCCTCCCCTTTTAACTCCAACCAATTCCTGGCAATATTCTTGTGAAATATAATACAAATTATTGTCAAGCAAGGTGGAGTATGAACATAGATTGTCTTGCCCTGATTATGTGGGACATTCTTGACCACAAATAAGTGTGGGGATAGAGATACTGAAGGCTGAGAGATTCTGCGCTGAAGGCAATTTGAGAGTTATGAAGATCAAGCAGTAATGTGTTGAGACTAAGGACAGATCAATCTTGTAATGTGGCAGCGCAGGCTCAAGGATTTGTATTGTTTATCTCTGATGTTATTTCTCCTTTTCATATAATCGATCCTCAGCCTCCCTGATTCATCAGGCAGTTGAACTGGTCAGCTGGTTGCTAAACGACTGGGTTTTCATCTCTAACATCAAACAGTACAGCTCAGGAACAGGCCCTTCAGCCCACAATGCCTGTGCCGAACATGTTGCTAAGTTAAATTAATCCCCTCTGCCTGCACGCGATCCATATTCCTCCATTCCCTGTGCCTATACAGAAGTCTCTTAAACGTCACTGTCGTACCTGCCTCCACTACCACCACCACCTCTGGCGGTGTGTTTCACTAGCAGCATGTTCCAGGCACCCATCACCCTCTGTGTTCACACAAAAAATCCATGCCTCGCACATCTCCTTTAGTCGTTAATCAAGCAAGCAAGACTTTATGCATGAAAACTTTATGGCAAAATTAGCACCATTGTTAAATGTTTTAAGAGAAAACCATTGGCAAATTGGCCTCCTGCTCTTAGACGTTCTCCTCCATGGCTCGAAAGTGCGCTCCAGCGATTGTTTAGCTGGTAATTCAATATACTGATACACTGAGTGCAATAATACCCAAGCTGGAGAAATCGCCCCAGCTGAGTTTAACAATTTTCTTGTCTGTAACGGGAATTCTGTAAATTGATGTTGTTTAATTTTGTCGAGACTGTTGGTGATTATCCATCAAAGTGGGGCAGCACAGTGGCACAGCGGAAGAGATGCTGCCTTACAGCGCCAGAGACCCAGGTTCGATTCTGACCACAGGTGCTGTCTGTACGGAGTTTGCACATTCTCCATGTGACCGCATGGGTTTTCTCCTGGTGCTCCGGTCTTTCTTCCAAGACGCACAGGTTTGGAGGTTAATTGGCTTCTGTAAATTGTAAATTGTCCCTCGTGTGTAGGATAGTGCTAGTGTACGGAGTGATAGCTGGTTGGCGCAGGCTCGGTGGGCCGAAGGGCCTGTTTCCATGCTGTATCTTTAAAGTCTAAAGTCTAATTGTGCCTTGGCAGGAAATAGGTGGTTATCTCATCAAGAATCAATTTCTTTATTTGTTACAATTCCGCAAGCACTCATCTGTGTCTGAGTGGCTGCAGATTAGCGTAGTGGACTTGTGGTCTGCATTAGCGAGCTGTGTAACCGTGCCATCTACTCTGAAAAGGTATATTCAGCCATAAAAAAGGACACAAAGTGCTGGAGTAACTCAGCGGGCTAGGAAGCATCTCTGGAGAACATGGATGGGTGCCATTTTGGGTCGGGACCCTTCTTCAGACTCTGGGTCACATTTTCTTTGGTTGGGCAACTGTTGTTTCAGAAAAATGTAGTATATATCAAACAGATATATTTTCTTTTTTTCATTATAGATTTTAGACTTTAGAGATACAACATGGAAACAGGTCCTTTGGCCCACCAAGTCCGCACCTACCAATGATCACTATATAAACAATGTACACTAACACAATCCTACACACCAGGGACAATTTACAATTTTATCGAAACCAATTATCCTGCAAGCTTGCACATCTTTGGAGTGTTGGAAGAAACCAGAACACCTGGAGGAAACCCACGGGGTTACAGGGAGAATGCGCAAATTCCGGACAGACAGTGCCCGCAGTCGGAATCGAACTCTGGTCTCTGGTGCTTTAAGGCAGCAACTCTACCGCTGCACCACTGTGCAGCCCCCATATTTCACGTTGAAAATAGAGAATTGCATGAATTTTAATGTGTTCAGGGAATTAAAAGCAAAGATTTAGAGCCACGCGGGAAGGATAAGTGAGACTAATTGGGTAGTTCTTCAAAGAGGTATCGCTGGCACGATTGGCCAAATGGCCTGCACTGCAGTGTATTACACAAAGTGCTGAAGGAACTCAGTATGATATGTTACTCCAGCAGCATCTCTGGATGATATGTTACTCCAGCACTGTGTTCCACTCAAGATTCCAGCATCTGCAATTCCTTGTGTCGACACAGATGCAGGCCAATGCGACTAACCAAGACTACTAATTTGGTCACCATGAACAAGGTGGGCTGAAGGGCCTGTTTCCATGACCATGCTGTACACCTCTATAACCCTATAACAACATGTGTCAGATCGTTAAACTTTCATGCACTGTAGAACACAAAGTGCTGGAGTGACACAGCAGGTCAGGCAGCATCAATGGAGAACATAGATAGAAGAATCTCCATCTGAAATATCATTTATGCATATCCTCCAGAAATGCTGCCTGACCCACTGAGGTATATTCCAGCACATTGTGTTTACCCAAGATGCCACCATTTGCCGTTCCCCCTGTGTGCAGTGCAGTGTTTTGTGAAGGGATCCTCCAGGTTATTATTCTATGAATGCCACCACTGCTGTACCACAGTGGAAGGTTTGCCATGAAGTTGCTCGCTCAGCTTTCAGTTTGAGACACCACAGTGGCGCAGCTTATAGAGCTGCTGCCTCACAGTGCCAGAGACTCAGGTTCGAACCTTAGGTACTATCTTTGTGGAGGAAACGAGCACCCAGAGAAAGCCCATGTGGTCACGTGGAGAACATACACACTTCGCACAGACAACACCTGTAGTCTGGATCAAACCCGGGTCTCTGGCGCTATGAGGCAGCAGCTCTACTGCTGTGCCACTGTGTCGCCATATGTGGTGGGAGTGGATCAGGAAGTGGGATTACATAGAACTAAGGTAACATAGAACTAGGTGATTAATGGTCGGTGTGGACTCTGCACCAATTTTGCCTGTTTCCATGCTGTATCTTTCAATGGCCCAACTTGCCCATGCCCTCCAAGATGCCCCATCTACGCTAATACCTCCTGCCGCATTTGGCCCATATTCCTCTACCCTATCCATGTAAAGTGGAATAATGTAGAACTAGTGCGAACCGGTGATCAATGGTCAGCACGGACTGGATGGGCCTCTGTTTCCATGCTGTATCTTTAGACTAAAAACTAAACTACAGTGATTGGGTGAGCGATGGACCTTGTGGAAACGGTGGGCCGAAGGATAAGTGTTTCCATGCTCTTATCACTAAACTAAAAACTAAAGTACAGATCTGCCACCAGTTTACCGGCAACTGACGGTTTGCTCCCACCCCCCAGCCCCCAATCCTGATAAAATTATCCCCGCCCCCCCCCCCCAGCTGAGGATGGGGCTATCGAACGTCTGGCCAGAGTCAACGCATCCGTTCCCGACTTTCACGGCTGACTTTGCAGGTCAATATCTCGCCATTCCCCCCCAAGTCCATGACCTCTGTTGGTCCCACAAAATGTATAATCCAGAAAGGCTCTGGAACCAAGGGTGCCGCAAAATTGGTGGTGAACTTGTAGTGTGAATGATGGTTAGCATAGACACGGTTGACCAAAGTGCCCGTTTGTAAAAATTAAAATTCGTAAGGTTTGTAAAAATTTTTTTTTATTGTGAATGGGTGATAGATGGTCGGCATGGACCTGGTGGGCCATGTTTCCATGCTGTATCACTAAACTATCGAGAATGGGCAAACATTGGTTGGCATGGACTCGGTGGGCCAAAGGGCCTGTTTCAATGCTGGAGCTCTAAACTGAACTAAACTTAAAACAAGAGCTGACGCGTCTGCTTTGCTTGCAGGGGAGAAGCCGTACATCTGCGAGATCTGTGGTAAGAGCTTCACCAGCCGGCCAAACATGAAGCGCCATCGCCGCACGCACACGGGCGAGAAGCCGTACCCATGCGACGTATGCGGCCAGCGCTTCCGTTTCTCCAACATGCTGAAGGCCCACAAGGAGAAGTGTTTCCGAGTCACCAACCCTATCACCCCGGACAACAACCTGGCCTCCAGCCCACCCCCCAACTCCAACCCCCTCCTTTCCCACCCCCACTCCCACCCTCACTCCCACCCTCACCCTCACTCCCTCCCGCTGCCCCTCCTACACTCCCTGCCCCCCATCCTGCCCCCTCCCCACCATCTCCCACCCCCTCCACCCCTCTTCCCGGCCAGTCGGATCAACGCCAACAACAACTGAACGGCAGAGAGTTATTATTTCTTCTTCTCTCCTCTCTGTACAAAAGAGACAAGGAACTCTAGCAATCGGCTGAAGGTGCCCTCCTCCCTCCCTTCCTCCCTCCCTCCTGCCCCTCCCAAGTGTGACTCTGAATATACTGTTAACTGGGAGGAAAATATAACCAAAAGAGGCAAATGTACTTAAAAGGATGGGGACTTAAAGTCGATGAACCTTCGGGGAGGGGGAAGGGGACAAAGATCATGACTTGTGTAACGATAAAAACCTATTTTGGTGTATTATTTACAGTAAGGATGCAGACAAATTTTTTTTTTTTTTAAGTATCATATAGGACAAGACTAATGTGGACTAGTCTCAACCACTTTTAAAGGCATCATAGACTTTAACCGCTCACTAAAAAAACAACCTGTGTTAGAACACAAATATTCCTGCAGTATAAAATGCAAGAAGGACTAGTGCAACTTTATTGCAGAGTGCATCTCGGGGGCGGGGAAGAGGCTAAACAAGACGCACTTAATAAATGTGTTCCTGATATACTTACTTAATTAGCAAGGTAATATTGGGAGCCTTCCCATTTCCCGTCGCTCCCCTTTTCCCTCGCCACCAATCTATAACCTGCTATTTTATTTAACAAGGGTAAGACGAGCTGTGCTTGTGTGTAGCACGCTTTAACTATTTACAGGAGCGAGTCTAACAGACTTGACGTTTATGTTTTAGCAGTCAATGTGGGTGTTGCGCAAGTGAACCGTGACATTGTTTATTAAAGCATGGAGCCCGTAACCTACTGTGGAATCTGTTGAAAGGAGAGTGAGAAAGAAGGAGCTCCATCTTGTGGGAGTGTGCAGAAGCCAAAGAGGGGGGAGATGGGGAAGGTTAGTCGTAAGAGATAGTTCTTCTGGCTAGGAAGCCATGAACCTGGGCACAACACTAATTTCTCCTGCCCCTCTGAGCCCACTCCAGCTCACCTTTGCTGTCCTTTACTTACAAACTTCATGAATGTTTCTGGGGATTTTTTTTTAATAGCAATTAGCACTTAATCATGGACAGCATATCTTCTAATGGATAAATGCTGTTGTTGCCGCTTTCTCGTTTCTGGAACATTAAAAAAGAGAAAGGGTAGACTGTTTCAGTACTGGCCCAGGGATTTTGATGCAAAGCAACCGAATTGGGAGTGAAACTAGTTAGTGTAACGCTGAAGGAAAAGCGATGAATCCTGCCGTGCACCCGGCAAAAAGGATGCAATGATCTGAGCTGGAGAATCTCACATGGTGGTATTCAGATGTGGAGCATTGGGTCACTAAAATCGCAACAGCAATCCTCTGTCAGTGATTGTTCGGCTCCAAGCCATAGTGAGCGAGGGCTTTTGTCCTGTTCTTTAAGTCTTGCCTCACCTGAACACGAAAACATGTGAATTTCCCTTTCAAATGTTGCCTTAGATGATTGAGTGCATTGAGTTGCAAGTTTGGATGGAGGCAGTTCAATAATGGACATGGATGCACATCACAGAAGTGTTTCCACCCTCCCTCCCTCCCTCCCCTTCCACCACTTCCAGCAGATGTGGCTGCCGTTGACGCATCTGGAGATGTGCTCCGTTCTCAACTTTCAGTGGTGTCTTTGTGATAGAGTTGGGGGTTCATGTTTTGGAGATGAACGGGTAACATGATTACTCCAGTGACTTGTAAGTGTTTCAATTGGTATATCAATGTGTGCTTCAGATAGGGACTTTGTCAGTGTACGGATGATCAAACACCATCAGTTTTTCCTAACCAAGGACTTTCTGATCTTGTCAGATGGTGCCCAAGGACAAGGGAATATTGGGGTTGATAATTGACTTATGTTGAACTTGCTTGAGCTTTGGGAAGGCTTCTAATAAGCAGTCAGGCAATAGCATGGAGATCCCCAGCAGGACCACATACATTGCTAATCCTTGCGTCATACCAAACAAAGGTAAGTCCACGTCTATGCCTATCACATCTTCACCTCAAAAAATGATGGCCTCTGAAAGATGAACTTTTGCAAGAAGTTAGACACAAATTGCGGGTCAGGCAGCATCCCTGGAAAAAAAACGTTTCAGGGCGAGACCTTTCTTCAGACAGGGGAAGGGGAGAGGGAAACCAGAGGTATGAAAAGATACAAAGAGCAAATGAATGAAAGGCATGAAAAGAACTAATCAAAGCCAGCAATGATGATGAAGGAAAGGTGGAGTCCACAATGGTCCATTGTTGGCTATGGGAACGGTGATGACGAGTGAATTCAAACAGTGAAACTAAGCAGGACGGCAGTGGAACTAGCAGGACTGAGTGGGGGAGGGATGGAGAGTGGGGGAATGCAAGGGATACTTGAAATTAGAGAAATCAATATTCATACTGCTGGGTTGAATCAGAGCAGGAAAATAGACTGTGCAGTACATCCAGTCTTCTATTGTGAGCCCAGCAGGGTAAGTAGAGGATCCAAGAGCTAGATGGGCTTTAATTGCAGAAGGATTGGATTACAAGAGTAAAGTCAGACTGCAGTTGCTTTGGAGACACAAGAGACCACTGGTGCTGGAATATGGACCACAAATAGGGTCAAGTAAAATCAGAGGAGGAAAGTAGTTTTGGGTCAAGACACTGCATTAGGACCGAGAGTCGGTCCCAGTGAGGGGTCCTGGCCCAAAACGTCGACAATTCCTGGTCCCTCCACTGATGCTGCTCAACCCTTTGCTAGTTCCTCTAGCAAAGCCAGACACAAAGTGCTGGAGTAACTTAGTAGCATTTCTGGAGAATATGGATAGGCGATGTTTCAGGTTGGGACCCTTCTTCAGAGTTCCTCTAGCAGTTTGGTTTATCGCTGCAGATACATCACGTCTTGTTGAGACCACATCTGGTTTTGTTAGATTGATTGCTTTGTTCAAGAATCATCATTTGGGGAGAGATTCAGTCCACTGGACGTATAATTCCCTGGTGTTTAGAAGAATAAGAGGAGATCTCATTGAAACTTAAGATTGTATGTGCCATGGTAGGTTGAATGCTGAGAAGATAGTTATCCTGGCTGGAGCGTTTAGATCCAGCAGATCCTGTCTTGGCCACTTAGGAGTGAGAGGAGGAGAAATTTCTTAACTCTAACTAAGGCTTGCGAATGTTTGGAATTCTCTATTCCAGAAGACAGTGGATGGTTAGTTTTTGAATATAATCACGACAAGATTGCTAGATCTTTGGGATGCTAAGGCAATCAGGGAATATAGGGAATGGTATTGATTTATTATTGTCATGTGTACCGAGATAGAGTAAAAAGAAAACTGTTTTTCCAAACAAATCATGCGTACATTGTCCCATGAAAGAGAGAAAATAAACAGAGTACAGGATATAGGGTTACAGCTGCAGAGAAAGTGCAGATTTAGAAAAAGTGCAAGGGATGCACCGAGATAGGTTGGAATATCGGGAATTTATCTCCAGCATTTAAGTGGTCTTCTGTTCCACAGTCTGATTATTGTGTAGGAAACTGGAATTAGAGTTGAATATCAGCGAACTGCAGAGAACATAGGGAATGGGTGGCACAGCTGGTAGAGCTGCTGCTTCACTGCGCCAGAGACCTGAGTTCGATCTTGACCTCGGAGGGCCGTTTATGCAGAGTTTGCACGTTCTCCCTCTGACTGCGCAGGTTTCCTCCCACATCCGAAAGACATGTTGGTTTGTAGGTTAATCGTGTCTGTAAATTACCCCTAGTGTGTAGAGAGTGGATCTTAAAGTGGTATAACATAGGATTAGTATAACATATGATTAGTGTGAACGGGTGATCGATGGTCGGCGTGCAATTGGTGAGCCAAAGGGCCTGTTCCCATGCTGTCTCTTAACTAAACTAAAGAAGTCTCACAAAGGGTAAAACAGACCCTTCCACACCCTCCTGCCCTCAGTCTTGCTGGCAAACCTGAGCTTGCTGTACCTACCGGATGCCGCTGATGTTTTTCACTGTCCACATCTACAGTAGATAGTTGGGAGTTGCTACCAGAGTCTAATGTGTCTCCACAGGCTGCCATTTTAGTTTACTTCGGATTGCTCGACTAACAGATACTAGCAAACAGTTTTTTTAGTTTTGAACACTAACATAGGTTTTAAAAGCATTTATTACACGGAGCGCTTAGGCAGTCTTCTGTTTTGAAACTAGACTAAAGCTGCAGTGATTGCCTGCTTTGGGGCCTGAAATGGTCTTGGTTTTCAAACAACACGTACACTACACTTCATCTGCTTCACAGATTTCTCTTTGAGTAATTGTTGGATGTCCTTTAATTCCCCCACCCCCATTGTACTCCAGTGCACAATTAAATAGTTGGCATCCGTCCATCTGCGAGAGATGATGGTACAGCTTTGATGTTGTTCTGCTTGGAGAGGGGAATGTTTCATCTGTGGTTGCATTTATTGCTGTGGCTGACTAGGCCTCTCCTTGACAGGTGAAGTTGTTTCTGGCTGTTGGATTGGGGAGTGTGTTATTGTTGCTGTTGAGCATTTAGTGGCGTTGGTGCCTGGCCCCAGGGTCTTGAACCACGTGTTTCATACCCGCCTGGAGGTCCTTTCTCCCTCTCACACAATGAAGTAAGACTGGAAAAATGGCCGCTCATTTGAAATAAGTGAATCGGAAATGACATAATCAATCAGCAACTTTAATCTTACAGAAAATCACTGTCTTTTATTGGGGAGAAGTTCACAAGTCAGGAGTAGAATTATACCATTCAGCCCATTGAGCCTACTCTGCCATTCAATCATGGCTGATCTATCTTTCCCTCCCAACCCCATCTATTGACCTCTCCCCATAAGCTTTGGTACCCTTATTAATCAAGAATCTGTCAATCTCTGCTTTAAACCCAGTGACTTGTCCTCCACAGCCAACTGTGGCAATGAATTCCACAGATTCACCACTCTCTGGCTAAAGAAATTCCTCCTCATCTCCTTTCTTAAGGTACATCATTTTATTCTGAGGCTGTGGACTCTGGTCCTTGACTCTGTTGTGCAGGTCTTTGAAGAATCATTTGGAGGCAAATAACAGGGGAGCGAAAGTATGTTTGCACGTGCACTGTTAACACACAGACTATATTTTAGATAATTTAACGTGCAGTATTTGTCTTTGCACAGAGGGAAGGAGGAATGTGTCAAGTGAAGCATCGCAGTATTTTTAATGTGCTCTTTATCGGATACAGAGTTTTAAATGTTAAATAAAATAAAAGGTTGATTATTATAAAAACATAGGACTTTTTAATATTAAATGTTTTTAATACTTTAGAATTCTGCCTATTTTGCTCATCGTAAAGAGAAGGAATTGGAGGGGAACTACACTTTAAGCAATAGTTAAAGAAAGGGGTTAGCATTTTGATGTTTCTCACAGTACTGATAATTCAGCACTTTTCATTATGTCTTGGTGTTCTACTATAGGAGCCCTCAGCAAGTCATTGGCAAATAAGCCCTCATTTTTTTTAAAAGCCTGACCTCCTGCATAGGAACTACCACAGTGGCTGCAATTCTTTGCAGTTTTGGTGTGAAGGGGGAGTTGTCACATTGTGATGTTTTTTTGCACAAGTTCAAGGTTAATGTGTAGGAAGGAACTGCAGATGCTGGTTTGCACTGAATATAGACACAAAATGATGGAGTAACTCAGTGGGTCAGGCAGCATCACTGGAGAAAAAGAATAGGTGAGGTTTCAGGTTGAGACCCTTCAGGCTGAGAGCAGTCAGTCTGAAGAAGGTTCTCGACCCGAAACGTCACCTATTCCGTTTCTCCTGAAATGCTGCCTGACCCGCTGAGTTACTCCAGCATTCTGCGTCTATCTTCAGTTCAAGGTTAATTGTTCATTTGCAGAGATCCTTTCCCTCAAACCCGCAGTCACACCTCAAAACTGCATTTGCCAGAGGGAACGTGTGATTGTGCCCTTCCCTTTTTTTGTAGCCAAGATCTCTTTGTATCATTGAATGGGGGTGGGAAATGTTTGAATTCCATAATCCTATTTTTAAAAAAAAGTTTTGATAAAAAAGTTTTTGACAAAAATTATCCCAAAGAAAGCAATAAATGGACATTTAGCAGGACAAACTCACACAGGTAATCTGTATGTCTTTGTGTCGCAGAACAACAATGTTAAGAGGATTTTATTTTGTTTTGGTGGCACTACCTTCGGTGAGTCTTATTTTTGATTTTTTTAAATAAATCCTCATTCCAGTTGCAACAATTTCAGGAACTCTCATCCTTTTCAAGCCAAACACGCGTTACATTCCTGTTGGAAGTAATTCCGCATGGTCATGATATGGTCTGCCCCTCTCTTGAGGCTGAATGGGTTAAAGATTTGGACGCATTCTGCTTGGATATTAAATTCAAAGGTAACTAAGTCTGAGAATCAGAGTTGAAGGGTGAGAGTTAATAATGAATCGGATGATTTAACCCTTTGTAGGCATCCATTATCCACCGCAAATGTTACTTTTCACTGTACTGACCAGTATCAAGGGTGAATTTCTTCATGTGCTTCATTTAGGTAAGCTATTTTTTATCCATGAAATCTTGCACCTTATCCCTATTTAATAGTCCTTTCTACACAGACCAGAGGGGTGGGATGAATGGTTGGTGGGAGGGGGGGGGGGGGGGGGGGGCGCGGGTGGGGGAAGAGGCGGGGGGGAGTTGGTGGGGAGGAACGTTGCTCCATTACTGTAGTTATTCCACTATCTTGCTACGAGATTATACCAATGTTGCTGGCTGCATAGTACTGCCTCATTCAGGTAGTGTACAGCTGGTTAACATAGGGAAATGCTACAGTTAATATTCAGTGGATTCAGGGCCAAAATTTAGCTTGGCCGTCTAGTAAAGCATTAGGTTTAAAAAAAATAAAAATTTGTGTAACAGTCATAAGTATCTTAATTCTATATTTTACTACATAAATACATCTTAGTTATCTTGTGTATATAGCATTAATATAGAATGTTGTAATCTTGTGGTTAAAAGGAAGATTATGTCAATAGGTGCTACAATTACCAGTCTATATCAGTCATTTATGTATTGCTTAGTGTATAGTGTATACAGGATTTGCTGTCTTAATTCATGAGATAAATAAATCCTTTCATTATAATAAATATACGATTCATGCCTTGATTTTATTTTAAGTGTAATTGTCAACCAATTTGCAGTTTAATGCAATCCTTCTGCCTAAAACTTATTTTTTGTAATCCTTGGGGATCTGAGGATTAAGTTTTAAGAGAGTGGCTGAGATCTAGAAAATGCTGCCAGTGGAAGTGCTGGAATCGGATACAAATACAACATTCAAAAGCATTCAGGTAGGTACATAAATGCATAGTGTACATTTGTCAACGGTACTAATGTCATCAGTCTGAAGAAGGGTCTTGACCCGAAACGTCACCCATTCCTTCTCTCCTAGATGCTGCCTGACCTGCTGAGTTACTCCAGCATTTTGTGATACCTTCGATTTGTACCAGCATCTGCAGTTATTTTCCTGCACAACTGGTCGGCACGGACTCGGTGGGCTGAAGGACCTGTTTCTACACTGCATCTCTAAAGTAAAGTCACATTTTTCGATGTTGGAAATCTGAAATACATTTCGTAAATACTCAGCAAATCAGGTACGAATCGTAAGAAGAAGAACAAATGTAATTGGTCAATGACTTGCTATAGGCTGGTACATCAAACGTTGGCACGCAAACATAGTTGGAAAGTAATGAGGTGGGAGTCTATAGAGGTGCAGAGAAATGACTCAGCATGATGGCATTAAAGCAAAGGTGGGTGGGAATGGGCCGTGTAAAGAATGAAGGATTGTTTTAGGGGTCGCCAGGTCTTGAGGGCTGGACTATTGGGAGAGGCTGGGCAGGCTGGGACTTTATTCCTTGGAGCACAGGAGGCTGGGGGGGTGATCTGACAAATTCATGAGGGGAATAGATAGGGTGAATGCACGGTCTTTTGCCCAGGGTAGGGGAATCAAGTACCAGAGGACATAGTTCTAAGGGCACCATTTTCACACAGATGGTGGTGGGTATATGGAACGAGCTGCCATAAGAGGTAGTTGAGGCAGCTACTATAGCACCATTTAAAAGAAATGGGGGAAAAAATCTATAAATGCTGGTTTAAATCGAAGGTAGACACAAAATGCTGGAGTAACTCAGCGGGTCAGGCAGCATCTCTGGAGAGAAGGAATGGGTGACATTTCGGGTCGAGACCCTTCGTCAGACTGATGTCTGAAGAAGGGTCTCGACCCAAAACGTCACCCATTCCTTCTCTCCCGAGGTGCTGCCTGACCCGCTGAGTTACTCCAACATTTTGTGTCTACCTACCATTTAAAAGAAACTTGAATGGGTACATGGATATGAAAGGTTTAGCAGGATATGGGTCAAACGCAGACAGGCCGGACTGGCATAGATAGGGCATCTTGGTTGGCATGAACAAGTTGGGCTGAGGGGCCTGTTTCTGTGTTGTATGACTAGGTGATTTAATTAGGCATGACCAGCATCAGCAGTCCATTCAAGTGGGGGTGCTGATAACCATCCAAAGACCAGGGCTTGGACACAGGAGAGCTCCTTCAGTACCACACCAGGAATCTTGGCCTAAATCTCGTGTTCGGCTGAAGTAGAATGAGAAGTTGTTTGATGTCGGTGAGAGTGAGGTAGTGCAACGGTGGAGATGCTGCCTTACAGCGCCAGAGACCCGTGTTTGATCCTGACCACGGGTGCTGTCAGCTCGGAGTTTCTACGTCTACCCTGCGACCACGTGGGTTTTCTCCGGCTGCTCCGGTTTTTTCCCACATTCCAAAGCGTTACAGGTTTGTAAGTTAATTGGCTTAAAATTGTAAATTATCCCTAGTGTGTAGGAGAGTGTTAGTGTACGGGGTGATCTCTGGTCGGTGCGGACTCAGTGGGCCAAAAGACCTGTTTCTGCGCTGTATCTAAACTAAACTAAAGGTGGTTCAGTCTGAAACAGGCATAGCATTAACACTGAATATCTTTCAAGGAATAAAGTTCTCAGTGGGTCTGGCAGCATTGCTAGAAGCTCCACTGAGTTACTCCAGCAGTTTGTGCCTTGTTTTGTAAACCAGCATCTGCAGTTCCTCGTGTACTTTTCAGTGGGTTGGATCACCTGCACTTGCTATTTTGAAAATTAAATGTGCTATATAAATACGATTTTTTTTTGGTATTAAATCTTTAATTCTTATTTTCAGTGTACTTTTTCTGTGACAAAAGCATTCTCATTGCGCCCACAATATTAATAGTTTCATTCATCTTATACAAAATTTACTCAACATCATTGTGAAAACTTTGGTATGAATCACTCAAATTGTCAGAACTGAAATGTTTCGAAACGTAATTACATAAATCAATTCCTAATATATCTGCACTCCTAAACTATTTCTAAATGCAAAAGGGATCCAGAAGCACAACGTGTGTTTTATAAAGTATACATAAATCCCCCTCTTCCAGTGTTTGGTTCCTAGTATTACACCTCATACCCTGTGCAGTTCACTTGATGCCAATATCTATAGCTTGTTCATTCGTAAAATATTTAGTCGAACTGGAAGGAACGTTGCTGCTGCAGCGTACGGAATCTCCCGGAGAATTCCAAACCATTCCTTCTTGTCATCGTTGTACCTGGAATCAAAACGAAACAGTGACTAACATCAGAGGAAGATGCCATTGTGGTCTATCGCACCCGAGGGATCTTGTTGGAACAATCTGGGTACTGACCTCCCTACCATTGAAGGGATCTACAGGAGTCGCTGCCTCAAAAGGCCAGCCTACATTATAGAGGTCCACACCACCCTGGCCACGCTCTCATTTCACCCCTGCCATCGGGAAGAAAGTACAGGAGCCTGAAAACTTGTAAAGTCCAGGATCAGTGGTAGCCTCTTCCTAACAACCATCAGGCTATTAAACACTACAACTTGCAAATAAACTCTGAACTACATAGACTTGGGGGGGATTAGTTTTGTCTTTTTGCACTACTATTGTTTGTTTTATGTGTGTGTATATATAAACACGGCCATGGAGACGGATATGAGTCAAACGCACAGAGATGAGACTAGCTTAGCTGTGGCATCTTGGTCAGCATAAGCAAGTTGGGTCGGAGGATCTGTTTCCATGCTGTATGACTATCTGACTAACACAAGGACTTCAGCAAGGCCTTTGACAATATTGCACATGGTAGGCTAGTCTGGAAGATTAGATCACATGGAATCCAAGGAGATCTAGCCAATTGGATACAAAATTGGCTTAGGAAAAGGAATGAGAAGGTGGTAGGGGTGCTATTCAGATTGGAGGTCTGTAGATAAGTGGTGTTCCATAGTGATTGGTGCTGAGCCAACAGTGTTTGTCATCTGGATTAATGATTTGAAGGACAATGATGCTCGCTTAGGTGTTTGCATAATACACCAAAAATGGTGGACTGTGAAGAAAGTTAACCAAGATTACAATAGGATCTGGATGAACTGGGAAGACTTGCACAGTAAATAGTAGGGCTCGGAAGAGTGACATAGATGAGACAGATCTTGGGGTACAGGTGCATAGTTTCCTGAAAGTAGCGACACTATTAGCCAGGTTCTGAAGAAGAGTCCCGACCAGAAATGTTATCCGTCAATTCCCTCCACAGGATGCTGCCTTACCTGTTCAGTTCCTCCAACACTTTTTTTTTCCTCACGATTTTACCATCGGTAGTCCCTTGTGTTGCTATGGTGAGGTACGAATTTGGCATAGATGGGCACAAAGTGCTGGAGTAACTTAATGGGTCAGGCTGTATCTCAAGAGATAAAGGATAGATGACATTTTGGTTTGGGACCCTTCAGACTGCTTCAGGCAGGCATTTGCATGCTTGCCTTCATCAGTCAGAGCATTGAACAGAGGAGTTAGGAGACCTTGTTGTAACTGCAAGGCACAGATGAGAGCACAGTTGGAGTATGGTGTGTAGTTTGGTCGCACAGCTATAGGAACAAAGTCATTAAGCTTAAAAGGGTTCAGAAAAGATTCACGGGGATGTTACTGAAACTGGAGGGTTTGAGTTATCTGGAGAGGCTGGGACTGTTTTCCCTGGAATATAGGAGGTTGAGAGGTGACCTTGTAGAGATATATAGACCCTTGAGTCGGAAGACGTTCAGTCCCGAAACATCACCCAACCTTTTTCTCCAGAGATGTTGCCTGACCCACTGAGTTACTCCAGCACTTTGTATCTATAATGGTTACAGTCTTTTTCCAAAG
Organism: Rhinoraja longicauda; assembly: GCF_053455715.1. Classification (NCBI taxonomy): domain Eukaryota; kingdom Metazoa; phylum Chordata; class Chondrichthyes; order Rajiformes; family Arhynchobatidae; genus Rhinoraja; species Rhinoraja longicauda. The sequence goes on from NC_135954.1 coordinate 91,584,915, forward strand.
ATAGTGGAGTCTAAACCAAGAGGGTATAGGTTTAAGGTGACGAGAAAGATTTAAAGGGGAACTGAGAGACACATTTTTAACACAAAGTGTGGTAAATATGTGGAATAACCTGCCAAATGAAGGGGAGAGGGGTACGATTGTGATGTTTAAAAGACATTTGGACAGGTAGAAACGGTTTAGAGGAATATGCACCAAATGCAGTCAAATGGGGATAGCTCAGATAGACATCTTGGTCTTTATACTGTAAAGATACAGCATGGAAACAGGCCCTTTGGTCTGTGCCGACCAGTGATCACCCCGTACACTAGCACTATCCTACACACACGAGGGACAATTTACAGTTAACAGACGTCAATTGACCTACAAACCTGTACGTCTTCAGTCAGCTTAGACAAGTTGGGCTAAAGAGCCTGTTTCCATGCTTTATAAATCCATGACTACAATATTTTAATGTTGCACTGTGTCCAGGCTGAGTCTTACATTCAGTTTTGTTTATCATCACAGGTCGGTAGTTTAATTAGCCATGCTAGATGATTTACAGGAGAATTAGGTAGGAAGTATAATAACAATAGAGACGTCCACCACAGAAACTGCCCCTCGTCCCAACTTGTCCACGCTGACCGATAGGTTTAGCTGAGCAAGTCCCATTTGGCCCAGTTGCTCGAAACATCGATGCTGGTCGTGTGTGGGAGAAGAGTTGACAACTCTGGTGGCCCTCTCCGTGGGTGACTGCACTTGGAATGTTCCGGCAACTTACCTCCAGACGTCATTGATCTCGGTTGGAACGAAATCTCCGGATCCGGGCTCTGATTCCAACATGATAAACCCACCGATGGCGTAGAGGGTGTCCGACAATGAGACCAGGCTGAGAGAGCTCCGCTCCTGCGGAAACGGGGAGCTTTCTTCCCACCTGGAGAGAAGATCAGGGGCTCAGTCAGTCTGGAAGAAGTGATCGACGGTCGGCATGGACCCAGTAAGCCGAACGGCGTGTTTCCATGCTGTATAAGACCTAGGAGCAGAATTAGGCCATTCGTCCCATCAAGTCTACTGCACCATTCAATCAGGCTGTTCTGTCTCCCTATCAACCCATTCTCCTGCCTTCTCCCCATAACCTTTGATGCCCTCACTAATCAAGATCCTATCAATCTCCATGTTTAAAAATACCCAATGACTCAGCCTTCACCTCCGTCTGTGGCAATGAAATCCACAGATTTGCCACCCCCCAGCTAAAGAAATTCCTCTTCATCTCCATTCTAAAGGTATGTCCTTTTATTGTGAGGCTGTGCCATCTGGTCCTGACTCTGATACTAGTGGTAACATCCTTTTCATGTCCACTCATTATCCTGTTGGTTTCAATGAGATCATCCCTCATCCTTCTGAACAACAAGCACAGGCCAAAAGCCATCAACTGCGTATGTCTAACCAATTCTGAAACTGAATTAAGTGTCGTCCCAAAAAAAGACACAAAGTGCTGGTCTAACTCAGCGGGTCAGGTAGCATCTGTGGAAAACATGGATAAAGATCCTTCTGAAGTCTGATATTTCACCTGTCCATGGTGTCTCATGGCTGATCTATCTTTCCCTCTTAACCCCGTTCTCTTGCCTTCTCCCCACAACCCCTGACACCTGCAGTAATCAATGGAGTGAATGTTTCTACATTTCCGTCTTGCTCGGGTTGGGCCTGGAGGTAGAAGTCTACTGCGATGTGTTCTTGGTCTGGCCCCTAGTGCAGGGCATCACTCACTTGTTTGCAGCCGGGTCAAACACCTCAATGCTGCCGGTTAGCCCACCATCCGTCACCCCCGCGGCCACCCAGATCTTATCTTTGTAGACCGTCGCCCCGAACAAGGAGCGGCCTGTCTTCATGGGAGCCAGCTCCTTCCACTCAAACCGCTCGGGGTTGTAGACGCACATTTTATTCAAGCACTTCCTGAAATGAACAGGCACAGTGTCAGTAAAATGCCTGGCTTAGACACATAGTGTTGTTGTAACTCAGCGGGTCAGGCAGCATCTCTGGAGAAAAAGGATGGGTACGTTTTGGGTCAGGACCCTTCAGACTTTCTTCAAAACGTCTCGACCCGAAACTTCACCCATCCTTTATCTCCAGAGGTGCTGCCTGACCCACTGAGTTACACCAACACTTTGTGTCTGTTTTTGGTATAAACCAGCATCTGCAGCCCTTTGATTCTACGTTGCCAGGCTAAACTAAAAGTCAGAACAAAGTCTCATCCTCGCTAATGGTAGATTTTATTAGATCTCTACCCAAGAGGCCATCACTCAGTATTTTCAAAGCAGAGCTCAATAGATTTTTGGATCTTAATGGAAAGAGAGAGAAAGAAAAAGAGAGAGAAAGAAAAGAGGAGGACGAGAAGGAAGAAGAGAAGAAAAAAGAGGAGACGCTGCTGCTGCTGCTGGCAGCGGCATGTAAGAGACTTTTGGATAGGCGCATGGATTTGGAGGGATATGTGCAGGCAGATAAGAGTTGGACCTGGCATCATGTTTTGCACAGTGAGTGTGGGCCAAAAGGGCCTGGTTTGGTGCTCCACTGACCCATATGTTCTATGTACTGTAGCTGCTATAATTGAGTAGTTCTGTGCCTAGTTTAATTAATGCTGAGAATGGAGCACCCCAATTGTCTCCAGAGTTGGGTCGGGTTATAGACAAAGAATAATAAATCACGCAAACATGCCCTTCGGTTCAACTTGCCCATGCTGACCAAGAAGCCCTATCTCAACATCCCACGTGCCTGCATTTGCCCCATATCCTTCTAAACCTTTCAAAGGTTTCAAAGGTCTTTTATTGTCAAGTGTACCAATTAAGATACAGTGATATGTAAATTACCATACAGACATCCTGAAAAAACAAGACACACAACTACAGAAAAGTTAACATAAACATCCACCACAGCGGATTCCCCACATTCCTCACTGTGATGGAAGGCAATAAAGTCCAAACATCTTCCTCTTTATTCTCCCGTGTCGGGGCGATCGAAGCTGCCGCCACCGGCGGTCGAAGCCCCCACTTGGGGGCAGTAAAAGATCGCGCGCCGGGGCGGTCGAACCTCCTGTGGCTTGGAGTTCCCGATGTCGGTCTCTGACCAGAGACCGCGAGCTCCATGATGTTGTCCGCAAACACCCATGGTTGGAGCTCCGAGGTCGATCCCTGGCAAAGAGATCGCGGGCTCCGCGATGTTAAAGTCCCATGGGCTCCCCGCAGTGGAGCTCTCAAAGGTCAATTTCCAGCAAAGGCCGCCAACTCCTCAATGTTAGGCTGCAGTGCTGACAGCGATACGATACGGAAAAAAAATCGCATCTCCGTCGAGGTAAGAGATTAGAAAAAGTTTCCCCCAACCCCCACCATCCACATAAAACAAGCTTGAGAACACTAAAAACGTACATTTAACACATACTGCTAAAACACAAAGAAGGAAGGGACAGGCAGACTGTTGGCAAGGCAGCCATTGCTGGTAGTATCCGATTCATGTCCCTGTCCAAATGTCTTTTAAATCTTCTTGTAGTCATGGAATGAAATACTTTATTGTCACATGTGACAAGGCACAGTGAAATTCTTTGCTTCGCTTTGAGTATCTGCCTCAACTGCCTGTTCTGGCAGCTCGTTCCATATACCCACTACCCTCTGTGTGAAGAAGTTGCCGTTTGGATTCTTATTAAATCTTTGCCCTCTCACCTTAAACCTATGTCCTCTGGTTCTTGAATAAAAGACTACGCATTCACCCTATCAATTCCCCTCATGATCTTGTGATCATGACGCACCTTTACCAGATCACTCCTTATCCTTCTGTGCTCCAAGGAATAAAGTCCTAGACTGCCCCACCTCTCCCGAGAGGTCAGGCCCTCAAGTAACATCCTTGTAAATCTTCTCTGCACTCTTTCCAACTTGACAACATCCTACCGATAGCAGGGTGACTAAAGCTGAACACAATACAGGTCCACCAACAATTTTCCAGCATCCTTGGTTCCAGTGCCTTTCTGGGTGGTCCGTTTTGCTGGATCAACAGAGATCACAGCCTCTGGAAATTGTCCAGCGGTACTGTAACAGTCTACTTAGGCCACCAGAGGGCAGAGATATTGCTCCACAAAGTCGGCCTCGGAGGTTGGCTATGTGAACGCATCTTCCGGCTCCGGGCCGGAGTTCCAGAGCCCCAGCCGCAGGGGGCAAATTCGACCCAATGTCCCATTGAGGTCAAGATCGGCCGCCTCACCACAATTCGCCTGGGCGAGGGTGTGGGATTTCAGGTGCACTCTCGTAATTTTGTCCGGATTAAAGGAGGCACAAAACCACCAGTTGCCGGAAAATCGGTTGTGGACCTGTATTGGTTTATTTTTGTCACATGTACCCAGTACATAGTTATTTTTGTCACATTGTACATGAGTACAAGCAAGCCATACACAAGCATAACGAAGTGCAGAATATAGTGTTACAGCATCACAGTGTTATGTACAAAGAAAGTGCAGATTTTAAAAAGTCTAAGATCCGCAAAAAGTTAGATTGGAAGATCGGGACTACACCACAGTTCATAAGAAGACCATTCGGTAGCCTGATAACAGCTGGGAAGAAGTTGTTCCTGAACTATGGTGTTACGTGCTGCTATCTAACTTTTGCCTCACCAACGTACAACTGTAACGTAATACTCCAACGTCTATACTCAGAGGTGAAAGGAACATGTCAACATCGCGGTGAAGAGAGGCACTTACTTGTCCTTTCTTTTCCCTCCTATGACATAGACCTGCCCGTTGTACGACACCACACAGTGACCATAGACGTCATATGGAAGTGGATCCGATTCCCCCCATTTAAACGTGCTGCAAAGTAAAAGAGATTTTCATCAGCATGTATTGGGAAAGTTTCACAACTTGTGCATGATGGCGCAGCGGTAGAGTTGCTGCCTTACAGCGCCAGAGACCCGGGTTCAATCCTGACTATGGGTGCTGCCTGTGCCGGGTTCTCCCCGAGTGCTTCGGTTTCCTCCCACGCTCCAAACAGGTTTGTAGGTTAATTGGCTTTGGTAAAATTGTAAATTAGACCTGGTGTGTAGGATAGTCCTTGTGTACAAGGATTGCTGGTTGGCACGGACTCGGTGGGCAGAAGGACCTGTTTCCGTGCTGTATCTCTAAACTAAGCTAAACTAAATGTCTTAGAAAATGTTGACATTGCCATAGTAAAGTCTCATATTCTGTCCATGTTTACAGAAGTATAAATATTGGTTGATTATTGTCATATGATCAAGATATAGTGGAAAAACTTTATGGCGGCACATTGGCGCAGCAAATATTGGTGCCTCACAACGCCAGAGACCCGGGTTTGATCCAGCATCTAGAGAAGTCTGAAGAAGGGTCTCGAAGAGATTTAAAGGGGACCTTTCTTTCACACCAAAGGTATCTGGTATGAGCTGCCAGAGGAGGTGGTGGAAACAGAAACAGCAACAACAGGTAAGAGGTATCAGCATGACTACCTGAATGAATAGATACATGCAGAATTAATATAGGCAAGTGGGATTGGTGTAGAAACAAGGCACTGTAGGTGCTGATTTACAAAAATAAGCACAAATTGCTGGAGTAACTTAGCGGGTCGGGCAGCATCTCTGGAGAACATGGATAGGTGACATTTCAGGTCGAGACCCTTCTGCAGATACTGGTTTTCAAAAAAAGACACAGGGTGATGGAGTAATTCAGCAGGTCAGGCAGCATCTCTGCAGAACACGGACAGCTGATTTGGATCGGGGCCCTTCTTCAGGCTGGTATAGATAGGCATGATGGACAGCAGAGACAGAGTGGGCCGAAGGGCCTGTTGCTATGCTGTGCAGCTCTGACTCACGTGGAAGACGCAGAGATCTGTTTGGCAGGGGTTTATTCAGATTAAAAGTAGCTGCAGCTCCCTCCTCAGCCAACAGACTGAACCAGAGATTGGGAGCGCAGAATAATATGTTCACAATAACAATCCATAACAGTATCTGTTTTCAGGCCGGGCAGTCCCTGTGTTTCACAACCAAATAGTCACTACTGAATTACTGGGCTAGCACCAAGCCTTGACTTTCACCTTGGAATTTAAATTTGAGTCATTAAATAAAATCTAAAATTTTAAACAATAGCTCTCTCATCTCAGTGGAAGACTCATTCTACACTTCACGCTGCCTCGACAAAGCCACCAGCATAAACAAGGGCCAGTCTCACCCCAGACACTCCCTCTTCTCCCCTCTCCCATCAGGCAAGAGGTACAGAAGTGTGAAAACACACCTCCAGATTCAGGGACAGTTTCTTCCCAGGCAACTGAACCATCCTATCTCCAACTAGAGAGCAGTCCTGCCCTACCATCTCCCTCATTGGAAACCCTCAAACTATTTTTAATCGAACTTTGCTGGACTTTATCTTATACGAAATGTTGTTCCCTTTATCCTGTATGTGTACGCTGTGGATGACTCGATTGTAATCATGTATATTTTTTCACTGACTGGATAGCAGGCAACAAAAAAACTATTCACTGTACCTTGGTACACATAACAATAATAAACAAAACTAAACGAAGAACTCAGCCAAGTGGAAAGAGTGCAGAGATTTACAAGGATGTTGCCAGGACTCGAGGACCTAAGCTAGAGGGAGAAGTGCTGATTGAAGATGGCGCCAAAAACATGGCGACTCTTGTGTGCGGACTCAGTGTGGTCCACTATTTTACACTATGATTGTGCCTAATGTATAGTAGGATTGTCACTGGACTATAAGCAAAAGAAGAATTTCACTGTGCTTCGGTACACATGACAATAAAGTAACATTTATTGTATAGGACTTTATTCCTTGGAGGGCAGGAGACTAAGGGATGATCTTATAGAGGTGTAAAAAGTCATGAGGTGAATAGATAGAGTGAATGCACAGAGTCTTTTACCCAGGGAATCAAGAACCAGGTTTAAGGTGAAAGGGGAAAAGACCTAATGGGAACCTGAGGGGTAACTTTTCCACACAGAGTGTGGTAGATATATGGGGAGGAGGTAGGTGAGGCAGGTACAACATTTAAAAGATATTTGAACGGGTACATGGATAAGAAAGATTTGGAGTGATTTAGGTCAAATGCTGGCAAATGGAACTAGCTTGGACTTGCACTTGGTCGGCATGGATGAGTTGGGCTGAAGGGCCATGCTGTGTGACTCTATGAGTCTATGACTGTCTCATTGACAAATGTGTGTTGTGCACTGCAGCACACATCCATCCCACGTTGACGCAGTGTGGAGATGTGCCTGTTCCTTTAGCTGGACTATGTGCGATGGTTTGGCTTTGTATGCTCGGTCTGATGAGATGCTCTGCATTGCCTATCCCAAGGGCATTACAATGGTGCAGCTGGTGGAGCTGCTGCCTCACCACACCGGTTTGATCCAGACCGTGGGTGTTATCCATGTGTAGAGTTTGCACGTTCTCCCTGAGATCCTGTGGGTTTCCTCCGGGTACTCCGGTTTCCTCCTACATCCCAAAGACGTGAAGGTTTGTAGCTTAATTGGCCCTAGTGTGTAAATTGCTCCTTGTGTGTAGGAAGTGGATGCGAAAGTGGGATAACGTAGAAATAGTGTGAACAGGTGATCGGCGGTCAGCATGGACTCGGTGGACCAAAGAGCCTGATTCCATGTTGTGCCTGGATTAGTGAGTATTAGCTGCAAGGAGAGGTTGGGCAAACTTGGATTAGTTTCTCTGGAACACCAGAGGTTGCGGGGAGACCAGATAGAAGTATATAAAATTACGAGAGGTATAGAGAGGGTTGAAAGAATTATTTTCCCACGATGGAAAAATCAAATAGTAGAGTATAGGTTTAAGATGAGAGGGGCAAAATTTAAAGGAGATGTGCAGGGAAACTTTTTTACACAGAGGGTGGTGGGTGCCTGGAAAGCACTGCCATGGGTGGTGATGTAGGTAGAAAAGATAGTGGCTTCAAGAGTATTTTGGATAAGCATATGAATATGCTGAAAATGGAGGGATATGGATCATTTACAGGCAAATAGGAGATGGTCTTGGCATCATGTTGGGCACAACCATTGTGGACCTAAGGGTTCGTTCTGGTGCTGTACAGTTTTATGTCAATGTGTATGTCTAACGCAGGCAGGTGGGACGAGCATAGATGGGGCATGTTGGTCAGCGGGGACAAGTTGGGCTGAAGGGTCTGTTTCCACACTTGTACGACTCCACGACTCTAGTTGGTCTTGGCATCATGTTCAGCATGGACATTGTGGGCCAAAGGACCTGTTCCTGTGCTGTACTGCTCTATGCTCTATGTTCATACGTTATATGAGCAGTATAAGGCCATTTGGCCCATCAAGTCTACTCCGCCATTCAATCATTGTTGATCTATCTTTCCCTCTCAACCTCATTCACCTGCCTTCTCCCCCATAACCTCTGACACCATTACTCATCAAGAATCTGTCAATCTCCGCTTTAAAAATACCCAATGACTTGGCCTCCACAGCCGTCTGTGGCAATGAATTCCACAGGTTCACCACCCTCTGGCTAAAGACTTTGTTCTATGTTCTTTCTCAAAACTGATCAAAACCAAGGGCTGTCCACAACACAAGGGGCAGCACGGTAGCGCAGTAGTAGAGTTGCTGCCTTACAGAGACCCCAGTTCAATCCAGAGTGACTATGTTTCTGTCTGTATGGAGTTTGTACGTTCTCCCTGTGACTGCTTGGTTTTTCTCCGGGTCACGACACTCAAAAGACATACGGGTGTGTATGTTAATGGGCTTTGGTAAAATTGTAAATTGCCCCCAGTGTGTGGAATAGTGCTAGTGCACAGGGATCACTGGTCGGCGCAGACTCAGTGGACCGAAGGGCTTGTTTCCGCGCGGTATCTCTGAACTAAACTAAACACCTACTGTCGATCGTAGCACATCACGGTGTCCAGGGACCTCTCGCCTTCTCCCACCTCCTTCCCTCCGAGGACATAGATGGCGTTTTCCGCTTCCCCCAGGCCAAAAAGGCAGCGCGGAGATGGCAAGGACGGCATCCCCAGCCAATCAGAGTCCAGGTGATCAAACTGCTCGGAGGTCAAGACACAGGGTTAGAGGTCAGTCACATGCTCCTGGCCCCCTGCACACTGGAGCACCATGGGTGGCATGGTGGCACAGCGGTAGAGTTGCTGCCTCCCAGCGCCAGAGACCCGGGTTTGATCCTGACTATGGGTGCTGTCTGCACAGCGTTTGTACGTTCTCCCTGTGACCGCGTGGGTTTTCTCCGGGTGCTCCAGTTTCCTCCGACACTCCAAAGATGTACAGCTTTGTAGGTCAATTAGCTTTGGTAAAGATTGTAAATTGTCCCAAGTGTGTAGAACAGTACTAGTGTACGGGGATCACTGGACCGCGCTGTCTCGGTGGGCTGAAGGGCCTATTTCCACGCTGTGACTCTAAACTAAACTGATGCGCTACAATGCTGAGAACTATATTCTAAAGATACATGGTGTATCGGATCTGTTGGGACTGCATGCAAAATAAAGCTTCTCACTGTATTTCATTGCACATGACCATAATAAACCTAACCCCAAACTTTAAAATCTTAATTCCACAGAGGGGAATCATGTTGCAGTTTTATAAAACATTAGCCATGCTGCAATTGGAGTATTGTGTATAGTTCTGGTCACTCCATTACTGAGAGGTTGTGGAGGGGTGCAGAAATGGTTTGTCAGGACGCTGTCTTGATTAGAGGGTATTAGCTACAAGGAGAGATTGGACATACAGACAGAAGGAACTGCCGTTGCTCGAATCTTGCATGGAACACAAAGTGCTGAAGTAACTCAGTGGGTCAGGCAGTATCTCTGGAGAACAAGGATAATGATAGGTCGGGTCCCTTCAGACTTGGACAGACTTTCTCTGGAGTGTCTGTGAATGAAACGAGACCTGATCGAAGTATAAAAAATGATAAGTGGCATAGATAGTGGACAGTAAGAACCTTTTGCCAAGCGTAGAATGTCAAAGACTAGAGGACATCGCTTTCGGGTGAGAGAGGCAAAGCTTAAAGGAGATGTGTGGGTCAGGTATTTTTTTTTCCCCAAAAGGGTAGTTTAGTTTAGTTAGTGTTGGAGTAACTCAGCCAGTTGGGTAGCATCTGTGGAGGAGATAGATAGGTGAGGTTTTAGGTTGTTTTTGTGTTCTGGGCTAGATTCCAGCATCTGCAGGGTCCTGTGTCTGTGTTCTCAATTCTTCACAGGTCGGAATTTAGAATGTTGACCGCAGATCCTGATGCCAGAACTGCTTTCTCAGTTTATGCGTTTAGTTTAGACACACAGTGTGGAAACTGCTCCTTCGGCCCAACAAGTCCGCACCGAACAACGGTCACCCATACACTAGTTCTATGTTATCCTAGTTTTGCATCCTACACACTAAGGGCGATTTACAGAGGCCAATTAACCTACAAACCTGCTCGTCTTTGGGATGTGGGAGGAAACCGGAGCGTCTGGAGGAAACCCACGCGGTCACAGGGAGAACGTGCAAACACCCGAATGGCAAACTCCGAATCGTGTGTGCAAACACACGTATAGCACCCAAGGTCAGGATTGAACCCGGGTCTCTGGAGCTGTGAGGCTGTAGCTCTACTAGCTGCGCCACTGTGCTGCTCTTGTTTGACCCCAACCCAACAGACCCCTTCCTCCCAGACCTCAGATGCCCTCACTTGCCTCTTCCCCATCCCTGCACCCTGTGTGGCCTCTTACCCCAGATACCTCCATATCCTGGGCAGTCCCTTACTCATAGCTCCCCCCATCCCCCAATACTCTTACCAGCTTCCTCATCACCAACCCTCCCTCAGTCCCCCCACCGCCTCTGTACCCCAACACACCACCACTTCCCCCGAGACTGACCATCCCCCACCACACTCTCACAGCCCCCCCCCTCTCACTCTGAACAGCTTCCACCCATCCCACCCCCCCCCCCCCCCTCTCGTTCATCCTTACAGCACTTCCTCCCCTTCCCGGCATTGCTCCCCTTCATCATCTATCTCTCCCCACTCTTTCCTCACAGGCCCTCCTCTCTCCCTCCCACACCCCTCACAACCTCTACTCTTTCTGTCTCGCCCCCCCCCCCTCCTCCTCACTCCCTCTCCTCTCTCAAATCATTCCCTCTCCACTCACAACTGATCCTTTCCCCCCTCACTCCCTCTCCCCTCCCTCACTCGAGGGCCTGAGCTATAGTGAGACCTCAAGCAGGCTGAGATTTTATTCCTTGAGGCGCAGGAGACTGAGGGGTAATCTGAGAGGGCTATAAGGGAAATAGATAGGGTAAATGGCACTCTTTTACCCAGAGTAGGGAAATCGAGAACCAGAGGACATCCGGTTTAAGGTGAGAGTGGAAAGATTTGATAGGAATCTGAGGGGCAACCTTTTCACATAGAGGGTGGTGGGTGTATGGAACGAGCTGCCGGAGGAGGTAGTTGAGGCAGGTACTATAACAACATTAAAAAAACAATTGGACAGATACATGGACAGGAAAGGTTAAGAGCGATAAGGACCAAACGTGGACAGGTGGGACAAGGTAGGTGGGCATTAGGTGAGCGTGGACCAGTTGGGCCAAAGGGCCTGTTTCCCTGCTGTGTGACAATGACTCCAGAACTCCTCTCTCTCTCTTTCTTTCCCTCACTCTCCCTCCCCCTCTCTCTCCCTTATCCCTCCCTCTCTCCTCTCTTCCTGTACCCTTCACTCACTCACTCCCATACACCGCTTCTCCCAACACCCTCTACCCTCATGTCCTCTCCAGCTCACTCGCTCACATCATAGTGTAGGATAGTGTTAGTGTGTGGGGGTTGCTGGTCGGTGCCGACTCTGTGGGCCGAAGGGCCTGCTTCCGCGCTGTATCTCCAAACTAAACTATAAAACATAATCTCCCCTCACCCTCAATCCTCCTCACTCTCTTTCCCCCCTCACTCCTTCACCCCTCAGGCCCTCGTCTCCCAGCTGGACCTGTGAATGGGGGAGTGGGACAGATGTCACTGGGCCAAGCCCCCCCTCACCCATCCACCTCCCAGCCCCTGTGGGGTGGCAGTGCTGGCTCACCTGCACGAAGTAGGAGTGCAGGGGGCTCTCTTTGTTCTCCTCGTTGTAGTAGAGGCCACCGATGACAAAGATCTGGTTCTCTCTGGTCACCAGGCTGGCGTGGTTCTTGGGGATCTTGCTGGAGACAGAGGCAAAGTAGCACTCGTTGGTGAGAGGGTCGTAGGCCACGGTGGCCTCCTCGTTGATCATGAAGATCAGGTCCTTCATGAACATGCCGAAGCGTAGGTTCCTGTTCAAGATGCCTGAGGCTTCTTCCTCTTCCTCCTTTTCCTCCACCTCTCCCTCGCCCTTGGCTTCGCTGACTGCCGGCTCCCCATCTCCTTTCTTTCTCGACCCTTCCTTCTCCTCCACCTCTCCCTCACCCTTGGCCTCGCTGACAGCCGGCTCCCCATCTCCTTTCTTTCTCGACCCTTCCTTCTCTCCCTTGGCCTTGCCAACCTGCCCTTTGCCCTCCAGGGCATCCTTGACCATCTGGATCTTCGCCACAAGCTCCGGGTTGGACTTGACCAGCTGGTGTCCCTCCACGTTCGTGGTCAGGTAGTCCTTGGGCATGAGGAGGAAGCGGACACAGTCGAAGACCAGGGGAAGGGCCAGGAGATGACCTTCCTCCCTCTCCGCCCAGCTCACCACTGCCTGGAAGACGGCCTCCTCCTTCTCCACGTTGAGACCGTCGCTGGAGATGATGGCGACCAGCTCCTGGGGGCTGAGCTTGAGGAAGTCCTCGTCCTTGCTCACCAGGCTGAAGTGCTCGCAGGCGAAGTCCCTGGAGGCCACGGCCAACCTCGCACAGTCCAGCATCAGGCCGAGGCGGAAGATGGCCAGGCAGTTGCCCAAGCCCAACCTCTTCTGCAGGTAGGAGATGCAGAGGGTGAAGATGGAAGGGATCTGGAGCATGTTGGCAGCTGTGAATATGGCCTGCACGTTGCCGTCGTCCAGCCGCACCTCCGAGGTGTAGATGTAGCGCAGGACGACCTCCACCGTGTCGGGCTCCAGCTCCTCAAGGGTGATCTCCCGCTTATTGCTCTCCTCCGAGTCGGAGAGGAACATGCCTCGGAAGTAGGGGCTGCAAGCGGCCAGCACCAGCCGGTGGCAGGGGAACTCCTTGTCCTTGATCTTCAGCACGCAGTCCACCAACTTGCCGCTGTCCAGCAGGTCTCGCAGTCCGTCCTGGAGGAGTGTCTGCTGGTAGATGCGAGGCTCCTCAGCCGGGTCGACACGGGTCGCCATGGCCGGTGCTCTGCAGAATTGGCCGGGGCTCTTCTTCCCTGTCTCAGCTCAGATAGCAACTGTCCGACAGCGCACATTCCTGCCCGGCTCTATATATAGGAGAGGCAGCCTGCACAAAGCTCAGGCATGCAGCCACAGGAAGGCTGATCACTCTCCCCCCCCATCCCCACCCCCCACCCCATCCCTGCAGAGGGACCCGTCAATCAGCCCAGGCCAACAACTGCAACAACCCCTGCCAGGCACAGCCATGACTCATTGACCAAAAACACACACAGACCACAGAGCGGCCCTGACCTCCCATCCACCTCATTGGAGACCCTCAGATTATCTTTAATCAGGACTTTTCTGAATTGAGTCATTAAATGAAATCCAGAATTTTAAAGAACAGCTCTCTCATCTCAGTGGAAGTAAACTTCCATTGACTCCATCTGCACCTCACGCTGCCTCGGCAAGGCCACCAGCACAAACAAGGACCAATCTCCCCTCTCCCATCAGAGATGGGAAGCGAGGGAGTGGCTGGGGTGAGACTCGTCCTTGATGATGCTGGTGACTTTGGAGGGGGCAACGTGAAGTGTAGATGGAGTCAATGGAGGGGAGGTTGGTTTATGTGATGGTCTGGGCTATGTCCACAACCCTGCAATATTTTGCAATCTTGGATCAAGCTGTTTCTAAAACCGTGCTGAGATGCATCCCAATAAAATGCTTTCTACAACACATCTGTAGAAGCTGGCAAGAGTTGTTGGGGGCCTCTAGGGTGTAGGATGCAAAACTGTTGTGAATTTGTGTGCAGGTGATCGCTGGTCGGCGCCGACTCGGTGAGCCGAAGGTCCTGTTGCCACGCTGTATCTCTAAAGTAAACTAAACTGTCAGGCATCAACTTTACAGTAGATGGACAGGTGATGTTTTGGGTCGGGACACTTCTTCAGACTGCAAGAATCTGCTTTAGCTGGTACTGACTTTACTTTAGACTTTAGAGATACAATGTGCAAACAGGCCCTTCGGTCCACTGAGTCCGCACCGACTGGCGATCACCCCGCACACAAACACTATCCGACACACTCGGGACAATTTACAGAAGCCAATTAACCTACAAACCTGCACGTCTTTGGAGTGTGGGAGGAAACCGGAGCACCTGGAGAAAACCCACGCGGTCAAAGGGGGAACGTCCAAACTCTGTAAAGACAGCACCCGAGGTCGGGATCGAACCCAGGTTTCTGGCGGTGTTAGGCAGTGGCTCTACGGCTGCTGGTCCACCCACTTGTTAGAATGTTCTAGAAAATTAGCCATTTGTTATTTGGGGTTGGATGCAGTTCTAGTCTCCTCTGACTAACGGCCTGGCAAAGTACATTTTATAAATGACGATTACCAGCACCAATGACTGTTAACTCCATGCCATCAGTGAGTGTATAATTAGCCTGTATTTTTAGCATCTGACCGCATGTAACTTACGAGGGCTCCCTGTCACACATCTATAACAGATCTTCCCTGACTCCCAGCCACTACAAGGCCAGGAATAATTCCAGCCATGCTTTCTGTAGACTGGGCATTGATAGATACCAAAACCTTCACATTTTTACCTAACTCTTGTTATGTATTGATTTATTTTGCCTCTGTTGTAGTTAAGGTTGCCAACTTCCTCACTCCCAAATACGGGACAAGGTGACGTCACCGCCCCGCGCCCCACGTGACCTCACCCGGCCAGCGCCCACGTGCTCCCGCTCCCACCAATGGCGGCCGCCCGGGCCGGGAAGCAGGTGCCTGGGCCTCCGGGCCTACACTGTTTGGAGGTAGACACAAAATGTTGGAGTAACTCAGCGTGTCAGGCAGCATCTCAGGAGAGAAGTATTGGGTGACACTTCGGGACGAGACCCTTCCTCAGTCTGAAGAAGGGTCTCGACCCAAAACGTCACCCATCTTCTGCTGGACCTCCATGAGGCAGGTGGCGAGGACTTCGCCATGGACGATGTGGGCGACGAAAGTATCCACAAACTGAAGGAGAAGGCGAAGAAGAGGAAGGGGCGAGGATTTAGCTCCGAGGAAGGCGCTTGATCCAGGCTGCGAGAAGACCACAACTCCATGGAGCAAGACGGCAACAAGCCAGGCCCTCGACGCCTGGTGGATCCTGTTTGTGACCGGGGCCCATGAGGAAGACACCGAGGAGGATGGACATCCACGACAAGTTTGCCGAGCACGGTGAGATCAAGAACCTGGACCGGCGCACCGGCTACCTCAAGGGCTACGCTCTGGTGGAGTACGAGGCCTCGCCTACACGGAGATGCAGGCGGCCATGGAGGGTTTGAACGGGTCGACGCTGACCGGGCAGCCCATCAGCGTGGACTGGGGCATCGTCAGGGGGCACCCGAGGAGCAAGAGGCGGAGTGGCCGCCGGAGAAGCCGGAGCCCGGACTGGAAGCGTCACTGAGCCGGGACGGAGTGCGGAGCGGCCGGTGGGACGGAGCGGGCGGCCCGCACAGCGCTGGGGATTGAGACACGCCCGCAGATCGCCATGCCCAAACTGAGCCGTGCGTTGTTTAATCTTAGTCGGGACTGTCGTGGGGCTGGGAGAGGGTGGGTGGGAAGGGGAGGGAAGGGTAAGGTTGGCTTGTGCACAATTCAGAAATGTATTTTAATCCCAAGAAATCTTCAGTCTGAAAAAGAGTCTCAACCCAAAACGTCGCCCAGTCCTTCTCTCCCGAGATGCTGCCCGTTCCGCTGAGTTACACCAGCATTTTTGTGTCTACCTTCGATTTTGACCAGCATCTGCAGTTTTTTTTTCCTACAGTGTCTGGGCCCACAGCGCTCCCCGGGCCTAATACGGGACAAACCAATTTAGCCCAAAATTCGGAATGTCCCGGCTAATACGGGACAGTTGGCAACCCTAGTTGTAGTCTAGTCATATAGCCCTATGGCACAGAAACAGACCCCTCTGCCTAACTCGTCCATGCTGACCAAGATACCCAGCCTTGCACAGTAGCACAGCAGGAAGAGCCACTGCCTCACGGTGCCAGAGACCCGGGTTCGATCGGGACCTCGAGTGCTGACTGTGTGGAGTTTGTACGTTCTCCCTCTCCATGACCACGTGAGGTTTCCTCCGGGGTGCTCTGGTTTCTTCACGCATCCCAAAGACGTGCAGGTCCGTAGGTTGATTTGTCTTTGTAAAATTGTCCCTAGTGTGTAGGGGGTGGATGAGAAAATAGGATATCAGAGAACTAGTGTAAACGGGTGATCGATGGTCAGTGTGGATTTGTTGGGCCTGTTTCCCTGTTTGTCCATTTTTCACTTCCCCAGAGGCTGCTGCCTCACCTAAGGATGTTATGCCACAGCTTCCACTAACTCCTTAACAAGCATGTGCACGCAGAGAGCACTCCTACTCCAGAGGATTGGGGATTCAAACAGGCCAAGAGGTTCTGTTTGTACTTCATAGTTTAGTTGAGTTTAGTTTATTATCTTGTGCACTGAGGTACAGTGAAAAGCTTTTGTTGTGTGCTATCCAGTCAGTGGGAAAACTGTACATGTTTACAATCGAGCCATCCACAGTGTACATATACAGGATGAGGCGAATAACGTTTAATGCAAGGTTAAGTCCAGCAAAATCCAATTAAAGATAGTCCGAGGATCTCAAGTGCGGTAGATGGTAGCTCAGGACTGCTCTCTCGTTGTTGATAGGATGGTTCAGCTGCTAATAATAGCTGGGAAGAAACTCCCTGAATCTGGAGGTGTGTGCTTCCACACTTCTGTACCTCGTGCCTGATGGGAGAGGGGAGAAGAGGGAGTGACTGGGTTGAGACTCGTCCTTGATTATGCTGGTGGCCTTGCCGAGGCAGGATGAAGCGTAAATAGTCAATGGAATGGAGGTTGGTTTGTGTGATGGTCAGGGCTGCATCCACAATTCTCTGCGATTTCTTGCGGTCTTGGATGGAGCTGTTCCCAAACTATGCTGTGATGCATCACGATAAAATTCTTTGTACGGAGCATGTCATAGTTTGAAGCTTTAACTGTAATCAATCAGCCTTCACTCTGACTGACCTACAAGAAATTGCATACAGTTGTGGATGTAGCCCAACTCATCGCACGATGCCTTGGAAAAGCAGCCAACATAATCAAAGACTTGTCCCAACCCCTTTCATTCCTTCTTCTCCCTGCTCCTGTCAGGCAGAAGGTACTGTATAGAAGCTTGAAAGTGCGCACACCAGAACAGCTTCCAGGTCCTTCCATAAGCTAGGGTACTGTCCGATTCACCTCTGCCCCATTGCGTACATTGGACTTTGTCTTTGGAACTGATGTGCTACAATCCTGAGACCTATATTCTGCACTCTGTATCTTCGCCTTTGTTCTAACAATAAGTGAGTTCGGTTTCTCGCCGGCTGATAACGGCTCTTGAATCAGTCACGGGCGGGAGCGGCAGCGAGGTTTGCGGCAGCGAGGTTTGCGGCAAAGCGTTCTGCAACCCGTCTTACCTGCGGACGCACCGGCCAAGCAGCCCTTCAGGTGCGGAGCGTGCGGTAGGGATTACTGCAGCGCCTTGTAACTGCTGATCTATCAGCGCTTCCACAGCGGCAAGGGCCCTTCAGGAGCTGAGGAAGCTCCTGTTGCAGGTCTCGCACATGAAGGGCCACTCGCCACTATGGAAGCGCTGCAGTAATCCCTGCCGCACGGAAACAAAGGCAACAATCACACTCCTTCCTCATCATCTTTTTTCCTATTTGGGAACAAGATATAAAAGCTTGCAATCACTTATCATCAGATTCAAGAGCCGTTTCTTCCCCGCTGTTATCAGCCAGCAAGAATTTTTAGCTCTTATGACCTATGACCTGCGCATGCACGGTTGAGATACCGAACTCGCTTATTGTACGAGTTTGTCTTGATTGTATCTGTGTAGTATTATCTGATCTGATTGAATAGCATGCAAAACAAAGCTTTCCATGTACCTCGGTACACGTGACAATAATAAACCTATCAGGAGCCTCCATGCTAACCCAGGTTCCTGAGGCCTTCTGCTAATGCTCTAAGATTGTCCTGGCGTTGAAGGCTGACTGCGGAGACCCTGGGTAAATAAGCACAAAGATGCTTCCATGTTCTTTGAATACTTAATAGTTTTAAATTTCTTGGTGTGGTGTTGAGATAGGCTTAGAGCCATAAAGAGATACTGTGTGGAAACAGGCCCCTCGACCCCCAAGCCCATTAATTGATTTGGCAACAACTTGGGTTGGCAACAGTTCTGCCCAAGACCACAAGAAATTGCAGAGTTGTAGATGTAGCCCAGTCCATCACACAAACCAGCCACTCACATTGACTACATCTACACTTCACACTACCTCGGGAAAGCAGCCAACATGATCAAGGACCATTTTCACCCTGGTCATTCCCTCTTCTCCCCTTTCCCGTCAGGTGGAAAGTTCAAACATTTGAAAGCACGTTTGTGTGTGTGCGTATGTATTGTCTGTGTGCGTCCTGTGTATATGCATGCTTGTAAGTGTATATGTGTGCCTGCACCTGTGTGTCTGTGTATGTATCTGTATTCTCTGTGTGTGTTTACACGCTTTGTACTTGTGTGCACATCTGTGTATCTCTGTGCATGTTTGTGTGTCTATATCTGTGTATTTCTGTGTGCGTCTGTCCATGTGCATGTCTGCGCGTGTGTGTCTGTTTATCTCTATGAATGTATCTGTATGTGTGTGCATCTGTGTGTTTACACACACTATTAATGAGTACATCTGTGTATCTATATGCATGCACGTGTACATATGTTTGTGTGTGCATCTATATCTGTGTGTGCCGATGTCGTGTATATCTCTGTGCGAGCGTGTATGTGTGTGACGATGTTTATCTTGGGATGGGTTCTGTTTGACAGTTCCAGCGGGCTCCACGTGTGGGTGGAGCAGAAGTTTCTCAGTGAGCTGTCTTTCTGATACATGGGTGTCATTGTGGATGAGAACGGTCCTAATTCTAGCACCAAGAAAGGTCACCATACGGTGAGTAATTCCTTGTTCCCAAAAATAGCTTCCGAGAGAGCACAGCAACAGGATGGCTTCAGGATGGAAAAATAGACTCCCATACCCTTCTCCATGCTCACAGACACCCACCCATGGGGGCAACGTTATGAGTTATCCCAGGCACTGACAATGAAGGGCATTGTACACAAACTGAGTCTGATGTCCACACAGAGAATCAGGGGTCACTGGAGTCACATGGAGGACACAAACTCTGGGAATATCCCTCCCACCCCCTTTTACTCTTCCCGACTCACATTCTGAGGAAGGGAAGAAGGATCTTGACCTGAAAAGTCACCTATTTTTCCAAAGAAACTGCCTGCTGAGTTACTCCAGCACTTTGTGTCTATCCCCCCTCCATCTGAGTTTAGTATAGTGTAGTTTAGCTTTAGTTCAGTTTAGTTTAGATTAGTTTAGTTTAGATTAGATTAGATTAGAGATACAGCGTAGAAACTGGCCCTTCGGCCCACTGGGTCCTCAGTGACCAAAGCGTAGGAAGGAACCGCAGATCCTGGTTCAAACCGAAGATAGACAAAATGCTAGAGTAACTCAGCGGGTCAGGCAGCATCTCTGGAGAACATGGATAGGTGATGTTTCAGGTGACGTTTCAGACTGAAGAAGGGTCCTGACCTTAAATGCCACCTGTCCATGTTCTTCAGAGATGCTGCCTGTCCCGCTGAGTTACTCTAGCACTTTGTGTCTCTCTTCACACCGACCAATGATCACCCATTCACAATAATTCTTTCTTACAACACTAGGGACAATTTTGAGGAAGCCAATTAACCTACAAACCTGCACGTCTTTGGAATATGGGATAAAACTGGAGCACCCGAAGGAAACCCACGCGGTCACAAGGAGAACGTACAAACTCCATACGGACAACACTCAAGGTCAGGATCAAACCCAGGTCTTTGGCACTGCAAGGCAGAAACTCTACCACTTTCCCCATCTTTTGTTCCAGCAGGTTACTGAGCACAGATTTAACCTGGTGCATACCACACGTGCAGAAGATTAGGGATGATTTTATTCAGTTATAGACCAGAAAAGCTGCAGGTTCAGCACCACTAAAGTCCCAAGGGTGCTGGATTATTAGGGCATTATTGCAAATATCTCAAAAAACTGTAGTCTAAATCCTTTTACAAGCCGTGATTGAAAATAAAGGTCAATTCTTGCAGCAAGAAAATGTGGTTCCCTGCTAATCATCCAGGAACTTTTCCATGATTTATCGTTCTTCAGAATAATTAGTTTACAAATATCAGGAATATGTCTGGATTTTTAACATGTCATTCCTTATTCTTTTTCTGGGTTACATTTAGTGCCACACATCTCACATTCACTGCCTGCTTAACTATGCGAATATATTCATATCTTTCTTCCTCCTGCTATAGAAGGAATAAATTTGTATAATTATCACTAGATTTACATTTCCATTTTAATTAACTTCAGGCATAACAACAACAAAGGTCAAGCCGAACCAATATAAGTCAACCTATTACCATGGACGTAGAGACAAAAAAAGTTATATGGTTAGGATATTTAACATTCAAAACTGATTTTATTCTCTCGTTAACCCAGTAAGGCTGACAGGTAATTTTAATTAGAAAGATAGGAAGCTAATTAGGGAGCAAGGGGAAGGGTTACTTTGAACACTGGAGAGGATTTTCTCTTTCGATGAATCTTCTGCAGTGTTAAAGCTTAATGAAGGAGGATGGTAATCCCTGAGGCCTTGGAGGGCACGAGGCTGAGGGGTGATCTTATAGATTCTGTTAGCTCTAAGAGCTATATCTAACTCTCTCTTGAAAACATCCAGTGAATTGGCCTCCACTGCCTTCTGTGGCAGAGAATTCCACAGATTCACACTCTCTGGGTGAAGAAGTTTTTCCTCATCTCAGTCCTAAATGGCCTACCCCTCATTCTTAAACTGTGACCCCTGTTTCTGGACTCCTCCAATATCAGGAACATTTTTCCTGCATCTGGCCTGTCCGATCCCTAAAGAATTTTACATGTTTAATATATTTCACATGAACCATATCCCTCTATTCCCTGCTCTTCCATGTGCCTATCTAAAAACTTGTCAAACACCACTCTTGTATCTGCCTCCACCACCACCCCTGCCAATACATTCCAGGCACCCACTACAAAACCTGCCCCACATCTCCATTAAACATTCCCCCTCTCACCTTATAGTTATGCCCTCTGGTGTTGGACATTTCCAGGTTTCCATTATATCTTTCTCCCCTCACATTAAACCTATGTCCTCTGGTTCTTGATTCCCCTACTCTGGGCAAAAGACTGTGCACCTACGCTCTATACTCCTCTCATAATCTTGTACACCTCTGTAAGGTGTACACATCCTCCTGTTTCCATGCTGTGTGACTCTATGACTGAGCAGCGGTGGAGGACACCAACAACATCGCCAGGCCGACCCCTGTAACTCCAGTCCAATGCCGTCGCCAGGACAACGGGCCTTTACAGCCAAGTTACTGTAAGAATACATTTTTAACAACTTTCAACATGAAGGGTACAAGATGCACCGGAATTGTGGTGACCCTTGTGCAGTGCCTCAATGTAGTCTACTATTCTGACACTCTTGTACTTAAGCATGATTGTGCTTAAGTATCATAATTTTTTTACAGAAATGTATGCAGAAAATAAATTCTGCTGTATCTAGGTACGTGACAATGACATACCATTGAACCACTGATTTGATCACTAATCTCATTACTGTATTGCATTGGCTGCTTTCTCTTCTGGTTCCACACAGACCTCACTTTGAAAGGACTTAATTTGGGATGTTAAGCATTTCAAGAAATCTCGAGGTCATCAAGGTTCATAGTTCATGTTACAAGAGCAGAATTAGACCATTCAGCTCATCGAATATACTCCACCATTCAATCATGGCTGATCTATCTTTCCCTCTCAACCAAATTCTCCTGCCCTCTCCCCATAATCCCTGACTGATCAAGAATCTGTCAATCTCTGCCTGAAGAATATCAATTAACTTGGCCTCCACAGCCATCTGTGCAATGAATTCCACAGATTCACCACCTTCTGACTAAAGAAGTTTTTCCTCATCATTTAAAAAATACGTCCTTTTATTCTGAGGCTGTGCCCTCTGGTCCTAGAATCTCCCACCAGTGGAAACATCCTCTCCACATCCACTCTTTCCAGACCTATAGGCACAATAAAAATGGGATTGTTGCCTTTCACAAGGGACTGGAGGACCATTGGGTGGAGGGACAGGTTACTACAACAACAGGTGATGAAGCAAGAGTGTCCTCAAGTTAACGAGAAGCCAGGGGAAGGGATCATGGGAACACAGGTTCTGGGCAGCATCCTGAACAACCTACTCGTTCACTGGTAGAAGGCAGAGGATTGTGGTGGAAAGGTGTTATTCACACTGGACTTCTGTGATCAGTGGGCAGACATGGAACGCCAGACGTTAGGGGGACACCTGATAGAAATATACAGTATAAAACCGTGAGAGATATAGACAGTCAGAACCTTTCTCCTAGGGCAGAAAATCAAAGACGAGATGGCATAGCTTTAATGTGAGAGGGGCAAAATTTATAGGAGATGTATGGGGCAGGTATTTTTTTCCAAATGGGGTGGTGGGTTCAGTTTAGTTTTATTTTAGTTTAGAGATACAGCGTCGAAACAGGCCTCCGGTCCACCGAGTCCACACCGACTACCAATCCCTGCACACTAACATTTTAGTGTAGTTTATTGTCACGTGTACTGAGGTACAGTGAAAAGCTTTTTTGTAGCTTGCTATCCAGTCAGTGGAATGACTATACATGATAACAATCAAGTCGTCCACAGTGTACAGATGCAGGGTAAAGGGAATAGTGCAAGATAAAGTCCGATTAAAGATATTCCGAACAGCCAACATAGTTGGTAATTTACTGGAGAGTATTCAGAGGAATAGAATATACAGGCATTTAGACGGGCAAGGGCTGATTAGGGACAGTCAGCATGGTTTTGTACGTGGGAGGTCGTGTCTCACAAATCTGTTTGATTTTTTTGAAGACATGACCAAAAAGGTTGATGAGGGCAGAGTTGTAGATGTTGTGTACATGGACTTCAGTAAGGCATTCGACAAGGTTCCGCATGGTAGGCTGCTCTGGAAGGTTAGATCACATGGGATCCAAGGAGAGATAGCCGAATGGATAGCAAATTAGTTCCATGGAAGGAAGCAGAGGGTGATGCTGGAAGGTTGCTTCACAGACTGGAGGCCTGTGACTAGTGTGGATGGTGTGCCTCAGGGTTCGGTGCTGGGCCCATTACTGTTTGTCATCTACATCAATGATTTGGATGAGAACATACAGGGCAAGATTAACAAATTTGCTGATGATACAAAAGTTAGTGGTTTTGCAGATAGTGAAGATAGTTGTGAACGATTGCAGCAGGATCTGGATCAATCGGCCAGATGGGCAGAGGAATTGTTGATGGAATTTAATACAGAGAAGTGTGAAGTGTTGCATTTTAGGACGTCGAACAAGGGCAGGACCTACACAGTAAATGGTAGGCCTCTGGGTAGTGTTGTAGAGCAGAGGGATCTAGGAGTACAGGTGCATGGTTCGTTGAAGATCGAGTCGCAGGTAGATAAGGTGGTCAAAAAGGCTTTTGGCATTTTGGCCTTCGTCAGTCAGAGTATTGAGTATAGAAGTTGGGAGGTCATGTTGCAGTTGTATAAAATGTTGGTGAGACTGCATTTAGAATATTGTGTTGAGTTCTGGGCACCATGTTATAGGAAAGATATTGTCAAGCTTGAAAGGGTTCAGAAAAGATTTACAAGGATGTTGCCGGGACTAGAGGGTGTGAGCTATAGGAAGAGGTTGAGTAGGCTGGGTCTCTATTCCATGGAGCACAGGAGGATGAGGGGAGATCTTACAGAGGTGTACAATAACATGAGAGGAATAGATCGGATAGATCGGGTAGCCTTTTGCCCAGATTAGGGGAAAAGAGGACCAGAGGACATAGATTCAAGGTGAAGGGGAAAAGATTTAATAGGAATCCAAGGGGTAATTTTTTCACACAAAGGGTGGTGGGTGCATGAAACAAGCTGCCAGACGAGGTAGTTGAGGTTGGGACTATCCCATCATTTAAGAAACAGTTAGACAGGTACATGGATAGGACAGGTTTGGAGGGATATGGAGCAAGCATAGGCAAGTGAGACTAGGGTAGCTGGGACATTGTTGGCCAGTGTGGGTGAGTTGGGCCGAAGGGCCTGTTTCCACAATGTATCACTCTATGACAAAGAAACTGAAGACAGAAAGAAAATTAAAGAGCAAATTTAATATTACATGTATTATTTACGGATGTGCTTATAATTTTCAGTTTATTGAACAGTGCATTGCAGGGTACACAGCATTGTAGGGTTCAGTGTGTTGTAGGGTACAGTATATTGAAGGGCTCAGGGCATTGCAGGGTACACTGCATTGTAAGGGACAATGCATTCAGTTCAGAATCTAGCTGTGCAAACGACTTTCACATCTGCATCACAGCAAAGGCCACAACGAGGAAAGGAAATTAAACCGATGATATCAATTCAACGCTGAGTCTTTGGACAATTGGGGAAGTGCTGCCATCCGAGAAAGTGAGAGATTGCTCCACCAGGCCCTGCCAACCACTCCGTGCGCCCATGTGACGTATAGCATAGCCCTCCCCTCCAGTGCCTCTGTGGATTCCTCCCTTTACCCCTGCTCAATGGGGCCAGAACATCACATTGGCAGGGGGGAGGGGGGGGAGGTGAATCTCCCCAGTTGGTTTGCCCCTGGGCCTGGCCAAGATGGCCTGCTCCTCTTCTTGGCCTACCTCCGTGCCTGCGTGCCCTGGACAACGAGCACGCGGTGTCCACAGGGACTCTGGAGGCCTTCTGTGAACGCTGGTCGCTACAGGAGGACGAGTGTAATGTGGATAAGGTTGATAACATTGTCATATGATAATTATTTGATTGTTGTTTGCAAACTGTCAATGGCAGTCTTGAATCTTTTCAGTACTCAGTATCTGTGGGTGGGGGGGCGGGTGAGGAAAGCTGCCCACAATTCACACCTGGAGCCCAGTGGAAGTGATGGGCACCCTGTCTGTGCAGATTACAGAGCAGATCACCAGATCATCTCACCTGTTCAGCTGCGGTGACCTCGGGTGTGCAGAGCCCGAAAGATCCGATGATAACGTGGATAGGACAGGTTTAGACGGATATGTTCCGAACGCAGGGAGGTGGAACTAGTGTAGATGAGAGCATGTTGGTCAGCATAGGCATGTTGGGCCGAAGGGCCTGTTTTCACGCCGTATGACAGATATGGACTAAATGTGGGTAAAAGAGACTAGTTTAGATGGGGCATCTTGGTTGGCATGGATGAGTTGGGCCGAAGGGCCTGTTTCTACGCTATATGACTATAATATCGAGCAAATGCAGGCAGGTAGGACTAGAGTAGATGGGGCATGCTGCTCAATGCGGTACGTTGGGCCGAAGGGCCTATTTCCACTGTATGACGCTATGACTATGATAAGGACCAAACGTGGGCAAAAGATACCAGCTTAAATGTGGCACCTTGGTCACCGTGGACGAGTTGGATCGAAGGGCCTGTGGCTGTGCTGCATGACTCCATGACTGTATAACACTGAAGGGAATAAGATGAAGACATTGGCAAGAATGAGGGTTTCAGGTCCCTGCAGTATAGGGGGTTGGGGGTGGAAGATGGTGTGGGGGGGGGGGGGGGGGGGAGAGGGCAGGAGGTGGGGCATCTTGGGCGGCAGTGACTCAGTGTACTACTGCTATACCTGTTATTGGAGGAGAGTGGACGTGTCCTGGGTGGAAGGGGTTTTCTGAGAGACTGAGATATCCCAGTTCCCAGTCTGACCCAGCCTAACACTGGCCATCATTTCCTGTGCACACCTGGATTGACTATGATGGACTCAGGAAGGGCTGGGCATCACGTAGACACAGGCTCTTCTGTACTCCCCCAGTGTGGTCGGGTTAGAGTTAAATCCATTTCCTGACACGCCAACTGGCCATCCACGATCGAGAAACACTTTCCTCAGACGCCCAATGTACACCCCACCCAGCAATGTTCAAACCTGGAACATGGCGTGCTTGGGAAGGGGGAAACAATGTAGGGGGATAGAAAGAGAGGGAGGCGGCGGGGAAGAGAGGGAGGGGAAGAGGGAGAGCGGGTGACAGACTTAGGGGAGATGAAGGGGGAAAGAGAGAGAGGGAGAAAGAATGAGGGGAAAAGGAGGATGTAGGGGAGGGAGAAGGGAAGCAGAGGAGTGAGACAGGGTGAGGGGAGAGGAGAGGGGGAGAAGGTGAGAGGAAGAGGGAGGATGAGGGAGATAGGGAAGAGAAGGGAGAGATTGGGGAGGGAGAAGGAGGTGGAGAGAGAGGCGGGGAGGGGGAAAGGAAGGAAGAAGGGGAAGGAGAAAGGGGAATGGAGAGGGGGAGAGAGATAGGAAAAGAGAGGGGAAGGGATAGGGAAAGAGGGAGAGGGAAAGAGGAATATAGGGAGGGTGGGGGAGAGGACGAGGAGGGGAAGAGGGAGAGGGAGAGGTCAGCCATTGCCTGAGTTGGATGTCCTTCCCTCTATGCACAAGATTCCAGCAGGAAGAGTGTCCAGTTATGTGTGAGGAGCGGGAGATGATCCAAAGTGATGCCATGCCCCATGGAGCAGAGGTGTGGACATGACCACCAGCGTGGCAACAATTCTCTCGGTAACGGTTCAGTTAGATAACTAGAAACTTCCTTTGCGAGACTTAGGAAAGGACAATTAGGTAACTGTTGTGTGGGAAGGATTTTCTGTGGCTTCCTTTCTCACTCCCTCTTTCTCTCTCAGCCAGTTTCTTCTATTCCGTCTTCTCTTTCTCAGCTTCCAGAGCCAGCCTGCGTTCGTTTTCTTTGATCAGTTGGACGCCACAATAGGTCACAAAGAGGATGCTGATCGGGCTCAGGGGAAACCCTGAATGAGAAATTAAAACGCACAGCATATTAATGTCTGGTTTAGTTTTGTTTATTATTGTCACGTGTACCGAGGTACAGTGAAAAGCTTTTTTGTTATGTTAGCAGAAAGCCTATACATGATTTTCAATCAAGCCGTCCACAGTGTACAGACACAGGATAAAGGGAATAACGTTTAGTCCAAGATAAAATCCAGTAAAGTCCGACTAAAGATAGTCCGAGGGTCTCCAATGAGGTAGATAGTAGTTCAGGACTGCTCTCTAGTTGTTGATAGGATGGTTCAGTTGCCTGATAACAGCTGGGAAGAAACTGTCCCTGAAACTAGAGGTGTGCGTTTTCACACTTCTGTACCTCTTGCCTTATGGGAGCAGGGAGAAGAGGGAGTGACGGGGTGAGACTGGTCTTTGATTATGCTGGTGGCCTTGCCGAGGCAGAATGAATTTTAACACACACTTCCAGTCAAAGACAACCAAGGGCCACTCACAGCATTGGACTGAAGAGCTAAAGGTTTTCTGTTTCAATCCCGTGTTTTGCCAGTGTAATAACAATATTTAAAAGACATTTAGGCAGGTACGTGGATTGGAAAGATTTAGAGGGATAAAGTGACTGCCGGTATGCCACTGACTATGGAATACTTCATCATTTATGGGATGGCGGACTGCCGCAGTGGTAGAGTTGTGCTGCCTTACAGCACCAGAGACCCGGGTTTGACCGTACGGAGTTTGTACGTTCTCCCTGTGTGGGTTTTCTCCGGGTGCTCCAGATTCCTCCCACACTCCAAAGACGTGCAGATTTCTAGGTTATTTGTCTTCTGTAAATTGTCCCAAGTACTTTGGATAGAACTAGTGTGCAGCTGATCATTAGTCAAGGTGGACTCAGTGGGCCGAAGGGCCTGTTTCTATGCCATATCACTAAACTAAACTGAACTAGAAAGCTTGAAAGTAAGTACCACCAGACTCAGAAACAGTCTGCTGTCACCAGACCATATACAGTACTACCAAAAGATAGGGTGCAGTCACAATCTTCCAACGTACCTCATGAGGACTTTGCCTTTTTTTTTAAACTGCACTTTCTCTGAAGTTGTAATGCTATAATCCTGTTACACTACTGTATATTCTGTGTTAGAATTCATTGTTACTAAATTAATACTAGTTTTTAGTAATTAGTACTTATTTTTCTCTTTGCACTACCTGTTGTATGGCTTGTTTGTACTCGTGATAAACACAAAGTGCTGGAATAACTCACGGTTCAGGCAGCATCTCTGAAGTAAAAGGATGGGTGATGTTTTGGGTTAGGACCCTTCTTCTCACTCAGAGAATTTATAGAAGCCAGTTAACCTACAAACCTGCAACTCTGGAATGTGCGAGGAAACCAGAGCATCCAGAGAAAACCCACTCGGGAGAATGTACAAACTTCGTTCAGACAGCACCCATGGTCTCTGGCGCTTAAGGCAGCAACTCTACCGCTGCGTCACTGTGCTGCCCATTTTGTGGGGGCAGGAGGAGGGGATGTTTCAAAGGCCAACTAACCTACTAGTGTGTCAATGGGACGTGGAGGAAACCAGAGAAACCATGAGGTCAAGAGGGAAACGTGCTAACTCTACACAAACAGGAGCAGAGGTCCCATTCGAACTTGGGTCGCTGGAGATGTGAGCCAATGTGTCACTTGCTCATGGGTACAACAACCTCCTCCACCAGCTTTCCTGACCCAGTAACAGCTGACTAGAGCCTTCAGTGCCTTCCTGCACTCTCCTGTGACGACAGAATCACACTGTGCAGAAACAGGCCCTTCAGCCCACTGAGTCCATGCCAGCCCCCAGATATCCATCTATATTGGCCCCATTCACCAGCAATTGATCTCCAAAGCCTCCTGGCAACTCAAATGCTTTTTGATTAATTAGATTAAAGTTACAGTGAGGAAACAGGCACTTCAGCCCACCGTCCGTAAGTTTGTTGGTTAATTGGCCCCTGTAAAAGTGTAAATTGTCCCTAGTGCTAGTGTACAGATAGCTGGTCGGCACAGACTCCGTGGGCTAAAGGGTCTGTTTCCGTGCTATATCTCTAAAGTCTAAACTAAAAACTGAACATATCATAACTAACAAAATCAAAAACTATGGGATTACAACTAAAAGACTAAAGACTGAACATAACTAGCAGACAAAATACACTGGACATTTTTACTGACATCTTTCACGCAGGACGCACTGCTGAAAAACAGTGCTTCCTTATCTGTACAGGGTGACGGTCGTACCATAAAAGGATTATTGTTCACAGTACCATCTAGGTACTTGTCAGTTATTCCTTTGCTAAAGGAAATAGGTCCTTCCTGTTTACTCTACCGAATCCCTCGTTATTTTATACCCTCAGTTGATTCTCCCAAAAGCCCTCAAGTCTTTGACATTTCTAGCCATGGAAAAATGTTCTAATGGTCCACCCTATCTATGCCTCTCATAACACAGAAGATAACTTGAATCAAATCCATGCAAGAGGGCAGCACATTGGTGCAGCTGGTAGAGCCGCTGGCTCACGGCGTCAGAGACCCGTTTCGATCCTGACCGTGGGTGCTGTCCTTGTGAAGTTTGTACGTTCTCCCTGTGACCGCGTGGGTTTCCTCCGGGTACTCCACTTTCCTCCCACATCCCAAAGACGTGCGGGTTTGCAGGTTAGTTGGCCTCTGAAAATTGCCCCTAGTGCGTAGGGAGTGGATGAGAAAGCGGGATAACATAGAACTAGACTTGGTGGGCCAAAGGGCCTGTTTCTATGCTGTATCTTTCAATTAATTAATCAAAACAAGGCAACCCACTCCCTCGAAGAACCAGCGTGAACCCAGCCATGGCTCCGGAGGTGTGGAGCTACACAAAGTAGTTCGAGGTGTTGAAGATGGTGACTGTCAATGAGGTAACTGTTACATTCCTTCCACCCACTCCCCTGAGTGATAGTCATAGGATCATACAGCACTGAAATAGGCCCTTCGGTCCCACTCATCCATGCTGACCAAGATGCCCCCTCTATGCTAGCCCCACCTGCCTACCTTTGGCCCTTATCCCTCCAAAGATAGACACAAAGTGCTGGAGTAACTCAGCAGGTCAAGCAGCATCTCCAGAAATTCCGCCTAACCCGCTGAATTACTCTAGCACATTGTGTATTTCCTTGGTATAAACCAGCAACTGAAGTTCCTTGTTTCCCCATATCCCTCCAAACCTTTCTTGATAGAACTTACCACCCAGGAACAGCCTTCGAGCAACCAACAACGCAAAGTCAACACTGTTCAACGCGAGGATGTTGTACAAGATGATGGCCCAGAAATTTGCAGCACCAAAGACAGCTCTGATTCTTCTCGACATTGCCATGGACATCTGCTTCGTCTACGAAACAAAACAAACTGATGCATTACAAAATGTAGAAACAAAGAACTGCAGATGCTGGTTTATACCAAAGATAGACCCAAAGTTCTGAAGTAACTCAGCGGCCTCTCTGGATGAAAAGGATGGGTGACGTTTCTCTGCATCACTGTTGTAAGTTTTACGGCCCAGTCCATCGCACAGACCAGATGCCCCACCACTGACTCCATCTGCACTTCACGATGCCTCAGAAAAGCAGCTGGCATAATCAAAACTTGTCCCACCCCAGTCACACTAGTTCTTTGTTATTCCACTTTCTCCTACACACGAGGAGCAATTTTACAGAAGCCTATTTACCTACAAACCCGCACGTCTTTGAGATGTGGGAGGGAATTGGAACACCCAATGGAAACCCACGTGATCACAGGAAGAACATATAAGTTGGTCGGCATGGATAAGATGGGTCGAATGGCCCATTTCCGTGCTGGGTAGCTCTACCACTCAGCAAGGTGGCGTAACGATAGGGTTGCTGCCTTACATCGCCAGAGATCCAAGTTCGATCCTGACTACGGGTGCTGTCTGTACGGAGTTTGTACGTTCTCCCCATGACCTGCGTGGGTTTTCTCTGGGTGCTCTTCTCACACTCCAAAGACATACGGGTTTGTAGGTTAATTGGCATCAGTAAAAATTGTAAATTGTCCCTAGTGTGTAGGATAATGCTAGTTAGTGTACGGAGGTGATTGTTGGTCGGTGTGGACTCTGTTTCCACACTGTATCTCTAAAGTCTAAAGTCTAAAATAATAAATGGATGAGAAAGGTTCATAAGTTCATAAGTCATAGAAACAGTAGGCCATTCAGCCCATCGAGTCTACTCCACCATTCAATGCTGATCTACCTTTCCCTCTCAACCCCATTCTCCTGCCTTTTCCCCATAACCTTTGACATCCCTACTTATCAAGAATCTGTCAATCTCCGAGGTCCAAACGTAGGCAAATGGGGCAAAGCCCAGCATCCCATGGACAAGGTGGTCGGCTTGGACGAGGTGGGCCGAATGGCCCGTTTCCGCTCTTGGACTCTGTAACAGAGCAAGACAGGCTCTGCACCGAGCCGTGCCTACAGCAACTGAAGTAGACAGCAAGGGGGAATCAGTCTAGGGAACAGTGGTGGGATAGGATGCCCTGGTCTCTTACCTCAACCGACGCAAGAGGTTTGAGCTCAAAGAACTTCTGCACCCACAGCTCGAAGTTGAGGCCAAAGCAGTTGCACACAGACCAGATGTACACCACGTTCTCGGGCCCCAGCCACAGTGTGGTGACCAGGAAGGTGCAAACCGTTGCCAGCAGCTCCTTCAGGATGTTGGTGTGGTCTTCTCCCAGGTAGTCGTAGACGTACCTGGAAAGTGGCAGCACATGGCACTGGTCAGGTGTGGAGCCAAGAGTCACGTGTGTTTAATCATCACATGCATTTGCCTCAACTTCCTTAGAACTATCATCATCATCATCATCAAAGTAATCTTTAAAGTATCATCATCATCAAGATTGAGGAATTTCAGTTTGACTACGAATACTCTTGAACTTCTACTGGTGTACAATAGAGAACATAGTCATAGAGTCATACAGCCTGGAAGCAGGCTGTCTGACCCAAACTGCCCATGCCGACATACATGTCCCATGCACACTAGTCCCACCCACTTGACCCATATTCCACTAATCCTGCCCTATCTGAATGTTTCTATCTGAATGTTTCTGAAATGTTGAAGCATATTGACGGTTGCATCAAGGCCTGGTTCAGCAACTCGAATGCCCAGGAATGAAGTACAATACAGAGAGTGATAGACTTTGCCTGGTCCATCACGGGTACTGGCCTCCCCACCATCGAAGGGATCTATAGGAGGCACTGCATCTAAAATATGGGCGCTTAAAAGCCGTGACCACTAGGTTCAAGAATAGCTTCTTCCCAACAACCATCAGGCTCTTGAACACTGCACAACACTAACCTCAACTATGAACTACTCTGGGCTGCCTTTGGTTGCACTAAGAGCATTGGGCTTATGTCAATTTGCTCTAGTATTGTGGTTATTAATTTATTGAATTTTTGATTATTATAGATTATCTGTGTGTATTGCTTTTACAGGACGATAATGCTGCTGGAAGAATTATATTGCTCTGTTGTCTGTGCATATGACAATTAAACACTCCTGACTCTTTTAAATCTTAAGTTCTGACAATGGAACAATAACTTCCTTACTTGCTGCAGCTTAATAGACCTGTAAACACGATAACTCGCAGATAATAAATAATAATCAAACATGTCAAACATAATCAAAATAAATTATTTATCATAACATGGTACAAACATCAAGATCCATATAACGTCCACAGAAGGCATGATGGCACAGTGGAACAGCTGGTAGAGCTGCTGCCTCACGGGGCCAGAGACCCAGGTTCAAATCTGACTACCAGCACTGGCCGTATGGAGTTTGTACATTCGTGGGTTTTCTCCAGGAGCTCCAGTTTCCTCCCACATCCCAAAGACGAACAGGTTTGTAGGTTAATTGGCTTCAGTAAATTGTAAATCGTCTCTAGTGGGTCAGATGGTGCCAGTGTGCAAGGTGATTGCTGGTCGGCATGGAGCCGGTGGGCTGAAGGGCCTGTTTCCACGCTGTATCTCCAAAGTAAAGTAAAGACATTCAAGCCCCACTGATCACAGGGCAAAGCCCACAATTAATATAGCAACGGGTAGAGAGCAGTTCTAATAACTTACTTGCACAGCCAGTCATTAATTCCTCTGTCAAAGTGCCTGAAATACAAATCACATAATCAGCAAAATGTTTTCGGTTTCATTCCTCTATCCAACCTCTCCTGATGTCTGGAGAAACTCAGCAGGTAAGGCAGCATCTGTGGAGGAAATAGACAGGCGACGTTTCTTGTCAGGACCCTTCTTCAGACACAAACTAAAACATTGCCTGTCCATTCCCTCCAAACTCAGGAACAGCATCTTCCCCTCAGTTATCAGGCTTTTAAATGGTTCTTCATAAGCTAATCTACTGTCTGATTCACCTCTACCCCATTGCGGACATTGGACTTTGTCTCTGGAACTGATGTGCTACAATGCTGAGAACTATATTCTGCACTCTATCTTCGCCTTTGCCCTTCCTACTGTACTCGAAGTTCACTTGATTCTATTTATGTATAGCATTAGATTCATAGTCACATAGGAAACAGGTCCTTCGGCCCATCTTGGTCATGCTGACCAAGATGCTCCATCTACACTAGTTCCACTTGCCCATGTTTGGCCCATATCCCTCTAAACTCTTCCTATCCATGTTCCTGTCCTTATGGATAGCATACAAAACAAAGCTATTCATTCTACCTCCGTGCACATAACAATAATAAACCTATACCTAAACCATAGATGCTGCCTGATGTACTAAGTTACTCCAGCACTTTATGCTTTGATTAGGATTCCAGCATCGACAGCTCCTTGTCACGTCAATTCCTCCAGTGGGGAATGAAGTGGGAACTTTAAGACTTTATTCCTTGGAGTACAGCAGGATGAGGAATGATCTTTAGACTTTAGTGATACAACGCGGAACAGGCCCATCAGCCCACAACCGAGTCCGCGACGACCAACTATCACTCCATACACCAACACTAACCTACACACTAGGGACAATTTACAATTTTTTACCAAAGCCAATTAGTCGACAAACCTGTACATCTTTGGAGTGTGGAAGAAAACTGGAACACCCGCAGAAAACCAACGTAGTCACAGGGAGGACGTACAAACTCTGCACAGACAGCACCCGTAGCCAGGATCAAACCCGGGCCACTGGCGCTGTAAGGCAGCAGTTCAACGGCTACACCACTGTGCCACCCCAAATCTTATAGAAGTGTATAAGATCATGAGAGGAATAGATAGGGTGAATGCACAGAAATCTTTACCCAGAGTTGTGGGATTGAGAACCAGAGGACGTAGGTTTAAGGTGAGGGGGGGAAGATTTAATAGGAATCTGAGGGGCAATTTTCTTCACACAAAGAGTGGTAGGTATGTGGAATGACCTGCCGGAAGAGGCTGAGGCAGGTACTATCACATTGTTTAAGAAACATTTGGACAGTTAGGATAGGATAGGTTTAGAGGGATTTGGGCCAATCGCAGGCAGGTGGGAGTAGTAAAGATGGGACATGTTGGTTGGCGTGGGCAAGTTGGGCCAAAGGGCCCATTTTGCAAACTGTATGATGCTATGACTATGCCTGACATGTACATAAATTATAGGAGCAGGATTAGGCCATTTGGTCCATCGTCTGCTCCACCATTAAATCCTGGCTGATCTATCTTTCCCTCTCAACCCCATTTTCCTGCTATCTCCCCATAACCCTTGACACCCGTACTATTCAAGAATCTGTCAATCTCCGCCTTGATTCAGTTTTCCCAAATCTCTTTGCCTTCACCAATCTTGGAGTAACCCTCGGCTTGACGGAGCGAGAAATCGGGGCAATTTAAGAGGAAAACAAAACACTTACGTCTCAGCAAAAACGTAGAGCATGGTGATGCATTTCGGTGGCTTTGGTGGGTCGAGGTAGTCCAATCTGGCCACTGTCCCGACCACCCCAAACAGCACGGCCGCCTTTACCCAGTCGTACACCAGGTTGAAGTAAGCCAAGCAGGCTGCCGGGGAAGGCAAGTCCCATTAGTTAATAAATCACGGCTCCATTAGCTCTAAGCTTCACGTTTACATAGTGGCACAGTGGTAGAGCTGCAGACTTACAGTGCCAGAGACCCGGGTTCGATCCGGACCTCGACTGCTGTCTGCATGGAGTTTGTACGTTCTCCCTGTGACTGCGCGGGTTTTCTCCAGGTGCTCTAGTTTCCTCCCACATCCCAATGACATAGATGAATTGGCTTTAGTAAAAATGCTGTTGGTTAATTGGCTTCAGTAAAAATTGCAACTTATTATTGCAATTGTCCCTGTGTGGAGAATAGTGCTAGTGTATGGGATAGTCTCAGGTTGGCACAGACTCAGTGGGCCGAAGGGCTGTTTCCGCACTGTATCTCTAAACTAAACTAAACTAAGCTGGTGAGTGCCCGTCACTCTCGTAGTGAACACTTTTATCTGGCTGTGACCCCCCAACCCCCAATGGCAGTGACTGCATGGATGAGGAAGTCCTATGCAAGCAGTGGGCCTATTGGATTCTAATCTCGCTGCTGTTCATGGGAGCTTGCTGTGTACAAAATGGCTGCCCTATTTCACATCACACTACACAGGCCATCAGTACCTTTCCTATTTAGCTTTGAGAGATACAGCGCAGAAACAAGCCCTTCAGCCCACCGAGCCTACGCCAATCAGCAGTCACCCTGTACACAAACACTATCCTACACCGAGACAATTTACAATTTTTACAGAAGCCAATTAACCTACAAACCTGTACATCTTTGGAGAGTGGGAGGAAACCAGAGCACCCGGAGTAAACCCATGTGGTCGCGGGGAGAACATACAAACGCCGTACCGACAGCAACCGTAGTTACTGTAGGATCAAACCTGTGTCTCTGGCGCTGTGAGGCAGCAGTTCTACCGCCACCATGCCGTGATAATGAAAGGGATTGTTAACATTTTATTGAACCAACAGGGTGAGAAGTGACACGGGAGGAGTGTGGTGTTGGAGGATTCACTCTTTGGTGGGAATTCTTTGTTGGGAGGGTAGAAGAGGGGGAGTGCCGACTGGCAAAATGTGGGATGGCAGAGTCTGGATTAAGGATTGCAGATTAAAGAACAAGAGGCTACAGGTTTGTAAATGCACGAGCAAGACAAAAAAAAAGAAGGGCAGGCAATTTGCCGACCTACGCGTTAAATGGGATGAGGCTGAGAAACGAGAGGAAAGAACAAACTGCTGAAGGAACTCAGTGGGTCGAGCAGCATCTGTGAAGGGGGAAAGAAATTGCCAAAGTTTTGGGAGGAGATATTGCATCAGTGAAGGGGGAAGATAGAGGCAGAGGCACACCACGGGAAGAACTCAGCAGGTCAAGCAGGATCTGTTAGTTGGGCGGGTGTGGTGGTGGTGGGGGTGGAGAGGAAAGAAATTATCGATGTTTCAGGAAAAAATGCTGCAGAGAAGAGGGAAGGAAGGTGGAGGAGATGGGAGATGGTGGAGGGGTGGGGCCGGGTCTGGAAGGTGATAAATGGTGGATAGAAGGAGTCAGGCATGAAAGGGCAATGAGGTGGAGTTGGGAGACGGAGGCAGGTGGCTGATGCATGGAGGAAAGGAAGGGGGAAATGGGGAAATAAAGGGCAGATGGAGGCAGGTTGGGGGAGGGGAGGGTGGAGGTAGAGGCAGCTCACAGGGTAATAAGCAGGGACACAAAGGCTACCGAT
Organism: Rhinoraja longicauda; assembly: GCF_053455715.1. Classification (NCBI taxonomy): domain Eukaryota; kingdom Metazoa; phylum Chordata; class Chondrichthyes; order Rajiformes; family Arhynchobatidae; genus Rhinoraja; species Rhinoraja longicauda. The sequence continues at coordinate 91,621,828 of NC_135954.1, forward strand.
GCAAAGGATCCTGACAAGTAATGGAGGTGATAATGGGAACTGTTAGGGGAGAGGTGAAGAGCAGATAGAATGATAGATATGATAGTGGTGTTTAAGAGGCTTTTAGATAGGCACGTGGAAGTGTAGGGAATGGAGGGATGTGGATCATGTACAGGCAGATGAGATTGGATTAACTTGGCATCACGGTCGGCACAAATGTGGTGGGCTGAAGGGCCGTTCCTGTGCTATACTATTCTATGTTCCACATTTTGTTTGGAGATGCAGCATGGAAACATGGAAACAGGCCCTTCGGCCAAACGAGTCCACGCCGACCATCAATCACCCATACACTAGTTCCATGTTATCCCACTTTTTCAAACATTCCCAACAAAATTTACAAAAGCCAATTAACCTACAAACCTGCACGTCTTTGGAATGTGGGAGGAAACCGGAGCACCCGGAGGAAAGTCACAGGGAGAACCGTGCAACCTCCACACACAGACAGCACCCGAGGTCAGGATTGAACCCAGGACCCTGGCCCTGTGAGGCAGCGGCTCTACCCACTGAACCACCGTTCTGCCAAGATGGAGGAGAAGATCCAGTGGATGAAGAGTGAGGGCAACAGGGGGGCGGGAGCAGAGAGACAAGAGACAAGATCAGGTATAGGAATTGAGTGATGGCGGAAGCCTCCAATCCAGAGGGAAGTTTTGCAGGGAATGGTCAAGGTCCATACTGATGTCCCTGCCAGCGACCTACCTAATGCCCAGTCAGACAGCATTGTGGCCAGCTTGAGGTCAGACGGTATGGTCAGGATGTAGAGGTAATGGAAGAAGATATCCACAAGGATGATCACAGCAAGGTGCACTAAGGCATATCTCCCAATGTTCCACACTTCATTCTCTTTCCGAGCAAACTTGGATTGATTTATCTGTGGGTCATAAGGCACAGAATCATCAGGGGTCGACAACATCTTTGAGAATTGTGTTCAGTTTTGGTCACCCCGTTATAGGAAATATGTCGCAAAGCAGGAAAGGGTGCAGAGAAGATTTACGAGAATGTTGCCAGGACTTAAGGGCCTGAGCTACAGGGAAAGGTTGGGCAGGCTAGGACTTTATTCCTTGGAGCTCAGGAGGATAAGGGGTGATCTTATAGAGGTGTATAAGATCATGAGAGGAATAGATAGGGTAAAATAACAGTCTTTTACCCAGAGTAAGGGGAATTGAGAACCAGAGGAAATAGGTTTAAGGTGAGGAGTGAAAAACTTAATAGGAACCTGAGAGGCAACTTTTTTTTTACACAAAGGGTGGTGCGTATTTGGAACGAGCTGCTGGAGGAGGTAGTTGAGGCAGGTACGATCTGCTTATAAAACATTTGGACAGGTACATGGAGAGGATAGGTCCATGTGGGCAAGTTGGGCTGAAGGTCCTGTTTCCACATTGTATGACTCTAACTCCACTCCCTTTGAGTAGACCTTATCCCTCGACTAGTGACCAAGGGTTGTGGAGAAAGTTACCCCCCCCTCCACTCCCCCACATAGAAAGCCATTGATATCTTGGACCTCGCTGCCAGATGAGGTAGTAGAATCATTTACAGTTACTGTGGCTAAGAGACATTTAGGCAGGGGCTTTACTAGCCGAGGATAGTAAAAACACGGAACTGCAGGTGCTGGTTAATACACAAAAGGATGCAAAGTTCTGGAGAAACTCAGCTGGTCAGGCAGCATCTCTAGAGAACATGGATAGGTGACGTTTCAGGTCGAGACCCTCCTTCAGACAATGGCAAGAACGGAGTCTGAGGAATGGTCCTGACCCAAAAGCCAAGAATAGAAGCATATGGACCCTAGCATCGCTTATTGTGGCTTCATGTTCAGCACAGAACATGTGGGCCAAAGGGCCTGTACCTGTGCTGTACCATTCTATGTTGTTCTTTTGTGGCACATAGGATTTGTGTAGGTGGGCATAAAGGTCAGCACGGGTGCAGTGGGCCGAAGGGCCTGTTTCACTGCCTAGAACTCCTTGACTCTATGACCAATGAGGCTCAGTACGAGGCAGACGCAGCTGTGGAATAAAAGACCAGAACTATGCGATGATGGTTCCCTTAACGTTCTTCCACGCCCTGGTCCCGTCTCCAGGTTCTGAAGATTCATCAGGACAGGACCAGGAAGGACAGAGGCTCCGGACATTGCCGCCGCCCGGTGGTAGACCAAAGTCCTGACGTTTCCCGGGAATTTCATGTCCAAAAACATCACCTATCCGTTTTCCAGAGATGCGGCCTGACCCGCTGAGTTACTCCAGCACTTTGTGTCTTTTTTAGGGTTGATTATCTAAGAGGTGTTTCTACCACCTCTCCTGGTGAAAGTTTAAACAGGGCAGGAGGTGTGCAGGTGTGAAGTGCTTTGCAACATCACGTCCGTAAAGGACGTTGTCCATGTTGAATCTCCTGGCCTAGCCTCACAGCTTACCTGAGCGTGGAACTGATCGAACGTCATCACAGGGCCGAAGAAGAAGAAGGGGAGGTAGAAGTTGTAGATGAGAAGGTCCAGGATCGAGTAGTTCCCATCTTTCTTCTCGGCATTCTCCAAGGCGAAGCTCATGCACCGCATGATGGTGAAACCAGTTCCTCCGTAAAACAGGACATCCTGGAGCTGGAAGGTGCCCGTTACAAACCCTGTCTGGGACGAGACAGACCGGAACTGACATAAGTTCTGCTGCATCAATGATATTTCAGGATCAATTCCGCTATTGGGAACAAATTATCCCTTTTGCCTGCAGAAACAAGGAACTGCAGATGCCGGTTTACACATAAGGACACAAAGCTCTGGAGTAACTCAACGGGTCAGGCAGCATCTCTAGAGAACATGGGTAAAAGAAGGTTCTCGACCCAAAATGTCACCTATCCATGTTTTCCAGAGATGCTGCATGACCAGTTGAATTACTCCAGCACTTTATGTCCTTTTTTAAAATGTTCATCAGTTTGGCGCCCTATAAGATAGCATAGCGATAGAGCTACTGCCTTACAGTGCATGAGACCCGGGTTCGATCCCGACTATGGGTGCTGTCTGTACGAAGTTTGTACGCTCTCCCCGTGACCTGCGTGGGCTTTCTCCAAAATCTTTGTTTTGTTCCCACACTCCAAAGACGTACCGGTTTGTAGGTTGATTGGCTTGGTATAAATGGAAAAAGATGTCCCTGCTGTGTGTAGGGCAGTGGTAATGTGCACGGATCACTGGTCGGTGCGGGCTGAAGGGCCTGCTTCCGCACCGTATTAGATTTAGAGATACAGAGATACAGCGCCGAAACAGGCCCTTCGGCCCACCGTGTCTGCGCCGCCCAGCGATCCCCGCACACTAACACTACCCTACACCTACTAGGGACAATTTTTACATTTGCTGAGCCAATTAACCTACATACCTGTACGTCTTTGGAGTGTGGGAGGAAACCGAAGATCTCGGAGAAAACCCATGCACATCATGGGGAGAACGTACAAACTCCGTACAGACGGCGCCCGTAGTCAGGATCGAACCCGAGTCTCCGGCGCTGCATTCGCTGTAAGGCAGCAACTCTACCTCTGCGCCACCGTGCCACCGTATCTCTGAACTAAAGTAAAAGTGAGCACTCTTTGCATAATTTGTGTATGGTAGAAAACATTTTACAAAGAATTGGTACAAAGAATTTTACAAAAAATTGTGGTAGAAAGAATTTTACAAAGAAACAAAGAATTTCACTGAGACATGTCACATGTGATAATAAAGTATCGTTCATTCATTCACTTATAAGTCAATAGACAATAGGTGCAGGAGGAGGCCATTCGGCCCTTTGAGCCAGCACCGCCATTCAGTGTGATCATGGCTGATCATTCTCAATCAGTACCCCGTTCCTGCCTTCTCCCCATACCCCCTGACTCCGCTATCCTTAAGAGCTCTATCCAGCTCTCTCATAGGAGTAGAATGAGTCCATTTAGCCCATCTCCTCGTCACTCCGATGTCTAACGGGCTGAATTGATACAAGGAGTTTAACTAAATAATCACATTATTGGCATGTGTACCAAACGATAGTGAAAAGCTTTTGGATGTTATTCAAGTAAATCATATCGTACATGATGAACATCAAACCATACATGAGTTCAAATTTTATTGGCCATTTCTCAGACCACGTTTCCAACTGATCTATATTCTGCTGAATCCATTGACAACCCTTCTCACTGTACACAATTCTGACGGTTTCGGTGTTATTTGCGATCTTACTATTCAACAATCTACATTCTTCTGTCTACACTTCATACTGTCTCAGCATGGCAGCCCGCGTAATCCGGGACCCTTCTCAGCCCCATCACTCCCTCTTCTCCCCTCCCCCCTCAATCAAAAGTAACAGAGGTTTGAAAACAATCACCCACAGATTCAGGGACAGTTTCTTCCCAGCTGTTATCAGGCAACTGAACTGTCCTCTCACCAGTTAGAGAGCGGTCCTGATCTCCCATCTATCTCATTGGAAACCTTTGAACTTTATTTAATCGGACTTTATCAGACTTCAATGTTATATTTTTGCATAAAATGCAGCACCTTTTATTCCTTATCTGTGCACTGTTAACAACTTGATTGTATTCATGTTTAGTCTTTTTTTTTAAACTGGGATAGCACGCAAACAAAGGTTTTTCTCTGTATCTCGGTACACATGACAATAATAAATTAAATTAAAATCTGGGCCTGGTCTTTTCTCACCTCCAGATCTTCAACCCCCCCATCCCCTTCTTTGTCTAATGAAGGGTCCCAACCCGAAACATCACACATCCTTTGCCTCCAGAGATCCTGCCTGACCCGCTGAGTTACTCCACTACTTTGTCTCCATCCATGGTATAAACCAATATCTGCAGTTCCTTATTTCTAAATAATTTCTACATACAAACAACAGAGGTCCCAGCACTGATTCCTGCGGAATACCACTGGTGACAGACCTCCAGTCACAGCTCTGCACCATTACCCTCTGTCATCTATGGCCAAGCTAATTTTGAATACAATCTATCACGTTTCCATGGATACCACGCACCTTAATCTTCCGTATCAGTCAACCATGACGGATGTTGTCAAAAGCTTTACTAAACTCCATGTGGACGACATCCACTGCCCTACCCTCAGCAAACACCTTAATCACCTCTTCAAATAACTCAAATCAATTTTGTGAGACATTACCTCCTCCATAAAAAGCCATGCCAACTACCCTGCGAATTGTATGCTTCCCAGACGCGAGTCAAAACTATCCCTAAGATTCTTCTCCAATAATTTCTCTACTATTGTTGTGTAGCCTTTGGGGCAGCACAGTGGCGCAGTGGTAGAGTTGCTGCCTTACAGTGCCAGGGACCTAGATTCGATCCTGACCATGGGTGCTGTCTGAAAGGAGTTTGCACGTTCTCCCAGTGCCCGTGTGGATTTTCTCCGGGTGCTCTGGTTTCCTCCCACATTCCAAAGATGTGCCGGTTTGTAGGTTAATTGGCTTCAGTAAATTGTTCCTAGAGTGTAGGATAGAACTAGTGTATGGGTGGTCGGTGCGTCGAAGAGCCTGTTTCTGAGCTGTATCTCTAATCTAAACTAAACTCTAAACTACCCTAAACTAAACTGGTTTGGCTGTATTTACCTTCTTGACCAGATGAACAACACCAGCTATTCTCCTGTGTCTGGGATCTTGCGTACAACTAATGAGGATAGAAAGATCTCCTTCAAGCCCCAGACGTCTCCTCTCTTGTCTATCCAGCCAGCAGAAAGGCCAAACATGATTACAATCAAGCAGTCCACAGTGTACAGATACAGGATACAGGGAATAACATTTAGTGCAAGGTAAAGTCTAGCAAAATCTGATTAAAGATACTCCATGGGCTGCCAATGAGGTAGATGGGAGTTCAGGCAGGGCCACTCTCTAGTTGGTGATAGGATGATTCGGTTGCCTGGTGACAGCTGGGAAGAAACTGTCCCTGAATATGGAGGTGTGCGTTTTCACACTTCTGTACCTCTTGTCTGATCGGAGAGGGGAGGAAAGGGAATGACCAGGGTGAGACTGTTCCTTGGTTATGCCGACGGTCTTGCCGAGGCAGCGTGAAGTGTAGAAGGAGTCAAGAGAAGAGAGGTTGGTTTGCATCTGGGCTGTGCCCACAACTCTGCATTTTCTTGCGGCCTTGGATGGAGCAGTTCACAAACCATGCTGTGATGCATCCCGACATAGAACTAGTGTACGGGTAATCGATGGTCGATGTAGGCTCAATGAGGCAAAGGGCCTCTTTCCACACTGTATCTCTAAACTCTAAACGTATGTAAGAAAATGTGCAACATTTTCCATCGTGTCGAAGGTAGATCCAAGTCAGATTTCATTACCTCACATGGTTGTGGGATGTTAAATCACAGAATATCTTTGAGAATAGAAAGCAGTGTTGAGATAACAATCTGCCAGCAAATTTGGTGAACAGCGACGTGGTTCAACGGACTTGTGGCCAACTCCTGTGACATGTTCTTATGTTCTTACCTGCCAAGAAGCCACAGGCTCAATTTTAAATGTCGCTAAACTGCACAGACCAGCAGCGAAACACAGCCACTTCTGCTTAGCCAAGCCAATGCCGTAGAGCAGAATGCAGTGGGACAGGATTAATGCCAAATACGAGAAACCCATTGTAGCCAGGACTGCAAGAATCCCATAGACCATGAAGTAGAGGGATCTGTGCTGTGAAAGAGAGAAGAGTAAATATTGCCATAAATCGGCCATCTTTCAATATATCACAACTACCGTTGAAAGCAAAAACATCTGGAGTAAAAGGGAAGCACAGTGGTGCAGCTGTAGAACAGAGAGACCAGAGACATGGGTTCGATCCTGATCTCGGGTGCTGTCTGTGTGGAGTTTGCAAGTTCTTACTCTTGACTGCGTGGGTTTCTTCTGGGTGCTCCGGTTTCCTCCCATATCACCCAAAGACACACAGGTTTGTCGGTTAATTAGCCTCTGTAAATTGTCCCTCGTGTGCAGGGAGTGGATATGAAAGTGGGATAACTAGTGTTGACAGGCGATCGATTGTCGGTGTGGACTCGGTGGGCCGAAGGACCTGTTTCCCTGCTGTATCTTTCAATCAATCACAATAAAAAACATAGAGCCAGGGGAATGGTCAATTTTAGACAAAATTTAATCTCATTCTGGCAAGATGATTTTAACTTTAGGATGTCTGCTACTTCTTCATTACTGCCTGCAGTCCGAGAACAAATAATCATTTGTATAACCATTGGCCGGAGGAGTTCAACAGGTCAGGCAGCATCTGCGGAATGAATGGACAGATGATGTTTCGGGTCGGGACCCTTAGTGGGGGCGGAGAAAGCTGGAAAATAAATAGGGGCGGGACAAAGCTGGGCTAGTGATAGGTGGATACAAGTGAGAGGGGGAAATTGGCAGATGCGTGGACGAAGTGCAAAGGAGACAAAAGAGTGAAATAAGAGGAAGGAAATGTGAAGCAAAAGGGAGGGATGTGGGTGAAAGGTGGTGGAGGGAGTGGGAGAAATGGGTGGGGACTGGGGTGGGAGGGTAGGAGTTGAGATGTGAGGAGGGGATCACAGGAAAGAGGGAAGGGCAAGTGGGTATTACGGGTATTAAGGGCGGCATGGTGGCGCAGCGGTAGAGTTGCTGCTTTTCAGTGCCAGAGACCCGGGTTCGATCGTGACTACGGGTGCTGTCTATACGGAGCTTGTATACGGAGCTTCTCCCTGTAACCATGTGGGATTTTGTCCAGGTGCCCCAGTTTCCTGTGTGAAGGAACTGCAGATGCTGGTTTACCCTGAAGATAGACACAAGACACTGGAATAACTCAGCGATACAGGCAGCATCTCTGGATAGAAGGAATGGGTGATGTTTTGGGTCAAAAGCCTTCTTCAGACTGAGAGTCAGGGGAGAGTGAAACTAGAGATATGCAAGGGTAAGGTGTGAAAACGAGAGGTCAAAGGGGATGTAGTTCAAGGAAAATGTAGAATAAATTATTGTTAGCTTTGGGAAGATGATAACGAAACGTACAGTTTCCTCCAACATTCCAAAGATGTGTGGGTCTGTAGGTTAATTGGCTTCTGTAAATTGGTCCTAGTGTGTAGGATAGAACTATCCAGTTGATCGCTGGTTCATGTGGACCCGGTGGGCCGAAGGGCCTGTTTACACCCTGCATCTGTAAACTAAAGAGTGGGGGAAAGATTTAATAGGAACCTGAGGTATAACTTTTTCACACAAAGAGTGGTGGGTCTATGGAACAAGCTGCTGGAGGAGGTAGTTGAGGCAGGGACTATTGCAAAGTTGAAGAAGCATTTAGACGTGGATAGGATAAGTTTAGCGGCAAATGTAGGCAGATGGAATGTATTGGCCAATGTGGGGCAAGTTGGGCTGAAGGCCTGTTTCCACGCTGTAAGGTTATGCCTCTATAATTAAACTTAAAATTGGAGAAGTCAATGTTCACACTGTAGAAACAAGGAACTGCAGATACTGGTTTATAAAAAGAGACACAAAGGGCAGGAGTAACTCAGCAGGTCAGGCAGCATCTATGGAAAACATAGATAGGTGGTGTTTTAGGTCAGGACCCTTCTTCAGTCTGAAAAGTCACCCGAAAGGTCACAGAGCCATTGTTCTCCAGAGATGCTGCCTGGCCCGCTGAGTTACTCCAGCACTGTGCGAAAGGTCACAGATCTATGTTCTCCAGAGATGCTGCCTGGCCCGCCCGCTGAGTTACTCCAGCACTGTGTGTCTTTTTGCAATGTTCACAGCGTTGGGTTTTAAACTGTACAAGTGGAACATGAGAAGCTGTTTTTAGGTACGGAGGGAGAAGGCACCCACCTGAGGGAAGGACATGGAAATGGCTTTGGCAAACAGCACATGGCCCGACAAGGCGAAAAGAATGTAGTTTCGGAACTTGGTGAACCACATCACCCACTCGAAGTCGGCCACGTCCTAGGAGAGAAACAGCGGCTGATTAGTACATGGTGCAATCACCCTTGCATTGGGTCTCATGCACGTTCTCATCCCAAAGATGCGGTTCAGATCTCGGAGAATCACAACACAGCACCGATACGGGCCCTTCCAACCCACCCCGTCCATAACGACATAGACCATCGAACAATACAGCACAGGAACAGGCCCTTCGGCCCACACTGCCATCGAGTCATACAGCGTGGAACAGGCCCTTCAGCCCAACTTGCCCATGCTGACCAACATGCCTCATATACACTAGTCCCACCTGCCTGTGTTTGGCCCATATCCTTATAAACCTGCCCTATCCATGTACCTGTCTAAATGTTTCTTAAACTGTGATAGTACCTGCATCAACTAACTCCTTCGGCAGCTCATTCCATGCACCCACCAAACTTTGTATAAAAACGTTGCCCCTCAGGTTCTTATTAAATCTTTTCTCCCTCACCTTAAACATATGTCCTCTGGTTCTTGATTCTCCTACTCTGGGTAAAAGACCATGCCTATGTTAAATTAATCTTTTCTGCCTTTATGTGATCGATTTCCCTCCATTCTCTGCACATCCATGTGCTCATTTAAACACTACTTAAACACTACTATTGTATCTGCTCCCACCACCACCCCTGGCAGCACATTCTAGGCACTCACACTCTGTGCAAAAAAAACGCTCCCCCACATATCTCTTTTAAACTTTAAACTCTGCCCCCTCCTCTTAACGTTATGACCTCTAGTCTTTGACATTTCCACCCCAGGTAAAAGGCTTTGACCATCTATCCTATCCATGCATCAGTACTGTACCCCTCTACACTGATCCTATCCATGAACCTGTCCAAATGCCTTTTAAACATTGTAATGGTTTCTCCCTCCACCACTTCCTCTTGTGGCTTGTTCCAGATATTGACTGCCCTCTGTATGACAAAGTTGCATCTCAGATTTCTTTTAAATCTTCATACCTTCTTACCTTAAACCCTTGCCCTCTAGTTCCAGACTTCCCTGGCCTGGGATAAAGATTTTGACAAACTATCCTGTTGACGCCCATCAGCATTCTGACAAGGGGTCTCGAGCACAGAAGCAAGGTTCTTCACTTGGGGCGGCACAGTGGCGCAGTTGGCATAGCTGCAGCCTCAAGGAGCCAGAGACCTGGGTTCAATCCTGAGCTCGGGTACTGTCTTTATGGAGTTTGCACGTTCTCCCTGTGTGGGTTTCCTCCATTTGCTTTGGTTTCCTCCCACGTCCCAAAGACGTGCAGGTTTGTAGGTTAATCGGCCCCTGTAAAATTGCCCCTAGTGTGTAGGGAGTGGTTGTAAAAGTGGGATAACATAGAAGCAGTGCGAGTGGATGATCGATGGTTGGTGTGGACCTGGTGGGCCGAATGGCCTGTTTCCATGCTGTATCTATACTAAACTAAATTCCATGAGGATGTTCTCCCATTCAATATACCTGAAGCACAACCATGCAATCCTTTTGATGGGTCAAACGCAGCCTGACTCTTACTTTGATGAAGGGTCTCGACCTGAAACGTCACCTATTCCTTTTCTCCGGAGATGCTGCCTGACCCGCTGAGTTACTCCAGCATTTTGTGTCTATCTTCGGTGTAAACCAACATCTGCAGTTCCTTCTTACACATGCAATCCCTTCTCCCTCCTGACCCACTCCCCAGCCAGAGGACTCTATAGATTGGGGTGCTGTCTCAAAGAAAACTTTGAGTGTTGGCTCCGGTTTCCTCAAACATTCCAAAGACATGCAAGTTTGTAGGTTAATTGGCTTTGAATTGTGGTGCTGTCTCAAAGTTGGCCCGAGTGGTCCTGTCCCATGCCCATCCTTCAACCAACACCACCAGAAGCATTATGTATGGTGGGAGTTTGCTGCCTGCAAACTCTCTGCTCAATTTTCCACAGTACAACTTTCACAAAAGCATTATCATTCAATCCTTCTCTCAAACTCAAGTGTGCATTTCCTTAGATACATGGAACTGAAGATGCTCATTTACCAAAAAAAAGCACACAAAGTGCTGGAGCAACTCAGCAGGTCAGGCAGCATCCCTGGAAAATGTGGACAGATGACTTTTCGGCTTGGGACCCTTCTTCAGACTGATTGTAGAAGGGTGGAGAAAGCTGGAAGAGAGGTGGCCTGATAGGTGAATACAGGTGAGGGGAGCTGGGGGGGGGGGGGGGGTGAGGAATGTTTGTGGCAGATTGTTGGGCAAAGGCCAGAGATAGCAAGACAAAAGGCTGTGAGATAAGAAGATAAGGAGAGACGAGGTGTAAAAATGTGAAGCCAGAAGGAATAAAGGTGGAAGGGGAAAGAGTGGGTGGGATTGTGTGAAGAATGTGTGTGCATCCAGGTGGGGCGCAGGGGAGAAAGGGAGGGGAGAAAAAAAAATCAGTCTGAAGAAGGGATCCGACCCGAGACGTCACCTGTACATGTACCGTCTGGAAGTATGAAAGTCTCCAGCGATTTGTCCAACCGATCTGCTCTCTAATCAGTTCAGTTTAGTTTAATATCACGTGTACCAAGATAGAGTGAAATGCTTTAGGTTGTCAGAGCCTATCCCTGTAGCAAAACTGCACACTTAAGAGCAGACTTTACAACTGCAGTGCCAACAAGTGAAGGCACTTGTGAAGTCAGAGTCATACACCACTAAAACAGGCCCTTTGGGGGCTTCACCACTTGAGCAACAGTACAAGGCAGTGCTCATGTCCTGAATGATAACGGATCGGACCCCAGCTGCATGGGTAAGAATGAATCACAGCAAGAGACTGGATTTCGCACCTTATGTTTTACAAAACCTAACTTCAAAGCACAAAGTACAAGTAGTTCGGCAGTTCAAAGGTCTCCAATGAGGTAGCTGGGAGGTCGGGGCCGCACTTTACCTGGTGAGCGGTGAGAGCTGGTTAGGGCGGCACGTGGAACAGCGGTAGAGTTGCTGCCTTACAGCACCAGAGAGACCCGGGTTCCATCCTGACTACGAGTGGTGTTTGTACGGAGTTTGCACGTTCTCCCTCTGACCGTGTGGGTTTTCTCCGGGTGCTCCGGTTTCCTCAAACATTCCAAAGACGTGCAGGTTTGCAGATCATTTGGCTTCTGTAAATTGTCCCTAGTGTGTAGGATCGTGCTATTGTATGGCATGATTGCTGTTCGGCTTGGACTCGGTGGGCTGAAGGGCCTGTCTCCACGCTCTATCTCCAAACTAATCTAATTAATACACTATTGGAGTCATAAAGCCATACAGCATTGCAACATGCCCTTCAGCCCAACTCCTCCATGCCAAAAAAGATGCCCTAATCTCAGATAGACCCATTTGGCCCACATCCCTCTAATCCTTTCCTATCGTTGTACCTGTCCAATTGTCCTCTAAATGCTGTCATTGTACCTGCCTCAACTACCTCCTCAGGAAGCTTGTTCCATATACTCACCTCCCTCTTAGTGAAAACATTGCCCCTCGGGTTAATAGTAAATTGTTCTCCTCTCATATTAAACCAATGTCCTCTGGAACTGTGACAGAGTGGACTGTGGGGTGGCTGTAAACATGATGTTTTAATTATATATTAGCTTTAATCCCCTTTTTGGAGAACATTTTAGGGATACAGCACAGAAACAAGCCTTTTGGCCCATCGAGTCTGTGCTGAACAGCGATCACTCGTACACTAGGACTATCCTACACTCGAGGAACAATTTTACAATTTTTACCAAACCGAATTAACCTGCAAACTTGTATGTCTTTGGAGTGTGGGAGGAAACTGGAGCACCCGAAGAAAACCCACGCGGTCACCGGGAGAACGTACAAATTCCGTACAGACAGCACCCACAGTCAGGATCGAACTCAGGTCTCCACTGCGCCACTGTGCCACCCTTAAAGTAAAGGGCTAAAGAAGAAATTAGGAGGCAGAAGTAGCAACTGCTTGTACAACAGGGTCCGGAAAACAATCTCGCCTCTGTTTAGGAAGCACTCACACTGTGGTTCAGGGCCAGCCCGCTTCCCCTAACCAACACAGTCTGTGTTATTTTAATTCTTTTGTTTAGCACAGAGTATAAACATTTAACACAGAATCTAATTTTAGCTGCCCTGCAAATTTAAATCCAGAATTAAATAAATGGATTCTGGAGCTGGAGGATTTTTAGCATACTTGGTTTGTTTTAAATTGCAGTGTTTAGTTTCATTCAGTTTATAGTCACATAGGTACATTGGAAAACTTTTGTTGCGTGCAAACCAGTCACCAGAAAGACTGTACGTAATTACAATCGAGCAGCCCACAGTGTACAGATACAGGATAAAGGGAATAATGTTTTGTGCAAGATAAAGTCCAGTAAAGTCAGATTAAAGATGGTCCGAGGGTCTCCGGAGAGGTAGAGCGATCTCAGGACCGCTTTCTTGTTGTTGATAGGATGGTTCAGTCGCCTGATAAAAGCTGGGAAGAAACTGTCCCTGAATCTGGAGGTGTGTGTTTTCACACTTCCGTACCTCTTGCCTGATGGGAGAGGGGAGAAGAGGGAGTGACCGGGGTGAAACTCGTCCTTGATTATCTTGTCAAGTCAAGTCAATTTTATTTGTATAGCACATTTAAAAACAACCCACGTTAACCAAAGTGCTGTACATCAGTGCAGGGTACTAAAAAAGAACATACAATGGTACACAAACATAACAGCACATACATAAACAGTTCACAGCGCCCCCTCAGAGGGCCTCTACCGCTGCGCCACTGTGCTGCCCACGGCTTTCATGACAGCAGAGTCTCTTTAGTGATTGATGGCCAGGAATGGTCCATCAGGTCAGTTCTGCTGGCCAGCAGCGAGGTGACGGCACAACAACAGGCTCGAGGAACCGCCATGACATAGAATAGCAAAGCTCACCATCTTACGACCAATGTACGACCAGCCACGCTTGACACTTTGCTTAAAGGTCTGCTTGCTCATGTTTTCTAGGTGAGAACAGAAACATAGGTCATCATGGAGAACGACACAAGTTCAAAGGAGACACAAGGAAGTGCAGATGCTGGAACCTCGAGCAAAACACAACGAGCTGGAGGATCTCAGCGGGTCGGGCAGCATCTGTGGAGAGAAATGGACAGGCAATGTTTCAGATCGGGACCATTCTTCAGACTGATGGAGTGGGGGGAGGGGGGGTTAACGCTGGAAAAGAGAGGTGGGGTGGGACAAAGTCTAGCAAGTGACAGGTGGATACAGATGGGAAGTTTGATTGACAGATGGCTAGAATAAGTGGCGCGCAGGCAGCATCTGTAGTCAGGATCGAACCTGTGTTTCTGGCGCTGTGAGGCAGCAACTCTACTGCTGTGCCACTATGACACCCTATGGATAGGAAAAGTTTAGATAGGAGCCAAATACTGAGAGGTGGGTCTGGTTTAGTCGGCAAGGATGAATTCAGCCGAATGGTTCTCCACCGACATTGCTGGATTTTCCACAGGAGAAGTCTTAGGATCAGTCTCATCCCACAAGAAGCAACAATTCCCTAAGAACCTGTCCTGGACAAGTCCAAGGACGCCCCGCAAGGAGCAAAGCAGGTAGGAGAGGAGAGGGAACCGGGGTTTGGTCTACCGCACCCTGGTGGTCAGCTGAGGGAGGCACCCAGGTGAACAAAGATGGACGGGCGAGGAGAGGGACGTGGCGCCCAGGAAAGGAGACGGCTGGAGGCTCGCAACAGCCTGGGACTTGCCTGGTACAGGCACCGCTCATAAGAACTAGAGCGTGGATTTTGAAGATGGTGCCAAAACATGGTGCCTCTTACATGCGGACTCAGTAGACTATTTCTGTACACTTTGAGGATTGTACATCGAGGATTGGGGGTATAGCAATGTCCTACTGGACTGTGAGTAAGATAAAGAATTTCACTGTGTTAGCACTTCACAAAATGACAATAAAAGCACCATTGAATCATTAACAGTCTCATCCCACATCCCTGTCGTTGTTACGCTGGGATGCTGTAGCACTCTTCCATGCTGCCAACCTGTGGCTTCATACTTTCATGTCACTCTTGGGTATATCTTTTCAAATGTCACCAGTCTGTTTTTTAAACCGATCTTCCCTCCACACAGACACACAACGACCTGCACAACGACAAATTCCCTGCACAACGTCCTTCCCTGCACAACGACAAATTCATTATTCCCCCTACTCTTTTAAAAATTATTCACAAAGAATCTCAATGAATGGTGCATTTCCCTCGAATGTGCAGCTTACCCATTCCTACCACTATGTGGCGATGCTGTGCTTCTTGGCTTTGACATCTTTATTTGATGGGCAGCAGATTTACCCGCTGGGCTTAATTACACATCCCGCTGCTGAACAAGCTTGTTTCTGTGAACATCAGCAGCAACTCTACTGCTGTGCCACTGTGCTGCCCTGCACATGTTATTACAGTACCTGCTTCAATGATAGGTTGTCAGCACATCCCGCATACCCACCACCCTCTTGTGTGAAAAGGTTGCCTCTCAGGTCCCTTTTAAATCTTTGCCTTCTCACCTTAAATCTATGTCCTCTACTTTTAGACTCCCTACCCTGGAAAAACACAGTAAACCCTCCACTTTATCAGTGGCCCCTTAATTAGTTTGGTTTAGAGATACAGCATGGAAACAGGTGCTTTGGCCAACCGAGTCCACACTGACCAACGATCACTAGTTTTAGCCTACACACTAGGAACAATTTACAGAAGCCAAGTAACCTACAAACTGGGCGGCACGGTGGCACAGCGGTAGAGTTGCTGCCTTACAGCGAGTGCAACGCCGGAGACCCGGGTTCGATCCTGACTACGGGCGCTGTCTGTATGGAGTTTGTACGTTCTCCCCGTGATCTGCGTGGGTTTTCTCCGAGATCTTTGGTTTCCTCCCACACTCCAAAGACGTACAGGTTTGTCGGTTAATTGCCTTGGTAAATGTAGAAATTGTCCCTAGTGTGTGTAGGATAATGTTGACGTGCGGGGATCGCTGGTCGGTGCGGACTCGTTGGGCCGAAGAGCCTGTTTCCGCGCTGTATCTCTCAACTAAAATAAACTAACCTACAAGTAACCTACAAACAAGGGGGGGGGAACAGTTGTTTGTAGGTTTGTTACCTAAAATTGAAGAATTCAATGTTCATACCCTTGGGTTGTAAGCTACAAAAAGTGGAATATGAGGTGCTGTTCCTTATATTTGTGTGTGGCCTCACTCTGACAATGGAGATGGCCCAGGACAGAATTGTTGGTGTGAGAATGGGAAGGGGAGTTTAAATGGTTAGCAAATTATTCAATGTTTTTCAGAGCAATGAAAATGACGGAGGGGTTCAGGGGGGGAAATGACAACTGAGCTTCTACTGCGAAACCGTTCGCACCTTACCTGTCGATGCTTCATAGATCCAGCTAGCTGACCACAGGACTGCCATGGTCAACACTAGACTGTAAAGGTACAGTTCCACCTTGGGTAAGGCAGTCGTAAGCCCCATGTCTGCACTTCACCAGCTTCAGGAGAGGAAGTCTAAATCGTGGAGGGAAGAGCTGAAAAAGGAACAGAAAATCTAAATTAGTCTTCTGCGCAATCTAGACTCCTTGCAATTTTCACACAGTAAAAATAGGTCTATAGGGGACGGCAATTCCATCTTCTCCCCTCTCCTGTCGGGCAGAAAATACAAAAGCTTGAAATCACGTACCACCAGATTCAGGAACAGTTTCTTTCCTGCTGTTATCAAACTGCTGAACGGTCCTTTCATAAACTAGGGTGTAGTCTCAATCTTCCAACTTACCCCATTGTGGCCCTTGCACTTTTTATTACCTGCACTTTCTCTGCACCTGTAACATTGTAACATTGTGATGCTATATTCTGCACTCTGGTATTTCTCTCTTTGCACTACCTGTCGTATTTGTGCGTGGTTTGATTGTACTCGTGTAGAGTGTGATTTGACTGGATAGCATGCAAACAAAGCTTTTCACTGTATCTCACTATATTTGACAATAATAACCAATACCAATCTCTCTTACTCGTGATCACCTTAACAAGAAGAGCACCTACCTCAGCATGCTATTCATTAACTAGAAGGATGAGGGGGACCTCATTGAAACTTACCGAATAGTGAAAGGCCTGAATAGAGTCGATATGACAAGGATGTTTCCACTAGTGAGAGAGTCTGGGACCAGAGGGCACAGCCTCAGAATAAAAGGACGTATGTTTATAAGGGAGATGAGGAGGGATTTCTATAGTCAGAGGGTGGTGAATGTGTGGAATTCATTGCCACAGGTGGCTGTGGAGGCCAAGCCATTGGGTATTTTAAAACGGAGATTGACAGGTTCTTGATTAGTAAGGGTGTCAGGGGTTATGGGAAGAAGGCAGGAGAATGGGGTTGAGGGGGAAAGATAGATCAGCCATGATTGAAAGGTGGAATAGACTTGATGGATTGAATGGCCTAATTCTGCTCCTATGAACATGACTACGGCCTTGCATACCATAATCCTATGGCACCAGCTCTACCAGCTGACATCACATCAGCAATGGATTGTTGGACAACATCTATGGCTGAATGTTGTATCCTTAAAGGGAAACTAAAAGTATGCTGTTTTCATGACAAAGTGTGGAGAATTAACCAACACCCTTTGCAAATATTAGCACCCAGCTCCTGCACAGACATTTAGAATCATAGTCATAGTTTGGAAATAGGCCTTTCCATCCAACTTGCCCACGCATACCTACATGCCCCCCTCTACAATAGTCCCACCTGTTCGCATTTGACCCATATCCCTCTAAACCTATCCTATCCATGTACCTGTCTAAATGTTTCTTAAACATTGCGATTGTACCTGCCTCAACTACCTCATTCAGCAGCTTGTTCCATACACCTACCACCCTTTGTAAAAAAATTACCCCTCAGGTTCCCAATAAATCTTTCCCCGCTCACCTTAAAAGTGAGTGCAGAGAACCCTTTGGGAAGGAAGTCTGCGTGTGACCGCCAGGGTGAGGTCAACAAGGCTCCAAAATTACCTTGTAGGTCAGAGTCCAAGGACCATTAAAAAATTGGGCAAAAGAAAATGGTGTCCGCTTCTCATCCATGAGTAAAGCAAATAACCGCTTAACGGCAAGTACCATTCCTAAATGTGCTTCACTTGCTCAGAAGATGGGCCAATTTATATGATAAGAGACATCAATAAAGAAACAAAGACATAGAACTTAAGATTTACGAGGTTGGTGCCAGGCTCAAGGGCCTGAGCTACAGGGAGAGGTACATAAATAAATGCAAAAAGTCAAACCCAAGTACATTAGGTAGAGTAAAGGTACAAAGTTCAGGATGTTGTTCTCAACATTGTAGCGCATTAGTTCCTGAAACAAAATCCAATGTCTGCAATGGGGCAAAGATGAATCAGACAGAACCCTAACTTATGGAAGGACAGTTTAGAAGCTTTTAACAGAGTGGAAGAAGCCCTTCCTGAGTCTGGTGGTGTGCCCTTTCAAGTTTCTGTACCTTCTGCTGAATGGGAGCATGGAGAAAAAGGAACGACCTGGGTGGAACAAGTCTTTGATTAAGTTGGCTGCTTTTCCAAGGCAAGGTGAAGTGTAGATGGAGTTAATGGTGAGAAGTCTGGTCTGTGTGATGGACTGGGCTACATCTACAACTCTCTGAAATTTATTGCGGTCTTGGGAAGAGCTGTTCCCAAACCAAGCTGTGATGTAATCCTCAGTCTGAGGAAGAGTCCCGACCCAAAACGTCACCCATCCTTTTTCTCCACAGATGCTGCCTGAGCGGCTGAAATACCCCAACACTTTTTTGTCTATTTTCGGTATAAACTAGCATCTGCGATTCCTTCCTACACATGTCGTCTGCTCCACTCCAAAATCACCACACAGTCTGCCTACTTTGAAGAAGTTCTCCTTCTCTTCCCGTCAGTCTGAAGAAAGGTTCTGACACACAAGGCTGGCCAGGCGAGGAGAGGGACGACAGTTCACTGGCCGATCCAGATGGAAACGATGGCTGCAGTTGGGACTTTGGAAACAACAAAACCTGTCGACTCTTGTATATGACCGCAGTGGGCTATTTCTATACACTTTATACTTAACCTGGGACTGTGCCTATGTATAGTAATAATTTATTGATGCAAAATAAGAATTCCACTGTACCGCAGTGCATGCGATAATAAAGAACCATTGGAGGTTTCCGAGTTAATGGATCAGTGCTGAGTTTATTGAATGTGCAGGAACAAGCTCGATGGGCTGAATGGCCTTCTCCTCTTATTTCTGACGAGCTTTGGATGTGTTAGTGATGATATCCGGCAGGAATCTGCAACCTCTGTCTGGTATTGCAGCCAAGGAGCACACAGCCAGACATATCTCAGCTCACAAGGAAGCAGATCACATTCGGTGCAGCTGGGTGTCTGATCTCAGCCAAGTGCCCGACTCTTGTTACTGCTCCAGCTCTTGTATCATTGCAGCAATGGCTGCAGTACCTCTGGAGTCAGGAGGGCAGAGTAGAGGAGGTCACAGAGCAAATAATCCAAGCCCCATGCACAGAGCTCCCACTGTAATGTATGGGCAGGGGCACCAAAGTCCATCTCATGTTCATAAGTCATAGGAGCAGAATCAGGCCATTCAGCCCATTGAGTACATCACCATAAGAAAGAGGCCAAGGTCACCCAGACTCTTACAGCGCCAGCGACAAATGTTCGATCCAAACAGTCGACGTCATGGCTATCCCTCGAGGTCAAGGATGATGGTCTACGTTCCATTGTTTTTATGAACTCTCGGGTGGCTTACGAGTCCAATCCTAGCTTTGAAAGTTCTTCAGCATTCAGGGCAGGTAATTCCAGATGTCAGATTGGGCTTTGGTTGTTGCTGCCTCTCTTTCTGTTTACTTCTCTTATCTTCTAATTCTGCGCATCTGTTGGTTTCGAAGGTTGTTGTTCCTTTTTGGATGATGGTTCGCCTCTTTGAATCTCTTCTTTTGTTCGCCTCTTTTACGTTTGTCTTCTTTAAGCTGGGAGTAGAAGGTTTGCTTTGAGAGACGCTCGTCTTCCATCCAAAAAACATGACCGCTCCATCTTAGTTGGTTCTTGATGACGAAGACTTCGATGCTCGATGTTTTTGCTTCATTCTGCACACTGACATTGGTTCTTCTGTCTTCCCAGCCGATATTTAAGCTGCTTCATAGACATCCTTGATGGAACTTTTCAAGTGTTCTCAGATGGCGTCGGTATGTTGTCAAGGTTTCTGATACATACTGGAGCTTTGGAATCACCACTGCTTTGTACACTAACATTTTGGTGTCTGTTCGGATGTCACGATTTTGAAAGACTCTCGTTCGAAGACATCCAAAAGCTGTTCCAGCACACTTAAGATGATGTTGGATCTCGTCATCAAGGTCGACATTGGAGGAGAGGTGACTTCCCAGGTACAGGTGCTCTACTGTATGGAATTTGTATGTTCTTCCTGTGACTGTGTGGGTTTTCCCCAGGTGCTCCTGTTTCCTTCCACATTCCAAAGGTGTACAGGTTTGAAGGTTAACTGCCTTCTGTAAATTGTCCCTAGTGTGTAGGATAGAACTAGTATATGGGTGATCGCTGGTCTGTGCGGAGTCGGTGAGCTGAAGGGGCTGTATCTATAAATTAAACTAAAGTAATTTGTGCCACTTTCAACATGATCCTTCCACCAGTCATATCTTCATCTCCAGAGATGCTGCCTGACCTGCTGAGTTGCTCCAGCACTTTGTGGTTTTTTTGGTAAATGTGCATCTGCAGTTCCTTGTGTCTAAGTAAATGCACACTTGAGTTTAATTGAATGATAATGCTTTTGTGAAGGTTGTACTGTGGAAAATGGAGCAGAGTTTTTCAGGCAGCAAACTCCCAAATGCAAATGCAAACTGCTATGTTGGTGTTGGTTGAAGGATGGGCATGGGGCAGCACAACTCCAGCACTTTGTGTCTTATTTTGTGATCCTCTTGAGAGCCAGGACTATGAACGATGGAACTTCTGTCAAAGCATTTGTCAGCAAGAGTCTTTGTTATAGAAAGGGGACAGTTGACATACGAGTTCTACAGGCATTCAAAGGTGTTGAAATTTTCTTGTCATGTGTACCAAGGTACAGTGTTTTGTGTGCTATCCTGGCAAATCCTCCACACCCGAGTACAACAGGTAGTACAAAAAATAAAATAACGGGAGTGCAGAATATAATCTAGAGCTACAGAGAAAGTGCATATGAAAGAAAGTGCAACTATATCCCCTTTTCAGTCATTTAGACAGGTACCTGGATAGCAGTGGTTTAGGGGGATATGGGCCAAATGCAGGCAGGGAGGACTAGTGTAGATGAGGCATCTTGGTCAGCATGGGCAAGTTGTGCTGAAGGGCCTGGTTTCATGCTGTCTGACTCTATGGTTACAATGAGGTAGATTGGAAGATCAGTAATACCTCCCAGTCAGGTCATTTACTGACTGGTCAATGCTAACACGGGAGGGTCTTTGCACAGGGTTGTGGGGGAATCTCAATTGACCGATTGCTGACCTTCCCTTTGACCTTCCACTTCCAGGGGGAAATGCTCAACTCTGCTGCCTGTTTAATGGAGATATGCATGGCAGGTTCTTTGCACTGGGTAGTGGGGGCCTGGAACGTTTTGCCATGGGTGATGGTGGAGGCAGATGCGACGGTGGTGTTTAAGAGGCTTTTAGATAGGCACATGGAAGTGCAGGAATTAGAGGGATATGGATCATGTACAGGCAGATGAGATCAGTTTAACTTGATGTTTGGCACAAACATCATGTTTGGCACAAACATTGTCGGCTGAAGAGCCCATTCCTGTGCCGTATATTCAATGAATCGCCCACAACCAAACAAATGGCTCTGGCCAGATCTTTTGCTTGGACCAGTTTGTTGATGGGGTTGGGTCTTGCACCACATCCTATTATAATCCATTACATTTCAAAAATCTCAAACGTACACAGAATATATTAAAAAGATTGATTCAGAATGTTGTTTCAACAATTAATCAACAAACTTCTGACGCCAGACAGTCAAAAATAACTTTTTTTAAAATGCAGATGTCGAAAATCAGAAATAAAATTGGTAAAATGCTGGAAACACAAATAAAGTTCCCAGCAAGTCAGGCAGCATCTGTGGAGAATGAAATAGGTTATAATTTCCAGTGTGGGACCCTTCATCCGAATATCTTAAAAAGAACCTGAAACATTAACTCTGCTTCTTTCTCAACTGATGTTAACTGCACTTGGCAGGAAACTATGTACATCTTTTCAGCTCTGTGCAAAATCTTACCTGTATATCAAGTTAGTTGTTATAAGCGCAGCATCAGATTGCGAAACAGATATTTACATGCAAAGAAGATAAATACAAAATGCAGGTGTAACTCAACAGGTCAGGCAGCTTTTCTGGAAAAAAGGAATTGGTGACGTTTTGAATCGAGAGCGTTCTTGCGACTGCTTGAAGAAATGTCTCGACCCGAAATGTCACATATTCCTTTCTCCAGAAATACTGCCTGACCCACTGAGTTACTCCAGCATTTTGTGTCTATCTTCGGTATAAACCAGCATTTCTTCCTTTACATACAAGGATATTGGAACATGAAGGAAATAGATTTGTCACCCAACCAGTCAGTGTAGGTGGTAACCAGCCTTCTGAACCTATAAGCCAACCACATATGCATTTCCTGTTCTTTTTACCATGTTATAAAGTCATAGAGCAAACAAGGGGTACAGAAGTTTGAAGATGCACACCTCCAGGTTCAGGAACAGTTTCTTACCAGCTGTTATCAGGCAACTGAACCATCCTGTCCCCAGCTAGAGATCGGTTCTGACCTCCTGTCTACCTCATTGGAGACCTTTAAACTTTCATTAATCTGATTTTATCGGACTTCAATGTTCTACTTTGCACAAAATGTGTAACCCATATCCTTTATCATGTATCATATTTTCTTTGACTGGATAGCACATAAACAAAAGCTTTTCACAGTTCCTTGGTACACATGACAACAAAAAACGAAATTAAACTAAAATAGTTCATCGCCTCACAAAGGGAAGAAAGCTGGAAGAGAGCAGGGGCACGACAAAGCCAGACCGGTAATGGGCTGATATACATGATTGTCAATGGAGATAGCTATGTGGCTTCTCCAGCAGGATAAAATGATGGAAGGGAGAAAATCTGTAACGTGAAATAGATTTCATACATTACTGAAGCTGTCATCAGTCTTTCTCTGAGGACCCCACTCTGTAAGTTACAACTTCTGAATTGTCAGACAATAATTTTTCTTCAAAATAATCTAGATTTAGCTGTCTTGGATCAACCATGATCCCTGATATCTTCACTGTCATGACTATCCTCCTTAGTATTTCTTTGGACACTACCTTCATGATGAGTAATTATTTCTTGCTGAAAGGAAGACTATGTTTGACACAAGGGTGACCAACAAGACCTTTGTCACCTTTCTACAGATCATCTGGATTTACAGAGGACTGGAAGGTAAGCTAATGTGACCCCACTTTTAAGAAAGGAGGGAGAGAAAAAACAGGGAATTATAGACCAGTTAGCCTATCATCGGTAGTGGGGAAGATGCTTGAGTCGATTATTAAAGGTGTAATCGCAGCGCATTTGGAAAGCAGTGACTGTCAGCATGGATTTATGAAAGGGAAATAATGCTTGACTAATCTTCTAGAATATTTTGAGGATGTAACAAGTAGAATGGATAAGGGGGAGCCAGTGAATATGATGTATCTGGACTTTCAAAAAGCCTTTGACAAGGTCCCACATAAGAGAATAGTGTGCAAAATTAGAGCACATGGTATTGGAGGTAGGGTATTGACATGGATAGTGAACTGGTTGGCAGACAGGAAGCAAAGAATAGGAATTAACAGGTCCTTTTCAGAATGGCAGGCAGTGACTAGTGAGGTACCACAAGGCTCGGTGCTGGGACTTCAGTTATTTACAATGTATATTAACGATTTAGATGAGGGAATTAAATGTGACATCTCCAATTTTGCAGTGGACACAAAGCTGGGTGGCAGTGTGAGCAGTGATGAGGATGCTATGAGGCTGCAGGGTAACTTGGACAGGTGGGTGAATGGGCAGATGCATGGTAGAAGCAGTATAATGTGGAGGTGAGGTTATCCACTTTGGTGGCAAGAAGAGAAAGGCAGATTGTTATCTGAATGGTGTCAGATTAGGAGAAGGGGAGGTGCAATGAGACCAGGGTGTGCTAGTACATCAGTCACTGAAAGTAAGCATTCAGATGCAGCAGGCAATGAAGAAAGCTAACGGCATGTTGGTCTTCATTGCGAGAGGATTTGAGTTTAGGAGCAAGGAGGTCCTACTGCAATTGCACAGGACCCTGGTGAGACCACACCTGGAGCATTGTGTGTAATTTTGGTCTCCTAATTTGAGGAAGGACATTATTGCTATTGAGGGAGTGCAGCGTAGGTTCACCAGGTTAATTCCCGGGATGGCGGGACGGACATATAATGAAAAATGGGTCAACTGGGCTTGTATTCACTGGAATTTAGAAGGATGAGAGGAGATCTTATCGAAACATATACAATTGTTAAAGGATTGGACAGGCTAGATGCAGGAAAAATGTCCCTGATTTTGGTGGAGTCCAGAACCAGGGGTCACAGTTTAAGAATAAGGGGTAGGCCATTTAGAACCGAGATGAGGAAAAACCTCTTCACCCAGCGAGTGGAATTCTCTGCCACAGAAGGCAGTGGTGGCCAATTCACTGGATGTTTTCAAGAGAGAGTTAGATTTAGCTCTTAGGGCCAAAGGATATGGGGAAAAAGCAGGAACAGGATACTGATTTTAGATGATCAGCCATCATCATATTGAATGGCGGTGCTGGCTCAAACGGTCGAATGGCCTATTCCTGCACCTATTTTTTAATGTTTCTATGTCCCTCTAATTTCTACTGATTATTGGGGATGCCTATGGTACAATCACCCCTTATTTCTCAGTTCCACCCATATAGCCTTGCTGGACAATCCCCCGGGAATATCCTCTCTATGTATCACCCTGACGTTCTCTCTCCTCTCTTACTCTCATCTCTATCCCTCCCTTAGCATTTGTATCCTGGAAACTGAGGTGCCAGTCTTGTTCCTCCCTCAACCATATTTCCATAATAGCTATACCACAATCTCATAAACCTATCCACGTATTGAGCTTAGCTGCCTTAGAGTAAGGCTTTGCATTAAATTAAATGTAATTTAGTCGATCACCTCCCATCCCACACTGCCTTTTAAATTTGCTTGCTTTTACTTCTCTGTCAACTATCTCATCAGCCACACTACTGCTTGCCAACCCTTCCAAACTAGTTTAGTTTCATTTAGCTAAGTTTAGTTTATTATTGTCACATTTACCGAGATACAGTGAAAAGCTTTTGTTTGTGTGCTATCCAGTCAAAGATAAAACTATACATGAATACAATCAAGCCGTCCACAGTGCACAAATAAAGATAAAGGATAATAGGTACAACATTCAGCGCAAAGAAATAACATTGAAATCTGATAAAGTCCAATGAAAGAAAGTTCAAAGGTCTCCAATGAGGTAGATGGGAGGTCAGGACCGTACTCGAACTGATGAGAGGACCGCTCAGTTGGGAAGAAACTGTGAATCTGGAGTTTTGGATATCCTCCCAAATACCTCCAGCAAATCTCCAGCCAGAATATTGATCCCCCTATTGAACCCATTTCCCTCGTACAGTCACCTTTGGCTCAAAAGTGGTCCAAATCATAATCTTCTGCCCCAACTCCTCAGCCACACACCCATCTGCTCTATTTTCCTATTCCTCGTCTCATTAGCACATGGCGTTAGGAGCAATTTGGAGATTACAGCCCATGAGGTCCTGCTTTTCAACCTTCTGCCTAACTCCCCATATTATTTCTGCAGGACCTCTTCACTTTCTCTGCCAAGTCATGGGTACCTCCTCATACAGCAAACCTACCATCCATGGAGCCAGGCCTGGTGCAAGCAAGGGGTTAATGTTAACTGAACAACATTCTCAAACTGCAACATGAGACAGTTATAATTAGGGTGCAAATTGCTGGATCTGCAAATCTGCTTAGCCCAACGAGATTCAAGAACAAAATCACTGGATTTGACGGAGTCTGGATACAAGGTGCATCATGAATACAAGAATTCCATGGCCCAGTTCACAATGATAACAGCAGCCACCAGGGAAGGAATGTGGGGTAGGTTTCCTTTTTACACACGGAGAGTGGCGAGTGCCTGGAATGAGCTGCCATGGGAGGTGGCGGCGGCAGATACGATAGTGACATTTTTTTGGAGCTTTTAATAGGCACATGGATATATGGGGAATGGAGGGAGATAGATCGCAGGCAGGCAGTGGAGATTAATTTAACTTGGCATCATAGATACAAAGAACTGCAGATGCTGGCTTATAAAAAAAGACACAAGGTGCCGGAGTAACTCCAGGCAGCATCGCTGGAGGACATGGATAGGTAATGTTTCCGGTGAAGATACTTCTTCAGTCATTTTTCCATGTTCTCCAGAGATGTTGCCTGACCCGTTGAGTTACTCCAGCACTTTGTGTCTTTTTTTGTAAACCAATTTCTGCCGTTCCTTGAGTCTCCTCTACGGTATGCCTTGTTTACCTGTGTTGGTATGTTTAGCTACGTGTGCTGCCATCTTTAGGAATTGTCAGACTCATGAACAAAGTTCTCACTGTTTCTCAGTATCCCCTAGAGCATGTCCTACCCGTAATTATCCTCCCAAATACATTATCTCATACTTATTGGGATTAAATTCCATATCTCATTGCTCTGCCCATTGTACCAACTCATTAATGTTGGCCAGGAGCCCAAGGCTATCCCCTTCCCTATTAACGACAATACTGATTGTCATGTCACCTGCAAATGTGCTGTATTCTACAATTGCACCGTACAGAGAATTATATCAGGATGCATCACAGCATGGTTTGGGAACAGCTCCATCCAAGACCACAAGAAATTGCAGAGAATTGTGGACACAGCCCAGACCATCACACAAACAAAACTCCCTTCCTTTGACTCCATCTACACTTCCCGCTGCCTCGGCAAGGCCACCAGCATAATCAAGGACGAGTCTCACCCCGGTCACTCCCTCGTCTTCCCTCTCCCATCAGGCAAGAGGTACAGAAGTGCGAAAACACAAACCTCCAGTTTTAGAGACACTTTCTTCCCAGCTGTTATCAGGCAATTGAACCATCCTACCAACAACAAGAGAGCGGTCCTGAGCTACTATCTACCTCATTGGAGACCCTCTTTAATTGGACTTTACTTTACACTAAATGTTATTCACCTTATCCTGTATCTGTACACTGTGGATGGCTCGATTCTAATCATGTATAGTCTTTCTACTAACTGGTTGACACGCAACAAAATGTTTTTCACCGTACCTCTTTACTAAATTAAACTTCACCCGTTACATCCACTTATAAATCATGAATGTATATAAAGAACAGTAGAAATGCTACAGCAATCCTTGTGTTACACCACTAGTCAGTCACAGGTTTCCAGTCACAAGAACTACTTCCTCCGCCATCCTGTCTCATATCACCAAACCAAGTTCAGAACTAATTTGTTATCTTGTCCTGGATCCCACAAACTCTCATCTTTTGAACTAGCTCATGTGGTACCTGGTCAAAGGCCTTGCTGAGGTCAATGTAGACCATATGAACCATACCACCCTCATCGATGAATTTTGCAACCGTTTGAAAAACTCAATCAAATTGGTTGGACAGGATTTCTCCGTAACAAAGATATGCTGATTACTGAAGAAGGGTCCCAAACGTTGCCAATCCATGTTCTCCAGAGACGCCTCCTGGCCCACTGAGTTACTCGTAAGCTCATAAGTTATAGGAGCAGAATTTGCCCATACGGCCCATCAAATCTACACTACCATTCAATCATGGCTGATCTATCTTTTCCTCTCCACCCCATTCTCCTGCCATCTCTCCATAATCTCTGACACCCTTACTAATCAAGAATCTGTCAATCTGCGCTTTAAAAATACTCAATGACGCCTGCAGCAATGAATTCCATAGGTTCACCACCCTCTGGCTAATGAAATTCCTCCTCATCTCTTTACATCCTTTTATTCTGAGGCTATGGCCTCTGGTCCTAGACTCTCTCACTAGTGGGAGCATCCTCTCCCCATCCACTTAATCCAGTTCTTGCGCTATTCGGTTAGGTTTCAATAAAGACCCCCCTCCCTCATCCTACTAAACTCTGTTACTCCGGCGCTGTCTTTTTTGTCTAATTCAACACCTGCAGTTCCTTGTCTCTACATTCTTCTATGTCGATTATGTTTGATTAAAAAACTTCCACCAACACGATTTGATGTAACACAAATCAAAAGGAATGAGACGGTGAAAACAAACCGGCCAATTGTTATACTGGAAAGGGAAATGCGGCTAAACATGGGTTACCGCAGTGACACTCGATAGCGCTCGGATGGGCGGTTCGAAACTCGAGGCAGCAAACTGCGGGCCAGTTTTCTTTCGATTCTCATTAACCCAAATAATAAGAAAAGAGATGCTGTGATTGGGATAATGGCTCAGAATTTGCTGCAGCCAAACACACACACATACAGACACACACAGACACACAGAAATACAGGCGGAGGTCATCACATTACTTACTATCAGCAATTGTGCAACCCATCCGCAGTGTCTTTCAATCTTACTAACCTTCTATCCAGTTAGTTAACACACACACCTTGAAGGCGGAAACACTCAAAATCTTGCTGATTGTTTTAAAATAAGATGCCCGAGGGAAAATTTGCCAGCCTGATTTCGCTCCGGGTGACAATGTTGTTGCTAGTGAGATGAGCAGCGACTTGTGCGGAGTGCAGCTCAGATGGGTATTTTTAAATTTAGACCTGCCAGTGGCATTTGGCTCACCCCGATCAGCTGTTTGTCAAATCCACCCGCGATCAGCAATTCTGGGAGAGAGGGAGAGGACTGGGCGTTTGGAGTTGCCGGGACACCCAACACCACTCCGCTTATGTCCTGGGTTGTATCTGCTGGCACCCGCACAGTTAACAACCCAGCGCCGCTGGGGCGTTTACCCAGATAATTTCACCTTTAATGCTGTTATTGCACGGGCGAGTCGGGCCAAATGGTTTGTTTCCGCACTGCAAGACCCCCCCCCCCCCCCCTCCCCCTCTTCAAAGACTAATACAGCACGGAAACAGGCCCTTTCGCCCAACTTGTCCATGCCAACCAAAATGCCCCATCCACACTAGTCTCACCCGCCTGCGTGTGGTCCATAATCCTCTCATCCTTTCCTTTCCATGTAAACTGTTCAAATGTATTTTAAATGCTGTTATAGTACCTGCCTCAAAAATCAGATTCTGCTCTCCTTATCTGACTTTCCATCTCTAGTCCTTGTCATTTACTCCCCCCATCCCCCCCCCCCCCCCTTCACCTGTATCCACCCATCACTTGCCAGGCTTTGGCCCACCCTCGCCTCCCTTTTCCAGCTTTGTTCTCCCTGCTCCATCTGTCGGAAGAATGCTTGCACATTGTCTATATCTCTCCTTTCTGTGACTGTTCATGTCAAATGTCTCTTAAACATATTATAATTATTTCTATTATCTTCCCTGGCAGCCTGATCTTTTCCACCACCCTCTGTGTAAAAAAAACCTTTTCTCACACTTCTCCTTTAAGCTTTCTCCTTCTCATGTTAAATCTAGGCTCTCTAATATTTAATGTTTTCACTCTGAGAAAAAAGGTTCTGACTGTCTACCCCATCTATACTTTCATAATTTTATAATCTAGCAGGTTGTCCCACAGCCTCCAATACTTCCGTTCTCCCTATGACCATGTGGGTTTTCCCCGGGTGCTCCGGTTGCTTCCCACACTCCAAAGATGTACAGGTTTCCAGGCCGAGCCAGCACCGCCATTCAACATGATCATGGTTGATCATCCTAAATCAGTAGCCCGTTCCTGCTTTTTCCCCATATCCCTTAATTCCTTTAGCCCTAAGAGCTAAATCTAACTCTCTCTTGAAAACATCCAGTGAATTGACCTCCACTGCCTTCTGTGGCAGAGAATTCCACAGATTCACAACTCTGGCTGAAAAAGTTTTTCCTCATCTCAGTCCTAAATGGCCTTATTCTTAAACAGTGACCCCTGTTTTTGGATTCCCCCAACATTGGGAACATTTTTCCTGCACCTAGCCTGTCCAATCCCTTAAGAATTGTATGTTTCTATAGGATCCCCTCTCATCCTTCTAATTTCCAGTGAATATAAGCACAGTCAATCCATTCTTTCAAATGTCAGCCCCGCCATCCCGGGAAATAACCTGGTGAACCAACGCTGCACTCCTTCAATAGCGAGAATATCCTTCCTCAAATTAGAAGACCACAACTGCACACAGTACTCCAGATGTGGTCTCACCAGAGCCTACAACTGCAGTAGGACCTCCTTGCTCCTATACTCAAATCCTCTCGCTATGAAGGCCAACATGCCATTTGTTTTCTTCACTGCCTGCTGTATCTGCATGCTTACTTTCAGTGACTGATGTACAAGGATACCCAGGTCTCGCTGTACCTCCCCTTTTCCTAATCTGACACCATTCAGGTAATAATCAGTCTTTTTGTTCTTACCACCTAAGTGGACAACCTCATATTTATCCACATTATACTGCATCTTCCATGTATCTGCCCACTCACCCAACCTATCCAAGTCACCCTGCAGCCTCATAGCATCCTCGCAGCGCACACTGCCACCCAGCTTTGTGTCATTAGCAAACTTGGAAATGTTACATTTAATTCCTTCATCTAAATTGTTAATAATTGCGACACCCCATTGGCACTGCCTGCCATTCTGAAAAGGACCCATTAATTCCTATTCTTTGCTTCCTGTCTGCCAACCAGTTCTCTATCCATGTCAATACCCTACCCCCAATACCATGTGCTCTAATTTTGCACACTATTCTCTTGTGTGGGACCTTGTCAAAGGCTTTCTGAAAGTCCAGATACACCACATCCACTGGCTCCCCCTTATCCATTCTACTTGTTACATCCTCGAAATATTCTAGAAGATTAGTCAAGCATTATTTCCCTTTCATAAATCCATGCTGACAGTCACTGCTTTCCAAATGCGCTGCTATTACATCTTTAATAATCGACTCAAGCATCTTCCCCACTACCGATGTTAGGCTAATTGGTCTATAATTCCCTGTTTTCTCTCTCCCTCCTTTCTTAAAAAGTGGGGTCACATTAGCTTACCTTCCAGTCCTTTGTAAATCCAGATGCTCTGTAGAAAGGTGACTGAAGGAAACCCACGCAGTCACAGAGAAAACGAGGAAACACATACCAGAAGCCAGAATCAAATCCTATAGGTTGGAGCTGTGAGTCATTGACTTAACCTGCTGTGCCACTAAGCTGTCTAATTTCCAAATAGGTATTATTCATGAGGTACAATACAGGTTTATATATGTGCCTACACACCCTTTGACATGACAACATTTCAAGCTCTATAGCTCTATTGCATGGAATGAGTATGAAGTCATTTTCCTCTTTTTAAACTTATGTCTGAGAGTAAGCAGCAAACTTTACGTCCTCATGAATGTTAAAAGCTTTAAACAAAACCTCCCGAACAATAAGATTTGAGATGCCGGTCACGCATTAAGTAGAATGCTCCTCATTTACATCTAAATCATTGACACCCAGACTGCGGTCTCAATGCTTTGGTCTGTTTGGGGGAGAGTTCTCCTGAAGTGGAGGCTTGTACGCTCTACCTTTCTCACTTTTGACCCCCACCTCCCACCAGGAGAAATAGAATACAGTGATGCATCTCCAATTCCAATGGTTCAATTGTCAATGGTGCTTTTATTATCGCATGTGCCAAGTGCCAACACAGTGAAATACATTTCCTTACAAACAGTCCAGTAGAATATTGCCAAACTCCTGATCCCCAATTAGCAAGTGTACAGAAATAGTCTACTCAGCCCGCCTACAAGAGGTGCGGTGTTTTGGCGCCAATTTTCAAAGTCCACGCTTTAGTTTTATGAGTGGTGCCTGTTCCAGGCAAATCCTAGGCTACTGCAGTTCTCCAGCCGTCTCCTTCCTTTGACACCACGTCTCTGTCCTGACCTCGCCCATCCACTTTTGTTACCCAGGGGTACGTCCCACAGCCAATCTCGAGGGCACGGTTGGCCAGACTCCAGCTCCCTCTCCTCTCTTACCGGCCTCGCTCCCCGCCCGTCATCGCTAGCTCCATCCATCCGATCTCTGGTCTTAGGCGGAGGAACAGGTGCTGGCACGGCAGCCTCCCCCTTCCAGGCTGGCACTCAGCTGGGTCCAACGAGGAGGGGACCGGCGCGGTGATTTTCTCCTGCAGGCCGCAATCCGCCGGGACGTCCGTTCGGCCGCTGGGGACTGACTCCCCCTGAAGGCGCAACCAAATGGACCATGACTTAGACTTCAGTGACCAGCTCAGTGAGCTCTCTTTGAAGCCACGTATCCAATAGTTGTTTTGTTTCTTTCTCTACTTAATCCAAAATTAGGTTTGCCATCATTAGAATCAGAATCAGAATAGCCTTTAATGTCATCCAAAAAACATGTATTTTGGACGAAATTCCATTACCCACAGTCTACAATAAGAAGCAATAAAAATAAAGCAATAACACACACAATCACAAAACCAACACAAAACAAAAAAACATCCATCACAGTGAGTCTCGTCCAATCACCTCCTCACTGTGATGGAAGGCCAGAATGTCTTTCTCTTCCCTTCCCTCTTCCCTCTTCCCTTTCCTCTTCTCCCGCGGTGAGGCTGTTGAAATTGCCACGTAGGGGCGGTCGGGGCTCCCGACATTGAAGCCCCAGCTGGGCGGAGAAAATCCCGCGTACGGTGAAGGTCCGCAGCGGGCCGACCCAAGCCCCGCGATTCGGGATGGGCGAAGACGCTGCCACAGCCGGAGCTCCCGAAGTCGACCCCCACCCAAGGACCTGCGAGCTTCAGATGTCCACAGGGCCCGCGGTCCATGGCCGGAGCCTCCGGATCCTCCGAAGGCGAGTCGCAGCCGCACTCGCAGTGCCACCACAGCCTCCCAAGGCAGCCAGCTCCGCAGGTGGTGAGTACAGTCCACGGGCTCTGCGAACCAGAGCCCATGTGGTCCCAGCTGGAGGCCGCCAGCTCCAGGAGCATGGCCGATGGTAGGCCGCAGCGGGAACGGAAATACGACCCAGAAAAAGGTCACGTCTCCGTTTGGAAGAGACTTCGTAGGGAATTTATTAAAGTCCCCCCACACATAGCACACAACCACAAAAAACACTACATCACATCCAAACACTACAATTAAGACAAAAAAACAAAAAAAACACAAAAGACAAACGGACTGCAGGCGAGCCGCAGCTGCTGCGCAGTGCTGCCACTTCCTGTAGGACCTAATGAATAATGAAAGGCCTAAATCGAGTGGATATGGAGAGGATGGAGCCATGCAGCATCTCTGGAGAAAAGGAACAGGCCATGCAGCATCCTTGGAGAGAAGGAATGGGTGATGTTTCAGGTCGAGACCCTTTTTCGGACTGATGTCAGAAGAGTGGGCGGTACAGAGATAAAATGTAGTTGGAGACATTCAGACTGGTAGGAGAAGTGGGAGGGGGGAGGTGATGCAGAGAGAGGGAAAGCAAGGGCTACTTGAAGTTAGAGAAGTCAATGTTCATGCCACTGGTAAGCTACCCAAGCGAAATATGAGGTGCTGTCCCTCCAATTTGTGCTGGGCCTCATTCTGACAATGGAGAAGGCCCAAGACAGAAAGGTCAATGTGGGAATGGGAGGGGGAGTTAAAGTGTTGAGCAACCAAGGTATCAGGTAGGTTTAGGCGCACTGAGCGGAGGTGTTCAGTGAAATGATCGCCAAGCCTGCTCTTGGTCTCGCCAAGATACAGGAGTCTACACCTGGAACAGCGGATACAGTAGATGAAGTTGGAGGAGGTGAACCTCTGCCTCACCTGAAAAGACTGCGGGATCCTTGGACAGAGTCAAGGGGGGAGATATAGGGACAGGTGTTGCATCTCCTGTGGTTGCAGGGGAAAGTACCTAGGGGAGGGGGTGGTTTGGGTGGGAAGGGATGAGTTGACTAGGGAGTTACATAGGGAACGGTTTTTGAGGAAAGCAGAAAGGGGTGAAGATGGGAAGATGTAGTGGATCCTGTTGGATGTGGCAAGGTGTAGTGGATCCTGTTGGAGGTGGAAAAAATGTCGGAGGATTATGTCCTGTATGCGACGGCTGATGGGGAGGAAGGTGAGGACAAGGGGGACTCTGTCCTTGTTACGAATGGGGGGAGGGGAAGCACGAGCGGAGCTACAGGATATCGAGGAGACCCTAGTAAGAGCCTCATCTATAAAGGAAGAGGGCAACCCCCATTTCCTAAAGAGTGAGGACATCTCCGATGACCTGGTATGGAACAAGTCATCCTGGGCACAGATGCAGCGTAGACGGAGGAATTGGGAGTAGGAGATAGTCTTTACTGGAAGCAGGGTGGGAAGAAGTGTAGTCTGGATAGCTATGGGAGTCAGTGGGTTTGTAGTAGATGACAGTCGATAGTCCATCTCCTGTGATGGAGACGGCGAGATCAGTCTGAAGAAGGGTCTCGACCCGAAACGTCACCCATTCCTTCTCTCTCTCGAGATGCTGCCCGACCTGCTGAGTTACTCCAGCACTTTGTGAGATCTAGAAATGGTAGGGAGATGGTCCAAGTGAATTTGAGTGCAGAATGGAAATTAGTCGTGAAGTTGATGAAGTCAGTGAGTTCTGCATGTGTGCAGGAGGTAGCACCGATGCAGTTGTCAATGTAGCAGAGGTGGAGTTCGGGGATAGGGCCAGTGTATGCCTGGAACAGTGATTACTCAATGTACCCTACAAAGACGCAAGCATAGCTGGGGCCCATGCGAGTGCCCATTGCTACGGCTTGGATTTGGAGGAAGTGGAAGGAGTCGAAAGAGAAGTTGTTAAGGGTTAGGACCAGCTCTCCTAGGCGGAGGAGAGTGTTTGTGGATGGAAATTGGCTGGTTCTGCGGTTGAGGAAAAACCAGAGGGCTTTAAGACCTTCCTGGTGGGGGATGGAGGTGTAGAGTGACTGGACATCCATAGTAAAGATGAGGGAGTGGGGGCCTGGAAAACAGAAGTTATTGAAGAGACAAAGGGTGTGTGAAGTGTCTTGGATATGGGAATGGAGAAATTGGACCAGGGGGGATAGAATGGAGTCGAGGTGTGTGGAAATGAATTCAGTGATGGACTTCTTCAGACTGGAGACGGGTTCCAACCCAAAACGTCACCTATTCCTTTCCTCCAGAGATGCTGCCTAACCCACTGTTACTCCAGTATTTTGTGTCTATTTTTGTTATAAACTAGCAGCTGCAGTTCCCCACTTGATTGCCTCTTTGGTCGCTAATTGACAGTATTGTTTCCCTAGTTATCCTCTCACCCTTTACACGCTTTTAAAATGGTTCAGGATTTTCCATAAATATGGCTGCCAGAGCCATTTTGTGCCCTCTTTTCACTTATGTTTTTAAATATTTTGCACATTTTCTGTACTCCTGTAAGGCCTCACTGGTTTTCAGTTCTCATGTGCTATCTTGTTCTTCCTTGTCCAGTTCCCTGGCATTCAGGTTTCTTGATTCCTTGGCCTGATCATTAATTATTGCTCAAGCTCTTTGGTGCTGCAATCTCACTATCATATTTTTTGAATGCTTCCCAGTGTGCAGCCTGTAGAGAGCGGTAAATCTGTTACAGAAGGTTGTGGAGATCAAACGATGGATGAAAAAGATAGATGGCCCAGTCCATCATGGTTACAGCTACCATTGAAAGCGTCGACATGAAATTATGCTTCAAAAAGACAGCATCTATCATTGTGGATCCCCACCATCTGGGGCCGTGCCCTCTTATCACTGCTACTGTACAGTAGCCTGAAATCCCACACCACTTAGTTGAGGAACGGCTACTTTTCTACACCCATCATGTTCTTGAACAACCTTAATCCTACTTCAGCATTGGTACATTATGAACCAGCTTTTGCACAATAATTTCTAATTGTGTTTTGCACTAATATCTGGTCTGTGCATAACTGTTTTCTTTTCACTGCCTTGTAGAAGTTACATTTTGTGTGTTGTCTGAGTTTATGTGCTGTGATGCTGTTGCAAGATTTGCAGTGTATCTGTACCTCACTGCACCCGTCCACATGACAATACGCTTGACTTGACTTGGATTTCTCAAAACTAAAGAAGTCAAAGTGCATGGGAAAGGGCAGGAACATAGTATAGAGACAGAATCATAGAGTCATACAGTGTGGAAACAGGCTTTCCCATGCTGACAAACATACCCCATCTACACCAGTCCCACCTCCTGCGTTTGGCCCATATCAGTCGAAAACTATCCTATCCATGTACATGTCCAAAGGTTTTTTAAACGTTTTGATAGTACCTGCCTCAACTACCTCCCCAGGCAGCTCATTTCATACATGCGCCACCCTTCGTGTAAGATCCTACTAAATTGTGAAAGGCCCAAATGATCTACTATTTTCTATCTTTTTGCTTAATCCTCTAGTTTTTTTAAATTATTAAGCTCTAGTTTTTTTAAATTATTCAATTTTTCACAATAACAATGTATTTTTTTCCCCACAGAATAGTCAAGGGAGCATTCTTTTTCATCCTGATTCCCTTGACATTGATCAGGTTCCCAATACACCTGCTACACACCACCCAGACTCTGTTTCCTGCACACTGCTGCTTTCTCAACAAGTCTTATTCTCTAAGCACAGTATTGGCAATGACCTGCACAATCAGAGGCACCGTGAAATTATTTTCTTACATACAGTCCAGTAAAACATTGCCACACTGAAGCATTGGGTAAAAGGTATAGAAGTGTGAAAACGCACGGCTCCAGATTCAGGGACAGTTTCTTCCCAGCTGTTATCAGGCAGCTGAATCATGTTACCTCAACCAGAGAGCAGTCCTGAACTACTATCTACCTCATCGGGGACCCTCGGACTATCTTTGATCAGACTTTACTGGCTTTATCTTGCACTAAATGTTATTCCCTATCATGTATCTGTACACTGTGAATGGCTCGATTGTAAACATGTATTGTCCTTCTACTGGCTGGTTAGCATGCAACAGAAGCTTTTCACTGTACCTTGGTACACATAATAATAAACTGAACTAAAATAAACTACTAATCCACCTGGCTCCAGTAAATATCCCTTCACCCGTCAAAGAACTTCCTTCTGTTCTCAAAGAGGCACTTGAGGCTAGATTCTGATGGTCTTTGGCTGTGCTCATCGAATTTAACATCCTGTTCCCATTTAATATCTGTCCTTAAGCAATTTTAAACATACTGTCAGGCTGCTTTGTAGTTAATTAAAGATAGACACAAAGAGCAGCAGGCCGATACACACCCGGTGAGCAGCAGTATGTATAAACAAAGAATTTCACTGCACCTAGCTGGGTACAAGTGACAATAAAGTATCATCACAAGTACTGCAATAACTCAGCGGGTCAGACAGCATCTCTGGAGAAAAAAGGATAGGTGACATTAAACTTTAGAGATACAGTGGGGAAACAGGCCCTTCGGCCCACCGAGTCTATATTGACCAGCGATCACCCCATACACTAGCACCATCTTACACACTAGGAATAATTGACCATTTTTACCTAAACCAATTAACCAACCAACCTGTATGTCTTTGGAGTGTGGGAAGAAACCGGAGAAAACCCACGGGATCACAGGGAGAAAGTACAAACGCCACAGTCAGAATCGAACCTGGGTCTCTGGCACTGTAAGATAGCAACTCTACTGCTGGATCTTGCTGATTGACTGAAGAAACTTGAGGACATTCTTGGAAAAAGCTGATGATTTTTTCTGACTTTACCGTATCCTAGTCTGCATTGGATTCTGTGGAAGGGATCCAGGCTCCCCTGTGGGAAATGCACTACCTCAAACCCCTCTTGGAGCCCCTCCCAGCTGCTGTGATTCTATAAACGAGGCTGTTACATTCTCAAGGCAGCACCCAGACATCTGTCTCAAACATTTCAGAGGTGATGATGAGGAGAAACCCGACTCGCGAGAAATCTCTTAGTATAACTCCATATTTTGAATGCAGGACTTTGCAGCTGCTTTTTTTACCCGTTGCTTCAGCAGCGTGAATGTTTGTCAATTTTCAATCAAACAAATCAATGCCATAATTAGGTCTGTTGCTAAGATTTTGGCCATTAAGGAATCGGCTCATGTTGGACAGAGGATTTACAGATGGCAGTGCGCGGGAGAGGGACTGAACTCGGGCATGCGCGGGTGAGGGACGGAACTCGGGCATGCGTGGGTGAGCGACGGAACTCGGGCATGCGCGGGTGAGCGACGGGGCCTGTATTCGGTTAATGATTAAAGAGAGTGTTTACGCAATGCCTGGACCTCTACAGTGGAGACCCCCCGAGCAGAAATACAGTGATTTCGAGCGGGAGCTCCTCGCGCTCTACCTGGCCATCCGCCATTTCTGCTACTTCCTCGAGGGCAGGGATTTCACAGCTTTCACCGACCACAAGCCACTCACGTTTGCCTTTGCCAAGGTGTCTGATCCCTGGTCATCCCGGCAGCAGCGTCACTTGGCCTACATCTCCAAGTACACGACTTGCGTCCAGCACATCGCAGGCAAGTGCAACCGGGTCGTAGATGCGTTGTCCCGCACCGCCATCAATGCCATCCACGCTTTGGCCCCAGGTGCCGACTACACGGCCGTGGCAGCCGCCCAGCGAGAGGATGAGGAGATGCTAACCTACCGCACTGCCATCTCAGGCCTGCTGTTGGAGGATGTGCGATTCGGGCCCGCTGACACCACGCTCCTTTGCCACGTGTCTACCGGACAGCCAAGACACATCAATCCCACAGCCTGTCGCTGCCGGATGTTCGACATGGTTCATGGTTTGGCTCACCCTTCCATCCGGACAACAAAGGCACTGGTGGCAGCCAAGTTCATGTGGCACAGGTTGCGCAAACAGGTCGGCAACTGGGCCAGGGCGTGCATCCCCTCAAAGATTCAGCAACACATCAAGGCACCGCTGCAGAATTTCGCCCTGACACACCGACGTTTCGAACACATCCACGTCGACATCGTTGGACCGCTGCCTCCATCCAGAGGTGTCACGCACCTAATCACCAACGTGGACAGATTTACGAGATGGCCGGAAGCCGTCCCACTCTCGGATACCTCCACTGCGACGTGTGCACATGCCTTCACTGCCCACTGGATTGCCTACATTGGCTTGCCGGTGGACATCTACGACAGAGATGCGCAGTTCACCTCTGAGTTGTGGTCAGCAATGGCCCAGCTGCTTGGCACTAAGCTGATCCACACTACGGCCTACCACCCGCAAGCAAACAGCCTCGTGGAGCGTTTTCACCGGCACCTAGTGGCATCCCTAGAGGCACGGCTCACAGGCCCGGACTGGATGGACGAGTTGCTGTGGGTCCTGCTGGGGATACGCACTGCCCCGAAGGAGGACCTGGCAATTTCCTTGGTCGAGCTGGTGTACGGCGCCCCGCTTATGGTCCCAAGGGACGTCATCCCGGCGGCACGTGGACATTAGGAACCGGCCACGACCATGGTGACGCACCTCCATGAGAAGGTGGGCACGCTCTCTCCAGTCCCAAAGTCCCGTCACGGACCCACCACCTCGTACGTCCCACCCGCCCTCCAGGACTGCCAGTACGTCTTCCTTCGCCGCGATTCCCACCGTATGCCACTGCAAAGGCCTTACGAGGGACCCTTCCAGGTACTGCAACAAGGCACCACGACTTTCATCATCGACATGGGCGGCAAGCACGACTGTCTCCGTGGACCGTCTTAAGCCGGCGCACTTGGACATTGACCAACCAGTGCAGGTGGCACAACCCTGCCGCAAAGGGCGTCCACCGTCACGACCACACGCGCCCTCAACTCTGCCAGCTGCGACCCTGAACACAGGAGACACGTACACGCGATCATGCCGCCTCACTCGTCAGCCTAACCGCCTCCATTGCTCCGGTTCTGGGGGGGGGGGGGGGGGGTCATGTGGCGGGCCAAACCACTTTGGTATTGAACCGTTGTTTGTCGGGCTCGAACTTTCGCATGGACTGGGCGTGATCTGGGCCGACCAATCACGCGGTCCGGGGGGCGGGCCGTCGTGTGCCAGGAGAACAAAGGATTTGGTAGCAGGGATTTGAACTCGGGCACGCACGGGTGAGTGACAGGGGTTGTATTCGGTTAATGATTAAACAAAGTGTTTACACAACGCCTGGACCTCTATATTACAATATTTTCATCAATCTTAAATAATGGAGTGACTTTGTTAACTACTGAACTTTTAAAATGAAAGTAACATCACTAAAACATCTCAATTTATTTTCCGTTTTTCTAACTTGGGATTGGAAACCATCAAATCATCAAGACTTGTCCATCTTCAATCTCATCATTTTCTTCATTGCTATTTTTCAAACATAGTTAGACTTGTAACTTCCTCCCTTTGAGTTATTATTCATCTACAGGCATTTTGCATCTTGAAAAAGGAAGCAAGTTGCGTGAAAACATCCCGTTCCATTGTACAAAGACATATTTATTTCCAAACGAGGTTAGCATGTTTGCACATTTACTTTCAAAAAGTTACCTGTATTCTTTCTGAATGTATGAGTCTTCACTGAGATGAAGGGAAGTGATGTTGGGAAAATGATTTTCTCCTGCCATTTGGACCAGAACAAAATGGACCACATATCAATCAGAGCTCCCCAGGCAATGTATCTCCTGGCAACGCAAGGAGGAGTGTCCATGTATAATGCAGTCCAACCTTGCGCCATGAGGAATGAGGCTACTGAATTAGTGCCAACCCACTCTTACCAGGTTTGCTCTGTAAGCTGCTCTGTAGACTTCAGACTTTAGAGATACAGTGCCAAATCAGGCCCTTCGGCCCACTGAGCCCGCACCGACCAGTGATCACCCCATAAACTAACACTATCATACGCACTAGGAACAATTTACTATTTTTACCCAAGCTAATTAACCTACAAACCTAGAAGGTAAGTGCAGAGATTGGTGTCAACGCTCCTCGGAAACTTTTTTTTAAACAAGTTCTGTATGTGAAAACTGTGTTGGAAATAATTAGGCTTTTAATCTGAGATCGCTCTGAGAGCATAAATCTGCTGGTCTCTTCCGTCTTGACGAAATATGAAAACATATATATTCTATATTTAAAATGTACTTTCCTCAGTGTAGAACAAGTAAAGTGTACAATATGCACATGAGATTGCACGCAAGCTGATTAATGAGGCTTTGAGTTAACTTTAACAATAATTCCACTGTCAGTTCAAAAGCTACTGTTCTTACGAACCATTGTGCCAGCCTCTGCTAATGCCAGTCTGTGCTTTTCATTGTTCAAAGCTTTTCTTATGCCTCTGGTATGACCGATTAACACTTGGAAAAAGCTTTCGGCTGAAGGGTAAAACAAAAACATTGCAAGTCATTGTGGAGACAGTCCACTACTGTGATGGGGTAGGGAACCGCAGATGATTTGAGTAGCACGCCTCATTTGTCACCCTGCATTGATCTGCTCAAGTCATTTGAGATATAAAAGACAGGAGCCAGGCAAATAGCCAATTAACCCAGTCTGGTTTGCAACAGTTCAAGCTAACGTACGATGAAAAATACAAACAGAAACTGTCAGAGATACTCAGAGAATAGACGCAAAGTGCTGGAGGAATTCAGTGGGCCAGGCAGCATCTCTGGAGAAAAGAAATGGGTGACGTTTTGGGTCAGGAGCCTTCTTCTGACCCCATCCTTTTTCTCCGGAGACGCTGCCTGAGCTGCTGAGTTACTCCAGCCCTTTGTGTCTATTTTCGGTATAAACCAGCATCTGCAGCTCCTTTCTACACAGAGATACTCAGCAGTCAGGTTGATTTCAGAGTTCCAGCATCTGCACGCCTTGTTTCTCAGTGACATGCTCCTGAGCTGGCTTATTTTCTTTCCTCTTTTGATTGTTTGTTCTCCAAATGCTAGATATTTTAGATACCTCCACACCAAACTCAAGGAACATTGTTCTGGCTGAAGTAGTGGATTTAATTATTTTCCTTGTGCTGTCGAAGAGCTTGTAGGAAGACCTGCTTCACTTGGCTCAGCATGTCATGGTACAATTTCAGGTCTTCTTCTTTGGCTTGTAAGCTGCTTTGCAAACCCATCTTTAAGGCCTCGTTTTCGTCCATCTGTATGGTGAGTCTGAAATCAAACAGATGCCACAGTTTTAAGTTGGTGGATTCATTTGAAAGCATTATTTTGTACAGATAACACTGGTGCTCCACAAGGATGCTTTCTCAGCCCCCATCTTATACACCCACAACTGTGCAGCCAATTACAAATCCAACTCAATTTACAAATTTGTGGACAACACCAATAATGTGGCAAGATATCAAATAATGGCGATACAGAGTACAAGAAGGGGATTAAGAACCTCGTAACCCAGTGTCAAGACGACAACTTTTCTCTCAATGTCAGCAAAACAAAGCAGATAGTAATCGACTTCAGGAAGTGAAGCAGTACACATACCCCAGTCTACATTGATGGTACTGAAGTAGAGATGGTTGAAAGCTTCAGACTCCTAGGAATAAATATCACCTTCTCCTGGACTAAGCATATTGAAACAATGGTCAAGAAAACACACCAATGCCTCTACTTCCTTAGACGGCTCAGGAAGTTTGGTGTATCCTTGACAACTCGCACCAACTTCTACAGATGCACCGTAGAAAGCATTTTATCAGGATGCATCACAGCATGGTTTGCGAAAAGCTCCATCCAAGACCGCAGGAAATTGTGGAGAATTGTGGACGCAGCCCAGACCATCACACAAACTAACCTCCCTTCCATTGACTCCATTTACACTTCATGCAGCTTCAGCAAGGCAACCAGCATAATCAAAAACAAGTCTCACCACGGTCACTTCCTCTTCTCCCCTCTCCCATCAGGCAAGAGGTACAGAAGTGTGAAAATGCACACCTCCAGATTCAGGGACAGTTTCATTTGGCAACTGAACCATACAACCAACAACTAGAGAGCGGTCCTGAGCTATTATCTATCTTATTGGAGATACTCGGATCATCTTTAATCAAACTTTACTGGACTTTATCTTACACTGTGCATTATTTTCTTGATCCTGTATATGTACACTGTGGACAGCTCGATTATAGTCTTTACACTGACTGGATAGCACACAACAAAAACCTTTTAACTGTACCTCGGTACACATGACAATAAACGAAACTAAACTAAATATTCCCATCAACCCTGCCCCAGATTCTACCACTCAGCCACATACAAGGGGTAATTTTATTTAAACTCACAACCCTTTGTGGAGTATTTGGGATGTGGAAAAAAACCAGAGTATCCAAAGGAAACCCGCGCAATAACAGGAAGAACGGGGAAACTCCAGACAGCACTAAAAGTCGGGGTTAAGCTAGGTGACTGGAACTGTGAGGCAACAATGCCACTGTTCCAGTCATTATGTACTGAGTAGGTGCCAGTGCCTACTTTGTACTACAGATGTACTGTAGAAAGTCTACTGATGGATCGCGTAAAGGCCTGGTATGGTATTTCCAAAGCATAGGAACACAAGACGCTGTAGAGAGTGGTGGACCCAGCTTAGCCCATCATGAGCACAGCCCTTCTCGCCACCTCCAACGGGATCCCACTACTGGCCAGATCTTCCCATTTCCACACCTTTCTGCTTTCCGCAGAGATCGTTCCCTCCGAAACTCCCTGGTCAACTCGCCCCTTCCCACCCAAACCACCCCCTCCCCAGGTACTTTCCCCTGCAACTGCAGGAGATGCAACATCTGTCCCTTTACCTCCCTCCTCGACTCCATCCAAGAACCCAAACAGTCTTTCCAGGTGAGGCAGAGGTTCACCTGCACCTCCTCCAACCTCATCTACTGTATCCGTTGTTCCAGGTGTCAACTTCTCTACATTGGCGAAACCAAGCGCAGGCTAGGCGATCGTTTCGCTGAACACCTCCGCTC
This sequence comes from Rhinoraja longicauda, assembly GCF_053455715.1. NCBI lineage: Eukaryota > Metazoa > Chordata > Chondrichthyes > Rajiformes > Arhynchobatidae > Rhinoraja > Rhinoraja longicauda. The sequence continues at coordinate 91,665,754 of NC_135954.1, forward strand.
AGTCCGTCTTAACCTACTTGATCTCCCGGTGGCTCAGCACTTCAACTCCCCCCTCCCATTCCCAATCTGACCTTTTTGTCCTGGGCCTCCTCCATTGTCAGAGTGAGGCCCAGCACAAATTGGAGGAACAGCACCTCATATTTTGCTTGGGTAGTTTACACCCCAGCGGTATGAACATTGACTTCTCTAACTTCAGATAGTCCCTGCTTTCCCTCTCCATCCCCTTCCCCTTCCCAGTTCTCCCACTAGTCTTCCTGTCTCAGGCTATATTCTATCTTTGTCCCGCCCCCTCCCCTGACATCAGTCTGAAGAAGGGTCTCGACCCGAAACATCACCCATTCCTCCTCTCCCAAGATGCTGCCTGACCTGCTGAGTTACTCCAGCAGTTTGTGTCTACCACCGTCGAAAACATCTACATTAGGTGTTATGTCAGGAAGGTGGCATTTATCTTCATGGATCCCCACTATTCGGGTCATGCTCTCTTCTCTGCCACAGAAGCCTGAAGTCCCACACTACCAGGTGCAGGAACAGCTACTTTCCTACAACCATCAGGTTCTTGAACTGACCTGCACAACTCTAATCCTATCTTGACAATGGAACACCATGGAACACTTCTTGCACTATCATGGTCTTGTTTTTTTTTTTCTAATTGAGTTTTGCACTACTGTCTTGTTCTTTGCAGACTTTTTTTCTTTTTTACTGACTTGCAAATTTTATTTGCGATTTATGTATTATTTATGTGTATTTATATTTTGGTCTGCTGTATGAGTCTAGATGCATGTGATGCTGTTACAAGCAAAACTTTCATTGGACCTATACTTCACCGGATTTTGTGCCTATGATAATCATCAGCAATGGCTGCCTCGCCAACAGTCTGTCTGTCGTTTCTTCTGTTTTTGTTATTTTATGTATGTTTAAAAAGTATGTTTTAGTGTTCCTTGGGTTGTTTTATGTGGGGGGTGGGGGGGGAGTTGGGGGGAAACTTTTTTTCAATCTCTTACCTCGACGGAGATGCGATTTTTTCCCATACCGTATCTCCGTCCCCACTGCGGCCTAACATCGAGGAATTGGCAGCCTTTCTTGGAGACTGGCCCGGTGCTTCATGCCGCGGGCACGGTGCGGACTTTAACATCACGGAGCTGCGATCCCTTTGCCTGGGATCGACTGTGGAGAGCTCCAACCGCTGGGCCTGTGGACTTTAACATTATGAAGTCCGCGGTCTCTGGTAAGAAGAGGCCAACACAGGAGCTCCATGCCACAGAGAGAGTTTCAACCGCCCCGACATGGGAGTTTTGATCATCCCGACACGAGGGCTTCGGACCATCGGCTGCGGGGGCTTTGATCGAGGGCCCCAACTGCGGATGGATGGTTCAACAGCCTTGACCGCAGGAGAACAAAGAAGAAGATGATTGAACTTTATAACCTACCATCACAGTGAGGAATGTGGAATCCCATATGGTGGATGTTTATGTCAAATTTTATTCTATGTGACTGCGTGTCTTGTTGCCTTTCACTTAGTATGGCTGTATGGTAATTCAAATTTCATTGTACCTTAATTGGTACATATGACAATAAATTGTTCTTGAAATCTTGAATCATTCATTCTATCATTCCATTTGCTGGGTATTAGCCAAATCTCAGTAGCAGCCTACATCCTGTGTGTGATTATTGCTTGGCTCCATCAAGGTATCAGGCAACCGAAACTCGCATTCGTCCATGAGTTTCTATCAGTACGACCAGATCAAAGATTTGAAGGGCTAAACTTCCACCCTAAAACAAATCACCAGAACAGTTCAAAGCATCAGGCACTGCAATTGAAAACATCTATCACTAATCTTCAAATCGCACAAAATCCCTTTTGTTGATCCAGTGATGGAACGCTTGCCCTTTGCTGAGTGCCGTACTGCATAAAATGAAATGATGCGGTCGGTCCTGTGCTATTCTTATTGGTAGATTTTGATAAAATACTTGTTTTAATTGTTTTGTACATTGGTGCAATATATAATTTGTTGTTTAAACAAGTTTAAACAACAAATTATATATTGAACCAATTTTTTAAAAAGTAAATATAATATACAGTTCTGGCTTTAGAATGGGTTGTTGGTTAATGTAGAGTTAAGGGCAACTGCAGAGCCGAGTCGGGTTCTTTTATTAACTTCTAAACCAGCGGTCTCCAAACTGTGGCCTGCGGGCCACATCCAGCCTGCCACGAGATTTTATCCGGCCCGCAGCAAGCACGTTCCGTGGTAGCGTGGGAACTTTTTTTTTTTTAGCGGCCGATGTGAATGGTGGTTTATGGTCACGTGTGCACTGCACAGTGGAATTATTTTAGCGCCGATCACACATGCACAAGTCACCACCATATTTGGCGGCGTTTACAAAATGACCAAAGTTGGGTCCGCGCACTAGATGTACTGGAGTGGTGCTGATCCAGGTGAGCCCCAGGCTGCTGCAAGGCCTCCATCGCCCTCGATTGGCTCGGCCGTTCGATCGACGTCCCTCTCCTCGCCCGACCAACCGCCTCTGTGTCCCGGGGGAAACGCCTTCTGCAGCCGACCTTGCAGGCGCTGGAGGCATCTCAGCTGCTAGGCGGCCTCGGCGGACCGTTCCGGTACCTTTGGACTCCTCTCAGAGGCTGTGACCTCTGTTAGTCCGCCAAAACGGAATACCTCGAAAGGCTCTGGAACCGAATCCTGGAAAATCAGTGGTGTATCTGTACTATTTAAAAACAACTGCATTTAGTATGTACCTAATCACGTGTAACATCGAAATAAGTAAAAAAACATCTAATTGTTCTGACATAGCCACCATGCAAAAGGATTAAAACACCCCAAGAGAACAGGGCAGATCAGCAAGAATGAAGCATCTTATAGTCAGCCACTGGCAGCCAGGGATCTCTCACATCGATTTTCTGACGCCGTCCAACATGACAATGGGACAGGGGGTTCACTATCCATCCACATCTCTTGATTGCAACTCACTTGATTTGTGAATTAGAGATATGGAAATATGCCTCATCACTTTTAATACTATTGTTGAAAAAAAAGTGTCAAACAAATCTTAAAATTGTAAGATATATTTCCTGCATGAATTAAATCATTTCAACAATGCACAATGCCTTCATGCATAGACCTTAAGTGAAGACTTTAACGTAACCATTTTTCTGCTGCTTAGGTTTTCCAGATGCTGCTTAGGTTTTCCAGCATTTTCCATTTTCTGTTTATATCCGGTCAGTTCAATTTTTTGCATCCAACTTGTTTAAGACTATAGACTTTAGAGATACACCGCGGAAACAAGCCCTTTGGCCCAACAAGTCCGCGCGACCCACATACTAACACTATCCTACACACTAGGGACAATTTACACCTTAAAAAAAGTCAATTAACCTACCAATCTGTACATCTTTGGAGTGTGGGAGGAAATCCTCTGGTGCTGTGAGGCAGCAGCTCCATCAGCTCGGGTCCTGTCTGAGCAGAGTTTGCACGTTCTCTCTGTGACCAGGTTTCCTCCTGCTGCTCCGGCTTCCTCCCACAACCCGGAGAAAACCCATGTGGTCATAGAGAGAACATACAAACAGCCAGCACGCGTGGTCATGATTGAACCCGGGTCTCTGGACTGTAATGCAGCAGCTCCACTGCTACGCCACTGTGCTGCCTCTAAGTCTCGTTTGCCAGGCAGGTAATCATGGTTTGGCCGCCACCAAATCATTAATAACTCATTGCACAACCGAGAAGCTTAATGTGGAAGTAACTGCTGCCATTAAGTCATTTTGACTCTTAAAAGTTAAACAACTTCTTACCTTATATTCAGTTCTTCCAGTTGTGTCTCCAAACTTAAGGCCGAAGATTTCCCTGGAGACAGGTCACCACTGCCACACAGATGGCTGGTATTGATGGACAAACCTTTATTTAGTGAAACAGAGCTGTATGAGTTTTAGTTTTTAGAATCATAGGCAACATTTCACAGATCATCTGTTAGTCGTGCTCACAGAGATTTAAAAAAATCAATACAAAACTACATAAATTACATCTATGCTCAAGGCAAAACCATTATTTTAATATGGGGTCCTGACCTTCATAGGCTTGGGCATTGAATATAAGAGTAGTGAGGTAATGGTCCAACTTTACACAACATTAATTAGACTTTATACAACATCGGCGGGGGCAGCTGGTAGAGTCGCTGCCTCACAGCACCAGAGACCCGGGTTCGATCCTCTGGTGCTGTGAGGCAGCAGCTCTACCAGCTCGGGTCCTGTCTGTGCAGAGTTTGCACATTCTCTCTGTGACCGGATTTCCTGCCGCTGCTCCGGTTTCCTCTCACATCCCAAAGACGTGCAGTTTTGGGGGTTAGCATATAAGAAAGTTGTAGAGGAGCACTTGAAACGATTAGACATAGAAGGCTACAGGCCAATTGTTGGAAGATGGGATTAATATAGATGGGAGCCAATTAATCAGCATGGAGGTTGCTAGCCGAATGGCCCTTCTCCATGATGTATGACTTGTACAACTTGATGAGATGAATCCAAGCTTCTCTGAACACAGAAGAGGTGCCAGGTGACTGAATTTATTCAAAGGAACAGCAAGGAATAAGCAGCAATTGACAAGCTAATATGAATGGTAGGGAAATTATTGAAATCTTTTTGGATCAACCAGCATCTGGACAGGCAGAGATCGTTGGAAAAACAGTAGAGAAGATTTACACGGACATGCCAACACTTAAGGGTCTGAGCTATAGGGAGAGGTTGAGCAGGCTAGGACTTTATTCCTTGGAGCGCAGGAGGATGATAGGTAATCTTATAGAGTTGGATAAGATCTTGAGAGGAATAGATAGGGTAAATGCACAGAAACTCATGCCCAGAGTAGGGGAATTGTGAACCAGACGACATAGGTTTAAGGTGAGAGGGGAAAGATTTAATAGGAACCTGAGGGGTGACTTTTTTTTACACATAGCTTGGTAGGTATACGGAACGAGCTGCCAGATAAGGTAGTTGAGGCAGCTACTATCACAACATTTGGAAAACATTTGGACAGGTACATAGGTAGGATAAGTCGAGAGGGATATGGGCCAACACGGACAGGTGGGACTAGTGTAGATGGGGTATGTTGGTCGGTGTGGGCATGTTGGACCGAAGGACCTGTTTCCACACTGTATGACTCTATGACTCTATCCAAATGAGCTAGCTACTCGGATCACAACAATGTACTTAACTTGTTTTGTTCTTGTTGGTGAGTTTGTTAACATCATGACTCTTTCCCATATCGAGCTTGGCTTTTCCAAGTTGTTGCTCTAAAGTCACGGACCACCGTCGCTGTTCTTGAAACTTCTGCTCAGCGTCCAAAATCTTGTCATTGCTATCTTTTAACCTAAAGCATAGTCAGTGATATTAGCATCGTCCCTTTACAGCTGCACATAATTCATAAATTAAACTTGGATTCAAAACAACTACAACAATAATTGCCAGTGTCTGTAAAGTGGTAAAAGGCACTTCACAATAACGATGGCCAACATGACCAACATAACCTAAAACCAATACATATTACAGCAGATAACAAAGTCTGGCCAAAAGATTGGTTATGGGCAAGGCAGCATTAGTAGTCAGAAGTCTGAACTGTGAGATAATGGGTGAGATAAATACCATAACAAATGGAGAATTATAGGATTAGCAACTTTGAAATTAGATAAATTTCTAGGTACAGATGAAATATATTCTTGGCTGTAAAAGGTGAGAGAGCAATTTGCACAGAATGACTATCATTCTTAATCTATTTTTTTTTCTAAACTGTGTGAAAGGTCACGAATCTGAATCGCTAAGTCTGATTCAACCTCCATAGATCCTGCCTGACCTTCAGAGTATTTCGAGTAGTTTCTGTTTTAATCACATGTTTTGATCATATTGGCCATCTCTGAATGCCATTGAGAAGGTTGTGGTGTGCCATCTCCCCGAGTCATTGCAGTCCTGGCCCCATAGCAGAAGCGTCCACATCACGGGGCTGGAAACTGGAAGTGTCCTGAGCTATTTCTGCTACCACCATCGTCAACTGTACAAGCGATGGCTCCCAATGATTGTCACCGGAAGCTTGTGCCTTTTTCAGGACGGACGATGACAGTGATGTAACATTTGAATGATGAACACGAAAGAAGAATTGCAGTCCTTCCTGTAAAAGCAGCCATCATTGTTGGGCAGGGAGTTCCAGCATTTAGATACAGTGACGGTGACAGAACCACAATATGCTACCAACTCAAGATAGTATGTGACTTGGAGGGAAACCTGCAGATTGTGGTGTTCCCTTGTACTTACTAACCTTCCTCTTGGCATTGGGAATTGATGTTGGATTCACCTAGGCAAGTAGCTGCAATGCAGTTTTTAGGTGGTATATACTTTGATAATATTGCACTGGTGGTGCAGGAAATTCATATCAAGGTGAAGGATTGGGTGATACTTTGTCTTGGATAGTATTGAATTTCTTGAGTGCTGGTAGCTCTACACAGCCAAGCAAATGGAGAATATTCCATTAGTTTAGTTTAGTTTACATTCCTGATTTGTAGATTGTGGATTGAGAAGTCAGCAGGTGAGTCACCTAGTGCAGGTTATCTAGCCTCTGATCTGAACCTATTTTATACCCCTGGTATATATGTGCCGTCCCAGTTGGTTTTCTGGTCAAGAGTACCCCCCAGGATGTTGATGTGAGGCATTTGGCAATAGTAATGCTATTGAATTTGCAGGGCAAGTAGTTACATTCTCTCTTGCTGGAGCTGGTCATGCTAGCTTGAGATATTTGTGATCTTGATCTTACCTCTTCTGCAGGAGAGTAACTAGCTCTGTTAGTTTATCCCTTTCCACTTCTGCAGCTTGATATAAAGCCTTGTACTCTGTGCACTGTAGCTGCAGAGCTTTCACATCAATCTGATTCACACTGTGGAGGAAAAGTAACAAGTTAAAAAAAACATAGTTTCATTTGCTTAAAATTTATACTGTGCTATTTAAATTCGGACAGCTCATTTGATGTTTCGACCGAGCAATAGCATGGTAAAACTAAATGGAGAGTTGAACATCTCTGCATACTGTCCTAACAATTGACTTAAACTTCTCCTTCTATGAAGTCTCATGTTGAACAAGTCTCAATGGAGTACTCTTTCACTATCAAGGTGCTCTTTCACCCTTGCCAGGACGAGGGAGAAGTTGAGCAGGCTAGGACTTCATTCCTCGGAGCGCAGGAAGATGAGGGATAATCTTATAGAGATGTAGATCATGAGATCGTGGGCAAGTTGGGCCGAAGGGCCTGTTTCTACACTGTATGACACTATAACTCTTTCTCAATCCAGCATAGTCACAGAATCAGCAGCAATGCCTTCTTTTTCAGTTCCCACAATTATCTTTGGAGTCCCCCAAGGATCTTTTCACAGTTCTATAGTTTGTAGCAGCTACCTGTGAGCTGCATTTGCCAGATTACACAGATATTGTGGGCTGAATGGCCTGCTCATGCTGTACTTTTCTATGTTCCACAAAAGCAGCAGTTGTCAGAATAGCCAAGATTTTACTGAGTGCTGAAAAAGACTCAAACGACCAAATATCTTACTGTGCCCTTTCCTTATGTTCTAATTTTCAAGAAATATTAATTGACTGTAGTCTCAAAATGTGCAAGTTATTTTCATCCCATGCCTTGATGAGCGTACCACTCTATTGGTCGTACCTCTTATAAAGTAACAAGCTTGACATTTCAGATCTTTACATTCAAAGCACAAAACTCTTTGTTAAAGAAAGTGAATAAACCTGTTAGTTCTTCCTATAGGAGTTCCTGAGCGTGATCGCAGGGCAGCAGACTCGATCAGGATGTGACCCATTTTGGATACCGAACTGGTTGGATTAAGAAAATAATAATAAATTCAGTAGGGGCATGACAATCTCAATTGGATACTTGTCAAAAGACAATGGAAGCACCAGAAAGGGCATAGCGAAAATTTTAAAGGATGATAAGAGAAATGTGACTGCCTCCCTATCAGCAAGACTGGGTCCCTTGCCCTTTGTGAAGAGAAGATTGGGGCTGATCTAAAAGTGGTCTTTGAATTTATGAGAGGTTTTCATAGAAAGGGTACTGGGGCAATGTTTCCAAATACAGAAATGTATAACTGCAGGCCTTCAATATAAGACAGTCACCAAGAAACCCAGGGGGAATTCTGATGAAACAGTTACTTCCCATCGTGCAGAAGTGGTAAGACAGAGAACACAGAATTGCCTGGCAATGATACTTTCTCAAGAGAGAATATAATCACTTTTCTTTGATATTCAACGGCATTACTAATGCTGAATCCGCCACCATCAATATCCTGAGGGGCAGCCATTGACTAGCAATTCAATTGGACCAGCCGCATAAGTACTATGGCTAAAATACCAGCTCAGAGACTGAATAAATGGCTCGTCACGTGTCCAAAGACAGTGTTGAGAATGTGGAGCAAAAGGGACAGAGGAGTATACTGATAGATTTCAATGGGAAAAGGTGAAAGGAGCTGAAATGGAGCATAGACACACTATGTAGGTTTCTATGCCATAAATCCTAAGTAGTCTCAGAAACAATTACTAGGTTTTCAACTTGAAGGATCCTTGTTAAAGTTCGCTGAAAAACAACAGTACACATTAGTCAGTAGTAGATACTTTATTACGCATGCGTCACCTCACCATGTCCTCCATGGATGCTGACCTGCTAAGTTATCCAGCACTCTGTGTCTTTCTTTGTAAACCAGCATCTGCAGTTTGTGCTTTTTCAATTTTATTGATGTTTAGCCTCCCTTCCAACTTTACTCTTTTTCATCTTGCTAAAGGCCTCATTTTGTGTGGACACAGTAAGTCAAAACCTCCTTTTGACTGACTCTCTACTTCTGCAGTGAGGCACATGACCTGACCACCGAGAAAGAAGTGTTTGTCTAATCTGACGATCACCCAAGGCTACGATTTCACCCTCAGTTAGTTGAGTCCAATTATCCACTTCATTCTGGGTACTAAGGACTGACTCAGCAGGAAACCACTGACGATGGGCGGCTGCAATTTGAGTTATTTGACCTGGGCTCTCAGCTGGAAGCACTGACGTTTACTCTTTACAGATTTGATGACAATGAAAGTGTTATCTTCATAAAATAACCACAGAGCAATACTTCTAAACTATGTTTAAGCCTGGGGACACCGTGCTAGAGTATCTCAGCAGGTCAGGCAGCATCTCTGGAGAACATGGATAGGTGATGTTTCGAGTCGAGACCCTTCTTTGGGGTGTAGCTGGGCTGCACCATCAGGTTGTGGGATTCACATTCAATTGCACACTCCCACCATGTTTCCAGCCGCGAGAGACTGTGTAACATAATAAGAGAAAGGTGGGAGAATCAGCCACTCTGGTATTATAAATTCCTGATTCCCTCCTACATGAAAAACACAACTACAGAACGTATATTGCAATAATGGAGAACTTCTTTAACTAAAAACCTCAGATGAACTGAATATGTACCAGAACTAAGTAACAATTTTAAAGTTACTTCAGGTATTAAAAAATGAAAATGTACAAATCTCACAAGGAAAATAGTAAAGGGATTTCAAGGGGTTCATTGTAGAAACACGATGAAAATGTGATCAGACTGAAAATACCCTGATGGTTAAAAAAAAATACACTTTTTCATAACAGCAAAAAGAAAAGAATCAGAGAAAATGTGAAAAGCTTAAGAGATGCAAAGTATACTCAAATCCAAAAGCAAGCACAAGGTGGTAAATGTCCTGAATGACCACTTCCTCTGTATACTCACAGGGAAGGCATGAGCACCCTTATAGATGTATTTATTGTCATTGTTGGTCACTTTATTCAAGAATGATTTTTTGTGCATTTTTACTTAGGGTTCTTGAGATGGTTCAGGAGTCTGATACTGGGACACAAAGACACATCCACAGAAGGTAAAGACACCTTCATGTAGAATAGGTGGCATTTTTTCAGCTTCCCAGATTGGGGACTCCACCACTGCCTGGTGATGGATGGGGCACCTATGCAAATGATTGAGCAAAAAGTGCTGGAGGAGCTCAGCAGCCCAGGCAGCATCTGTGCATGGAAATGGACAGACGATGTTTCAGGTCAGGACCCTCCTTCACACTCACTTCTCTCCAGAGATGTTGCCAGTTGCCACAGTAGGATTTGAACCTGGGTCACTGAATTGTTAGCCCATGCCTCAGGATTTCTAGTCCAGCAGTGTAACCACAGTTATTCACTTGACGACCAAGAAAACCAGGAAGGAAATCCATGAAATATTCAGGGTCATTTTGCAGAAGTCATTCAATGGGAAGGCCTCAGAAGATTGGTAACAGATTAGCTGATGCTAGTATTTTTTAAAAAGCATAGTGTCAAAACAAAGAATGCAGATGCTGATTAATACACAAAAGGAAACAAAGTGCTGGAATAACTCAGCAGGTCAGGCAACATCTCTGGAGAACATGGATAGGTGACGTTTTGGGTTGTGATCCTTCTTCAGATTGATTGTGGGGGGGGGTGAGAAGAAAGCTGGAAAAGCATGCTTAAAAGACAAATTAAAGTAAAGATTTATTAGTTTAACTAAATGTGTGAATTTGAGCATCAGGAGCAAACATACACAGCATCTAAAACAATATCAAAGTTATTGACAACATTGGTTCTAACCACATCCTTAACTTTGAGGTGTGATTAGTGGATTGCATTAAGTCCAAAGAGGTCTGTCCTGTACTTCAAATGGTCTTAACAAAGTGAAAGTTTATTACTTCAACTCTGATCATGGCAATTCAGGGTAAAATACAGGGCCCTATTATGGTCTGGTTACAAAGTATTACTGCTGTGGTGTATTTACCATTTGAGTTTTTGTGTTTTGGCAGCTGAGCCTTGCCATAGTTCCGGGTATAAAGCATTGTGGGATACCTGTATTAACTCTCTGGTGGTGTTGAAGTAAAGCGGCTATATGTTGTATGCTAACCCGTCTCACTCGTCGATTCTTATCATAATACACCACAGTTAAAGTTGGCGACGAGGATAAAACATGCAGAAAATGCCTATCATAGGTTCCATAGGGGAGTTCGCCCCGAAGACAGAGTCTTGGTCGGCGTATGTGGAACGTTTAGAGCAGTTTTTTGAGGCTAACGACATTGCAGAGGAGAAGCAAGTGGCTACTCTGTTAAGTGTGATGGGAGCATCTACATATGGTCTGTTAAGGAACCTGGTGCAGCCGCTGAAGCCAAAAGATAAGTCCTACGGCGACATTGTGAACATTTTAAAGACTCATTTTGAACCCAAGCCGTTGCTTATTGCGGAGAGATTCCGCTTTAACCGATGCAACCAGCGGGCGGACGAGTCTGTGACCAGTTACTTTGCGGAGCTGAAACAGTGTGCAGTTAACTGTGAGTTTGGAGCGACGTTGAACGAGACGCTTCGTGACCGTTTTATCAGTGGGATTTGTAACGAGGCAAGCCAGCGCCAGCTGTTGTCGGAGTCCAACCTGACTTTTGCACGGGCATTTGAAGTCGCCCTCAGCATGGAGACTGCGGAGAGAGACACGCAGCAGCTGCGGGGACACGAGGCGCGTCCGAACCAAGTGCATAAAGTGGATGCGCACACGGCTAAGCAAACGGGGAGGAACTGCCACAGATGTAACGGCAAAAATCACAGCCCACAGGTGTGTCGCTTTAAAGACGCAAAGTGTTACAACTGTGGTAAAACCGGGCATATTAAAAGAGCATGCAGAGGAAAAGTGGCGGCGGCACCGACACAGAGCAGATATAAACGACAGACTGATAAAAACACAAAGTATGTGGAGGCAGAAGAAATAGTGTTGCCCATGTTTTCATTAGTAAATGGCAACAACTGTAAACAAGCATACAGGGCATGTTTTGTGGTTAATGGCAAAGAAGTCAAACTAGAAATTGACACCGGAGCTGCCGTGAGCATCATCTCAGAGGAGCTGTTTCAGACCACCTTTTTAAAGCAACCACTTGGGCTTGCTGAAGTCACACTAAAGACATGCACAGGGGAGGTTATTCCTGTGTTGGGACAGTTTGAAGCCACTGTCAGCTATGAGATTCAGAGTGAGCAGTTACCAATGATTGTGGTAAAGGGAGCAGGACCAGCTTTGTGTGGAAGGAACTGGTTAAAAAAGCTCACCTTAAACTGGAAAAAAATTAAACATGCCAGTGACAAGTCTCATCAGGAAGACATAAAGCATATTAAGGAAATGCCTCACCTGACATCAATACAGGATGTACTGGAGTTACACTCTGAAGTGTTTAAAGATGAACTTGTCACTCTGCGTGATGTCAAAGCAACAATTCTGGTGGAACCAGGGGCCCGCCCAAAGTTTTGCAAAAGCCGCCCACTGCCATTTGCCATGAAAGCACGGGTGGAGGCTGAATTGGACCGACTGGAAAAGGCCAACATAATTACTCCAGTCAAACATAGTGAATGGGCAGCACCCGTTGTTCCTGTTGAAAAAAAGGACCATACCATTCGTCTGTGTGGAGATTACAAACTCACTGTAAACCAAGCTGCCACCACAGAGACTTATCCCTTGCCACGGATAGAGGAGCTGATGGCAACCCTCAGTGGAGGAACAGTGTTTTCAAAGATCGACCTCGCCTCAGCGTACCAGCAGGTACTTCTGGAGGATGAATAAAAAAAACTGTTGACCATTAACACACACCGAGGCTTATTTGTCTATAACAGACTGGCTTTTGGTGTGAGCGCAGCACCCTCCATCTTCCAAAGAATCATGGAGAACCTCATGAAAGATCTGGATGTAGTGGTGTATCTGGATGATCTCCTCATCACAGGAAAAACTGAACAAGAGCATCTGCAAAACCTGCATAAAGTGCTACAGAGACTGCAGGAGAGCGGACTGAGAGTCAGGGAGTCAAAGTGTGAGTTTGGAAAGAAACAAATCGAATACTTGGGTCATGTGTTAAACAGCCAGGGCATCCAGCCGTCACCGGAGAAAGTCAGAGCAATAAAGGATGCACCAGCCCCCACCTGTGTGAAAGAGCTCAGAGCTTTCTTGGGACTAGTGAATTATTATGGTCGGTTCATGCCCAACCAAAGCACCGTGCTGGCTTCCCTGTACAGGTTGCTGAAAGACCAGGTGTCGTGGGAGTGGAAAAGTCGAGAGCAGAAAGCTTTTGACAAGTGCAAATCGCTGCTCACAAGTGACAAGATCCTGGTGCACTATGACCAAAAGCTTCCTCTCACTCTGGCCAGTGACTCCTCAGCTCCTCAGCGTATGGCATTGGAGCTGTCATACAACACAAAATGCCTACAGGGGAGGAGCGCCCCATCGCCTTCTCATCACGCACATTATCCCCTGCTGAGAAGAAATATTCTCAGATTGAGAAAGAGGGACTGGCACTCATTTTTGGTGTAAAGAAGTTTCACCAGTCCCTGTGGGGGAGGAAATTCAAACTTGTGACTGATCACAAACCCCTGCTAACACTGTTTGGAGAACACAAAAGCCTGCCCACCATGGCTGCAGCTCGAATCCAAAGATGGGCAATGATTCTCTCTGCCTATGATTATCACATCACAAGCCACTATCACACGACTGAGAAGACTGTTCGCAGCTTATGGATTGCCGGAGCACATTGTCACGGATAATGGAACGCAGTTCACGTCAGAGGAGTTTAAAAACTTCATGCAGCAGAATGGAATCCTTCATTCTACAAGTGCTCCTGGTCACCCTGCCTCGAATGGCCTGGCAGAACGGTACGTTCAGTCATTCAAGGGTGGAATGAAAAAGCTGACACACACCGCAATGGATGTGGAGGACAGGGTCTCCCTCTTTTTGATGCAGTATCGCACCACACCAAACTGCACTACTGGTCAGTCACCCGCTGACCTGTTTCTGAACAGACACGTGCGCACCCGTCTGGATTTCATCCGTCCGGACACAGCAGCCGCTGTTCGTAAAAAACAGTACAAGCAGAAGTTCCACCATGACCTCCGTGCAGCAGACAGGTGTTTCTCAGTGGCTGACCCAGTGTATTTATACAATACGGCTGGGGGAGGACGCACATGGATTCCTGGAGTCATAGTGGATCAAACAGGACCGGTGTCTTACAAAGTACAAGGAGGAGACACTGACATCACCTACAGGAGACATGGAGATCAGCTGAGATTCAGAGTCATGGGAGATGGACTGGATCAGGACACTGAAAACTCAACCACTGACACTTCTGCACCGAGCCAACCCGCACAGCCGGAGGACATGTCATCATGCAGCGAGCCAGGGACAGTACAGCTGCAGCTGCTGCTCCGCTGAGTCCACGCCGATCATCAAGGGTCAGGAAGCCTCCAGACCGCTATGTCCCTTAAGCTTCATTAAAAAAAAAGGAAATGTTCGGCATGAAGGACTGTTTAGTTGTTTAAGTTGTTTTCATTAATATGAACACACAGATGGACTGAGACATGTTAAAACTACAAGAGGGTCTCTAGTGATAACAAGTAACTTTGCATAGTAGTAACTTTGAGAATGGTTATTGTCAGTAATAAGGCACTTGCTAATTTCAGTTATTTATGATTACCTTCATTTTAAAAAGGGGGTAATGTGGTGTATTTACCATTTGAGTTTTTGTGTTTTGGCAGCTGAGCCTTGCCGTAGTTCCGGGTATAAAGCATTGTGGGATACCTGTATTAACTCTCTGGTGGTGTTGAAGTAAAGCGGCTATATGTTGTATGCTAACCCGTCTCACTCGTCGATTCTTATCATAATACACCACAACTGCTAACTTATTGCATTATTGATTATTGTATATGTAGCTGTGGTGTAATTATGTTAATGGACCTGCAAAGCTGCTGCAAGCAAGAACTTTCATTGTCAGGTCCCAATGGTTTTCGTAATGAAACACTTTTGACTCTATATCCCATTAACAGTTAAGAAACTGGTTGAAAGAAAGGTCGGGTCATTTGAGAAGTTATGTCAGAGAGAAATGTGTCCATTTACCTAAGCTAGATCCCCTTGTCTCTCTTGATAGTTTGGAACTCATACATCACATTCATAGTAGTCTTGGTCTAAGATGCTCTTGGTCTAAGTAGGTAGAGATAATCTTGGTCTAAGATACTCTGTCCTTAAACTGGTAAGAGTTCTCAATATGGATAAAATATTGAGGTTGCTATATTTTGTATAATATACCAAATTTTGCTCAGTTTGAGCTTGATGCAGTTTTCTTAATGCTTAATTTTTTTATTGTCTTACCAGGCAGAAATTGGCCTTCCTGAGAGTTCACCATCAGCCGTCAGAGGATCCGGTACTGGCAGGCCACTGTTAGTGTCCAGTTGAGCTGAGGAAAGGTGGGATTGAGTGGGATTTACCACTGACTGATCAGCTAACACTTTCTTCTCCTGCAGTTGCTGTGTGACAAAGTATATAAATCTCGTTATGACCATCATGTGGGACCAAACATGACACATAAATCGATGCCTTAAAATGGAGGGCAGACTGGACAAGTTACTTGCTGGGGAAGGTGTCAAACTGTTTAGTTCATTTATCAGCCAGATAATGTTGAAATTACCAGTATGGCCAATTCTTCTTGATCCACCTTTAGTCAGATACAAGTCATTTGAGGTTACTTGGCTGCAAAAATATTTAATATTTAAAGGCTACTAATATAATCAATAACCAAATGTCATCCCTCTTCACCTCTCTCCCGTCGAGCAGAAGAGACAAAAGCTTACAAGAGCAACGTACCATTAAATTCAGGAACAGTTTCTTCCCTGCTGTTGTCAGACTTCTGAACGATCCTCCCATAAACTTGAGTGTAATCTCCCAACCTATCTCTTTGCAGGTCTTGCACTAACTGCGCTGACTCTTTTTTTAATTTGCACTTTCTCTGTAGCAGTAATGCTATATCATTATATTTCTTCACTCTAGTATTTTTCTCTTTGCGCTATCTGTTGTATTTGTGTATGGCTTGATTGTACACATTTTTGATTTGTATGCAAAATATTGCATGCAAAATAACATTGTTTTCTCTATATCTCGGTACACATGACAATAGTAAAGCGATATTTTAGAATCTTTCTCAGTGTAATTGACCATCTGGAAGAGTTTCTATCTTTAGACAAAAAGAGTGAGGCAAACTGTAGTTGAATCGCCAAGGCAAAGAAGCCTACAGACCTAATGCTGGTAAATGGGATTAATGAAGGTAGGTACCACATGCAGAAAGGACATGGTGGTCCAAAGGATCTGTATCTGTGCTGTCCAATTCTAAGACTATACTAACTAAAAGCAGATAAATGCCCTGGAGCTTCCGACTGGGCGCAGACAAGGCGACTGTTTTGCTGAACACTTGGAGCCCAACAACATAAAGGTCAATATGGGAATGGAAAGGGGAGTTAAAATGGTTAGCAACTGGGAGCTCCAGCAGGCCTTGGCAGGCAGAGCACACACCTTCAGCAGAACCTAGTCTACAGTTGGTCTTGCCAATGTGGAGACCACATCGGAGCAATGAATGCAATAGGCGAGGATGGAAGAGATGCAAGTGAACATAGGTCTTAGCTCAAAGGTTTGATGGGGTCCGTGGATGGAAGTGAGAGAGGATATGTAGGGGCAGATGTTATATCTCCTGCGGTTTCAGAGGAAGGAGAGGACGAATGAGGAACCAAGGAGTTGCAGAGAGAATGGTCTCTGCATAAAGCAGAAAGGGATGGGGACAAGAAGATGTGACCTGTGATGGTGGTGATCCACATTCTGTCTGGGGAGGGGAGTGTGGGGGGGGGGGGGGGGGGAGGGGAGAAAGAGCAGAACTATGGGAAATAGAGGAGACATAGGTGAGGGCTTCATCACAACAGCAGGAGCAAATTGTGCTCACTGAAGAAAGGGATCTTGGGAGCAGATTCAATGGAGACAGAGAAATTGACAGTGAGGGATGTCATTGGTGCAAGAGGCAGGGTGGAAGGAGGTATAGTCAAAGTAGTAGCGGCAGACAATAGCTTTGTGGTAGATCAGTTTATAGTCTGTCACCTGCGATGGAGCCAGATAGTTCAAGAAAGGGTGTGCGCAGTGTCAGAGATGGCCCAAGTGAATTTGAGCACAGGGTGGAAGTTCATGATGAAACTGATAAAATCAATGAGTTATCCACAGTTTAGCCAGAAGGTACAAAAGCTTGAACGCACATATGACCAGATTTAGGAACAGCTTCTTTCCCACTTTTATCAGACTACTGAACAGTCTTCGCATAAGCCAAGTGTGTAGTCTCGATTAGTCAACCTACCCTCTTGCAGCCATTGCACTTTTGTGTTTAAATGGCTTTTTCCGCTCTAGCTGCAATGCGACAATGCTGCAGCACTATATTCTGCATTCTGTTTATTTTTCTCTATGTACTCTCTGTTGAACTTGTATTGGCTTGATTGTACTCATGTAATGTATAGTATGATTTGACTGGATTGCACGGTGTATCTTGGTACATATAACAATAATAAACAGTGCCAATATCTATATTTTTGCAATAGATTCATTTCGTATATATGCTGGGTTTTAGTGAACCTCAGTTCATTAATTGGGAACAATTTCCCGAATGAAATGTCCCAGCAGAATTAGAGTGAGAACAAGGCCTCACCTCTCTGACTGTTGCTTCAGACACTAAATATTGTCTGTGGATTAAAAATATATCCAATGCTGGACTGCTGAAATCTTATTTCACTGAAGCAGTACAAAGACAACATCAAGTTCTGGGATGAGTCGTGACCCGAAACGTCACCTATCCATGTTCTCCAGAGATGCTGCCTGACCCGCTGAGTTACTCCAACACTTTATATCCTTTCCTGGGATGAACAAAGGCCTTTTGCATACCTTTAGCAGTAGCTGTCTGATCTCTTTCTCAAGATCGTTCACCTTGGCTTCCCGCTCAGTTACCATCTGTTTCAGCTCTCCAATCAGGAAGTCCTGCTTCTGAGCTTCAACATTCAGATGCTGGCTCACATTTTCCTTGCTCTTCGAACCCGGTTCATTTGCATGAGCTAGAAGTTCCTGCATTTGCTTCTGCTGTTTCTGTAAGAGATCCGATATAAGAGAAAGTCTACTGTCAATAACATTGTGCTTCTTGCTCTTTGCAATGGATAGTTAAAGGGTTGATTTCAACCCCCTCTCCCCGGTAAGAACAATACATGTGTAGTCAGCAGAGGAGAGAATATCAAACCTTGTTCTGGCACCTACCATTTTTATATTGAATCAATGATTTATCGAGCTGTAAAGCTCAGAATCAGGTCTTTGGCCCACCTTGCCCATGCTGATCAAGATGGCATTCTGAGCGGATTCCATTTGTATGCATTGGCCCATTGCCCTCTAAACCATCCCTATCCATATATCTATCCAAATGTCTTTTAAAAGTCATAAATTTTAACTCTTTAGGCAGGAGAATGTCACCCGCCATAAAGAAGCAGTGTTCCAGCCCAAAAGAACTGGGCTAAGTCCATATCAATGGCATGGTTAGAAAATAAACACAATTTTTACCCCATATGTAACTTTGGTCCACACAATCCCTCATATTCATGTGGAGAGAAAAGGGCCACCAATGACCACCATTGTTAATCCATGCAGCAGGCGATCTATGTCCCAAAATAACAAAGAAATGTACAATTATTCTGTTTTATCTGAGTTAGTCGAGGTTGAGTTGTAAATGAACAGGTTGCAGTAGTTGTGGTAGAATTTTCACATGCCTACGTTCCACTCATCAACAATGAGCCTTGCTCTATAGGAAGCAAAAAAAAACTAAATGGCCAGTTTCAGGGTGGCTGACATGATGCAATGGTATCCAGGACACTTAGATTTACAGGATAGCTGTAGAAACAAGGAACTGTAGATGCTGGTTTATACCAAAGATAGACACAAACTGATGGAGAAACTCAGCAGGTCAGGCAACATCTCTGGAGAAAAAGCACCCAGCCTTTTTCTCCAGAGATGCTGCCTGGCCCGCTGAGTTACACCAGCACTTTGTGTCTATCTTTAACAGGAAAACTGCTAGTTTTATTCATTCTACTCAAACTAGTAACACCAAAACAATTTATCTCTCCACACATACGCTGTCTGACCTACTTAATATTTTTATTGTGCACCAAACCAGCCAGCTTTTTTGAAACACGGCGCTTTCCACTCTTCATTTTTATCTTAACTAAATATGATTTCTCACCAGCAATGCGTCAACAAGTTCGTCATCATGCTTTCCTTTCTGGAGAAGTGTTACCACTTGACTCTTTGAAGTTTTCAGCTCCGTGGACAGAACCTGGATTCTTGCTTTTGATCCATCGAATTTGCTCTTGAGATCCTCGTGATCTTTTTTCAGCTTCTCATAGTCACCAGTCATTCTCTAAGAAAATGAATAAAGCACAGCTTGTATAAATATTCATAGATGACATAATTGGCTTTGCTGCTCGGGAGTCAATCAGTTGGTGTCCATTGACATAGCACTGACACTACCTCTCGGAAACGATGGTCTGCCTACAAGCATGTGCTACTGTCCTGATGCCCCTTTTACTCTCTCTTTCTCCCCAATCATTTTTTTATTCAGCTATTGATTATGGGTGTCACAAGCAAATACAGCGTTCATTCCCCAACCTTAACTGTCCTTGGGAAAGGTCCCGACACAAAACACCACCTATCCATGTTTACCAGAGATGCTGTCTGACCAGCTGAGTTACTCTAGCACTTTGAGTCTTCTTTTGTGAACCACCAACAGCATTCCTTGTTTCTACTCTTGAGAAGGTGAATGTAAGTAGCCTTCTTGGGTTGCTCCAGTCATTCTGGTGAAAGACACCTCTATTTGATTACATGAATTTCAGAACTTAGACCATATGACAACAATATCTTTCCCAGTTAGAATATATACAAAGAACTGCAAATGCTAGTTTACAAAAAAAAATCAAAGTGTTGGAGTAACTCAGTGGATCAGGCAGGATTTCTGGAGGAAATGGATAGGCAATGTTTTGGTTTGGGATCCTTCTTCAGACTGACTGTAGTGGGGGGAGAAAGCTGGAAAACAGATGGGAGTGGGACAAACTCCTTCAAGTCTGAAGAAGGGTCTCAACCCAAAACGTCACCCATTCCTTATCTCCAGAGACGCTGCCTGTCGCGCTGAGTTACTCCAGCTTTTTGTATCTACCTTGTGGGTGGGGCAAAGCCTGGCAAATGACAGGTGGAGATAGGTGAGGGTAGTTTGATTGCAGATAGATGGACAAAAGCTAGAGATGAAAGGGAGATAAAAGGTGTCAGATTAGGAGAGAGGAGGAGTGAATTATAAACCCAGAGATAGGGATATATATGGAAGGGCGGGGGGGACGGCAGGGAAAAGGGGGACAGGATAGTGGGAGAATGTTGCATACCACGGTAGGTCATAGGAAAGAGAGGGTGGAAAAAGGGGGGAAGTCATACATGACTTGAGGGGCTACATTCAAGTTCATTCAATGATCATCAAACAGCCACAAATAAGTATTTTTCCTTACCAAAATGTTTTTATTCTTTATATCTGCATCTAATTCTTCCCCTTAAGGTCTTACCTCAAAAGCTTCTTTTCTTTCTTTCTCCATTGCCCGAATGTGCACAACATTTTTCTCCTGGTTCGAGAGACGTCGGTTACCAGAAGCACCCAGCATTTCCTCTTCAACACTGGGTCCAGATGATTGCTCCTTATGCGTATTTGACCCAATTTGACTTTCCAAATCTCGAATCTACATAAGCAGAATATTATTAGTTAGATATAATTAGAATATGTCATCTCTACTTTTAATCATTCTTAAAAACTATGCAGAAAACATGGATAGTTGAGTGAAACATCTCCTATTCATGTTCTCGAGAGATGCTGCCTGACCTGCTGAGTTGCTCCAGCATTTCATGTCTTTTTTTTAAACCAACATCTGCAGATTCCTTGTGTTTACAGTTTCTATGCAGCATTAATAAAAAGAGGAATGAAGCATTGTGCTCGCGTTACTAAACTATTAATCCAAGTTTGTCCCAAAGATCCAGAGATGTAAATTATAAAAATTCCCAACAGCCAGGGAATAGTTCATCATGAAAAAAAAAATCTAGAACCAGTAATGATAACCATGTAACCTCCTCCAACCTCATCTATTGCATCCGCTGCTCCAGATGTCAACTTATTTACATCGGCGAAACCAAACACAGGCTCGGCGATCGCTTCATTCAACACCTGCGCTCGGTCCGCGTTAACCAATCTGATCTCCCGGTGGCCGAGCACTTCAACTCCCCCTCCCACTCCCAGTCTGACCTTTCTGTCATGGGCCTCCTCCAGTGCCATAGTGAGGCCCACCGGAAATTGGAGGAACAGCACCTCATATTTCGCCTGGGCAGCTTGCAGCCCAGTGGTATGAACATCGACTTCTCCAACTTTAGATAGTTCCTCTGTCCCTCTCTTCCCCTCACCCTTCCCAGATCTCCCTTTATCTTCCTGTCTCCACCTATATCCTTCCTTTGTCCCGCCCCCTGACATCAGTCTGAAGAAGGGACTCAACCCGAAACGTCGCCCATTCCTTCTCTCCCGAGATGCTGCCTGACCTGCTGAGTTACTCCAGCATTTTGTGAATAAATACCTTCGATTTGTACCAGCATCTGCAGTTATTTTCTTGTACTACCATGTAATACCATGTCATTATCAAGAAAACGCATCCTGTTCTTTGAGGAAACTTGCTGTTCCTACTCATTCTGACTTATATGTGTTGCATTTCTACAGCAAAGCCCTCTGAAATGACTAAGCAAGCCCGTCAGTTGCACCAAACTATGAATGGTTCAAGATTTGAGGAAAGGGCTGAGATGGAGGCCTAAGACTGAGAGGATTTGTAATTTGGAGAAACAAGGAACTATAGATGCTGAAATCTTAAGCAAAACACAAAATGCTGGAGTAACTCAGCGCATCAGGCATCATCTATGGAGGACATGGATAGACGACGTTTCGGGTCAGGAAGGGTCCCAGCCAGAAACATCGCCTATCCATGTCCTCCAGAGACGCTGCCTGACCCCCTGAATTACTCCAGCATTTTGTGTTTTGGACTTCTGGATTAGCTACCTGTGGACGGTATCCTGAGTATTATCAGGACTGCTGTAATAGTTAGACCCTGAGACTGGAAGACTGGTAGCCCAGAGCTTCAGTCACAATTCCTAAAGTGACCTGTTTACAATGTATGGATTCCTGTTATGCTAATAATCAGAGCCCAGCTCAAATCCAAATGGGGTGACAAGTAAACAATCGCTAAAGATAAACCCATGAGTGGTCAGGTTTCTGTTAACAAGATTTGATAAAGATATACTCAACAAAGAGCTGATAGACATGGGTTTTTAGAGCTCCTTCAAAGGTTGTTGAGATGAGCAGGGTATTCCGACACAGCACACTAAGGACTGAACACTGAGCATATGGAGGATGTGAAGATGAAAAGAATCAGTAGAGAAACAGCGGGAGAACGTAAACAGTCGACAGACATAAAATGGACTCAGACAAAAGATCAATAGAGTTTGGTGGTATGAAAAAATAGGACTTTAAAAAAAAATTAGCAAGTTGGAATAATCTGGCAAAAGTTACTCCAATAATTTGTGTCTTTCCTCTACCGTTACAGCACAGTGGCTGCCTTACAGCGCCAGAGACGTGGGTTCAATCCTCCAGGTACTGTCTGCAGGGAGTTTGTATGATCTCCCTGTGACCACATAGGTTTTCTCTGGGTGCTCCGGTATCCTCTCACATTCCAAAGATGTGCAGGGTTGTCGATTAATCGGCTTCTGTAAATTATCCCTAGTGTGTAGGATAGAACTAGGATAGTACAGGTGATCATTGGTCGGCGTGGACTCGGTGGGCCCTTTCCCCACTGTATCTTGAAACTAAACTAAACTAATCACTGTATCTCGGTGCAAATGACAATAATAAACTAAAACCAATACCTTTTTCTGCAAGGTGAGGATCTGCTGGGCTCGGCCACGCCACGAGCCCTTGTTATTCAGCAAATGTTGGATGTTCACTTCATCACCCACTTCATTAGTCAAAACCTGGAAAAAGATTTTCAAATCTTCAGTTCTTGAAGAAAACATCAAAATTATCTGAGTCCTCGTTGCTGTGGTCTGTGAAAGCTGCATTCCTGCACATATCTCTGCAGGGCTCACTAACATCTACCACCTCTGGCAAAGTAGCGCCCTCATCAGCATTGCACAGAAGCATCCCCAGATATAATGGAGCTAACTTTAGCTTAAACAACAACAATTGATTGCATCCCCACCACCCTGACAGAGAAATGAAGGGATCAAGTTTTGCAACCCACCAGATTTTGCACTTCGACAATGAATAGCAATATTAGGCCTGGTGTGAAACCAGTAGTCCACATCTTCCATTAGGCAGGTCATTACATTAATATTTACTTAACCCCCACCTGATGGGCCGAATGGCCTAATTCTGCTCCTTTGTCTTCTGATCTATGACCCCTTTACATTCAATTTTGTGTAACAGTGAGTCCACGAATAGTTTATTTGTGGGAAGAGGGTGACGTGGTGTAGCCAGTTGCTATTGTATTTACATTAAATTTTACCAGCTTTAGACTAGTTAGTGAGTACCTTGTGCGCCACTTTCAGCTCTTGTTTAACACTCAGCATTTGGTTCCGGGATTCAACCAGCTTAAGGTTAGCTGCTGAAAGTTTATCTTGAAGAGTTTTCACGTCAATGCTGTCAGACTATGGACAACAATAATCAGAGTGCAAACATGAGTTACGGAAAATAATTTTTTTTTAAATGAAACAATTGATTAAGATAATTTTAAATGTGTACTTCATAATAGGGTACAAAGATACCTAACACAGAACAAAATATTGCAGACAATAGAAATCTGTAAGTTCACAGTCAGTCAGGTAGCATCTGTAGAGAGATTGCAGGTAATGTTTCCTGATGGTGACCATGAATTAAATCAGTACAAGGCTACCTCATATTTCCACAGGCGCTGCCTGTTAATGGCAAAGATTGCTAAGAATCATGTGAAAATAAATAGCTTTAAATATTGATTTAGGAGACATAAGGAAAAGAGGAAATCAAGGAGAGGAACAGAGAAGACAACTTTGCCCCGGGCTGCATCTGTTCCACCACTCTTTGTAATTTAAACATGGCGGCTCCCAAACTCTGTCAGAATAACACAAATTGGGTTTGATTACTGCTGAGTAAATTCACACCGAGGTAAGTGGAGTAGCATAGATACAATGAAAAGGAGAGGCCTAACCTTTTTTTTGGAGATAACTGGCATAAAATAGAAAAAGATGCCTCAAGGGATAAACGCAAGGGAAATATCTTTAGAGCAGGATGCTAACAAGTAACTCCAAACTGAGTAAAGGGCCTCTGGAAAACAAGGGAAAAGAAAAAGAGCACTATGAGAAAGAGAGAAAAATAAGAGAGAGCCAGAAAACTGAAGATATAAAGATGCATGAAGGAAATAGAGGAGGAAACAGAAACCACAAAAGTATCATAAAGACAGAGAATACTGAGAGAAAAGAAAGAGAGTTACAGTTCATTCTTTCTACTGACCAGCGATTCATTCTGTATCTTGGGAGATGACTTCTTGTTGGTTTGTCCAGATGCTTCATTGACACTGAGTGGTTGGTTGCCCTTTAGGGACGTTTGAAGCTACAAAAACATACATTACATTATGGAGGTATCAGAATGATGAAGCCATCAACTTAAAGTTCACAGTAGGTCACAATGCTCCATTCCTTCTCATAGTATTTATGTGTATTTTATGTATCATTTATGTTTGTTTGTATTGTCTGAGTCCATGTGCCTGTGATGCATGTATCTCACCATACTTGTGCATATGACAATAAACTCGACTTGATTTGGCTTGACTTGTAGAGATTATAGAACATTGTCATACACCCTACACTCAGAGTGGTGAACACTGCCGAGTCTGACCTTCCCACCATCGAAGGGATTTATCAGAAACACTGCCTCAAAAAGGCAGCCAGCATCATCAGAGACCCACACCATCCTGGCCACACACTCATTTCACCTCTGCCATCGGGAAGAAGGTACAGGAGCCTGCAAACTGTAACATCCAGGTTCAGGAACAGCTTCTTCCCTACAGCCATCGGACTATTAATTAATTAATTAAATTTATTAAGCAGACTCATGGTCCATTAGAATACACATACAGTACACAGTATATACATATAAAATTAAATTAAATTAGAAAAGGCAACAATACCAATGTTTCCACATAGGTGACAGGTATCTCACGGCACTGAAACCAGGATTTACCAGCAGCACAATGATGGAATTCTGAGAACCATTCAATCGGCATATAAATTTAAACATGAGATTCCTCAACAGGGCATGAAACGTATTGACTCCTGCACTACAAAACAGTTCACTTGCACTGCACCACCTTGGCTTTCTAAGCAATATGCGCATACAGTCATTATAGGCAACCTTAAGTTTATGGATGCTTGACTTATTAAACTTTATCCACAAAGGAGCAGTGTAAAGAGGAGTACAGTACGCTCTAAACAGGTTTATCTTGACATTTCCTGAGCACCAGTGGAATTTCCTAACCAACATGTTAGCTTGTGCATACAACATGCGGCGCTGTCTATACATGTCCTCATCATCAGACATTTGATCTGTAATGACATGTCCCAGATACTTAGCTTTACAGCAGACAGATAGAACCTGCCCTGACAGGTAAAATGATGGGAAGACTAGATCTTTGTCCCTTTTTACTTTACAAATCATGACAACGCTCTTTTTAGCATTGTATTTCACGTCAAATTGGACACCATACTCAGAGCATATATTCAACATCTGCTGAAACCCAGCACTGCTAGGAGAAAAAATCGCCAGATCATCGGCATACATAAGATGGTTTACCAGGGTGTTACCAATCATACATCCTGTTTTACAGCCTCTAAGCTGGTCAGATAAATCATTCATGTACACATTAAAGAGGGCTGGTGAGAGTAGCCCCCCCTGGCGAACCCCATTACCAACACCAAATGGTACAGAGACTGCATTACCCCATTTGACCTGCATGCTCTGGTTGGCGTACCAATATGCCAGGACCCTAATTATACTGTTAGGCACTCCTCTTTGACTCAGTTTTTGGAACAGCTTATGATGGTTGACTCGATCAAAAGCTTTAGAGGCATCAATAAAACCAATTAACACAGAGGAATTCTGCCTTCTATACATTTCAACCATTTCCTTCAGGGCATAGATACATAAATCAGTACCATGCTTAGCCTTGAAGCCAAACTGGTTGTCTGTAGTACCCAAATAAAAACATAATCTATCTAATAAAATTCTTTCCAGGACTTTGGATAACACACTGGCTAGAGCAATCGGTCTGTAATTATCCAAGCTCCCCACCTTGCCCGCTTTGTCCTTGATGACAGGCACCAGAGTAACGGACAACATGGAGTCCGGTAACAGACCATGATTCATAAGGCCAGTAAAACAGATTGCAAGAAGGGCAGCAACTCTCGGGCTTGCAAGTTTGAGGTGCTCTGCAGTGATCTGATCTAAGCCGCTAGCTTTGTTATCAGCTAGCTGTGTGATTGCTTGATAGACCTTATTGGCTGTGATTCCCACTTTGTCACTGTTGGCAATGTTGCCCACTTTGTAGGGATCACTTTTAATACAATTGAATAGCTCAGAGTAATGTTGCCTCCACAAATCAGCTATGTTGTCGGCTCCTGAGACTCCTTCTATGGTACATGGTAACGATGTACTGCCTCTGTTCAGAGCTCTCACCTCCTTCCAGAAGCCAGTAACATCGTTACCAAGGAGCTTATCAGCCATAGAGTCTGCTCTCATTAATTGTTCGTGTTTGCTGATATAACGAACTGCATATTTATACCGAGCATTACTAAGCTTTTTGTGATCCAGGACAGGCCCCTCTCTGGGCCTACCTGCCAGGACCCAAGCCTTAAAGGCATCCTTAGCTTCAGCATGATGAGCAGCCACATGTTTATTCCACCCTGGCTTAATGCTGTGTCTTTTATCAGAGTGAGTAAAGCATGGCCTACTAGCTTCATACACAGCACCCACAATACAATTATACATAGCACAGAGGTCCTTACAGTGAGCGCTGTTATTACAATTCACATCAGTACACATAATCGCATCTCTGGGTAGATATACATTACTTAGAAGGACATCAGTTCTCCCATAGTATAACATCACATCCTCATCTGAGAGCTTAGACCAATCCAGTTTAGCCTTACAGGCACTATTAACCTCCTGAGACATTTCCGGGAGACTGCCCCAATCGAGTGCCATAACAAAAGGAACATGATCAGACATAGATGCCTCATACACAATCTCCATAGATCTTAGAATATCATGAGCATCAGCAGTGCTAATGCAGTGGTCAAGCCATGATGTAGAGTGCCAGGCCTCACTTATGTAAGAATAATTATCTGCAGGTAGGAGCTTTTGGCTGGATAATATAAGAGTGTTATCGACACAAAACTGCAGCATATGCTTTGCAAACAAGGAACTTTTGTCTGATAGGTCAGCATTCATGTCACCCACTACATAGATACTTGTGGAATGATTATCAGAAATAAAAGAATTTATAAAAGCTAATCTAATCAGGTATTCGTCTTCATTTTGTTGTGACTCATACGGTGTGTATACATTGAGGATAGTAACTTCTTTGTTATTCATTTTTATCTGTATAGCGATACACCAGTCAACTTCTAGCCTAATGACATTAATAGCAGAGTCCATCCTTTTCTGCCAAAGGATGGCCACTCCCCCTGCTATCCTTCCTCTCACTATTCCCATAGATAGGTCAGTAGTGGACTCACCAGCCCCGTGGAAATCATCATTAAAAGAGTTCAATTTTCCCAAGTCCTGTTTCGATAAAAACGTTTCTTGTAAACATAAAATGTCACAGCTTTTCAGCAGGTTGTCAACTACTATACGTCGGGCTCTGTCTCCTGCGTTGTTACCCAGGCATAGCCCGCAGCAGTTGTATGATCCAACCCGCATATAAGCTCTGAAATAAGCTCTGTACTACAATAGACTATTATTATTATTATTGTTATTGCACTGCTATTGTTTGTTTTATGTGTGTACGTATATGTGTGTGTGTATGTGTATATATATATATATATATGTGTGTATACTTGTGAGTATGTGTATATATACACACTGAACTTTTTTTCTCGTTTATTATATTGTTTACAGTGTACTATGTTTACATTTCTGTTGTGCTGCAGAAAGAAAGAATGTGATTGTTCTATCTGGGACATATGACAATAAAACACTCTTGATTCTTGAGGTGCTAGAAAAGTTATTCTCATAAATCTTTCACTAGCTGGGTTCAGTACCTGATCCAGGTTATCATATTTATTGTTCTTCTGATGGTATGCTCTGAATAATACTATGATCAATCCACTCCAGGTGCAAACAATGTTATTAGCACAAGTTTTCCATTTTTGGTTGACTGCTTATTTTATAGGAATGTAAATCTATCAAACTACGTTGAAATCTCAAATTTAAGCTACTAGAAATCCACATAGTGTCATAGAGCCATAGAGCACAGAAACTGAATCTATGTTTGTCCCAGCTGTCCATGTTTGGCCCATGTCCCTTTAAACCTTTCTTATCCATTTACCTGTCCAAATATCCTTTAAATGCTGTTATAGTACCTGCCTACATATATCCACCACCCTCTGTGTGAAAAGGTTGTCTCTCGGATTTCTATTACATCTTTCTCATCTTAAACCTATGTCCTCTGGTTCTTGATTCCTCAACTCTGGGTATAAGACTCTGCATTCACCCTATCTATGACTGTTTTTGTAAAGCGTCTTTGAGCACTTGCAAAAGCGCTATATAAAATAAATGTTTATTATTATTATTATTATTATCTATTCTCCTCATGGTCTTATACATCACTATAAGATCACCACATCCTCCTGCGCTTCAAACAATAGAGTGCTGGCCTACCCAACCTCTCCCCATGGCTCAGACCCTCAAGTCCTGGCAACATACTCATAAACCTTCTCTACACTGTTTCCAGCTCAACACCCTTCCTATGACAGGGTAACAGGGTAAACTGAACATAATACTCCAAATCCACCTCATCAGCATCTTGTACATTTACCTGGAGAATTTCCATTTGCTCAACAAGGGAAAATCCACCTATCTAGTGCACAGTGATGCAGCTAGTAGAACCATTGCCTTACAGCGCCAGAGACCTGGGTTCAATCGTGGCCTTGGGTGCTGACTGTGTGGAGTTTGCACGTTCTCCTTGTGATCCTGTGGGTTGGCGCAAGCAACATGGCAACTCTTTGTGTAGTGCCTAAGTGAAGTCTACAATTCTTACATTACAATCTTGCACTTTTATACTTATCTATGACTGTGCTTATTGATTTTACTGGATTGTATGCAAAACAAAGAATTTCACTGTACCTCGGTGCATGTGCCAATAAAACATCATTGAAGTATTTATACCAGAGGGTGAAAGGTGGAACATATTTGTTGTAACATTTTCAAACTCTCAACTGCACCTCAAATATCTACAACTGGATTGTGACAGCACCTCCTTTTCCAGCTCTTGCAGTTTGTTGCTCAGTTGCTTGACCTTTGATTTATGGCTTTCGTTCTCTACAGTCAGCTCGCGGTTCCTCTTTGACAGCTCAACCATTTTGCTTGCAGCTACATCGCTTGTCATGCCAGCAGTCCCTGCAATGCAACACAGGTTGGTAACACACCATTGCTTTAAAGAGCCTATGGAGGTGACATTTATTTCATCAGCAGCAAAGAATATAGAAGGTAGAACAGTACAGCACAAGAACAGGCCCTTTGGCCCATCAGGTCTGCGCCAAACACGATGCCAATCTAACTAATCCCATCACCGCATCCCTCTATTCCCTTCAGATGTCTGTCTAAGCATCTTTAAACAGCTCTGACAATACAGTACTTCCCACCCAGGAAGAGCTGAAATATTGTATACTTTTTCCTTTTCCTGGAAATTCTCAGGAACATATTATGCTACACTTTATTTAGTTTAGTTTAGTTTAGAGACACAGTGTGAAAACAGGCACTCCGGCCCACCGAGTCCACGCCGACCGGCGATCAACCTGTACACTAGCACTATCCTACACACTACTAGGGACAATTTATTTTTTACAGAAGCCAATTAACTTACAAACCTGCACATGCTAGGGATATGGGAGGCAACCTGAGCACCCGGAGGAAGCCCATGCGGTCTCAGGGAGAATGTACAAACCGTACAGGCAGCACCCGTAGTCAGGATTGAACTCGGGTCTCCGGCCGGCACTGTTAGGCAGCAGCTACCCTGCTGCCCCACTGTGCCGCCCTTGATCATAGAATAAGAGGTCAGAGAGAAAAATAATCTGTCCCTCTCACATTAGAATACATTAAAAAAACACACAGATTGCGACACACACCAATTTTAGATGATTATTATTTTTATAACTCTTTTAACTAATGCTCTGACAAAGCCTGTTGAGATTCTAGCCAAAATGTTAAATTTGACAAAGATGAAACATTGACCACCTGCCTGTTTCGAGCAATCTATCCCTGCTATTAATTGTTTAATAAAATGCACAATCAGCTCGCCCCTTCTCACCACGCATGCACACAACCACACAAACCCTTGGGGTGGGAATGCAAATTGGGGAATGACCCTCTCCTATTTGTGTCCTCTAGTCAATTCCCTCCAAAATCTATGGGCTATAATTTCTACTTGGCGATACTCTTGTGCCAATATGGAACTTTGTTCCTTTTACACCAACTTGGCAACCCAAATTTCACTGTACCTTAATTGGTACATGTGACAATTAAATTGAATCTTGAATCTTGAACTCTTGAACTTGTACTATTCAATAGACATTATTTTGGAGGGAGGCTCCAACAGTATCTACTGGAATCAGAGTGACTCACGTGTTATCAGCATCCAAACCTGCCTGCCAGTCTACTTACCTGCCAGGGCAAGTCGATCTTCCTCCCTTTTTCTCTTCAGGTATTTGATTTCATAATCCCTCTCACTGAGGAGTTTGTAGAGCCGGCCGTTCTCATTCCTCAGTTCCAGGATCTGTTCCTGCAGCTGTTCGTTCTCATTTTCCAACAAGCTAGAAAATTCAGGGATTCACACCATTGCACACTACAAACACAGAAACAATGACAAGACAGGAAAAGACCCTGTATCAACTCAAACCCTTCTTATAGCAAAGAGCCAGAAAGCAAAGAGTGGGGATAAATGGGTCCCTTTCAGAATGGCTGGCAGTGACTAATGGGGTACCGTAAGGCTCGGTGCTGGGACCGCAGCTATTTACAATATACATTAATGACTTGGATGAAGGGATTAAAAGTAACATTAGCAAATTTGCAGATGATACAAAGCTGGGTGGCAGTGTGAACTGTGAGGAAGATGCTATGAGGTTGCAGGGTGACTTGGACAGGTTGTGTGATTGGGCGGATGCATGGCAGATGCAGTTTAATGTGGATAAGTGTGAGGTTATCCACTTTGGTGGTAAGAATAGGAAGGCAGATTATTTCAGCCATGATCACATTGAATGGTGGTGCTGGCTCGAATGGCCGAATGGCCTCCTCCTGCACCTATTGTCTATTGTATATTGTATAGCCACAATCACACAACCCAATTATTTCCACAAATGCTGCCAGAACCATGGAGTATTGCGGCATTATGCATCGTTGCACCAAATTAATCTACACTTCTCAAAATGTGGCGTTTTAGTTTATCTGCCTTCCTCTGCACCTATTAATTGGACAAAATGATATATGTGCCTGTAAAGTATAAACACGAAGAACTCCAGATGCTGGAATCTTACAAAGAACACAAAGTACTGCAGCAACTCACCAGGTCAGGCAATATCTCTGGAGGATGTGGTTACATGACGTTTCGCATGGGGACCCTTCTTCAGTCTGAAAAAGGATCCTGGTCTGCAACATCACCTATCCATGTCCACCAGAGATGCTGCCTGCTTCACTGAGTTGCTCCAACACTTTGTGTTCTACAGAGCTTTATAATACCTGATAATCTGTAATAATCACTCTAATAATTGTCTAGACAATAGGTGCAGGAGGAGGCCATTCGGCCCTTCGAGCCAGCACCACCATTCAATGTGATCACGGCTGATCATTCTCAATCAGTACCCCCGTTCCTGCCTTCTCCCCATACCCCCTGATTCTGCTATCCTTAAGAGCTCTGTCTAGCTCTCTCTTGAAAGCATACAGAGAATTGGCCTCCACTGCCTTCTGAGGCAGAGAATTCCACAGATTTACAACTCTCTGACTGAGAAAGTTTTTCCTCATCTCCGTTCTAAATGGCCTACCCCTTATTCTTAAACTGTTGCCCCTGGTTCTGGACTCCCCCAACATTGGGAACATGATTCCTGCCTCTAACGTGTCCAACCCCTTAATAATCTTATATGTTTCAATAAGATCCCCTCTCATCCTTCTAAATTCCAGTGTATACAAGCCTAGTCGCTCCAGTCTTTCAACATATGACAGTCCCGCCATTCCGGGAATTAACCTAGTAAACCTACGCTGCACGCCTTCAATAGCAAGAATATCCTTCCTCAAATTTGGAGACCAAAACTGCACACAGTACTCCAGGTGCGGTCTCACTAGGGCCCTGTACAACTGCAGAAGGACCTCTTTGCTCCTATACTCAACTCCTCTTGTTATGAAGGCCAACATTCCATTGGCTTTCTTCACTGCCTGCTGTACCTGCATGCTTCCTTTCAGTGACTGATGCACTAGGACACCCAGATCTCGTTGTACGTCCCCTTTTCCTAACTTGACACCATTCAGATAATAATCTGCCTACCTATTCTTACCACCAAAGTGGATAACTTCACACTTATCCACATTAAACTGCATCTGCCATGCATCCGCCCACTCACACAACCTGTCCAAGTCACCCTGCAACCTCATAGCATCTTCCTCACAGTTCACACTGCCACCCAGCTTTGTACCATCTGCAAATTTGCTAATGTTACTTTTAATCCCTTCATCCAAGTCATTAATGTATACTGTAAATAGCTGCGGTCCCAGCACCGAGCCTTGCGGTACCCCACTAGTCACTGCCTGCCATTCTGAAAGGGACACATTTATCCCCGCTCTTTGCTTTCTGTCTGCCAACCAATTTTCTATCCATGTCAGTACCCTACCCCCAATACCACGTGCTCTAATTTTGCCCACTAATCTCCTATGTGAGACCTTGTCGAAGGCTTTTTGAAAGTCAAGGTACACTACATCCACCGGCTCTCCCCTGTCAATTTTCCTAGTTACATCCTCAAAAAAATCCAGAAGAGTAGTCAAGCATGATTTCCCCTTCATAAATCCATGCTGACTTGGAACGATCCTGTTACTGCTATCCAAATGCTTCGCAATTTCGTCTTTTATAATTGACTCCAGCATCTTCCCCACCACCGATGTCAGACTAACTGGTCTATAATTTCCTGTTTTCTCTCTCCCTCCTTTCTTAAAAAGTCTCCTGAGCCAATGATCCTGTCCTATTTGTCTCTTCAAGGCAATCCCCTCCAAAATCTATGGGCTAGTATTTCTGCATGGCACTGTACCTGTACAAATGCTGAACTTGCTTCTTTTAAATAACATGCACTGTTCAATGCAGATTTATTTTGAATAAATGAATGAATTCAATATACCAAAATGAAATGTAATGCAACAAGAAATTGTACAATTTATACATTCTTTAATGTAGTGAAACATACAAGATGCTTCACAGGTGCAAAATCAGACAGACTGTGACATACTGGAGGAAGCATTAGGATAGATAACCAAACCCTTGCACAAAAAGACAGTTTTTAAACATTGGGCAAGGATGGTGGCAGCAGAGTTTTGGATAAACTCAAGATTTGGGAGAGTGAAATAGTTTTGATGTTCACCAGTCACCCAAGAAAGAACTGGAAGAGTAAAAGCAGGCCCAGTTGCGACTTCCTCGTTGCACACAAATTTGTCAATCAACTTATTTTGAAAATCTTACTGTGAAGATAGAAATTTATAACCTCCATCACACTACCAAAAGTAACTGTTAACTGCTTTGCGACATCTGAAAGGGAAGTTAAAGCTGCTATATAAAACCACGGTTTTGTTTTCTCAAACATAGTCTCTGTAGGATGCCTGGATCATTACAGGAATCACAAGATTTACTTTCTCCGCATCTTCTCTGCCAACAGGGGCAGCTGTAGAGTGTGAAGGGAAGAGCTGCAGATGCTGGTTTAAATCGAAGGTAGACAGAATGGAGAGAATGGGTGACGTTTTGGGTCGAGATCCTTCTTCAGACAGCAGTAGAGTTCCTGCCTGACAATGCCAGAGTCCCGGCTTCGATCCTGACTATGGATGCTGTCTGTATGGAGTTTGTGCATTCTCCCCGTGACCATGTGTGTTTTCCCCAGTTGCTCCGGTTTCCTCCCACATTCCAAAGACTTGTAGGATGTAGGTTAATTGGCTTTGGTAAAAATAATTAATCATCCCTTGTGTGTAGGATAGTGTTAGTGTACGGGGATCGCTGGTCGGCACAGACTCGAAAGCCCCGTTTCTGCGCTGTATCTCTAAACTAAACTAAACAAAACATCCACTGTGCTCCGAATCATGCTCACTATCATCAGATTTTATTACTATAGAAATTATTGCACAGGTCAGTTGAATTTGTCTGGAATATTAACACATATCTGGTATGATAGCTAAATAAGAAAGGATTAAAAATTGAAATGAAACCCGTCTGTGGAAAGATTTGAGACCATACCTGAGCTACTTTTCCAATATGTGGAATATTCTGACTACATTGCTAAATTTTGAAAGTCACAACTGGACTTTTACATGTACTCTGGTTTTCCATCTTATCTCCATATATCTTGATATTGTTGGTGCCCAATGAACCATTGACATGAGTTTGATTGATTGATTGATTGATTGAATGACCCGGCATGAAAACAGACTCTTCAGCCCTATCACTGTATTGATAATTATTATTTCTTCTTCCAGGATTTTTTATGCCTCAGCTTCTCTGCTCATCTTCAGAATAGTGCCATTGATCTTTCATGTTCTTCTTCTTTATAATCACTCTCTAGTAAAACATCAAAACTATTTTATATGATAGTGAGCAAAAAACAAATTGTTGGATGAACCAGCAGGTCAGGAAACTGGACAGATCACATTTTGAGTCAGAATCTAAATCTCTAATCTAAAAAAAAATCAACTAATACTAAACTCCTTCTTCGGACTGAAGAACTATCCTGAATCTAACTAGGCCATCAAACTAACTATGCAGTAATTGAGCTACTTATCAAGCAAAACAGAAACATCCCAAGGTGGTTCAGAGAAGTGTTAATGAATAATTTTAAAAAGTGGCCTCAAAGGACATAAATGAGTCATCCTTTAACTGAAACAAGGTTAAAGAGGTAGAATGTAAGGAATGTCTTATCAAAGGAATGATGGGTGACGTCTGGGAGGGAACTCAAGATCGTGATGATTTGGCAGCTGAAGATGTGGGTTCCATTATATTCAGTGGCACCTAAGAATTCAGACTGGAAAAGTACAGAATTTTCTGGAGATTTGTAAGACTGGAGGTGATTACATCAATAGGGAAGGGTGAGACCACCAAGAGACACAAAAACAAAGATGAAAATTTAAAAATCAAAACATTGACTAAGATCCAAAAGCAATAATAGAAACAGAATCTATAATTATTCTCACTATAGAAATAAATTATTAGAAATGCTTAGGGGAAGGAACAAAGCTTAAAAAAAACATAGACCCTAAATGTAAAATATCAAGGCTACAAAGATTATAAGAGAGAAGGCAAGGCATTCATGGAATGGTTATATGGATTTCAAAGCACGGTTCAATGTTCAATGGTGCATTTATTGTCACATGTGCAAACGCACAGTGAAATTCCTTTCTTACATATGGCCCAGTAAAGTATTGCCATACCCGATTAACAAAGTTACAGAAATAGTCTACTGAGCCCGCATGTGCTATGTTTTGGTGCCATTTTCAAAGTCCTGTCCACACTCTAGTTCTTATGAGTGGTGCTCGATCCAGGCGACTCCCAGGCTGCTGCGGGCCTCAAGCCATCACCTTCCTTGGATTGTACAAACAATATAAAACTGTGAGTGTTAAGCAATTTTAGAAATATAAGAATGGGGGATGACATGCAGCACACAATGATTCAGGAAGGTTGGTAGGAAAGGGTTCATGGAGCTTTCAAGCAAATCGATGGGAACACTTAAGAAAATTAGAATAAGCTAAAGTGAGGTGTAAGAAGGAACTGCAGTTGCTGGTTTAAACCAAAGATAAAGACAAAATGCTGGAGTAACTCAGCAGGACAGGCAACATCTCTGGAGAGAAGGAATGGGTGATGTTTTGGGTCGAGACCCATCTTCACTTTCGTACAGCAAAGTACAGCTAAAGGTAGTAATCTGAAGTTTAAAAGCAGGAATGCTGTAAACTGGGATCAGGTGAAACATTATCTTTGGAAAGAGCAACAAAACTAATTCTTCCAAGTCTGGTTTCTATCACAACTGGAAACAGTTATGATTCAAGAAAGGTTTATTCTTAGGGCCTGAACTACTCTAGTCCTTTGAGTATATTTTGCGTTTATATATATTTCAACATGGACGGCACAGTGGTGCAGCTGGTAGAGCCTCTGCATCACAGCTTCAGAGACCTGAGTTTGATCCTGATCTCTAGTGCTGTCCGTGTGGAGTTTGCACGTTCTCCCTGTGACCACGTGAGTTTCACTCAGGTGCTTCGGTTTCCTCCCACATCCCAAGACGTGTGGGTTTGTGGGTTAATTAACCTCTGTAAAAAAATTGCCCCAAATGTGTACAGAGTTGATGAGAAGTGGGATTACATAGAACTAGGTATGTAGGTTAATTGGCTGGGTAAATGTAAAAATTGTCCCTAGTGGGTATAGGATAGTGTTAATGTACGGGGATCGCTGGGCGGCACGGACTTGGAGGGCCAAAAAGGCCTGTTTCCGGCTGTATATATATGATATGATATGATATGATAGTGTGATCAGATGATCAACAGTCAGCATGGACTTGGTGGGCCAAAGGGCCTGTTTCCATGCTGTATCTCTTTTTAAAATCTTATTAGAAATATGTCCACCAGGTGGCGCTCCATATACATCATACAGGACAGTCTGAAAAGAAATAGCGAAATGCAATTTCATTACATGTATGCTGTCAATGTTGACCTCAAAAAAGACAGATTGCTGGAGCAACCCACGTGTCAGGCAGCATCTCTAGAGTACACTGATAGGTAATGCTTTGGGTCGGGACCCTTCTTCAAACATCACCTATCCACTTTCTCCAGAGAGCTGCCCGACCCACAGAGTCACTCCAGTTAATTGTGTCGTTTTGTTGTACACGAACATCCGCAGTTGCTTGTATCAACGTTGACCTCTCCTGGTGTGCAATAAAAGATTACCTGATCAATGTTCACTTCATTGATTTTGTGATCTCCACCAGCAAAGCTCGAATACTCGAAGTTTGAAATCACCCACTTACTCACTAATTTTTTTAGTTTATGTGAATAATTGGAGACAGGTGGAATTTTCAACCCATTGCCTATGTAATAAAAATATCACAAATGATTATAACTTATACAGATATAAATCTTCCACAGTTTGACATCCCAAAGTCCTTCACAGGCAATGGCGGTTTTAGTTTTATTAAAGTGTCAGTTTTATTAAAGGCAGCCGATTTACATAAATCAAGGTTTCAGAAATCAGAATGAGACAATAATCAGGGAATTATTATCTTCTTTCCTTCTTTTAGTGGCAACTTAAAGTATGTCTGTTTGATCACACCATTTGTCAACTATATTGTCATCACAAATGTGCCAATTTGTGTTTGACATGTCCTCGTGAAGTTCCTATGTTAAAGCCAGTGTATGACTGAAAGCTGTTAATATAAGTCAAGTATCAGCCAAGAGAACAGCACAAATTCCTTTACTCTTCCTTGAAAAGGCACCGAGGGAACTTTCCTATCCAATTGACAGGCAAGGGAGATTGCTTAAAGTCATATCTAAAAAAAACCTTGATGAAATAGCAACATTACAAAGGCTGTGTTTTATGTTCTTATCTGGGAATTAGACTCAAGACTTCTACTTCACAGCGCCAGAGACCCGGGTTCGATCCTGACCTCGGGCACTGTCTGTGTGGAGTTTGCTCATTCTCCCTGTGACCGCAGGGGTTCATCCGTGTGCTCCAAGCTTTAGAAGGAGACAGGGCCATCGAGGTAATGGAGAAAACGGGAGAGGGCAAAACGGGGGGGATAGCGAGAGGAGGAATCAGAAGGATGGAAAGAGTGGGAATCAAGAATATGAAGGGCAAAGTAATCAGGAGGATGGAGGGGTGGAACTGAGGAATGTGGGGGGGGATCAGGAGGATGGAGGGGTGGAACTGAGGAATGTGGGGGGGGGAACAGGAGGATGGAGGGGTGGAACTGAGGAATGTGGGGGGGGGGGATCAGGAGGATGGAGGGGTGGAACTGAGGAATGTGGGGGGGGGAATCAGGAGGATGGAGGGGTGGAACTGAGGAATGTGGGGGGGGAATCAGGAGGATGGAGGGGTGGAACTGAGGAATGTGGGGGGGGGGATCAGGAGGATGGACGGGTGGAACTGAGGAATGTGGGGGGGGGATCAGGAGGATGGAGGGGTGGAACTGAGAGGATGGCGGGATGGGAATTGGGAGAACGGGAAGAAAGGAATCGGGAGAGGAAGCAGTGTGATGGAAAAAGTGGGATTAGGGGCAATGGAGAGAGCGGGATAATGGGAGTCAGAGAGGGGCATTGCATTGGGGATGAAGAGGTGGGGCGAGGGCACAGAGGGAAGGGAATTGGTGCGGACGGGAGGAGGAAGTTGGGCAAGAGGACTAGGTTCGGTGGGAGAAGAGATTGGGTGGTTTGGAGAGGTGGAGGAAGAGGAGAAGCAAGCTGCAGCCGCCATGACAGTGTAACTACCTGGCAGCAACGTCGATGGTGGCCGGCTGGGGAGCCGCCAGGTGCAGCTTCAAGTCATCCTGCAGGTCAGGCGCGGCCGGGCTGGCAGCCTGCTCCTTCCTGGCGGCCAGCATCTTCTCCAGCCTTCTCTGCTGCTGCTCCTGCAGGGCTTGGAACTGCTGCCTCAGGCCCCGGGTCACCTCCTCGTCCTCGTCCGCGTCCACGCCGCCCTCCATCCTCACTCAGACTATCCCCGGGGGACGGGCCTGGCGTGAGGCCCGTCCGCTGGGCCGCAGGCCGCAGTGTCATGGCAACGGTAGCCGGGGAGACGCAGCGCGGGGCACGCGGCCACTGCCACTGCCACTGGCGGCCGGGCCGGCGGTGACCACAAGCACGCGCTGCCCTGGGATCCTCTCTCAGCCACAATGCAGCATTCCCACAAAAAAAAACATTGCAAAATTATTATTATAAAAAAATGTTTCCGCAGCCCAATTATCTCACTCTTGCAGCTTAAAAAACAAAACATTTTTTGATTTACAAGAGTGAGATTGCAACTTTTTGAGTGCATTCACTTTGCCACTCGGGTACGTGTGCAATGAAAACGCTGGAATCTTACTTTTGCACATAAGTGAGATTTCAACTTTTTCGGTGCATTCCCTTTCCTACTCAGGATAAGTTTGTAGTGTCTGCCAAATGCCATCTAGTGGGGAAATGCATATAACAAGCAAACGTAAATACTATTTAAAAACTTGTTCGAACACTCTATTAGTGCAAATGCCTCTTTTCTCTTTCCCAATAGCAACTCTATGAATTTTTATTTTCATTGCGGATTTGACACAATGCTGAGTTGCGCCTCGTTCATGCCTCGGCCATGGTAGACCCACTGTTCCTACAAATCTGTCTCCTACACACCCGCTTCTCCTCATTCTCATTATTGACCCCGTTTTGTCTCCTTTCTCCGCTCATTTGTAAACTTACGCTCTTGCATATATTTGTTTGTAGGAGATAGATACCGAATACTGGAAAATGCCTTAAAAACAATATGTTTAATTATTGTATTCCTTAAACACGCCGCATAGGTTAGTCATGCATCAAACTCAGATTGAATTCCCTGTATCTACAGTATTTCTAAGAGTTTGGAAATAGGTGTTATATGTGATTCCACAATAGATAACGGCAGCAATGACTGCTTCAGAAATTGGTTATATTGAGACAAATAATATATTTTTATAATAAATTACTTATTGGAGCTGTGCAGATTGAGCCTAGATAAAACTCATTAAACCAGACCTGCAATTGGATGCCACTTATTACACTGGAACCCAAGAAAATGTGGGATTGGACATTTGGCCCCTCTCCTTCATCTTCGAGGTATAGAGTGATACAGTGTGGAAACAGGCACTTTGGCCCAACTCGCCAATATGTCCCAGCTACACAAGTCCCACCTGCCTGCGCTTGGTCCATATCCCTCCAAACCTGTCCTACCCATGTACCTGTCTAACTGTTTCTTAAACGTTGGGATAGTCCCAGCCTCAACTACCTCATCTGGCAGCTTGTTCCACACACCCACCACCCTTTGTGTAAAAAGGTTACCCCTCAGATGCCTATTAAATCTTTTCCCCTTCACCTTAAACTTATGCCCTCTGGTCCTCAATTCCCATACTCTGGGCAAGAGACTCTGTGCATCTACCCAATCTATTCCTCTTATGATTTTGTACACCTCCATAAGATCAACCTTCATCCTCCTGCGCTCCAAGGAATAGAAACCCAGCCTATTCAACCTCCCTATAGCTCACACCCTCCAGTCCTAGCAACATCCTCATAAATCTTCTCTGAACCCTTTCAAGCTGGACAATATCTTTCCCATAACATGGTGCCCAGAACTGAACATAATATTCTAAATGCGGTCTCACCAACGTCTTATACAACTGCAACATGTGGTGGGGAAGACACTGGAGTCGATTATTAAATATGTAATAGCGGCGCTTTTGGATAGCAGTAATGGGATCGGTCCAAGTCAGCATGGATTTACAAAGGGGAAATCAAGCTTGACTAATCTTCTGGAATTATTTGAGGATGTAACAAGTAAAATGGACAAGGGAGAGCCAGTGGGTGTAGTGTACCTGAACTTTCAGAAAGCCTTTGATAAGGCCCCACACAGGAGATTAGTGGGCAAAATTAGAGCACATGGTATTGGGGGTAGGGTATTGACATGGATAGAAAATTGATTGGCAGACAGGAAACAAAGAGTAGGGATTAATGGGTCCCTTTCAGAATGGCAGGTAGTGACTAGTGGGGTGCCGCACGGCTCGGTGCTAGGACCACAGCTATACATTAATGATTTAGATGAAGGAATTAAAAGTAACATTAGCAAATTTCAAATGACACAAAGCTGGGTGACAATGTGAACTGTGAAGAGGATGCTATGAGGATGCAGGGTGACTTGGACAGGTTGGGTGAGTGGACAAATGCATGGCAGATGCAGTATAATGTGGATAAGTGTGACATTATTCACTTTGGTGGCAAGAACAGGAAGGCAGATTATTATCTGAATAGTGTCAGGTTAGGAAAAGGAGAAGTACAATGAGACCTGGGTGTGCTTGCACATCAGTCACTGAAAGTAAGCATGCAGGTACAGCAGGCAGTGAAGAAAGCTAATGGCATGTTGGCCATAAAGAGACGAGTTGATTATAGGAGCCAAGAGGTCCTTCTGCAGTTGTACAGGGCCCTGATGAGACCACACCTGGAGCATTGTGTGCAATTTTGGGCTAATTTGAGGAAGGACATTCT
Source organism: Rhinoraja longicauda (assembly GCF_053455715.1). Classification (NCBI taxonomy): domain Eukaryota; kingdom Metazoa; phylum Chordata; class Chondrichthyes; order Rajiformes; family Arhynchobatidae; genus Rhinoraja; species Rhinoraja longicauda. The sequence continues at coordinate 91,707,509 of NC_135954.1, forward strand.
TGCTATCGACAGAGTGCAGCATAGTTTCACGTGGTTAATTCCCGGGATGGAGGGATTGTTATATGAGGAAAGATTGGAGTGACTGGGCTGTTATTCACTGGAATTTAGAAGGATAAGAGGGGATCTTATAGAAACATGTAAAATTATTAAGGGATTGGACACGCTAGATGCAGGAAACATGTTTCCAATGTTGGGGGAGTCCAGAACCAGGGGCCACAGTTTAAGAATAAGGGGTAGGCCATTTAGAACTGAGATGAGGAAAAACTTTTTCACCCAGAGAGTTGCGAATTTGTGGAATTCTCTGCCTCAGAGGGCAGTGGAGGCCAATTCACTGGATGTATTTAAAAGAGAGTTAGATAGAGCTCTTAGGGCTAGCAGAATCAAGGGATATGGGGCCGGTCGGGGACGAGCTGTCTGTCCGTGGGGAAGAGAGTGGAAGTTTTGTTGCCTCCATCACAGTGAGGGGGTGTTTGGAGTCACTGTGATGGACGTTTGTGTTGGGGTCATGCGTCTTGTGTTCTTTTTTTTTTGTGTGACTGCTATGTAATTTTGTTCGGTACCTTGGTGCCGAATGACAAATAAAGCTCTGTTGACTGTTGACTGTTGAGAAGGCAGAAACGGGGAACTGATTGTGATCAGCCATGATCACATTGAATGGTGGTGCTGGCTCGAAGGACCTACTCCTGCGCCTATTGTCTATAATAATAATAATAATAATAATATATTTATTTTATATAGCGCCTTATCACATGCTCAAAGCGCTTTACAAATACAATTAACATAGAAACAAACAGACAAACTATCCTGACGGAAAAGCGGCGAATACTCAACGCCAGCGTCCTCTCACGTCAGGGTCCGGCAGCAGACATCAAAAAGCACAAGACACACAGATACAATTTTTTACACAAAACAGCCATCACAGTGATTGCTCCAGGCATACCCTCACTGTGATGGAAGGCAAAGTCTTATCTCCTCCTCATTCTTCTCCCGTGGCGCCACGAGGTGATCGAGGCTCCCAACCCCTTGAAGCCCCCACCGGGCGATGGAAAGTCCCAGGGCCGAGCCGAGCAGGCCGATGAAAGTCCTGAGCCCCCACCGGGCGATGGAAAGTCCCAGGGCCGAGCCACGCAGGGCGATGAAAGTCCTGAGCCCCCACCGGGCGATGGAAAGTGCTGCGGCCGAGCCACGCAGGGCGATGAAGGGCCTGCGGGCGGGTTGATCGTACCTCGCGCTTCGGGGCGGTCGAAGCTGTTACGGCTGGAGCTCCCAAAGCCGGTCGCCAGCCAGGGACCTGCGAACTCCCGATGTTGCGGTCTGCAGGGCCCACGGCCGAGGCCTCCGAGATGGTAAGTCTAGGCCCTGCGACCGGAGTCTTTGAGGTCGATCCCAGCTGGAGGCCGCCGACTCCACGATGTTAGGCCGTAGCGCGAACAGAGATACGACACGGTAAAGGTCGCATCTCCGTTGAGGAGGAGATTTAAAAAAAGGTTTCCCCCAACCCCCCCACCACCCCCCTACATACACAGAGTTAAAAATAAAACAAAACGTACATTTAACATCGACAATGACAAAAAAACACCAAAAAAACGGAGAGACTGCCGGTGAGCCGCAGCTGCAGAACACAGCCACGCCCCTTATGTATCTATGTAACTTCTATACTCTGGCTGATGAAGGCCAAGGTACCAAAAGCCTCTTATCTCCCTGCAACTCGACCTTCAAGGAACCATGCACCTGCACTCCTGGATCCCTCTGCTCTACAACACTCCCCAGAGGCTTATTATTCACTGTGTAGGTCCTGCTCCTGTTAGACATCCCAAAATGCAACACCTCTCACTTCTCTGTATTAAATTCCATCAACCATTCCTCACCCACCTGGCCAATCGATCCAGATCCTGCTGCAATCTTTCACAACCATCTTCACTATCTGAAAAAAACACCCACTTTTGTATCGTCAGCAAACTTGCTAATCTTGCCTGTATGTTCTTGTCTGTATGGAGATGACAAACAGTACTGGGCCCTGCACCTAACCCTGAGGCACACCACTAGTCACAGGCCTCCAGTCCGAGAAGCTTCCTTCCCTGGAGCCAATTTGCTATCCATTCATCTATCTCTCCTTGGATCCCATGCGATCTAACCTTCCAGAACAGCCTCCCATGCGGAACCTTGTTAAATGCCATACCGAAATCCATGTATACAACATATACAGCTCTGCCCTCAGACTTTTTTGGTCACATCTTCAAAAAACTCAGATTTGTGAGACACGACCTCCTACGTACAAAACTATGCTGAGTATCCCTAATCAGCCCATGTCGGTCCAAATGCCTGCATAACCTATCCCTCAGAATACTCTCTAGTAACTTTCCATTGGTATAGTTTTTTTTGTAGAAACTACATATCATTTAATTCCCTAAATTTCCAAGCATCTATTGAGTTTTGCCTTGAATAAACAAATCTCTACATTTTGTGGGGGTGGAGTATGCCAAGGATCCTCTTGGGGGAGAAATTTCTGATGTCAAATTTAAATGGCCAATTTCTTATTTTGGGACAGCCATCCCTACATTTAGGCATTGTTGTATTGTTGTGCCCATCATGTCTAGTCCTGTTTATAAATGTATACTTCAATAACATTGCATACTTCAAAACTGGTGTAGGCCAAGTCTGCTTCTCATAATTCATGTCTCATCTCAGTCTGATAAACTTTTGTAAATTCTTGGATTTGCTAACTTGCACTTCCTTGTCAAACACAAATTACCATCTTCCGATGTTTTTTTTCTATAAATGGGGTTCTCTCTCCATTAGCGTGAAACAGAGGCTATAACAAAGGCAACATCAAGGGAAGATGTGTTTTTTTGGATACAAGGCACTGCAGAAGCTGGTTTACAAACAAAAAACCACAGTGTTGGAGTAACTCAGGTCAGGCAGCACCTCTGGAGAACATCAGTCATGAGCAAAGATGCAATCTTTGATTAGGTTATTATTTTGACTAATCAATTCAAGAGACTGAATGTTATTTTGCCAGCTGCCTTTTAACAGCAAAGCAGTCTGTAATAAGTTGCCTGACAGCTGGTTTCCTCATGATTTTGCATGACTAAGCCAGTCTCAACCACATTTATACATTGAGCATAGCAGTAGAGTTGCAATGCCAGAGACCGACGATTGCAGATTCCATCTGTAGTTTGCATGCTCTCCCTGTGACCACATGGGTTATCTCCACGGGCTCCCGTTTCCCACATTCCAAAGATGTGCAGGCTCGTAGGTTAATTGGTTTGTTTAATTTGTCCCTTGTGTGTAGGATGTGAAACGGGGATAACATAGAACTAGTGTACTGGTGATCATTGGGCGGCACAAACTCAGTGGGCGGAAGGGCTCGTTTCCACTCCATGTCTCTAAACTAAACTGTTGCTACACAATAGTCGCAACCTTGCAATACATAAGCCCAGTGTTCCCTGTAACTAACTGTACAAGACAACAGAAGACATCTTCAATTTATTCTATCTATCTATCTATCTATCTATCTATCTATCTATCTATCTAATCTATCTATCCATCCATCCATCCATCCATCCATCCATCCATCCATCCATCCATCCATCCATCCATCCATCCATCCATCCATCCATCCATCCATCCATCCATCTATCTATCTATCTATCTATCTATCTATCTATCTATCTATCTATCTATCTATCTATCTATCTATCTATCTATCTATCTATCTATCTATCTATCTATCTATCTATCTATCTATCTATCTATCTATCTATCCTAATCTATCTATCCTAATCTATCTATCTATCGTTTTCAGCTTGTGGCTTGTGACGGCTACATTTGTTTCGAAAGTTTCCAGAAAAGGATTTAGTTTTCAGCTTGTGACGGCTACATTGTTTCGAAAAGCTTCCAAGTAGTCTTTTTTGTTATTGCAAGTCAAGTCAAGTCAGTTTTATTTGTATAGCACATTTAAAAACAACCCACGTTGACCAAAGTGCTGCACATCTGATTAGGAAAAAAAAAAGAAGGCTATAGTGGTCACTTGACATACACAGATCAGGAGGACGGGCCCAACGGGCACACTTGGAGAGTAAGAGTGGGGCTGGGGGAGGAGAGAATGGGGGGTGTGGGGACGGGCCCAACGGGCCCTCTTTTCTAGTCTATCTATCTATCTATATACTATTAAAACTCAGATCTTGTGTATATTTTTGAGAATGACCTGAACCGTACGTAACATCGATTGCGGAAAAAAGGCGGACCGTAGCGCGACGGTTTTCGCACCGCCTCAATCGCCGATCTCGCGCTCGCTCGGCCGTGATATTTTCATTTACTTTGGTCGCGTGATTTTTAAGTTACAGAGGTTTTAAAGCGCTGCCCCCCCCCCCTTTTCAGGGGGGCGCTGCAGTGCAGATTTGGTCTTCAGCTTGTGACGGCTACATTGTTTCCAACATTGTTTCGAAAAGTTTCCAGGATTGTTTTAAAGTGCTGTTTTTTGTTATTGCAAGTCAAGTCAAGTCAAGTCAAGTCAATTAATAGCACATTTAAAAACAACCCACGTTGACCAAAGTGCTGCACATCTGATTAGGAAATATAGTGGTCACTTGACATACACAGATCAGTTGATTTTTAAGTTACAGAGGTTTTCAGGGGGGCGCTGCAGTGCAGATTTGGTCTTCAGCTTGTGACGGCTACATTGTTTCCAACATTGTTTCGAAAAGTTTCCAGGATTGTTTTAAAGTGCTGTTTTTTGTTATTGCAAGTCAAGTCAAGTCAAGTCAAGTCAAGTCAAGTCAAGTCAATTATATTTGTATAGCACATTTAAAAACAACCCACGTTGACCAAAGTGCTGCACATCTGATTAGGAAATATAGTGGTCACTTGACATACACAGATCAGGAGGACGGCCCCAACGGGTAAGAGTGGGGCTGGTGGAGGAGAGAATGGGGGGTGTGGGGACGGGCCCAACGGGCCCGCTTTGAACGGGCACACTTGTTCTAGTATACTATTAAAACTCAGATCTTGTTTATATATTTTTTTTGGGTTTGACCTGAATATATCGTATATTTATACGTAACAGCGATTGCAGCAAAACGGCGGACCGTAGCACGACGGTTTTCGCACCGCCTCAATCCCCAATCTCGCGCTCGCTCGGCCGTGATATTTCCATTTAATTTGGTCGCATGTTTTTTAAGTTACAGAGGTTTTAAAGCGCTGCCCCCCCCTTTTTCAGGGGGGCGCTGCGGTGCAGATTTAGTTTTCAGCTTGTGGCTTGTGACGGCTACATTTGTTTCGAAAGTTTCCAGAAAAGGATTTAGTTTTCAGCTTGTGACGGCTACATTGTTTCGAAAAGCTTCCAAGTAGTCTTTTTTGTTATTGCAAGTCAAGTCAAGTCAAGTCAAGTCAGTTTTATTTGTATAGCACATTTAAAAACAACCCACGTTGACCAAAGTGCTGCACATCTGATTAGGAAAAAAAAAAAAAAGAAGGCTATAGTGGTCACTTGACATACACAGATCAGGAGGACGGGCCCAACGGGCACACTTGGAGAGTAAGAGTGGGGCTGGGGGAGGAGAGAATGGGGGGTGTGGGGACGGGCCCAACGGGCCCTCTTTTCTAGTCTATCTATCTATCTATCTATATACTATTAAAACTCAGATCTTGTGTATATTTTTGAGAATGACCTGAACCGTACGTAACATCGATTGCGGAAAAAAGGCGGACCGTAGCGCGACGGTTTTCGCACCGCCTCAATCGCCAATCTGGCGCTCGCTCGGCCGTGATATTTTCATTTACTTTGGTCGCGTGATTTTTAAGTTACAGAGGTTTTAAAGCGCTGCCCCCCCCCCCTTTTCAGGGGGGCGCTGCAGTGCAGATTTGGTCTTCAGCTTGTGACGGCTACATTGTTTCGAACATTGTTTCGAAAGTTTCCAGGATTGTTTTAAAGTGCTGTTTTTTGTTATTGCAAGTCAAGTCAAGTCAAGTCAAGTCAAGTCAATTATATTTGTATAGCACATTTAAAAACGACCCACGTTGACCAAAGTGCTGCACATCTGATTAGGAAATATAGTGGTCACTTGACATACACAGATCAGGAGGACGGGCCCAACGGGTAAGAGTGGGGCTGGGGGAGGAGAGAATGGGGGGTGTGGGGACGGGCCCAACGGGCCCGCTTTGAACGGGCACACTTGTTCTAGTATACTACTAAAACTCAGATCTCGTGAATATATGTTATGTATGTATCTGCGATTTCGCTGATTTCGGAAAAAACGGTGAACCGTAGCGCCACGCGCACCGCCTTAATCACCACGCGGGGTGGGGCTGGAAAATGATATTTTTATTTAATTCGGTTGCATATGTTTTAAGTTACAGAGGTTTTAAAGCACTGCCCCCCCCTTATTGAGGTTTCTATAGAGGGCGCTGCGGTGAGGCTGTGCTCAGTACGCATGCGCGGCATCTCCTCACTTGTACATATATTTCACTGATTCGGCTGATTACGGCAAAACGGTAAACCGTGGCGCCAAGACCTGAACCGTACGTAACATCGATTGCGGAAAAAAGGCGGACCGTAGCGCGACGGTTTTCGCACCGCCTCAATCGCCAATCTCGCGCTCGCTCGGCCGTGATATTTTCATTTACTTTGGTCGCGTGATTTTTAAGTTACAGAGGTTTTAAAGCGCTGCCCCCCCCCCCTTTTCAGGGGGGCGCTGCAGTGCAGATTTGGTCTTCAGCTTGTGACGGCTACATTGTTTCGAACATTGTTTCGAAAAGTTTCCAGGATTGTTTTAAAGTGCTGTTTTTTGTTATTGCAAGTCAAGTCAAGTCAAGTCAATTATATTTGTATAGCACATTTAAAAACAACCCACGTTGACCAAAGTGCTGCAGCTGCGGCTTGCCTGCCGTCCATCTGTCTTTTGTGGTTTTTGTTGTTTTTGTCTGAATTGTAGTTTTAATATGGTGTAGGGTTTGTATGTTATGTTTGGGGGGGGGGGGGGGGGGGGGGGGTGGGAGGGAACGGGAACTGTAAAATTCTCTCTCCCGAACGGAGACGCGACCTTTGTTTCTGTGTCGTGTCCCCGTTCCCGTTGCGGCCTACCATCGGCCATGCACTTGGGACCACCTGGGGCTCTGGTTCGCAGAGCCCGCGGCCCGGACTCACCACCTGCGGCGCTGGCTGCCTTCAGATGCTGCGGGTGCGGCTGCGACTCGTCTCCGGAAGCTCCGGCGCGGGCCGCGTGGATGTCAGAAGCCCGCAGGCCCCTGGATGGGGGCCGACATCGGGACCTCCGGCAACGGCAGCGACAGCGTGTTCGCCCGTCCCGAATCGCGGGGCTTGGGTCGGCCCGCCGCGGACCTTTCACCGTCCGGCGCGGCCTGGAATAGGCCGCGGGATTTTCACCGCCCAGCGGGGGCTTCAATGTCGGGAGTCCCGACCACCCCGACGTGGCAACGCCAACAGCCTGACCGTGGGAGAAGACGGCAGGGAAGAGAAAAGACATTGTGGCCTTCCATCACAGTGAGGAGGGACTGGAGGAGACTCACTGTGATGGATGTTTCTTTTTGTTTGGTGTTAGTTTGTGATTGTATGTGTTATTGCATTTTTATTGATTATTCTTATTGGTCTTATTGTTCAACTGCAGGTAATGTTTCATTTCACTACACATTTATGTGTATGTGACAAATAAACGACTATTAACTATTAACTATTAACATCTGATTAGGAAATATAGTGGTCACTTGACATACACAGATCAGGAGGACGGGCCCAACGGGTAAGAGTGGGGCTGGGGGAGGAGAGAATGGGGGGTGTGGGGACGGGCCCAACGGGCCCGCTTTGAACGGGCACACTTGTTCTAGTGTACTACTAAAACTCAGATCTCGTGAATATATGTTATGTATGTATCTGCGATTTCGCTGATTTCTGAAAAAACGGTGAACCGTAGCGCCACGATTTTTGCACCGCCTTAATCACCACGCGGGGTGGGGCTGGAAAATGATATTTTTATTTAATTCGGTTGCATATTTTTTAAGTTACAGAGGTTTTAAACACTGCCCCCCCCCCCTTATTGAGGTTTCTATAGAGGGCGCTGCGGTGAGGCAGTGCTCAGTACGCATGCGCGGAATCTCCTCACTCTGCTCAGCACGCATGTGCGGCATCTCCTCACTCGCACCAAAAAAATGGACGCCGTTAGCGGCGCCAGCCCGCGATCACCGGCTCACCTCTCCTCTCTCCCCATGCTTCTCTCCTCTCTCCCACACCCGGGAGAACATCTCCCGGCTATCCCCCCCCCGGGCCTTTGAATTATGCGATCTCCCGCACCCCCCCCCGGACTTTTCACTGATCCGATCCCCCGCACCCCCCCCCCCCCCCCCCCCCGGGCCTTTAACTGATGCTAAGAGTGTGTCTGGGGGAGAGAAAATGGGGGGGGGGCTGAGAATGGGGAATGGGACAACAGGGGTCGTGCGGAGGGGACTTGGTGGTGGGGGAAAGAGGGGTACTGGGAAAAGGGGAGGTCCATATCCCTCCCCCCCCCCCCCCCCATCCCTCCCTCCTCCCCCCCACTCTCTCCCCCCCTCCCTCCCTCCCCCTCCACAAATACCACCCCATCTCTCATCACCCTCCCCCACTCCCTCCCCCCCCTCCATCCTCAACACCTCCCTTCCTCCACCACCACCTCCCCCTCGATCCCTCCACACCTCCCTCCCCCCCCCAAACCTCCCTCTCCCTCCCTCCCCCCTTCACTCCCTCCCGGTTACAATGGAAACCCTAAGAGGACGGGCCAAAGGGGAGAGTGTGGGGAGAGTAAGAGTGGGGCTGGGGGAGGAGAGAATGGGGGGTGTGGGGTCGGGCCCAACGGGCCCGCTTTGCTAGTTACATATAAAAATAACAACAGTCTGAGACTTTTATTTGTTTCAACTATTTTCATTGGGGAGATTTTGTAATGCATAAATAACTAAAATACAACCTTAAATCAGGCATTAAGAAAACGATTTCTACTATAATAAATCTATAATTCATCTTTATGTTTCTTTAATTTACATACTTAAAAGAGGTAGTCAAATCACACTAGAACTTGCAAGGGGAGTAAAACACCACTGGAAGTGTGTGCTGGCATTTTAGATCTGTGTGATAACCACTGCTTTAATATTAATTTCACTGAAAAACAATACCACTTTTCAGAAACCAATCTATAGTTTTCACTCTCATACATTAACAATATTCAAGTCTTTAGTACTGAAATTTAATCTCGGCATGTTAAGTTTTACCACAGTTGAGATTAAAAATCTTGGTGCAAGGTTTAACACATCAAAGCACTGCTACAATGTCAAAATGAAAGCCCAGTTCTGATACTGTTTCCCATTCAAAAGTCTCATGTACTTTAAACCCGTATTCAGTCTTCTTGGAAAATCAGTAGAGATGCTGAATATATAATGTGCTGGAAATTAGAATTTTCCAAAATAAAAAACAAAGCATGAAAATAACTCAATCAATTGGAATCTTTTTACACAGCTAGAAATGTGCAAATACATGAAAGTTAATGTAAATAAAATGTTGCCACCAATTCTATTTCTTATCCATGTTCTCTGGAGATGCTGCCTGACTTGCTGGGTCACTCCAGCAGTGTGGCCTTTTGTGCCTTCAGCAGCATCTGCAGTTCTTTGTTGCAACTACTCCCAAAGTGTGAACCCACCTTAGGTTTACAGCACGTATTCTCAAATATTTAAAACAAGAAAAATTCTAATCTTCTCAGTGTGCGGTATACTTAAGAGCCTAAAATTAAGTTCTTGGAGATTCTGTAGAAGTCTCAATTCATTTATGAAGGAGAGCATTTTTCTCTTTGGGCTTCACAATGTATTCTTTGTACATAGAGTACAGAACTCCTGCAATAGAAAAAACATTGGATGAATAGTTATCAGACAATTAACTTATGACAAATGTGAAGTGTACTAATCAAGAATCTATCAATCTCTGCCGTAAAAAGACCCATTGACGGCTTCCACAGTCTTCTGACTAAAGAAATTCCGCCTCACCACCTTCTGAATAAAGAAATTCCTTCTCATCTCCTTTCTAAAGCCACTTCCTTTTATTCTGAGGCTATGATCTCGGGTCCTACACTCTCCCCGAGACATGCTCCTACTTAATACATCAAAGAAACTTCAGAAGGAATGTGGCGCAGTGCACAAACATGGCCTGGACTGAGTATGTTGAGTTGCAGAGGAATGTGCAATCCAACATCTTAGGCTTCCCTTTCCCCACTCAAATAGCTCCACTGAGGCCAACGTACAATTGTCAGCTGCTCCAGAATCAAACCTCAGCCAATGATCTGCACCCTCTTGAGAGCAGTGTTGGACACGTTGTAGCATTTACCCACCTCCACAAAGTCATCAGCATTCAAACTTCAAGGTTTTAAAATAGTTTGTGATTAACGTATCGCACTCACGAATTGCCAATAACATTGCAAAATTGCTATTTCCACAGGAAACAACATGAATTCGAAACCAGAAGTGCCAGCAAGATTGTGAACAGCCAAAGGTGACCAGATGGCCTCTAAGAGGTGCAATTAAAAGGTCTATTTATTTAACACCAACCTCAAAGAGGTTCAGAAAATTTCCAACTGAACGATTGTTTTCAACGAGACAATTACCTATAGTCATTGCTCCCACCACACATCCTTGGGCTGCCACACGCATGTGGATAAAATGCACTGACATTTTTTTGTTCCCTCTGGCCTTCATTTTGTAGAGTCCATAGGCTACCACTGATGCAAAGCCAGCAATACCTGAAACAAAGAGAAACAATATTTTTTCTGAAAGCTGGAAACTATTCAGAATATTGTCTAAACCATGCCATACTTTTAATCAGAAATTACAGTACTGCTTGCATAGTAGAGTCAGATAAAATTTAATTCCATTGTTCACCATCTGATGTGTCACGATGACTAAGCAAATTAGTACCCCCTTTCTAAAGGAAAGCCAATCTATCTAAACTGTTAATAATTTCCAGAATCTAAAGGAAATGTCTCGGATGGAAAACCAAACCCCAAACATTAATTGTTTCTCTCCCTGACTTGCTATTACCAGCATTTTCTGCTTCTATTTCAGCATCTCCAATATTTTCCTTTGCAAGGCCTCCGATTTCGCTACTCATGACATTTAATTTACAAAGATAAGTGCCCACCCACCGTAACAACTATCTGATCACTCATGCTTTAACTGTTATTGAAAGGTCTGGACATTGAGATGCTGCATCCACAAATACCCAACCACTGAGCTCTGGGTTTCTAGCTGCAATATTATTTGAATGTGGACTTACATGGATCATTGAACAAATTCCCAATTATTGAATGAACAGTACAAAGATTCACTCAAGTGCAAATTCAGCAAAATGCACTCAATGAACCACATTGCAAACTCAGGCCCAGAATGAGGGATTGAAGCTGACCACAGCTCAAAATTTATAAATTGGTTCAATATACAATAAACCTGTTCCTGTCCTCTAATCCCAACCATAAATACTTTTAATTTTGACCAATAATTTGGAATATAATAGTTTCTGCAACATTAGAAACCTGAGAATTATGGCTTGGTGATCTAGTAACCAACTTACCGATAGGAACAAACGGGGACTCCTTGGATTTTCGAAGAAGTTTAGAAGTGTGGTCATCTTCTTGGCCATGTGTAGGAAGCAAGTTTGCATTACTTGTAGACATGATGGCTGCAGGAATAAAGATATTAAAGTTAATAACACCTGTTAAGTATTTAGGGAGAACTGCTATAAGATGCTAGCGATTAACATGAGACAGTTGCCCCCAAGGTAAAAGTCATATTTCTATGAATAAAGTGAGAAAATATATATTCGATCACACCAGCCCAAGGGCATCACTGCAGAAGTTCTTCAGAGGAGTATCTTCGGCCCAAACACCTTCAACAGTTTCAATGTCTATCCTTTTATCACATTATCAGAAATGGAGAGTGATTACTGATGATTACATGACGTTCATGTCTACTCAATTAGTTAGAGAGTAGAAGTGAAGGTCATATTCCAGTTTCGATGCCGGTGACCAGTGTCATGTCTCGGGGATCTGTGCTTGGTCCCCTGTTGTTTGTTATCTATGTAAACCCAGCAATGGCTGCCTCACCAACAGTCTGTCTGTCCTTTATTTCTTTGTTGTTTTAATAGTATGTGTTAAATGTATGTTTTTAGTGTTCTTTAGCTTGTTTTATGTGGGGGATGGGGTTGGGGGAGACTTTTAAAAATCTCTCACCTCGAAGATCCGATTTTTTCCCCGTATCGTATCTCCGTTCGCACGGCGGCCTAACATCGAGGAGTTGGCGGCCTTTGCTGGAGACCGACTTCGGGAGCTCCAACCCCGGGAGCCTGCAGGCTTACCATTGCAGAGCTCGCGATCCCTTTGCTAGTGACCGACCTCGGAGCACCAACCGCGGGAGCCTGCGGACTTTAACATCGTGGAGCTCGCGGTCTCTGTTTAGAGACCAACTTTGGGACCGTCAAGCCGCAGGAGCTTCACTGCCCGGACGCGGGAGCTTCTAACGCCGGCTGCGGGAGCTCCGATCACCCCGACGGATGGTTCGACTCCCCCAACCATGGGAGAATAAAGAGGAAGAAGCTTAGACTTTATTCCCTCCATCACAGTGAGGAATCCGCTGTGGTGGGTGTTTATGTTAACTTTTATGTAGTTGTGTGTGTTGTTGCTTTTTTTAGTATGGCTGTATGGTAATTCGCATATCACTATACCTTAATTGGTACACATGACAATAAAAGACCTTTGAAATAATTTGGATGAGAATGTAGTGGTATAATTAGTAAGTATGGAGATTCCACAAATATTTGTGATGGTGACGTCCAAGATTACAGCAGGATCTTGACCAACTGGGAAAGTGGGCAAATGAATGGCAGATGGCATTTAACTCAGACAAGTGCGAAGTGGTGCATTTTAAAATGTTAAACCAGGCAGGGTTTAACAAGAAAGTTACACAATGGCAGGACCCAGTAGAATGTTTTACAACAGAGAGAACTAGGGATAAAGCACAGCTCCCCAAAACAGGTAGTAAGGGCAATGGGGAAGATACACTTGCCTTCTTTGGTCAGGGCATTTAAAACAGGAGTAGGGACATTGTGTCACAGGTGTACAAGGTGCTGGCGAGACCGCACCCACACCAAGAGTATAGGGTGCAGTTCTAGTCATCTTATTACAGAAAGGATGTGCTTAAGCTCAAGAATGATGCCAGAAACAAAAAGCTAGAGTTATATGGCGTGACAGGATAGGGTGAGGCAGTTTTCCCTGGAACATAAAAGGGCAAGAGGAGATCTGAGAGAGGTATATAAAACCATGAGGGGGATAGACAAGCAAAATGATTACTGTTTCTCATAGAGCAGGGGAGCCCAAAACCAAGGGCCATAGGTTTAAAGTGAAAATATTTAAAGGGGTGATTTTTTTCCCCACAAAGTGGTGAGGATATGGAGCAAGCTGTCAGAGAAAGTGGTAGAGTTAAGGATAATTACAATACTTAGACATTTGGGCAACTACATAAAAAGGAAAGCTTCAGAGGGATAGCCAAATGGGTTTTGCCAAGATAGGCACCTTGGTTGACATGGATAAGATGGGCAGATGGACCCAATTCACTAGTGTTTAACTATGACTATACCTCTTTACCTCTAAGGCATTACCTCTTGTAAGTTTAAGAATACAGATCCTTGATACACAATTTCATTACTACAAAAAAAGATAGGACATGTCGGGCACTGTACAAAGTCTAAACTATCTCCAAGCACTTTACATTTAATGGAATGTACAGAAACATCAGTATAAATGGAAAAATAAATCATTTTCATTTTCATAATCAACAGCATCTCACAATGAAATCTACAATAAAGTTAGCTGAGACAAATGCCAGCCAGGAGGTCTAATACAAAGTCTTCTAGGCACCTTGAACATTGTGTCATAAAACATTTTAAATGCACTTATCCAGTAAGGCAAGAAGTTTTCCTTAAATGTTATGCTTAATTCTCTGTTGTGCGGCTCAATAATTAAGCCTCGACTTGAGCAAACGTACAAACAGAATCATGGGTTTAGCTTAATTACCCCAAAATCAATGAGCAGTACACTGAAATCCTAAAGAATGGTAAAGTTATGCATGTACTCAAGTATTGCTCATTGCTTTCAAGGTCCACTCCCTAGTTACATGCAAATTCTTTACCGGAATTGACTTACTACCCGGTTAATACAGGAGACTCCCTTCTAGTACACCTGCAACTTGAAGTAAAAAGACCTCAAGATAACTGAAGCAAATACAAAGGGAAAAAAAGGATAACATTGCAATGAATTTTCTTGTTGACAATAAATGTCAGGATTATAAATAGAGCTTAAAAAAATTGCAGCTCAGAAATACAACACATTTTTATAAAGTGAAATTCCAGATGACATTAATTAGGCTAATTTAAACAATTTCATTGATCTGTCTGGTGATAGGGTCTGAAGAAGGGTCTCGACCCGAAACGTCACCCATTCCTTCTCTCCTGAGATGCTGCCTGACCTGCTGAGTTACTCCAGCATTTTGTGAATAAATACCTTCGATTTGTACCAGCATCTGCAGTTATTTTCCTACACTGTCTGGTGATAGGAATCCGACAAAGCCCTGCGTGACTTTGAGCAACAGCACCTCATTTTCAGTCAAGGCACATTGCAGGGACATTCAATATCATCAGTTAACTAGCTTTTACTCATACCAGAACTGGCTGGCCCTCCTGTACAGTGGTATACCCGTAATTTTAAATAGTTTCCCTCTCTTCACAAACACTACCAGATCTGTTGGGGATTTACAGCATTCTCAATTAATTTTAGGTTTCAACAATAGTTCCAACTTCAACAATAGTTCCAACTTGTATTTCACAGCTTAAACATGTCCTGTGATTTTTTTTTCTCCCCCTAACTTCCTTTATTATGTCAACCATAGAGCCCCATAAACTATGGGATCAGCTAGACAAACCTACACAAGGGATATCCAAAGAAAGGCACAAAATGCTGGAGTAACTCAGCGGGTCAGGCAGCATCTCTGGAAAACAGAGGTAATGTTTCTGGTCAGGATCTTTCCTCAGACTGATTGTGAGGGCGGGTGGGGGGTGTAAGAGAAGAGAATAAAGCTGGAAGAGAGGATGAGCAGGGCCAAGATATCCACTTGGTCCAACACATCCCTATCCCACTCTCCCCATAAACTCAAACTAGTTCCATTTTGCTGGATCTGATGGAATCTTCAACCTGAAACATTTAGTCTTTTCTTCCACGGATACTGCCTGACTTGCTTACTGTTTAAAGCATTTCTGGTTTTATTTTGGTTTTCCCAGGCAGTGCTGGTTCGAAGGGCTGAATGGCCTACTCCTGCACCTCTTTTTCTACGTTTTCTATTTCAGATTCCCAGTAGCTGTTTTTTATTGGTTTACACTGTCCAGAGTCAGAACAGGAAACACTTAAACTGAAATTGCAAAGCCGTACTGTCCCTGCTGTTCTGTTTCAGGCTGTCTTTTATATCCAGGAAATGGACAATCACTTCAGATTGTAGTAAATTTTCTAATTGCATTCATCCCAGAGGTCAATAAAAAACTGATCCATCCACTACAGAACACCACGATAAAGCAAAATATGATTTAAGACTAATACACTCGTAGAGGTGGGTACAATTACAAGATTTTAAAGACATTTAGACAGATAAGAAAGGTTTCAAAGGATATTGGGCCAAACACAGGCAAATGATCTGGCTCAGGTAAGTGTGGGCACCGGTTTTTGGTGGTTCACTGTTGTTGCTCATGAGCACCTTCAAAGAGAGGGCAAAGAATACTGACCGTGCCAGCAATGGCCAAGTCCAGTAAAAACTGAATATAACAGTCTCTCCTTTATAGTAACATGGCCATGTTTAGTACTGCAATTGCCTGAGGGAAAATAAACTCCATTTTAGTTTCATAGGCTGAAATGATTTACATAGTTGTGTGAACCAGGCTTAAAGTATTTCCAATTACTTCCCCATAAACATTTTTTACCTTGAGACTTTGTGGGTTGAGGCCACCTGTTTGTTTTGGTTTACAGGAAACCCTCGTCATTTACATGAAAGAGTCATGGATAACTTTCTGGCTATTCACAATGACATTGCAAAATTGCTTGTTGGTTCCTTAGAGAAGGGTGAATTGTAAACTAGAAACCGGGATTTCCAGCATATACCCTAACTGGCAAAAGTGATGAATTAATGGTCCGGGAGCAGAGCAAGGACGCCCGTTGGCTGAGCAGTAAAGTAAGTGCTAATCACAGTTCAACAGGCAGTTTAAAAAGAGCGCCAAAAGGAAGTAGTAGTCAGTTTGAAAAGTCCGGGAGCAGAGCAAGGACGCCCGTTGGCTGAGCAGTAAAGTAAGTGCTAATCACAGTTCAACAGGCAGTTTAAAAAGAGCGCCAAAAGGAAGTAGTAGTCAGTTTGAAAAGTCCGGGAGCAGAGCAAGGACGCCCGTTGGCTGAGCAGTAAAGTAAGTGCTAATCACAGTTCAACAGGCAGTTTAAGTGAGAAGTCAGGTAAATTGGACAATCAGGCAATTTAAATTGGTGATATAAGCAAGGCTCACAAAAGGGTGCAGCCCTGTTCAGGTGCAGCCCAGTGAGGGAAGTGCCCAGTGAGAAAAGTGCGAGTCTTTGGCTGCGAGTCTTCGGCAAGGAGGCTGAGGTGAGGAGGATACCATTGTTTTAAGCCAGAGCTGGTTATAGGCACAAGGTGATGGCGGAAAAGTTGGTGCGGTGTGTTTCCTGCAGGATGTGGGAAGACAGGGACGTCGCGGGAGCTTCTGGGAGCTACACCTGCAAGAACTGTGTCCAGGTGCAGCTCCTGAAGGGACGTGTGGTGGAGTTGGAGAGGCAGTTGGATGACCTCAGGGCCATCCGGGAATGCGAGAGTTTCCTCGACAGGACCTATTGTGAGGCTGTCACGCCAAGGGTCCAGGTCGAGCGAAGGTGGGAGACTGTTTCCGGGGGGAGTGGACGTGGACTACAGGAGACCCCGGTGGCTGTGCCTATTGCAAATAGGTATACCCTCTTGGGAACTGTCGGGGCAGAAGACGTTTCCAGTCCGAGTGGCGGACCTGTTGGCAAGGATACACGACAGGGGAGACCGAAGTCTGGAAGAGCCGTAGTGGTCGGTGACTCCATAGTCCGAGGGACGGATAGAAGATTCTGTGGCAGCAGGAGGGACTTGAGGATGGTCTGTTGCCTCCCTGGTGCCAGGGTTCAACACATCACAGACCGGCTTCAGAAAATCCTAGCGAGGGAAGGCGATCAACCTGAAGTCGTTGTGCACGTGGGCACGAATGACGTCGGGCGGAAGAGGAAGGAGGTGCTACAGCGGGAGTTTAGAGAGTTGGGAAAAACGCTGAGAAGTAGGACGTCGAAGGTGGTTATCTCTGGACTGCTACCGGTACCTCGTGCTGGTGAGGCCAGGAACAGAGAGATAGAGGGTATGAATTTATGGCTGAGGGACTGGTGCAGAGAGCAGGGATTTAGATTTCTGGACCACTGGGATCTCTTCTGGGCTAGGGGTGACTTGTACAAAAGGGACGGGTTGCATCTTAACAGCAGGGGGACAAACATTCTGGCAGGCAGGTTTGCTAGTGTGACACCTGTGGCTTTAAACTAAGTAGTGGGGGGGAGGGGTTAACAAATTGTGAATATGAAGATGAGGTAAAAGGGAATACAGGAGATATTGCAAAAGACTCTAGGAAGAATGGGAACAGAAGTTCCAGAGCGGAAAAGAAATTAAGGGCAGGGCCAATTGTGAACGATGTGAGAGGGGAGGTAAATACAGAAGTTAAAGTGTTGTACTTAAATGCGCGTAGTATAAAAAATAAAGTGGATGAGCTTGAGGCTCAGTTAGTCATGGGCAAGTATGATGTTGTAGGGATCACTGAGACATGGCTACAAGAGGACCAGGGCTGGGAACTGAATATTCAGGGGTACACAACGTATAGAAAAGACAGACAGGTGGGCAGAGGGGGTGGGGTTGCTCTGATGGTAAGGAATGATATTCATTCCCTTGCAAGGGGTGACATAGAATCAGGAGATGTTGAATCAGTATGGATAGAAATGAGAAATTGTAAGGGTAAAAAGACCCTAATGGGAGTTATCTATAGGCCCCCAAACAGTAGCCTCGACTTAGGGTGCAAGTTAAATCAGGAGATAAAATTGGCGTGTCAAAAATGTAATGCTACGGTGGTTATGGGAGATTTCAACATGCAGGTAGACTGGGAAAATCAGGTTGGAAATGGACCCCAGGAAAGAGAGTTTGTAGAGTGCCTTCGAGATGGATTCTTAGAACAGCTTGTACTGGAGCCTACCAGGGAGAAGGCAATTCTGGATTTAGTGTTGTGTAATGATCCTGATCTGGTAAGGGGACTAGAGGTAAAAGAGCCATTAGGAGGCAGTGATCACAACATGATAAGTTTTACTCTGCAAATGGAAAGGCAGAAGGGAAAATCGGAAGTGTCGGTATTGCAGTATAGCAAAGGGGATTACAGAGGCATGAGGCGGGAGCTGGCCAAAATTGATTGGAAGGAGGCCCTAGCAGGGAAGACGGTAGAACAGCAATGGCAGGTATTCCTGGGAATAATGCAGAGGTTGCAGGATCAATTTATTCCAAAGAGGTGGAAAGACTCTAAGGGGAGTAAGAGACACCTGTGGCTGACAAGGGAAGTCAGGGACAGCATAAAAATTAAGGAGAGGAAGTATAACATAGCAAAGAAGAGTGGGAAGACAGAGGATTGGGACTCTTTTAAAGAGCAACAAAAGTTAACTAAAAAGGCAATACGAGGAGAAAAGATGAGGTACGAGGGTAAACTAGCCAATAATATAAAGGAGGATAGCAAAAGTTTTTTTAGGTACGTGAAGAGGAAAAAAATAGTCAAGGCAAATGTGGGTCCCTTGAAGACAGAAGCAGGGGAATTTATTATGGGGAACAAAGAAATGGCAGACGAGTTAAACCGTTACTTTGGATCTGTCTTCACTGAGGAAGATACACACAATCTCCCAAATGTTCTAGGGGCTGGAGAACCTAGGGTGATGGAGGAACTGAAGGAAATCCACATTAGGCAGGAAATGGTTTTGGGTAGACTGATGGGACTGAAGGCTGATAAATCCCCAGGGCCTGATGGTCTGCATCCCAGAGTACTTAAGGAGGTGGCTCTAGAAATAGTGGAAGCATTGGAGATCATTTTTCAATGTTCTATAGATTCAGGATCAGTTCCTGTGGATTGGAGAATAGCAAATGTTATCCCACTTTTTAAGAAAGGAGGGAGAGAGAAAACGGGTAATTATAGACCAGTTAGTCTGACATCAGTGGTGGGGAAAATGCTGGAGTCAATTATAAAAGACGAAATTGCTGAGCATTTGGATAGCAGTAACGGGATCGTTCCGAGTCAGCATGGATTTACGAAGGGGAAATCATGCTTGACAAATCTACTGGAATTTTTTGAGGATGTAACTAGGAAAATTGACAAGGGAGAGTCAGTGGATGTGGTGTACCTCGACTTTCAGAAAGCCTTCGACAAGGTCCCACATAGGAGATTAGTGGGCAAAATTAGGGCACATGGTATTGGGGGTAGGGTACTGACATGGATAGAAAATTGGTTAACAGACAGAAAGCAAAGAGTGGGGATAAATGGGTCCCTTTCGGAATGGCAGGCAGTGACCAGTGGGGTACCGCAAGGTTCGGTGCTGGGACCCCAGCTATTTACGATATACATTAATGACTTGGACGAAGGGATTAAAAGTACCATTAGCAAATTTGCAGATGATACTAAGTTGGGGGGTAGTGTGAATTGTGAGGAAGATGCAATAAGGCTGCAGGGTGACCTGGACAGGTTGTGTGAGTGGGCGGATACATGGCAGATGCAGTTTAATGTAGATAAGTGTGAGGTTATTCACTTTGGAAGTAAGAATAGAAAGGCAGATTATTATCTGAATGGTGTCAAGTTAGGAGGAGGGGGAGTTCAACGAGATCTGGGTGTCCTAGTGCATCAGTCAATGAAAGGAAGCATGCAGGTTCAGCAGGCAGTGAAGAAAGCCAATGGAATGTTGGCCTTCGTAACAAGAGGAGTTGAGTATAGGAGCAAAGAGGTCCTTCTACAGTTGTACCGGGCCCTGGTGAGACCGCACCTGGAGTACTGTGTGCAGTTTTGGTCTCCAAATTTGAGGAAGGATATTCTTGCTATGGAGGGCGTGCAGCGTAGGTTCACTAGATTAATTCCCGGAATGGCGGGACTGTCGTATGTTGAAAGGCTGGAGCGATTGGGCTTGTATACACTGGAATTTAGAAGGATGAGGGGGGATCTTATTGAAACATATAAGATAATTAGGGGATTGGACACATTAGAGGCAGATAACATGTTCCCAATGTTGGGGGAGTCCAGAACAAGGGGCCACAGTTTGAGAATAAGGGGTAGGCCATTTAGAACGGAGATGAGGAAGAACTTTTTCAGTCAGAGGGTGGTGAAGGTGTGGAATTCTCTGCCTCAGAAGGCAGTGGAGGCCAGTTCGTTGGATGCTTTCAAGAGAGAGCTGGATAGAGCTCTTAAGGATAGCGGAGTGAGGGGGTATGGGGAGAAGGCAGGAACGGGGTACTGATTGATAGTGATCAGCCATGATCGCATTGAATGGCGGTGCTGGCTCGAAGGGCTGAATGGCCTACTCCTGCACCTATTGTCTATTGTCTATTGTCTATTACAACTGGAGGTCTCTATTTCGTGACATCTCTAAAAGATTTTTCTGGACGGCTGCTTTCTTCCTACCAGCTTTAGATAATCAAATCAAAGCTGACTGTCACACAATGAATAGACATACAGAATCTCACGGCTGCCATCTCAGTGAATATCATGGTTGATCCTTTACTGCTCTCTATCCTTTGATTCTCCAGATTCACAGATCTTCAAAAAAATAACTTGTTAGTTGTCAACTCTAAAAGTAGAAGGAGTCAGAGAGTAGAAGTGAGGGTCATGTTCCAGTTTAGACAACGGTGACCAGTGTCATAACTCAGGGATCTGTGCTTGGTCCCGTGCTGCTTGTTATCTATGTAAAGAATTTGGATGAGAATGTAGTTGGTATTACTAGTAAATATGGGGATTCCACAAAAATCTGTGAAGGATCTTGACCAAATGGGAAAGTGGGCAAATGAATGGCAGATGGCATTTATCTCAGATAGGCACAAAATTGTGCATTTTAGAAAGTTAAACCAGGCAGGGCCCTGTAGAATGTTTTACAACAGAGAGACCTAGGGGTAAAGCACAGTTCCCCAAAACTGGTGACACAGATAGTAAAGGCAATGGGGAAGGTACACTTGCCTTCATTGGACAGGAGTAGGGACATTGTGTTACAGGTGTACAAGGTGGTGGCGAGACCGCACCCACACCAAGAGTACAGCGTGCAGTTCTAGTCACCTTATTACAGGAAGGATGTTATTAAGCACACGGATGCAGCAAAGATTCAAGGATGATGCCAGAAACAAAAAGTTAGAGTTATATGGCGTGACAGGATAGGGTGAGGCAGTTTTCCCTGGAACATAAGAGGGCAAGAGGAGACCTTATAGAGGTATATAAAACCATGAAGGGGATAGACAAGCAAAATGATTATTGTGTTTCTCATAGAGCTGGGGAGCCCAAAACCAAGGGCCATGGGTTTAAAGTGAAAATATTTAAAGGGGTGATTTTTTTCCCCACAAAGTGGTGAGGATATGGAACAAGCTGTCAGAGAAAGTGGTAGAGTTAAGGACAATTACAATACTTAGACATTTGGGCAACTACATAAAAGGGAAAATCTTCAGAGGGATAGGCAAATGGGTTTTGCCCAGATAGGCACCTTGTTTGACATGGATAAGATGGGCAGATGGACCCATTTCACTAGTGTATAACTATGACTATATATCCAGTCTATGATATATTCTATCCTGAAACTCCTTTTGCCCAGTTTCAGCCTTCTTAGCCAGGGCAGAAATCCCCTGCTATCAAAATCTTGCATTACCTCCTATAAGTTTAAGAATACGGATCCTTGCTACACAATCTCATTACTACAAAAAAGCCAGGACATGTCGGGCACAGTACAAGTCAATAGACAATAGACAATAGGTGCAGGAGTAGGCCATTCAGCCCTTCGAGCCAGCACCGCCATTCAATGCGATCATGGCTGATCACTCTCAATCAGTACCCCGTTCCTGCCTTCTCCCCATACCCCCTCACTCCGCTATCCTTAAGAGCTCTATCCAGCTCTCTCTTGAAAGCATCCAACAAACTGGCCTCCACTGCCTTCTGAGGCAGAGAATTCCACACCTTCACCACTCTCTGACTGAAAAAGTTCTTCCTCATCTCCGTTCTAAATGGCCTACCCCTTATTCTTAAACTGTGGCCCCTTGTTCTGGACTTCCCCCAACATTGGGAACATGTTTCCTGCCTCTAATGTGTCCAATCCCCTAATTATCTTATATGTTTCAATAAGATCCCCCCTCATCCTTCTAAATTCCAGTGTATACAAGCCCAATCGCTCCAGCCTTTCAACATACGACAGTCCCGCCATTCCGGGAATTAACCTAGTGAACCTACGCTGCACGCCCTCCATAGCAAGAATATCCTTCCTCAAATTTGGAGATCAAAACTGCACACAGTACTCCAGGTGCGGTCTCACCAGGGCCCAGTACAACTGTAGAAGGACCTCTTTGCTCCTATACTCAACTCCTCTTGTTACGAAGGCCAACATTCCATTGGCTTTCTTCACTGCCTGCTGTACCTGCATGCTTCCTTCATTGACTGATGCACTAGGACACCCAGATCTCGTTGAACTCCCCCTCCTCCTAACTTGACACCATTCAGATAATAATCTGCCTTTCTATTCTTACTTCCAAAGTGAATAACCTCACACTTATCTACATTAAACTGCATCTGCCATGTATCCGCCCACTCACACAACCTGTCCAAGTCACCCTGTAGCCTTATTGCATCTTCCTCACAATTCACACTACCCCCCAGCTTAGTATCATCTGCAAATTTGCTAATGGTACTTTTAATCCCTTCGTCTAAGTCATTAATGTATATCGTAAATAGCTGGGGTCCCAGCACCGAACCTTGCGGTACCCCACTGGTCACTGCCTGCCATTCCGAAAGGGCCCCATTTATCCCCACTCTTTGCTTTCTGTCTGTCAACCAATTTTCGATCCATGTCAGTACCCTACCCCCAATACCATGTGCCCTAATTTTGCCCACTAATCTCCTATGTGGGACCTTGTCGAAGGCTTTCTGAAAGTCGAGGTACACCACATCCACTGACTCTCCCCTGTCAATTTTCCTAGTTACATCCTCAAAAAATTCCAGTAGATTTGTCAAGCATGATTCGTAAATCCATGCTGACTCGGAATGATCCCGTTACTGCTATCCAAATGCTCAGCAATTTCGTCTTTTATAATTGACTCCAGCATCTTCCCCACCACTGATGTCAGACTAACTGGTCTATAATTACCCGTTTTCTCTCTCCCTCCTTTCTTAAAAAGTGGGATAACATTTGCTATCCTCCAATCCACAGGAACTGATCCTGAATCTATAGAACATTGAAAAATGATCTCCAATGCTTCCACTAAGTCTAAACCATCTCCAAGCACTTTACATTTAATGAACTATCACAGAAACATCAGTATAAATAGAAAAAAACCCAATCGTTTTCATAATAACGGCATCTCACAATGAAATCTTTCTCCCCTTAACTTCCTTTATTATGTCAACCATAGAACCCCATAAACTGTGGGATCAGCTAGGTAAACCTGCACAAGAGATATTCAAAGAAAGGCACAAAATGCTGGAGTAACTCAGCGAGTCAGGCAGCATCTCTGGAAAACAGAGGTAATGTTTCTGGTTGGGATCTTTCCTCAGACTGATTGTGAGGGCGGGTGGGGGTTGTCAGAGAAGAGAATAAAGCTGGAAGAGAGGATGGGCAGGGCCAAGATATCCACTTGGTCCAACACATCCCTATCCCACTCTCAAACTAGTTCCATTTTGCTCGTTCTGATGGCATCTTCAACCTGAAACATCAAGTCTTTTCTTCCACAGATACTGCCTGAATTGCTTACTGTTTAAAGCATTTCTGGTTTTATTCTGGTTTTCCCAGGCAGTGCTGGTTCGAAGGGCCGAATGGCCTAGTCCTGCACCTCTTTTTCTACGTTTTCTATTTCAGATTCCCAGTAGCTGTTTTTTATTGGTTTACACTGTCCAGTCAAAACAGGAAACACTTAAACTGAAATTGCAAAGCCGTACTGTCCCTGCTGTCCTGTTTCAGGTTGTCTTTTATATTCAAGAAATGGAAAATTACTTCAGATTGTAGTAAATTTTCTAATTTCATTCATCCCAGAGGTCAATAAAAAACTGATCCACCCACTACAGAACACCACAATAAAGCAAAATATGATTTCAGACTAATACACTCGTAGAGGTGGGTACAATTACAAGATTTTAAAGACACTTAGACAGATAAAAGTTTCAAAGGATATTGGGCCAAACACAGGCAAATGATCAGGCTCAGGTAAGTGGGCCAGGGCACCAGTCAATCAGAGAGGGCAAAGAATACTGACCTTGCCAGCAATGGCCAGGTCCAAGTAAAAACTGAATATAACTGTCTCTCCTTTATAGTAACATGGCCATGTTTAGTACCACAATTGCCTGAAGGAAAGTAAACTCAATTTTAGTTTCATAGGCTGAAATGATTTACATAGTTGTGTAAACCAGGCTTAAAGTATTTCCACATACTTCCCCATAAACATTTTTTGCTTTGAGACTTTGTGGGTGGAGGCCACTTGCTTGGTTTGGTTTACAGGAAACCCTCGTCATTTACATGAGTCATGAATTACTTTCTGGCTATTCACAATGACATTGCAAAATTGCTTGTTGGTTCATTAGAGAAGGGTGAATTGTAAACCAGAAACCGTGATTTCCAGCATATTCCCTAACTGGCAAAAGTGTTGAATTAATGGTCAAATTACAACTGGAGGTCTCTATTTAGTGTCATCTCTAAAAGATTTTTCTGGACGGCTGCTTTCTTCCTACCAGCTTTAGATAATCAAATGAAAGCTGACTGTCACACAATGAATAGACATACAGACTCTCACGGCTGCTATCTCAGTGAATATCATGGTTGATCCTTTACTTCTCTCTATCCTTTGATTCTCCAGACTCAAAGATCTGCACATGTTACATTCACAGATCTTCGAAAAAATAACTTGTTAGTTGGAGTCAGAGAGTAGAAGTGAGGGTCATGTTCCAGTTTAGGCCACAGTGACCAGTGTCATGCCTCAGGGATCTGTGGCTGGTCCCATGCTGTTTGTTATCTATGTAAATAATTTGGATGAGAATGTAGTTGGTATAATTAGTAAGTATGGGGATTCCACAAAAATTTGTGAAGGATCTTGACCAACTGGGAAAGTCAGCAAATGATTGGCAGATGGCATTTAACTCAGATAGGCGCAAAATTGTGCATTTTAGAAAGTTAAACCAGGCAGGGTTTAACAAGAAAGTTACACAATGGCAGTAGAATGTTTTACAACAGAGAGACCTAGGGGTAAAGCACAGTTCCCCAAAACTGGTGACAGTTAGTGAGGGCAATGAGGAAGGTACACTTGCCTTCATTGGTCAGGGCATTGGACAGGTGTACAAGGTGCTGGCGAGACCACGCCCACATCAAGAGTATAGCGAGCCACGCCCACATCAAGAGTATAGGGATAGCCAAACGGGTTTTGCCCAGATAGGCACCTTGGTTAACATGGATACGATGGGCAGATGGACCCATTTCACTACTGTATAACTATGACTATATATCCAGTCTATGATATATTCTATCCTGAAACTCCTTTTGTCGAGTTCCAGACTTCTTCGCCAGGGCAGAATTCCCCTGCTATCAAAATCTTGCATTACCTCCTATAAGTTTAAAAATACAGATCCTTGCTGCACAATCTCATTACTACAAAAAAGACAGGATATTTCGGGTACTGTACAAGTCTAAACCATCTCCAAGCACTTTACATTTAATGGACTATCACAGAAACATCAGTATAAATAGAAAAAAAACCCCAATCGTTTTCATAATCAACAGCATCTCACAATGAAATCTTTCTCCCCTTAACTTCCTTTATTATGTCAACCATAGAACCCCATAAACTGTGGGATCAGCTAGGTAACCCCGCACAAGAGACATTCAAAGAAAGGCACAAAATGCTGGAGTAACTCAGCGAGTCAGGCAGCCTCTCTGGAAAACAGAGGTAACGTTTTGGGTCAGGATCTTTCTTGAGACTGATTGTGAGGGTGGGTGGGGGAGGGGGGGAAGAGAAGAGAATAAAGATGGAAGAGAGGATGGGCAGGGCCAAGATATCCACTTGGTCCAACACATCCCTATCCCACTCTCCCTATAACTCAAACTAGTTTTTCCATTTTGCTGGTTCTGATGGAACCTTCCTTCTGAAACATTAACTCTTTGCAACATAGATACTATCTGATTTGCTTACTGTTTATAGCAGTTCTGGTTTTATTTCAGATTCCCAGTAACTGTTTATTGGTTTACATTGTCCAGAGTCTGAACAGGAAACACTTAAACTGAAATTGCTAAGCAGTATTGTCCCTGCTGTCCTGTTTCAGGCCGTCTTTAAAATCCAGGTAATTGAAAATTCCTTCCGATTGGAGTAAGAAAATAACTGCAGATGCTGGTACAAATCGAAGGTATTTATTCACAAAATGCTGGTTTAACTCAGCAGGTCAGGCAGCATCTCAGGAGAGAAGGAACGGGCGACTTTTCGGGTCGAGACCCTTCTTCAGACTGATGTCAGGGGGCGGGACAAAGGAAGGATATAGGTGGAGACAGGAAGACAGTGGGAGATCTGGGAAGGGGGAGGGGAAGAGAGGGACAGAGGAACTATCTAAAATTGGAGAAGTCAATGTTCATACCACTGGGCTGCAAGCTGCCCAGGCGAAATATGAGGTGCTGTTCCTCCAATTTCCAGTGGGACTCACTATGGCACTGGAGGAGGCCCATGACAGAAAGGTCAGACTGGGATGGGAGGGGGAGTTGAAGTGCTCAGCCACCGGGAGATCAGATTGGTTAATGCGGGCTGAGCACAGGTGTTGAGCAAAGCGATCGGCAAGCCTGCGTTTGGTTTCGCCGATGTAAATAAGTTGACATCTGGATGAGCGGATGCAATAGATGAGGTTGGAGGAGGTGCAGGTGAACCTCTGTCTCACCTGGAAATACTGTTTGGGTCCTTGGATGGAGTTGAGGGGGGAGGTAAAGGGACAGGTGTTGCATCTCGTGCGGTTGCAGGGGAAAGTGCCTGGGGATGGGGTGGTTTGGGTAGGAAGGGACGAGTGGACCAGGGAGTTACGGAGGGAACGGTCTCTGCGGAACGCAGAAAGGGAAGGGGATGGGAAGATATGGCCAGTGGTGGGGTCCCGTTGTAGGTGATGGAAATGTTGGTGGATGATTTGTTGGATACGCTGGCTGGCGGGGTGGAAGTTGAGAACGAGGTGGATTCTGTCCTTGTTACGAGTGGGGGCAGGGGGAGCAAGAGCAGAGCTGTGGGATGTAGAAGAGACCCTAGTGAGAGCCTCATCTATAATGCAGGTAAGTTTGGAGCCGATTGGAGTAAGTTTTCTAATTGCATTCATCCCAGAGCTCAATAAAAAAACTGACCTACCCATTACAGAACACCACGATAAAGCAAAATATGATTTAAGACTAATACACTGAATTGTGAATCTGCAAAGATAAAGGGGCTACATTTTACTTAAAATAAAATAAAATCCAAAGACCGAGACTGATTAGACCAGAATCTGAAATCCACTGAGCTGGAGGAACTTAGCAGGGCAGGCAGCATCTGTGGAGGGGATGGAAAGACACATTTCACAACAGTGCCCTACTTCAGTCCACAGAAGTTTTCAGATTGAGCATAAAAACAGGACCTTCATCCCACTGTTCATTACTAACCCTAAACCAGTTGCATTACTATTTTATTCTCCCACATTCCCATTAACTCCCATCAGATGTTATCACCCATCTGCAGTGGGTGAAAATGATCATTGCCAAGGTCAATCAAGGCTATCAAGGCAGATATCAGCCTCATCAACCAACACATTTTTTGTGAGGTGGGAGGAAACAAGGTAAAATCCCCACAGGCCACAGGGGGTGCATGCAAATTCCAGACAGTGAGCACCCAAGGTCAGGGTCACAGCAACTTTAAAGATCGATATAAAATGCTGGAGTAACTCGCTGGATGGAGTAACAGACAGCATCTCTGGAAAGGAATGGGTCAGAACACTTATTCAGACAGAGAGTCGGGGGAGAGGGAACCGAGAGATACAGACGATGATGTAAAGGGGAGATATGGATGGTGATGCAAAGGGGAGGTATGGACGGTGATGCAAAGGGGAGGTATGGACGGTGATGCAAAGGGGAGGTATGGACGGTGATGTAAAGGGGAGGTATGGACGGTGATGTAAAGGGGAGGTATGGACGGTGATGTAAAGGGGAGGTATGGACGGTGATGTAAAGGGGAGGTATGGACGGTGATGTAAAGGGGAGGTATGGACGGTGATGTAAAGGGGAAGTATGGACGGTGATGTAAAGGGGAGGTATGGACGGTGATGTAAAGGGGAGGTATGGACGGTGATGTAAAGGGAGATATGGACGGTGATGTAAAGGGAGATATGGACGGTGATGTAAAGGGAGATATGGACGGTGATGTAAAGGGTGATATGGACGGTGATGTAAAGGGTGATATGGACGGTGATGTAAAGGGAGATATGGACGGTGATGTAAAGGGAGATATGGACGGTGATGTAAAGGGTGATATGGACGGTGATGTAAAGGGAGATATGGACGGTGATACAGCTCAGCGAGTCGTAACACGGCAGCAGGCAGGCTGCACACGAGTTCGGTAGGAAAGAGCCGAGGTGATTACATCGGCAGCCGGTATCTGTCCCATCCAGAGGAGAGGAGAGGAGAGGAGAGGAGAGGAGAGGAGAGGAGAGGAGAGGAGAGGAGAGGAGAGGAGAGGAGAGGAGAGGAGAGGAGAGGAGAGGAGAGGAGAGGAGAGGAGAGGAGAGGAGAGGAGAGGAGAGGAGAGGAGAGGAGAGGAGAGGAGAGGAGAGGAGAGGAGAGGAGAGGAGAGGAGAGGAGAGGAGAGGAGAGGAGAGGAGAGGAGAGGAGAGGAGAGGAGAGGAGAGGAGAGGAGAGGAGAGGAGCCTCACCTGAAGTAACGGCCGCTGCAACACACGTCCTGCTCCGAGCTCTCCGCGCCAGCGACTGGCATCCGGCCCGCACTGGGTGCGACGTCACCGCCGCGGGCGGAAATGACGCGGCGTCCCCACCCGTCCCCAGGCTACGCAGAGCCGGAGGACTGGGAGCGTCTGCGGAGACACTCAGCCCGAAATCAGGTAGAAGTGCTCCCCGAGCGAATCATATTTACCGAATTAATATCCACTGTTGATCTAATGCACACACGCCCTAGCAAAATATGTTAGATTTGGAAGCGGGGAGAAATAGAGCCTGGTTACTATGGTAACGCGGGACGGAACCGCCCCTCCCATACGTCATGGAAAGGCAACGTCTTGTGAGTCATCAGATTGACGCAATTTGGAGGGGAAATTCCGCTATTGGGAAACTGAGGAAGTCAATAGCAGGAATATGCACAACTCTTGTTACTCAACAGTATGCCTGGAAGGATTTTTTTCCCCAGAGTAACTTATCCATCTTACTGGTAGCTGCCACACCTTACCTCACTATCCATTACTGATCTAAAGACCTAATGTCAGCAATCAGATGCTGTCCCTCCTTTAAATGGCTGTAATAAAGCACAGGACAATGGACATCCAGCTGTTATCAGGCAACTGAACCATTCCATCAACAACTTTAGAGTTGCCTTAACCTACCACATCTTTAATCAGACTTCACCTTGTACTGGCCCAGATAATCACACAAACTAACCTCCCTTCCATTAACTCCATCTATACTTCACGCTGCCTTGACGAGGGCACCAGCATAATCTCACCCCGGTTACTCCCTCTTCTCTCCATTTCCATCAGGCAGGAGGTACAAATGTGTGAAAGCACATACCTTCAATTCAGAGACAGTTTCTTCCCAGCTATGATCAGGCAATGAATCATTCTATCAACAACCAGAGTGGTCCTCCCCTCCTATCTCTCATCGGACTATATTTAATCAGACTTTATTAGATTTTATCTTGCACTAAATGCAATTCCCTTTATTCTGTATCTGCACACTGCTAGATTGTAATCATATATTGTCTTTCCACTGACTGGATAACACACAAGAAGCTTTTCACTGTTCCTCGGTACACATGACAATAAACTAAACTAAACAACATAGGTGCAGAATTAGGCCATTCAGCCTTACTAATCAAGTCAAATAAAGCATTCATGGAGAACTCAACTATTCCAGGCCGCGCCGGACGGTGAAAGGTCTGCGGCGGGCCGACCTAAGCCCCGCGATTCGGGGCGGGCGAAGACGCAGCCGCTGCCGGAGCTCCCGATGTCGGCCCCCACCCAGGGGCCTGCGGGCTTCCGACGTCCAGGCGGCCCGCGCCGGAGCCTCCGGAGACGAGTCGCAGCCGCTCCCGCAGCATCCAAAGGCAGCCAGCGCCCCAGGTGGTCCCAGCCGGAGCCCGCCAGCTCCAGGTGCATGGCCGATGGTAGGCTGCAGCGGGAACGGAGACACGACACAGAAAACAAAGGTCGGGTCTCCGTTCGGGAGAGACAATGTTACAGTTCCCACCCACCCACCCCCCCACAACGTACAATCACAAACACTACACCATATTTAAAATTACAATTCAGACAAAACCAACAAAAAACACAAAAGACAAACGGACTGCAGGCAAGCCGCAGCTGCGAGGGCAGCGCTGGCTCCTCGGGTCCCAGCACTGAGTGTAACCCCAACAGCTGCTGACGACATTCTACCGCTGCACCATAGAGAGCATCCTAACACATGGCATCCCTGTGTGGTACCTCAGCTGCACGGAGGCAAAGAGGAAAGCTCTTCAGCAGGTAGTCCATAGAGCTCAGAGGACCATCGGAACACAGCTACCAGCCTTGGAGGGCATCAACAACACACGATGCCTCAGAAAAGTCACCATATTAAACTCCAACAGCTAGAATATTGACAAACCAAATGTTGATCACCAAAATTTCACTTATCCAGAGGTTGTGTCTTGTGTTCTTTAATGTCTACTGTCGGACCCTGACGTGAGAGGACGCTGGCGTTGATTATTCGCCGCTTTTCCGTCAGGATAGTTTGTCTGTTTGTTTCTATGTTAATAGTATTTGTAAAGCGCTTTGTGCATGTGTTAAGGCGCTATATAAAATAAATATATTATTATTATTATTATTATGTCCATTATCTCCGCTTTTATTTGCTCTCGTTATAGAACCACTCGCCGAGAGTATCAGATCACACCCAGACATTCACGGCTATAACACTAAACATACAATTAACAAAATTTCCTTATATGCGGATGATGTACTATTATACATCACAAACCCTGAAATTAGCATTCCGAATTTATTAAATCTCATAACTCAATTTGGCTCCGGATATAGAATTAATTGGTACAAAAGCGAAATCATGCCAATTACAGAACAAAATCCGGCTATACTTCAACAATTCCCTTTTAAAATTGCCTATGAAAAGTTCAAATACCTTGGAATCTACGTGACTAGGAAATATACTTCTTTATTTAAATCAAATTTCCCTTCTTTAGTTACTAAATTACATAGAAATATCCAATTTTGGAAAACACTCCCGATTTCACTAGCTGGTCGAATTAATGCTATAAAGATGATCTTCCTCCCACAGCTACTATACTTATTTCAAGCAATCCCGATACACCTTCCAAAAAAATGTTTCAAAAAAATTGATTCAATTATTACTAATTTTATTTGGGATTATAAGACCCATAGAATAAATAAAAGACATTTATGCAAGTCTAAAACTAATGGAGGATTCGCTTTACCAAACTTCCTATTTTATTACTGGGCGGTTAATATTAAAAATATAACCTTCTGGCTGGACGACATTGATCGGCAACCAGATTGGTTAAAGTTGGAGAAGGAGGATTGCTTACCATTTGACATTGGTGCGATCTTATTCGCCCCAATAACTTTGAATAAAAAAACATATGGAGGAAATCCGATTATACATAGTGTTATCCGTATTTGGAAACAATTAAAACTCACTTTAAAATTGAGTAATTTATCTTTCTTCCTACCCATTGCAAATAACCCTTCTTTCAAACCGTCTGTCTCAGATAGAGGATTCATTCAATGGAAAAGTTATGGAATTAAAATGGTGGGAGACCTTTATCATAAGGGAACTTTTCTCTCTTTTTAGGAATTACAACAGAAGTATGGATTACATGCTAATAATTTTTTTAGATATTTACAACTCAGAGATTATGTAAAATCACATACGTAAGAATATAGATTTAGAGGCCCAGGAATTCTTGATGCATGTTTGAACCGTCACTACAATACAAATAAATTAATATCTTATATTTATAACACTCTTTTAGATACCGACATTCCGTCATCAGAATCATATAGATGAGCATGGGAGGACGAATTGGCTCAACCCATAACTCAAGACATATAATAATAATAATAATAATAATGCATTTTATTTATATAGCGCTTTTCATATACTCAAAGACGCTTTACAGAGATTTTGAGAACATAGGGAAATGAATAAATAGATAAATAAGTAAATAAATAAATGAACAGAGAAAGGAGACAGAAGGTGAGGTGACCTTCAGTGGTTGAAGGCAGTACTGAACAGGTGAGACTTCAGCGATGTTTTGAATGTGGTGAGTGTGGAGGAGTCTCTAATGGTTTGGGGTAGTGAGTTCCATAGGGTGGGAGCAGCGATGGAGAAAGCCCTGTCCCCCCAGGATCTGAGTTTAGTCCGGATGTGGGGGGATAGGAGATTGGCAGCGGCAGAGCGGAGGGTGCAAGTGGGAGTGTGCCTGTGGAGGAGGTCGGTCAGGTAGGATGGGGCCAGGTTATGGAGGGGACGAAAGTTTACAACACATACATCAATGCTCGTTAAACACTAGACACTCATTAATACAATTTAAAATATTACACAGACTACATTATTCGAAGACAAAATTAAACAGGATCTTCCCAAGTATCTCTCCTATTTGTGATAAATGTCAATTTCAAGAAGTCAATTTAACTCACACTTTTGTGACTTGTACAAATATGCAAAATTTTTGGATCGATATTTAAAAAATAATTTCCAAAGTTATCGATAACCAACTGGATTTAGATCCAAAATTAATAATTTTAGGATTATCAGAACACATTACAAACTTTACGCTAAGTCAGAGACGCTTTCTTGACTACAGTTTAATAACTGCAAAAAAATTAATACTTAAATTTGGGAAAAAAACAGTAACCCCCACAATTAAAATGTGGATTACGGAAATGACCAAGACCTTGCATTTGGAAAAAATAAGGTTTGCCTTAATTGACAAACCAGATCTATTTTTTAAAATATGGTCTCCACTTATTGAATTTTTTAAAAAGTAAATGGGTTTGTCACAAAACTAAAATTTAAAACTAAAGTTAAAACTTGAGTTTAGGGTTGGATGTACAACTATACTCATTAACTCCCGGATCTATCCCCATAATCTTTATGTTTGTAATTCTCTTTTTTCTTTGCTTTCTTTCTCTATTAGTTTATAGTCTTTTTTTTTCAGTCTCTTTTCATCTTTATTTTTTCTTTAAAAATTTAAAAATTGAAGCTATGTAAGAACTCTATAACCAGTTTGTCGTTTATTATTATTTGTACATATGCTTTAAAAAAATTTTTTTTAAAGAAAAGCCACCAGCATCCACAAAGACTCTTCACACCCCTGCAACAGTCTGTTCGAACTTCTACCATCGGGCAGACGATACAAGGCCTTCTACGCCCGCACCTCCAGACTCAAGAACAGCTTCATCCCCAGGGCCATAGCTGCTGTGAACTGGTCCTGATGAGCCGGATGGTCACATCGCACAGTGAACTGGCACAGATCTACTTGCACTTTATTCTGTTTTAAAACTGTTACAATTTGTTTCATTGGGTTGTTTAAATTAATACTGACTAGCTAATTAAATTATTGCATCGTATGGGAGGCGCATTCCCAATCTCGTTGTACCCCTGTACAATGACAATAAAGATATATTGTATTGTATTGTATTGTTTACCAATGATTAATTTACAGTTGCCAAATAACCCTCAATGGATGGCGCCAATTGAAGTAGGGTGAAGAGATTTGTAGGTGCTACTCAGGAGGGTTCAAACTAGATTTGAGGGAGGGAACTCGAAGAGTAGAAAAGAGACAAATGAGAAATTCTGGGCAAAAACCATAGTGAAAGAGACAGCCAAAAAAAGACAGCCAAGAGCACAGCAAAGAGGGGAAAGCAATTTTAAAAAGTTACAAAGTGCTGGATTAAATCAGCGGGTTAGGCAGCATCTCTGGAGAACATGAATAGATGACATTTTGGGTTGCGAGCCTTCCTCAGACTGAAAGACCAATAGCTTAAACAGCTTTTATTTCAATGTAAGAGCCTCAACAGGTAGGATGGACAAACTCAGGATGTGGATTTGCTCAGGCAACAGGCCATAACAGAAACCTGGCTGTAGGGCAGGGTAGGACAAGCAACTCAATGTTCCAAGATACAAGTGTGACAGGCATGATCAAGGTACAGGTAAGAGTGGAAGGGGAGTGAGGTGCGGAGGGTGCAGTTGATTTATTGACGAGGTGGTATTTAACATGGTGTTTAAACAATATTCTTAGGGATCGTTCACAGGCTGGGGAGAACTTAGAAACAAGAAGGGGATGATCACATTGATGGAACTGTATTATAGGCCACCCAATTATCAACGGGAATTAGAGGAACAAATATACAGGAAGATTGCAGATTGCTGCAAAAATAAGAGTGTTATATTAGTGGAAGATTTTAACTTTTTGAATTTTGACTGTATGCCACCCATAGTGCAAAGGGCTTGGACATGGGTGGAATTTGTAAAATGTGTTCAAGAAAAAAAAAAGTTTCCTTCATCGATTATATAGAAGGCCCTTGGTAGGGAGGAAGCAACACTGGGCCTACTCCTGGAGAAAGAGCTTGGGCAAATAAGGAAGGGTCTCATCTCAAAACGCCACCTATCCATGTTCTCCAGAGATGCTGCCTGACCTGCCAAGTTACTCCAACAATTTGTCTCCTTTTGATTCTACAGGGCAAATGACGGAAGTATTGGGGGAAGCACTGTGGGACCAATGACCATAATGTTCTTATTTTTAAAATAGCTTTAGAGAAGGATAAGACTGATCCACAAGTTAAGGTCCTAAACTGGGGTGAGGCAAATTTTGGAGGTTTTAGGTGGAAACTTGTAGAGGCTGACTGGGTGAGACTGTTTACAAGCAAAGGGACTTCTGGTAAGTCTGAAGCTTTTAAAAGTACAATAGCAAGAGTTCAAGGCAGGGCAACAAACATTATCTATATCAGTCTGAAGAAGGGTCTCGACCCAAAACATCACCCATTCCTTCTCTCCCAAGATGCTGCCTAACCCGCAGAGTTATTCTAGCATTTTGTGTCTACCTTCGATTTAAACCAGCATCTGCAGTTTTTTTTCCTATTATCTTTATTGAGCTCAGCAAGGCCTTTGACAAGGTTCTGCATGGTAGGATCATCTGGAATCCACAGAGGTAGCTAACTATGCATCATTGGCTGGATGATCGGAAGCAGAAGATTTAGATTTAGATTTTTAGATTTAGAGATACAGCGCGGTTTCCTCCGAGTCCGCACCGCCCAGTGATCCCCGCACATTAACACTATCCTACACACACTAGGGACAATTTTTGGACCTGTACGTCTTTGGAGTGTGGGAGGAAACCGAAGATCTCGGAGAAAACCCACGCAGGTCACGGGGAGAACGTACAAACTCCGTACAGACGGCGCCCGTAGTCAGGATCGAACCCGAGTCTCCGGCGCTGCATTCGCTGTAAGGCAGCAACTCTACCGCTGCGCCACCATGCCGAAGGTGATGTTAGAAGGATTTTTTTTCAGACTGGAAGCTTGTGACCAACAATGAGCTGCCAAAGGGTGCTGCTTAGTTGGAACGAGCTGCCAGAGAAAGTGGCTGAGGCAGGTACAATGACAACATTTAAAATACAGTCAGTATTTCTGTTCTTTCCGAGTCCATCCAAACATTTTTGGACTATAACAGCCACATGAATAATACCAATAATGATGCCGATATTGATAATGACTTGACAGATCATGCACACATGATTAACCAAGGCCTGAGGCAATTACCTATTGATGCTCGATACACTCAGGACCATGCTCTTCACAGTATTTATGGGTCTTGAATAATATCAAAAATACCTGCATAAAAATGGAGATACAAGAAACTGCAGATGCCGAAATCTTTGTTCAACCTGAAGGGTCTTGAATCAAAACATCATCTCTCCATTCCCTCCACAGATGCTGCCTGACCCACTGAGTTCCTCCAGCACATTGTGCTTTGCTCATATTGCTTTGCTCCTTATACATTTTGAATGTATTAGAATAATGCTCTTGCACTAAACGTTATTCCCTTCATCCTGTATTTGTACACTTGTGGACAGTTTGATTGTAATAATTGTATCGTCTTTCCACTGACTGGACAGCACAAAACAAAAAAACTTTTCACTGTATCACGTGCCAATAAAACTAAAGTACCAACTACTAGAAGACAACTTTCTGCGTCACACCATGCTCATCAGACTTTCCAGGATGTATAAACTGCTATTACTAAAATATTTATTTCTACATGGTAGGATAACTTATAGAATTGGAGAACAAATATTCAAATATATCTTATATCACATGCAGAAATTCTTATTATTGCACAAGACCTTATGTTGTTAATTATAACTACTATTAGAAAAGAAAAGTTACGTGTAACCTTTGTTACTTAAGCCCATTCCTAAATCTTTCACTGTCTGTTAATGATTCCACAATGCAATTACTCGTTGCTTGCGTTTAGATTTGTCTACCTGGATAAGTCGTGATCCTTTAATCATGTTGATCAGGAATCAAAAAAGGACAGATGAGAGAGAAAGAAAGCAGCCAGTAGAAGATTTGGAAACAAAGAGACCTTGTCAGTTGGAAGGGGATCTGTGTGACGTGGGGTTACCCTGATACTTAGACATATGGTTTGTGTCAGTGTGGGAGAATAGCTGAGGCAGCTTTTCAGCTGACATGACTGTTACAGCACTGGAGGACATCCCCACTTACCCTAAACACGCACGCAAACAGGCCAATGTACAAGTCTAAAAGATTCTCGACCCGAAACGTCACCCATTCCTTTTCTCCTGAGATGCTGCCTGACCTGCTGAGTTACTCCACATCATGTGTGTCACCAGGGGGGGGAAAGAACTTTGGACCACTGCTACACGCCGTTCAGGAAAGGCTACAAGGCCGTTTCTCTCCCTCCTTTTGGAAAATCTGACCACGCTGCCATTTTCCTGCTGCCGGAGTATAAACAACGGATAGTACGGGAAGCGATAGTGACGAGGGACGTAAAGCGGTGGGCTGACCATTCAGAGGCCATGCTGCAAGATGCACTGAGCGATGTCGACTGGAACATGTTCCAAGCAAGTTCCAGAGACGTCAATGAGTTTGCGGAAGCGGTTACGGACTTCATTGCCACAATAGCCGATACCATCATCCCCACGGTAAGGGTCGGTATCTTTCCTAACCAAAAACCCTGGGTGGACAGGTCTATTTGCGTGGCCTTGAATGCTCGCACCGCTGCTTACAACTCTGGCCTGGCATCCGGCAACATGGACGACTACAAGGGAGAGTCCCTACCGACTGCGAAGGGCAGTGAAGGATGCAAAAAAGAGGCACCAGGACAGGATGGAGTCGCAGATGGAGCAGCAGGACACCAGGCGCCTTTGGCAGGGGCTACGGACTATAACTAGCTACAGGTCCAGCACCCCCTCAACCGGAAGTGCCGGCTCCTCCTTAGCTGATGACCTGAACTCTTTTTATGCACGGTTTGAGACGGGTAACACCACCAGCTCGCCGTCTAAAAACAGCACCGAAGGGGCGCTGGCTAGCGAGGCTGGAGGGGGATCCACCGCCGGGGATGTGCACACATTCTCGGTGTCCGAGCATGAGGTGAGGTGGGCTCTGACGCGTGTGAACACGAGGAAAGCCAGGGGCCCAGATGGTATATCTGGGCGAGTACTAAAGTCTTGTGCTACTCAGCTTGCTCCAGTGCTCACCACAATATTTAACCTCTCCTTGGCAAAGTCCGTGGTCCCTGCATGCTTCAAAAGATCCATCATTGTACCGGTGCCAAAGAATGCCTCTCCAGTGTGTTTAAATGACTACTGACCGGTGGCCCTCACCTCGGTTGTCATGAAATGCTTCGAGAGGCTAATCAAGAAGCACATCTGTGCCCTCCTTCCTAGCGACATGGACCCACTGCAGTTCGCATACCGTCCGAACAGGTCCATGGATGATGCGGTCTCCCAAGTTCTGCACACCGCTCTCTCTCATCTGGACAGCCAGGGGGGCTATGTGAGGATGCTGTTCATTGACTTTAGTTCAGCATTCAACACAATAGTCCCCAGCAGACTGGTTGAGAAGCTGCTGGAACTGGGGCTTAGCACCCCTCTGTGTGCCTGGGTCCCGGACTTTCTCACCGCCAGGCCCCAAGTGGTCAGGATGGGGGAACACACATCTAGCTCCCTCACCCTGAACATAGGATCCCCCCAGGGTTGCATCCTTAGCCCCCTACTGTACTCCCTGTACACACATGACTGTGGGGCCAGGTTCAGCTCAAACTCCATCATCAAGTTTGCTGATGACACTGTGGTGGTGGGCCGGATCTCCGACAACGATGAGAAGGCCTACCGGGAGGAGGTGGCTGATTTGGCACTCTGGTGTCAGGACAATAGCCTCCTCTTGAATTTCACTAAAACTAAGGAGCTGATTGTGGACTTTAGAAGGGCTAAACATCCAAGGACATACACGCCACTGGAGATAAATGGGTCTACTGTGGATAGGGCGAGCAGTTTTAAATATTTGGGAGTCTGCATCACAGAGGATCTGACATGGGCAACGCACATTGCCGCACTGGTGGGTAAGGCAAAGCAGCGCTTTTACCACCTTAGACAGCTGAGGAAATTCAGTGTCTCTGAGGATCCTTCATTGCCTCTACTCTGGGGCTGTAGAGAGCATCCTGTCCGGCAACATTACAGTCTGGTTTGGGAACAGCTCTGCCCAGGACAGGATGGCCCTGCAGAGAGTAGTGCGTTCGGCAGAACGCACCATGGGAACTACACTCGTCCCCCTGCAGGACCAATACATCAGGAGGTGCAGATCCAGAGCAAGTAAGATTATGAGGGACCCTTGCCACCCCAGTAACGGACTGTTCCAGATGCTACGGTCAGGCAAACGCCTCCGCTGTCACGCTGTGAAAACGGAGTGGATGAGACGGAGTTTCTTCCCACAGGCCATCAGGACTGTCAACTTTTATAACTCCAGAGACTAAATTTTGTCTACACTATAGTAACTTTATTTATTTGCTGTAACTGTAATTCTTTTTTGTGCACAATCCGCAGGCATTGCCACTTTCATTTCACTGCACATCGTGTATGTGTATGTGATAAATAAACTTGACTTGACTTGACTTGTGATACCAAGTGTAAGCACAGATTATTACAGACCAGGTGGCTCGGTGGGTACAGAAACCAGTAATTTGAAAGGATTAATGGGGGAAAAAAGTACGCAAGAAAAGTATTGGTTTTTACTAGACAGGGTGGACCTGTTGGGCTCAAAGTCCCCCCCCCCCCCCCCCACCATCTCCCCTCAACCGCACTCCTCTCCCCCCCCTCCCTCCACTCTTAGGGGCTCTCCAGCACTCCCCCTCCCCCCCCCCCCCAACTCAATGGCTCAGCAACAGCGGCAGCTTGACGGCTCAGCAGCAGCGGCAGCTCGACGGCGACGGCCGTTGCTTTGAGTGGGAAGATGGGCACCCCCCC
Organism: Rhinoraja longicauda; assembly: GCF_053455715.1. Classification (NCBI taxonomy): domain Eukaryota; kingdom Metazoa; phylum Chordata; class Chondrichthyes; order Rajiformes; family Arhynchobatidae; genus Rhinoraja; species Rhinoraja longicauda. The sequence continues at coordinate 91,747,646 of NC_135954.1, forward strand.
CCCACCCCTCTTTGGCTGCCACACCCGTCACTCAGGCGGGTCCTGCCCCTGGCGGTCATCTTGGGCACCCTCCCCCCCCCCATTGGCCGCCACTCCCATCACTCGGGCGGGCCCCATTGTGACGTCGAACGCGGCTGATGGGCAGGGAAGGTGGAAAAGGGATTTTTAAAGTTTAAAAAGGTGATTTTTAAAGTTAAAAAAAAGTGAAAAACTTTTGAAATATAACAACCATTTGAACCGTGGGATGATGGTGATTAAGGTGGTGCTAAAATTGTCGTGCTATCGTGTACCATTTTTGCTGTATTTCGGTTACGTACTAAAATGCAATATATATATATGCATATACAATATGAGAGTTTTAATAATATACTAGATCAAGTGGGCCCGTTGGGCCCGTCCTCGTAGGGTTTCCATTGCGACCTGGGGAAATTACGTTTTTTCTTTAAAATAAATTGTCTGTTAAAAAAGAAATGAATCTCAATGGGGGGGGGGGGGGGGGAGGGGGAGAGGGGAGGGTGAGTGAGGGGGGGAGAGGGGATGGGTGGGTGAGGGTTGGGGGAGAGAGGGGAGGGGTGGGTGAGGGTGGGGGGGGGAGAGGGGAGTGGTGGGTGAGGGTTGGGGGGGGAGAGGGGAGGGGTGGGTGAGGGGGTAGAGGGGAGGGGTGGGTGAGGAGGGGGGAATGGAATGGGGGGTGTGGAGATTGGAGGTTGAGAAGGGAGGAAAGGGTGGGGGGGAAGGGGAGAGGGAGCCACTGACACCGTCCTGCCAGCGGCCATCTTCTTTCTCCTTCACTGTGGTACCGTGCTCCTCCAGGGGAGGGGGAGGGGGAGGGGGAGGGGGAGCGCAATTAAAGGCAGTACAGGGGAGAGGGTGTGACCGAGCCTTGGACCCAAACCCTCTCCTGTATTGGTGTAGCACCCTCAACCCCCTACTCAATCCCCCTTATCCCCCCCCTCCTTACCCCCCACTCTCCCATCCTCCCTGACCCCCACTGTCCCCCTTCTCCCCCACCCCCACTCTCTCCTCCCCCACCCCCACTCTCTCCTCCCCCCACACCTGCTGTCCCCTCCCAATCCCCTCCCTCCTCCCCCACCCCATCCTCCCCCTTTCACTCTCAGTCCCCTTCCCCCACCCAACTTCTGCTCCTTTCCCTCCCCCCCACTCTTCCCTGACCCAGTCTACTGCCCCCCTTCCCCGCATCCCCACTCTCCCTTCCCCCCACCACCACCCCCCTCCCCAGTCCCACTCTCCCTCCCACCCCCACTCTCTACTCCTCCCCTCCTCTCCTCTTCCCTGACCCCACTGTTCCCCTTCCCCCCCACTCACTCTCTCCCCCCAACCCCCCCTCCCCCCACCGTCCCCCTCCCCCCACCGTCCCCCTCCCCAATCCCACTCTCCCCCCATTCTCTGCTCCCATCCCTCCATTCTCTCCTCCCCCAACCCCACTCTCACTCACTCTCCCCCACCCCCCCTTTCCCCACCACCCCCTCTCTCCTCCCCCACCCCCGCCTCCCCCACTCTCTCCTCCTCCCACTCTCTCCTCCCCCTACCCTCACCCCCCTCCTACCCCCACCCACTCGGCCCCCACTTCCCCTCCCCTCCGTGGAGCCGTTGGCGGCGAAAGGCACTTACCGAGCGTGCAGGGAGGAGGAGGGAGCGCCGGACTACTCGAGTCGGGCAGCGGAGGTCGGACTACTCGAGTCGGGCGGGGCCGGTCTTGGAGTGTGGGGAGGGGAGGGGGTAGAAGCGAGGGGGGAGAGGAGAGAGGCGCGGCGGGAGGCGCGCACGAGATGGCGGAGCGTGAGGAGGCCGCCATCTGTCTGAAGTGGCGACGGACCGTCGGTGGCAGCGGCCCACGTCGACCCCGCCATCGGTGGAAGCGAACACTGAAGGAGGAGGAGGAGAAGCTGCCCGCTGCGCTGCACCCTGTGTGCGGTGACGGTCCTGGGCCCGTGCGGGAGGGGAGACTCAAGGACGCCATGGGTTGAAGGGAAGGATGAGGACCATTTCCTTCCTGCTCGTGTGTGCCCCCGGGTGTGGGAGAGGGGGGAAGAGTAGTGAGAGGGGAGCCCCTGATTGCGGGCGGGCGGCTCCACGAACGGCGTCCATCTTCTTTGTGCGAGTGATGAGAGGCCATGCGTGGTGACGTCAGACACACAGCACTTGGAAAAAATGTGTTTAGAAATGAGAGTTTTAAAGTTTAAAATGTCTGTAACTTAAAAGATATACGACTAATTTAAATAAAACTTGTTATAAACAGTCGCGAGGACAGTGGTGATTAAGGTGGCGCTAACATTGTGGCGCTATGGTTTACCGTTGTGGCTGCAGGTCCACATGTTATACATATATCTGCATGAGTTGTGGGGGAGGGGGGGCAGCGCGAGCTCATCTCACAGGGGCATTGTGACGTCACACGCTGAAGACCTTCAATAAATCGGTTAGAAATGAAATGTTTTAACTTTAAAACCTCTGTAACTTAAGAAATATATGACCAAATTGAATGTAAATATCATGGCCGACCAGCGGGAAGAGTGGTGATTAAGGCGGTGCAAAAATTGTGGCGCTACGGTTGCCGAAATCAGCCGAAATCACAGATACATATATAGGTACGGATTCATATATTCACAAGATCTGAGTTATAGATATAGATGGATGGCCAATTGGCTTTAAAAATCTAAGGAATGACTTGAAGATATGTAAAGCAATGTGCACAGCTGACTCATGAAATGGCCAACAGCAATAACTCTGCAGATCAACAATCGCAAAAGACCCCAAGTCCCTGACTTTGAGGAGAACTTGCAAATTGAACTCATTTGTGTATTATCTAGATACAAGTAGCAAGCTCTAGATGTTGTGGAAATAACTAAAGAGTTGTGTTGTAGGGGCACAGGGATTGGTCCAGACCATCGAACCCTCTGATTGGTCGAAGAGGTCAGGAGGTGCGCAGGAGAGGGAACAATCAGTCTGGTTTTGAACTCCAAGAAAGACAGTTGAATTTATGGTTGTCTGTCGTTTACAGCGTTGGTTTTGTCACGGTTGTTAGCCTTCTAATAAACGTCTACCTCAACGCACATCGCCTTACGACTCGCCATAGTGGTGACCCCGACGTGATCACAGATCACCAAGATGTCCCATAAGGAGGCATCGACACCGAACGCAGTCGGCGTTCATCTGCCCCCGTTCTGGGCCCACCAACCACGCCTGTGGTTCGCCCAAGCGGAGGCCCAGTTCCACCTCCGGGGCGTAAAGGAGGACGAAACCAGGTTCTACCACCTATTGAGCGTCCTGCCATCGGAGACGACCGCACGGGTAGCACAGTACGTTCACCGACCTGCCAGAAACCGGCAAGTATGCGGGCCTCAAGTCGCTGCTGCTGAAAACCTTCGGCCGCAGCCAACAACAGCGGGCCAGCACACTCCTGCACTTACCTGAGCTCGGGGACCGACCGCCGTCGGTCCTCATGATGGAGATGATGACTGGCGGGAGAGCACACCAAATGTCTCATGTTCGAGGCATTCCGCGAGAAGCTGCCAGAGGACGTCCGCGTAGTTCTAGCAGACGTCCCGTTCGGGGACCCGATGGATTTTGCAGAGAAGGCGGATGCGCTGGTCGCGGCAAAGACGAAGCGCGCTGGCTCGGTAAATCGGGTTTCCACACAGGTGAGCGACCGACCGCGCGGCCAAGATGGCACCCATCCGCCCGCCACTTTTAAAAAAAACCGGCAAACTGCCACATCGACGGCGGCAATTTTGAAACAGGCTCGCGACATAGAAACACACCAGCGCGGCTGGTGTTTCTTTCATAAACGGTGGGGAGCAGAGGCACGCAACTGTAGAAGCCACTGCACATTCTCGGGAAATGCCTCGGCCGATCAAATGTAGAGGCAATCTCGATCGGCCAGAACCATCGCCTCTACCTTGCTGAGCAACATACCGGTACCGTTTTCCTCGTGGATACCGGGGCGATCGTTAGCATTGTGCCTCCATCCTGCCAGGAAGCGCGATCAGGTAGGACCGGTCCCCCACTCATTGCGGTGAACGGCAGCCCTGCCCGTACCTACGGAACACGGGACATGTCCCTGTCCTTTGGTTCCAGGACCTACGACTGGACTTTCATCATCGCGGATGTAGGCCAGGCAATCCTGGGAGCAGATTTCCTTTGGGCTTTCTCACTGATCCCTGACGTCCGCGGGAAGAGCCTGCAACCGTCGTCCCGTAGCGTTGACCCCCCCGCTCCTTCGGTTTCCGTGTCGCCCAACCCGACCGTCCAGGCCGTCACCACGACCTCCGACCCGTTTGCTGCGATATTCGCTGAATTTCCGGAGCTCCTAGTCCAGCGTTTCGACACACCTGCCGCCAAGCACGGAGTCGTGCACTTCATCCCTACGGAGGGACCGCCTGTTTTCGCCCGAGCCCGACGCCTACCCCCTGATAAGCTGGCAGTCGCTCGCGAAGAGTTCCTCACTTTGGAACGGCTGGGGATCGTGTGCCCGTCGGACAGCCCGTGGGCCTCACCGTTGCACATGGTCCCAAAAGCATCTGGGGGTGGAGACCGTGTGGTGATTACCGGCGTCTGAACGCCATCACCACGGCTGACCGATACCCGATCCCTCATATTCAGGATTTTTCCGCCAGCCTGGAGGGTGCCACGGTATTCTCAAAACTGGACTTAGTCCGAGGGTATCACCAGATCCCGGTTCGCCCTGCAGACATCCCTAAGACTGCCACGATCACCCCGTTCGAGCTTTTTGAGTGGCTGCAGATGCCTTTCGGCCTCAAAAACGCCGCCCAGGCGTTTCAACGCCTCATGGATCATGTGGGTCGGGGTATGCCTTTTGTGTTCATCTATCTGGACGATATTCTCGTGGCAAGTCAGTCGGCTCACGAACACCGGTCCCACCTGCGCTCCATATTCCAAAGGTTGCAGGACCACGGTCTGATCCTACACCCGTCCAAATGCCAGTTCGGGCTATCCTCGGTCGATTTCCTGGGTCATCGGATCACACCGGCCGGTGCCGTTCCCTTGCCCGAGAAGGTGGCTGCTATCCGCTCTTTTCCCCGCCCTGACACCATCAAAGGGTTACAAGAATTTGTAGGCATGGTGAATTTTTACCACCGATTTGTCCCGGCGGCAGCTCGCATCATGCGCCCCCTTTTCCAATGCCTCGCGGGTAACCCCACCGAGCTCGTGTGGTCCCCTGCTGCCGATGCGGCTTTCGCGGCGGCCAAGCTGGCCCTCGCGAACACCACCATGCTCGTCCACCCGCGCTCCTCTGCACCCACCGCCCTCACCGTCGATGCCTCCGGCATGGCGGTGGGGGGCGTCTTAGAACAGCAGGTTAACGGCCTCTGGCACCCTTTGGCGTTTTTCAGCAGCCAGCTCACTCGCCCCGAACTGGCTTACAGTGCCTTTGATCGGGAACTCCTGGCCCTCTACCTGGCGATCCGTCATTTTCGCTATTTTTTGGAGGGTCGCTTTTTCGTTGCCTTCACTGACCACAAGCCACTGACGTTTGCTTTTTTGAAGGTTTCCGATCCGTGGTCGGCCTGCCAGCAAAGACACCTCACTTTCGTTTCTGAATTCACCACCGACGTTCGGCACATTGCGGGTAAACTAAACGCCATGGCGGATGCCCTGTCCAGACCGGTGGTTTCCCGTTGCCGAGGTAAGTTCCGGGGTGGATTTCCAGGAGCTCGCGGAGGCTCAGCGCCTGGAAGACACCCCCTCCCTGTACCCCCCCACCACCTCGGGGTTGCGGTTGGCACAGGTAGCCTGTGGTCTCACTCATACCAAACTCTGGTGCGATGTTTCTCTGCCCCGCCCCCGCCCGGTAGTGCCCACTTCCATGCGGCGCCAGGTTTTTGATGCCATTCACGGCCTGGCACATCCGTCCATCCAGGCAACTTCGGCTCTGGTTGCAGCTCGCTTTGTCTGGCACGGGCTGTGGAGGCAGGTGGCCGTCTGGTCCCGCTCCTGCATTCCTTGTCAAACCTCCAAGGTTCACCGGCACACTCGGCCCCCCGTCCAGCAGTTCACGGTCCCCGCAGTCCGATTCCTCCACATCCACGTGGATCTCGTCGGCCCGTTACCCCACTCCAGGGGCTACACCCACCTCCTCACGGTAGTCGAGCAGTTCACCCGGTGGCCGGAGGCGCTCCCGTTGTCCGACATCTCAGCAGCCTCCAGCGCTCGGGCTCTGGCACTAAATTGGGTTGCCCGTTTCGGCGTCCCGGACGTCATCACTACCGACCGGGGCGCCCAATTCACCTCGTCCCTGTGGGTGGCTCTGACTCAGCTGTGCGGGTCCCGATTACAGCAAACCACCGCCTATCACCCCCAGGCCAACGGGATGGTGGAGCGGTTCCACCGGCAGCTCAAGGTGTCCCTCACTGCCCGCCTGTCCGGCCCCGACTGGGCCGACCAGCTCCCATGGGTTCTCCTGGGTATCCGCACGGCTCCAAAGCACGATCTCGGAGCTTCCTCGGCAGACCTGGTCTATGGCTCGCCCCTGCGGGTACCAGGCGACGTTCTCCCTCCATGTTCTACCCTCCCTCCCTCCGTGCCAGCACTCTTGGCTTCACTCCGAGCGCGGGTGGGGTCCCTGGCCCCGGTCCCTGCTTCTCGCCACGGGGATCCCCCTTCACATGTCTCGGCGGCCTTGGGCGACTGTGAGTTTGTGTTCCTACGAATCGATGCCCACCGTCCCCCGTTCCGGCCGGTTTACCAGGGTCCGTTCAGGGTAGTGAAGAAAGGCACAGCCACCTTCACGTTGGAAGTGGGCACCCGACAGGAGGTCGTCTCGGTGTCCCGCCTTAAGTCTGCCTATTTGGACCCAGACCAGCCCGTTACAGCGGCTCAACCTCCTCGCAGGGGCCGACCTCCGGCTGCGGCTCCCGTACAGCAGTTTCCCCCCTCGCTGCCCCCTTTCGGGACTCCTCTTCCCTTCGGTCGCCTTGCCACGGCCGCCTCCGGCTCCGTCAGCTTCCCCTCCTCCCCTTTCGCCTCCGGCAACCCCTCCCGCGGTGCCTGCTTCCCCGTCCCCACCCCTGGTTGGGCCTCCCTCTCCTCTCCTCTCCGCACCCGCTCCGGTCGGGTGGTCCAGGCACCTGCCCGGTATCGCGCCGAAGGTTCTGGGGGGTCATGTAGGGGCACAGGGATTGGTCCAGACCATCGAACCCTCTGATTGGTCGAAGAGGTCAGGTGGTGCGCAGGAGAGGGAACAATCAGTCTGGTTTTGAACTCCAAGAAAGACAGTTGAATTTATGGTTGTCTGTCGTTTACAGCGTTGGTTTTGTCACGGTTGTTAGCCTTCTAATAAACGTCTACCTCAACGCACATCGCCTTACGACTCGCCATAGTGTAACCAAAGAGTCTTGTTTGAAACTATACAGTGAGCCTTTAAATTACAGTATTTCAAATCATTGAGATTAATAAAGTACAAATATTGGGCAAAATTGTCTGGTGTGGTTTGTCAGCTGCTAAATGTAACTGGTAACAGGAGATTAAACCAGTAATACTTGTACAACACAGAAATAGGCCCTTCGGCACTCTCTGCTAACTCTAAAGTTCCATTTACAAGCACTTAGTCCGCAGTCTACGATGCCACGGCAGTTCAATTGCCCGTCCAAATGCCTCTGAAATGTGGAGTCTCTGTCAACCTCCAGGTTGCAACATACATTTGGGTGTAAAAAGTCTTCCTCATATTATTCCCTCTAAAATTCTCATCTAAAACCTATGCAATGTGATCTTAAACATTTCTACCATAGAGGTAAATGGCAGCCCGTGGTGACGGCACTGTATCGCAGTGTTTCTGTGCTGTATCTCAAAACCAAACTAAAATGAAACGTTTCTTACTCCAGATCCGATCTATGCCTCTCAATCTTTATGTAGTTCTGATAGGTGACCCTCAGTCTTCCCTGCTCCAGGGAATACAAACCCAATCTATCCAGTTTTTCCTCATTACTGAAGAACTCCATGCCAAGAACATCCTGGTGAAACTCTATTTTCTTCAGTGCAATCAGGTTCTTCCTATAGTGTAGTGATCACAAAAATATCCCACCAATATTTTTATAAGGTTGTACCAAGATCTCCCTGCTCCTATTACTTGGTGCCTGTTCTGTTCGATAAATCACTGGATTCAGATAACAGTTTTGATTCACTCAGTAATTTATTACAGTACTAAATAAGGCACATACACTCACGTATCCCCGAATATCTCCAAACGCACTCGCAAACCCCGAGTACACAGCAGAGCACGCCACAAGATGTTTCTACATATACTCACGTAAACCCTTACGCACTCGCAAACTCATCAGAGCATGCCACTGGGTGTTTCGTTCAAGATCACCTGGCACCGTTCGCAACACGGTCCAAAGCTGAGGTTCTCTCTCCGAAAGGGCGCCCAACACTGTTAAAGTTCGCTACTTAAAACAGACAACAACACAAAGGGGTAAAGGTAAACCAAGCCAAGCTTTAATTTTTTGTCAGACAGGAGTGGGAGAGTTAAAGCCAGTATGACAATAGACAATAGACAATAGGTGCAGGAGTAGGCCATTCAGCCCTTCGAGCCAGCACCGCCATTCAATGCGATCATGGCTGATCACTCTCAATCAGTACCCCGTTCCTGCCTTCTCCCCATACCCCATACCCCCTCACTCCGCTATCCTTACGAGCTCTATCCAGCACTCTCTTGAAAGCCTCCTGGCCTCCACTGCCTTCTGAGGCTGAGAATTCTACACCTTCACCACTCTCTGACTGAAAAGGTTCTTCCTCATCTCCGTTCTAAATGGCCTACCCCTTATTCTTAAACTGTGGCCCCTTGTTCTGGACTCCCCCAACATTGGGAACATGTTTCCTGCCTCTAATGTGTCCAATCCCCTAATTATCTTATATGTTTCAATAAGATCCCCCCTCATCCTTCTAAATTCCAGTGTATACAAGCCTAATTGCTCCAGCCTTTCAACATACGACAGTCCCGCCATTCCGGGAATCAACCTAGTGAACCTACGCTGCACGCCCTCAATAGCAAGAATATCCTTCCTCAAATTTGGAGACCAAAACTGCACACAGTACTCCAGGTGCGGTCTCACCAGGGCCCGGTACAACTGTAGAAGGACCTCTTTGCTCCTATACTCAACTCCTCTTGTTACGAAGGCCAACATTCCATTGGCTTTCTTCACTGCCTGCTGTACCTGCATGCTTCCTTTCAGTGACTGATGCACTAGGACACCCAGATCTCGTTGAACATCCCCTCTTCCTAACTTGACACCATTCAGATAATAATCTGCCTTTCTATTCTTACTTCCAAAGTGAATAACCTCACACTTATCTACATTAAACTGCATCTGCCATGTATCCGCCCACTCACACAACCTGTCCAAGTCACCCTGCAGCCTTATTGCATCTTCCTCACAATTCACACTACCCCCCAGCTTAGTATCATCTGCAAATTTGCTAATGGTACTTTTAATCCCTTCATCGAAGTCATTAATGTATATCGTAAATAGCTGGGGTCCCAGCACCGAACCTTGCGGAACCCCACTGGTCACTGCCTGCCATTCCGAAAGGGACCCATTTATCCCCACTCTTTGCTTTCTGTCTGTCAACCAATTTTCTATCCATGTCAGTACCCTACCCCCAATACCATGTGCTCTAATTTTGCCCACTAATCTCCTATGTGAGACCTTGTCGAATGCTTTCTGAAAGTCGAGGTACACCACATCCACTGACTCTCCCCTGTCAATTTTCCTAGTTACATCCTCAAAAAATTCCAGTAGATTTGTCAAGCGTGATTTCCCCTTCGTAAATCCATGCTGACTCGGAATGATCCTATTACTGCTATCCAAATGCTCAGCAATTTCGTCTTTTATAATTGACTCCAGCATCTTCCCCACCACTGATGTCAGACTAACTGGTCTATAATTACCCGTTTTCTCTCTCCCTCCTTTCTTAAAAAGTGGGATAACATTTGCTATCCTCCAATCCACAGGAACTGATCCTGAATCTATAGAACATTGAAAAATGATCTCCAATGCTTCCACTATTTCTAGAGCCACCTCCTTAAGTACCCTGGGATGCAGACCATCAGGCCCTGGGGATTTATCAGCCTTCAGTCCCATCAGTCTACCCAAAACCATTTCCTGCCTAATGTGGATTTCCTTCAGTTCCTCCATCACCCTAGGTTCTCCGGCCCCTAGAACATTTGGGAGATTGTGTGTATCTTCCTCAGTGAAGACAGATCCAAAGTAACGGTTCAACTCGTCTGCCATTTCTTTGTTCCCCATAATAAATTCCCATGCTTCTGTCTTCAAGGGACCCACATTTGCCTTGACTATTTTTTTCCTCTTCACGTACCTAAAAAAACTTTTGCTATCCTCCTTTATATTATTGGCTAGTTTACCCTCATACCTCATCTTTTCTCCCCGTATTGCCTTTTTAGTTAACTTTTGTTGCTCTTTAAAAGAGTCTCAATCCTCTGTCTTCCCACTCTTCTTTGCTATGTTATACTTCCTCTCCTTAATTTTTATGCTGTCCTTGACTTCCCTCGTCAGCCACAGGTGTCTCTTACTCCCCTTAGAGTCTTTCCGCCTCTTTGGGATAAATTGATCCTGCAAGCTCTGCATTATTCCCAGGAATACCTGCCATTGCTGTTCTACCGTCTTCCCTGCTAGGGCCGCCTTCCAATCAATTTTGGCCAGCTCCTGCCTCATGCCTCTGTAATCCCCTTTGCTATACTGTAATACCAACACTTCCGATTTTCCCGTCTGCCTTTCCATTTGCAGAGTAAAACATATCATGTTGTGATCACTGCCTCCTAATGGCTCTTTTACCTCTAGTCCCCTTATCAGATCAGGATCATTACACAACACTAAATCCAGAATTGCCTTCTCCCTGGTAGGCTCCAGTACAAGCTGTTCTAAGAATCCATCTCGAAGGCACTCTACAAACTCTCTTTCCTGGGGTCCATTTCCAACCTGATTTTCCCAGTCTACCTGCATGTTGAAATCTCCCATAACCACCGTAGCATTACATTTGTGACACGCCAATTTTATCTCCTGATTCAACTTGCACCCTATGTCGAGGCTACTGTTTGGGGGCCTATAGATAACTCCCATTAGGGTCTTTTTACCCTTACAATTCCTCATTTCTATCCATACTGATTCAACATCTCCTGATTCTATGTCACCCCTTGCAAGGGAATGAATATCATTCCTTACCAGCAGAGCAACCCCACCCCCTCTGCCCACCTGTCTGTCTTTTCTATACGTTGTGTACCCCTGAATATTCAGTTCCCAGCCCTGGTCCTCTTGTAGCCATGTCTCAGTGATCCCTACAACATCATACTTGCCCATGACTAACTGAGCCTCAAGCTCATCCACTTTATTTTTTATACTACGTGCATTTAAGTACAACACTTTAACTTCTGTATTTACCTCCCCTCTCACATCGGTCACAAATGGCCCTGCCCTCAATCTCTTTTCCCCTCTAGAACTTCTGTTCCCATTCTTCCGAGAGTCTTCTGCAATATCTCCTGTATTCCCTTTAACCTCATCTTCATATTCACAATTTGTTAACCCCTCCCCCCCACTACTTAGTTTAAAGCCACAGGTGTCGCACTAGCAAACCTGCCTGCCAGAATGTTTGTCCCCCTGCTGTTAAGATGTAACCCGTCCCTTTTGTACAAGTCACCCCTAGCCCAGAAGAGATCCCAGTGGTCCAGAAATCTAAATCCCTGCTCTCTGCACCAGCCCCTCAGCCATAAATTCATACCCTCTATCTCTCTGTTCCTGGCCTCACCAGCACGAGGTACCGGTAGCAGTCCAGAGATAACCACCTTCGACGTCCTACCTCTCAGTCTTTTTCCTAACTCTCTAAACTCCCGCTGTAGCACCTCCTTCCTCTTCCACCCGACGTCATTCGTGCCCACGTGCACAACGACTTCAGGTTGATCGCCTTCCAACACTAGGATTTTCTGAAGCCGGTCCGTGATGTGCTGAACCCTGGCACCAGGGAAGCAACAGACCATCCACAAGTCCCTCCTGCTGCCACATAATCTTCTGTCCGTCCCTCGGACGATGGAGTCACCCACCACTACGGCTCTTCCTGACTTCGGTCTCCCCTGTCGAGTATCCTTGCCAACAGGTCCGCCACTCGGACTGGAAACGTCTTCTGCCCCGACAGTTCCCAAGAGGGCATACCTATTTGCAATAGGCACAGCCACTGGGGTCTCCTGTAGTCCACGTCCACTCCCCCCTGAAACAGTCCCCCACCTTCGCTCGACCTGGACCCTTGGCGTGACAGCCTCACAATAGGTCCTGTCGAGGAAACTCTCGCATTCCCGGATGGCCCTGAGGTCATCCAACTGCCTCTCCAACTCCACCACACGTCCATTCAGGAGCTGCACCTGGACACAGTGCTTGCAGGTGTAGCTCCCAGAAGCTCCAGCGACGTCCCTATCTTCCCACATCCTGCAGGAAACACACTGCACCAACTTTTCCGCCATTACCTTGTGTCTATAAACAGTTCAGGCTTAAAACAATTGTACCCTCCTCACCTCAGCCTCCTCGCCGAAGACTCGCAGCCGAAGACTCGCAGCCGAAGACTCGCAGCCGAAGACTCGCAGCCAAAGACTCGCAGCCAAAGACTCGCAGCCAAAGACTCGCACTTTTCTCGCAGCCAAAGACTCGCACTTTTCTCAGCACTTACGAGTTCTGCAAAATCATCATTACTCAACTTTAACATGACTATATGTGAACTTGTCTTTGCGATGTTACTTGAAAAATTTTCCCTGTCCTCTTATCAATCCCCTGATCTCTTATCTTCGTGCTTTCCCTTGTCGTTTAACATCATTCTTGTCAGTCCTTAGCTTTTCCGGTAATTGTTATGCTCTGTGGTTTTTCCAAGGATTGCAAGCTTTCCGTTATCAGTCACATCCATATGGGCCATTAGTATTTCTCCACTTTCAACAATATAGAAGCTACAAAAGCATACAAGCAGGTTTGCAGACAATAGTCAAATATCCCTTCATGCAAAGTTAATAGCCATTAGCTCTTTCAACACCATCCTTTATGGCATTTCTTATCAGAGCAGACCACGCCACTGCCCTCTCCCCGAGCCAATCATGAGCCCTCCTTGTCTGCAACACTCGCAGCAGGGGGCGCAGGTGGTCTACCCAACTATTGCTGTTGTGTTGTGTTTGCCAATATTACGCTTTCCCATAGAATGGCCTTGAAGACTGCATTCCCAGACAATGATCATAGGTGCGAGGAGATAACACGTCTGGAAACTTGTTTTTGAGAGGCTATGGAATGTAGGGCTGGTAACTTAGCTGATAACTCCATTTCACCTTTAAGCTGAAATTGTCCATTTAACCCTTAACTACAGTGCCCCAGCTAATGAAGACCAGCATCCCAAATGCTTTCGTCACCAGTGCTGTCACTTTCAGGGATCTTTGGACTCGTTCACCAAGGTCCCTTTGTTCCTCAATACTCGCTAGCATCTATGTTCTCCATTGTGATCATAGAACAGGCCCTTGTGTGCACAATGTCTATGCTGAACATGATGCAAAACTAAACTAAACCTTCTGCCTATACATGATCTATATCCCTCTATTCCCTGCATATCTATGTCTATCTAAATATAGACACAAAATGCTGGAGTAACTCAGTGAGTCAGGCAGCATCTCTGGAGAATAGGAATAGATGTCCCTCAGTGGAGTGTGGGCCTAAAGTTAAGTCTCTGATGTGGGACATTAAACAATATTGCGGCTTAGAGGCAAAATAATCACTGTTCCCAAAATGATCACCCATGACAACATTGTTCTAGCCAGGCCTGTTTCCCAATACAAGTTCCAGTATGGATGGGAAAGGATTGGAGGGATATGGGTCAAACGTGAGCATTTTGGTTTGGGACTACCTAGATCGGGTAATGTAATCAACATGGATGAGTAGTGCGGAAGGACCTGTTTTTGTGCTTTGTCTAGGTCCAGCATGGTTCCTCTTCTAGTTAGATTGTCCACATACTGTTTCAAGACATCCTTTTGGATTCACCTAACAAATTCTGCTCAATCTAAGCTTCAGGCACTAAGGCAATTCCAGTCAATATTGGAGGAGTTAAAGTCACCCACTATGACAACCCTGCTGCTTTTACCTCGTCTCCCTTCTTACCTGTGCCATTAAAATGTAGAACATAGAACAGGACAGCACATGAATAAACCCTTAACCCATAATATGTGTGCCAAACATGATGCCAAGTTAAACTAATCTCCTCTGCCTGCATGTGATTCATCTCCCTCCATTCCCTGTATATCCATGTGCCTATCTTAAAGCCTCTCAGACACCGCTAATGTATGCCTCCACCACCACCCCAGGCAGCACGTTCCAGGCACTCACCACCCTCTGTGTAAAAAAAACTTGCCCCACACATCTCCTTTAATCTTTGCCCCTCTCACCTTCAAGCTGTGCCCTCTAGTCTTTGACATTCGTATTTTTAGAAGGAAATGGTGATGCAGTGGGAATGTTCTTCCAATAGATGGCGCAGCCATGCAGTGACTCAGTCCCACTGCCTCCATCACCACACTTCCCTGTAGTACGGAAGCGTTCTGAGCCGAAACATCACCTATCCATGTTCTCTGGAGATGCTGCCTGGCCCGCTGAGTTACTCCATCACTCTGTGCCCTTCCCTGTAGTAAAACTGTGTCCAGAGTGGCGGTAAGTGGGCCCACGGCCTCAAGATAGTTATTTCAGTTTTAATGAAGGGCTGTGAACCTGAATATTTCTCTCTCCACTGATATTGCCTGATTAGCTGAGGACTTTAACTATTTTGCTTTTACTTCACAAGAAAATAGGACCAGGAACACCTTCATAAGTTATAGCAGCAGAATTAGGCGATTCGGCCCATTAAGTATACTCCGCCATTCAAACATGGCTGATCTATCTTTCCCTCTTAACCCCATGCTCCCCTCTTCTCCCCATAAACCCAGACACCCTTACCAATCAAGAATTTGTCAATATGCGCCTTAAAAATATCCAATGACTTGGCCTCCACAGACATTTGTGGCAATGAATTTCACAGATTCATGGACAGTTTTCTCAGGTTACCATATTGCTCAGGTTGGTGATCAAAAGCTGAAGCTGCTCATTCGTAATTTTTTGAAGATTGAATTCCTCGGAATTGAGGTATTTTTCGCTCTTAATTGCTGTGATTAACATGAGAGTGCAACCATATAATATGGGTGGTGAGGTGGCGCAGAAGACCTGGGTTCGATCCCGACTACAGATGCTGTCTGTACGGAGTTTGTATGTTCTCCCCGTAACCGCGTGGGTTTTCGCCGAGATCGGTTTCCACCCACACTCCAAAGACGTACAGGTTTGTAGGTTAATTGGCTTTGTGTAAGTGTAAATTGTCCCTAGTGTGTGTGTATAGGATAGTGTGATCGCTGGCCGGTGTGGACTTGGTGGGCCGAAATGCCTGTTTCCACACTGTACCTCTAAACCAAACTAAACTAAACCACCCACTGACTAAAGAGGTTCTGGGGCCTCTCAGGGCAGACCCACCATTCAAAGTGATCATGGCTCATCTCCGCTGTCCCCAACTCTTCGCCTGTGCCAGTTCCCCATAGCCCTCAATTCCTTGACCTTCCAAGTGTCCACTTTAAATATCGCTAATGATCAGACTTATTCCACCCTCATGAGCAGAGAATACCAGAGACTCACTTCCCGCTGAGAGGCAAACTTTTGTGTTTTTCGGTTTTAAATCACTGGCCCATTATTTTGTAGCTATGGTCCCCTGTTCATGACTGTCCTACCAGTGAAACCATTGTAACATCTCCCCCATCAAGCTCCTTTGTACGTTGAACGTTTGTACGTTCTCCCTGTGACCCTGTTTCCTCCGGATGCTCCGATTTCCTTCCACATCCCAAAGATTTGCAGGTTTGTAGGTTAATTGATTTTTGTAAATGACCCTTGGTGTCTACAACATAGATGCACAGAAAATAGTGTGAACAGCGTAGACTCGTTGGGCCGAAGGACCTGTTTCCAAGGTGTATCTCTAAACTAAACTGAACTAAATAAGATCACTCTTCGGCCTTCCAAACACCAAGAAAGTCTTGCCCAAACTGTCCAGTCTTTCCTGATAGGGTTTAATTTCTTAACTAATATCCTGGAAACAGCACAAATTAGGAACAACTTCATATTGTTTCCACTAGTGGGAGAGTCTAGGACCAGGGGCCACAGCCTCACAATAAAAGGATGTACCTTTAGAAAGAAGATAGTGAAATTTCTCTTTCGTCAGAGTGTGGTGAATCTGTGGAATTTGTAGCCACACACATCTGTGGAGGACAAGTCAATGGTTATTTTTTAAGGCGGAGATTGACAGATTCTTGATTAGTAAGGGTGTCAGGGGTTATGGAGAGAAGGCAGGATAATGGGATTGAGAAGGAAAGGTAGATCAGTCATGATTGGGGTTATGGAGAGAAGGCAGAATAATGGGATTGAAAGGGAAAGGTAGATCAACCATGATTGAATGGTGGAGTAAACTTGATGAGCCGAATGGCCTAATTCTCCTCCTATAACATGATCTTATCATGCCAATCCCCTATGAATTGGCATGTCTTAAGGCTGTGGGAGGAAATCAGAGCACCCGGTGGATACCCACACGTCACAGGATGAGTATACAAACTCCACGTGGACAGCACGAGAGTGAAGGATTGAACCAGGGTGCCTGAAACAGCTGGGAAAATTCAGTACCTCTCTCTCATCTGTTGTGAACCTAACATTTAACTGGGTACTAACACAATGGTTAATGTTTCCATAAATAACTGGAACAATTGAATCCAAAGGGGAAAGTCCGTTATTTCCCAAATCATAGCTCTCTTTGTCTGCAAAAGGCTTCAAGGAGACTTTAATTCAGAAACTGCAGCTGGGGCTGGGCTCCAGCCAAAGTATTGTTGAGGAAACTTTACTTCCCGGTTCTCTCCTATCACTGTACTCCCATTCAACATCTTCCTGAAACATGTTTCTAAAGAGGCAGGAAATGGTGTAAAGTTTCAGGGCCAACTAAGTTCTGCCTTCTGCCTTCATCCGAGCATAGTCGGAAGTTATGGATAAATCCCAGAACTCAAGTTAAATCACCAAAGAAATCCGAGGACTTTAGCAGGCCAATAAATGAGTTAAGAGTCAAGAATGTTTTAATTGTCAAAGATAGACACAAAATGCTGGATTAACTCAGTGGGTCAGGCAGCGTATCTGGCGAAAATGGATCGGTGACATTTCAGGTCGGGACCTTTCTTTAGACTGATTCAGTCTGCTGTGTTACTCCGGCTCCAACTTTGTGTTTCACCTTAAACCTAGGCACTGATAATGCTGGTCAGCACCAGCAAGCCCTTCTTCACCAGATAACCTACGGTCTAGTTGATGCGGCTGTTGTTGCAGCTCATGTTGTAACCCTTGGGGACAGCACTTTCTTCAGGCAGCTGCCATCGAAAGGACGTGCTCGGTGACCTTGGGGCTCCCTCCCCATCACTCCGCCGCTCCCTCCCTCCTCCCCCGCAGTCGCTGACATCTTCCAAGAAAGGAGAAGGAGGAGGCGATGGTGGAGGTGGAGATGAGGGGAGAGGGCGAGTGGACAAAGCAGCCCACTCTGCCGACTTGAGCACTCCGATGCCTCCTCAACATTGGCCTGTGAACGTGCCAATCCTCACCTCTGACGCCATTGCTCAACCTCCATGTCCCTGGCGCCTCCCGCCGCCGACCCAGAGCGCCACCTAGAGCACGGGAGGTACGCCCTCAGCCCACTCACCGGCATCGATATGTTTGGTTAATCACCAAGACACCAGTTTAACCGATGGATTTCGCAATTCCTTTTCTTAAAAATTTGTGTAAATGTTTGCAAAGTGTCAGTCACGGATCTGGTGCAGATGATTAAGTCACATGGGTGCCACAGTGACTTGACAAATTATGGAGTCCTACAGCACAACAACAAGCCTGCCGGCACCAACTTGTCCATGCTGACAGAAATATCCATAGTTCCCACATACCTGCATTTTTCCCCATCTCCCTCTAAACCTTTTCTATCCATGTACCTGACCAAGTGTCTATTAAATGCTGTTATTGCCCTTGCCTCAACTACCTCCTCAGGCAGCTCATTCCATGTACACACCACCCTCTGAGTGGAAATGTTGCCCCTCAAGTTCCTATTAAATCTTTCCCCTCACACCTTAAACCTATGTCTTCTGGTTCTTGATTTCTCTAATCTGGGTAAAAAACTGTGCATTCACACTATCTATTCCCTTCATGATCTATGCACCTCTATATTTAGTTTAGTTTTGACATACAGCATGAAAACAGGCCCTTCGACCCACCAGGTCCGCGCCGACCAACGATCCCGCATATTAACATTATCCTACACACACGAGGAACAATTTTTACATTTACCAAGCCAATTAACTTACAAACCTGTACGTCTTTGGAGTGTGGGAGGAAACCGAAGATCTCGGAGAAAACCCACGCAGGTCACGGGGAGAACGTACAAACTCTGTGCAGAAAGCACTCGTAGTCGGGATCGACCCCAGGTCTCCGGCGCTGCAAGCGCTATAAGGCAGTAACTACTACTGCGCCACCGTGCCGCCCTGTGATGATATGATCACCTCTCAGCCTCTTGTGCTCCTTGCTCCAAGTTGGATACAAAAATTGGCTTGGTCGTACAAAACAGAGAGTAGGTGGATGGGTGCTTCCCTGACCAGAGGTCTGTGACCAGAGGTCTTCAACAAGGATCAGTGCTGGGAACTATGCTGTTTGTGATATATATATAAATAATCTGGATGAAAATGTAGGTCGGCGGTTTAGTAAGTTTGCAGATGTCATGTAAATTGGTGGAATTATGGAAGCGAGGAAGATTGTCAAAGGATACAGCAGGATACAGATCAGTTGGAAAACTTGGGCAGAGAAATGGCAGATGGAGTTTAATCTGGACAGGTCTGAGGTGTTGCATTTTAAGAGGTTAAACGTAAGAGGAAAATGTACAGTAGTTGGCAGGACCCCAAGGAGCATTGATGTTACAGAGAGATATTGGGTTCAAGTCCATAGCTCCCTGAAAGCGGCAACACATAGATAGGCTGGTGAAGATGGTGTATCATTCCTTCAAGAGTAGAAAGGTTGGGATGTCTTGCTGCACCTGTAAAAAAAACTTAAGTTGGAGAATTCTGTACAATTCTGCTCACCACACTACAGGAAGGTTGTGGAGGCTTTGGAGAGAATGTAATAGAGGTTTACCAGAATGTTGAGCAAAAGAAAACGGAGTGCTGGATGAACTCAGCGGGTCAGGCAGCATCTGTCGAGGGAATGAACAGGCACTGTTTTGGACCCAACTCAAAACATCACCTGTCCATTCCCTCCACAGATGCTGCCTGACGCACTGAGTTCTTCAGCACTTGTGTTTTGCTCAAGATTTTAGCACATTTAGTCACCAGGATGCTGCCTGGTTTAAAAAGTATAAGTTACATGAAGTTGGCCAACTTCTATTTTTTATCTGAAGTCTCAGAAGCTGAGGGGAGACCTGATAGATATACATAAAATTATGAGAGGTATACACAGGGCAGACGGTCAGAATCTTTCTTCCAGCGTGGAAATGTCAAATACTAGAGGGCATAGGCTTAAGATGAGAGGAGGCAGGAGTTTAAAGGAGATGTGTGAGAGTGGTAGGTGGCTGTAAGGTGCTGCCTAGGTGGGTGGGAGAAACATACAATAACAACATTCAAGAGACATTTAAACAGATATAGTACATGAAGTGGCAGGGAATGGAGGGAGATAGATCATGTGCAGGCAAGTGAGAAAAGTTGAACTGACATCATGGTCAATGTGGTCAATGTGGACATTGTGGGCCGAGGGGACTGTTCCTGTCCTGCACTGTTTGTTCATGGTTCTGAGTTTCATGTTCTATGCAACATTCTTGATTAAGGGAGAATTGACCTTGAGAGAACTAGTAAATGTTAGTAATTAATTAAAATCAAGAATACTCCGAGAAAATTGAAGCACAATGGGATTTCACTCCCATCAAATGCAGTGGGAACTCCAGGACCCCAGTATATTGGTTGAGGGAATTTTCAGGAAGTGCTGCTAGCTGGAGTGTAGCTCCAGATATTGGCTTTGGATCAAGGGCAGCAGCTGGTATCGCTGCAGTCCATTCACTTGTTTTGAGCATTAGATAGAGAGCATTTTACAAGAAGTGATTCATTCCCATTTGAAGAACATGCACCTCATCCCACCAACATGTTTAGACTTTCAAGATACGGCGTGGAAACAGGCCCTATGGCCCACCGAGTCCGTGCCGACCAGCGATCACGTTGTACACTTGCTCTAAACTACCCACAAGGGACAACCTACACTTTACAGAGGCCAATTAACCTACAAACCCGCAGGTCTTTGGGATGTGGGAGGAAACCGGAGCACCCGGAGAAAATCCACGCGGTCATAGGGAGAATGTGCAAACTCTGCGCAGACAGCACCTGAGGTCAGGATCGAACCGGGTCTCTGGCACTGTGAGGCAGCGGCTCTACTGCTGCACCACCGTGCCTCCCTTCGAGAAGTGTTGCCTAGGGTCTGCAAATCCTTGGGACACCCTGACAATCGCTGTATGAATGTGAGTCTCCCCTGCTTTCTCTGAGCCAACATCACGGTAAGTTAATTCTGCCCATGAGGCCCACGGTGCCTTAAAAATAGACTTTGAACAATCCCCTGGTGCAGGTGTCATGGTGCAGGCAGCTCTGTCGATGCTGTTGAAGACTTTCCCATCTCTCCACTGCAGCCACAGGATGTTACAGTTGGCACAGGTTCAGGTTCCGACACCAGTCCCGGCCAATTCACAACACAAAGGGCTTTGCTGCATCCTTCAGCAGCTGAACATCAACTCCACTGATGGCCAACACAGTCTCTCTCCCATTCTTAACTTGGCAACAGGTGCGAGGAGTTGTGGGTGTTTACATGCAGAGCACCAGGCTCCCGCCTCACTGATCCAAGCCCATCTCCCTCACACTTCCTCCAGTGACCAACCCATGACCCTCACTCCTTTCCCCCCCCCCCCCTTCACCTCCCCCGGGCAGGGATAGGGGTAACACAGTGGCATAACTGACAAACCTACTGCCACACAGCGCTAGAGACCTGGGTTTGATCCTAACCTCAGGACCTCTCTGTACGGAGTTTACATGTTCTTCCTGTGACCGTGTGGGGTTCCTCCAGGTGCTCTGCTTTCTTCCCCCATCTGAAGTCATTTAGGTATATAATATTAATTAATTAAATATTATATTCATTATATTAATGTAACTGTATATTCCCCGAGTTTGTAGGTAGATGGGAGAATCTGGAGTATTTGATGGAAATGTGGGTAGAATAGGTCGCAGGGAAAATTAGCGGGGATATAGGATTACTCAGTCACCCTATGATGGGACAAATGGAACCTTTCTGAGTATGAAAAAGGGTCTTGACCCGAAAGTCACCCATTCCTTCTCTCCAGAGATGCTGCCTGTCCCGCTGAGTTACTCCAGCATTTTGTGTCTACTTTTCTGAGTCATATGGATTTAGGGAATATATGGATGCCTGCGGCAGTTAAGAGACGGGGGGTGGGGCAGGTGGAGGTAGATGTAAGAGAGGGGCGAGGGGAGTTAGTGTCAGGGCGGGAGGGAGGAGACACTTACATAGAAAATGAGGACAGGGAGGATGGGGGATGGAAGGGGTTGTTGAGGAGGTCATTGCCTATCTGGGTGTGGCAGAAATGCTACTTGCTATCAACAATTGCCAGAACGTTGCCTGGGGGTTTGAATGGACTCTATCCTTATCTGTTTCTCACAAGTTGTATAGTTTAGTTTAGAGATACAGCATGCAAACAAGCCCTTCAGCCCACCAAGTCTACGCCAAACATCGATCACCCATTCACGTTAGTCCCAAGTTATCCCACTTTCTCTGCACACCGGGTGCAATTTATAAAGGCCAATTAACCTGTAAACTCACACGTATTTGGCATGTCGAGGGAAACCTCCGTGGTCACAGGGAGAGAGTGCACCTCCGTACAGACAGCACTCGTAGTCAGAATCCAACCCGGGTCTCTGGCGCTGCAAGGCAGCAACTCTACCACTGCGCCACTGTGCCACCCACTGTGGTTGCAGGTACGAGTATAGATTGGGGTCCATCCCTCAAGGTAGAGAAGGCTGGAATTAGAATCAATAGTCGTGCTTAAAATCCTAAAGTATTAAGATGGAGTAAATAAAGGGAAAATGTTTCAAGTGGACAAAAGATGACTAACTCAAAGTTATTAGGACAAATCGGAGAGGCTAAGGTTGTCTTCCCTCGAGCGAAAGGTCCCGAGGGGTGACTTTATAGGGGTTTATAAAATCATGAGGGGCATAGATAGGGTAGATAGACACAGTCTATTTTCCCAGGAAAAGGGAGCCTAAAATTAAAGAGCATGTGTTTAAGATGAGAGAGGAGAGACTTAAAGGGAATCTGAGGGGCAAGTTTTTTACAAAGAGGGCAGTGAGCATTTGGAACGAGTTGCCAGATGTGGAGGTAGAGCCTGGTACAATTACAACGTGTAAAAACAGTTTTCTTCTCCCTAAAAGTAAACACAATTACGCGTAAAAGTATATACAAACAAAAACTATGCAAAATCCCTTCATAAATCCTCAGTGGTTTTTCATTCAATAGTGTCTTACTCAGTAGTATCTATCTTTACACAAAATGCCTTTGCCACCCATGTGACCCCCTCGGGTGATATCCCTTCCTTTGTTTGAGGGGTATGTATCCCCACCAGACTCAGCCCTTCAATGTCCATCAGCAGAAGGACCTAGGCATGTTAAAAATATTTGGACATGTATGTGTATAGAAAAGATTTAGAGGGATATGGTATTAGCTGAGCAAATGGGATTAGCTTAGTTTGGCATCATGGTTGGCATGGACGAGAAGGGCCTGTTTCCCTGCTGTGTGACAATGAATCTATGCATCTAACCAGATTTATAGTGACTGGCAAAAGAACAAGCATTGACTTGAGAAATTGTACATAAAGTGCTGAAGTAACTGAGTGGGTCAGGAAACATGTCTTGAGAACATGGAGAACACGTTCTCCACTTTGAATGCTTTTCTCATGTCAGCTTGGTTGGTACACTTCACATTGCCCAGCAGTGCACTGATTCATCACAGCACTATTGTTCCATGGAATGCATCCTGAGTGTGGTGGGATGCACCCTGAGTGTGAACAGAGGTGCCAGTGTAGTGGGATATACTTCCTGAGTGTGAACAGAGGTACCGGTGTAGTGAGATATACTTCCTGAGAGTGTGGTTCAATGGTGGCTTTTAAAAGGAAATTGATTAAATTCTTGAAGTGGAAATGAATTTGAAAGGGTGTGGTGAAAGGTCACGGATATATCTGGGCTGCCCTTTGAAGGGTCAATTGGCCTCGAATTGCATGGTGTTATTCTATGTTCGCATGGATGATTGTTCAAGGGATATTATCTATAGCTGCAGTCTGATTTGATTAGTAACTCAATAACAGGAAAAGATGCCCATTAACTCTTTTGCAGTTTGTGCTGCTACTCAGAAATGGATAGTTAGTGGAAAATAATTGTGGCTTCTGCAGTGGTCCTTGACTTTGGAATCTTCTTGAACTAGAATCCATTCCTCACGAATATCACACTGAGCAAACGTCAAGGAACAGAAGACTATATGATAACCCACATTTGATCACCTTTAGCCCAGCACCAGATAATAATGTTGTTATAATCAGAGGTTCCTTCCTTTGACGTGGATGCTGAGCCAGGCAAAAGAACTTCCTCACTAAATGCTAGACTCCCAGGCCTCCTTGTTTGTACCCAGCCCCTGTCCCTCATGGATTCAAATAACAGACTCAATGCTGCCTCGAACAAAACACAAAATGCTGGAATGGTAAAATGTAGACATAAGAAATTAAAGGCAGGTTTACAAAAAAAAAGACACTAAATTCAGGAGTAACTCAGCAGGACAGGCAGCATCTCTGGAGAACATGGATAGGTGACGTTTCGGGTCGAGAACCTTCTTCAGAACTGAAAATGCTGGTTTACAAAAAAAGACACAAAATGCTGGAGTAACTCAGCTAATCAGGCAGCATCCCTGGAGGGTGTGGAGGGGAACTTATTCAAAGTATGTATGCCTTTTTTTGCAGTAGAGCAAGGAACTGCAGATGCTGGTTGTGTTTGGTTCGGGATTCCTCTTCAGACTCATTCCTCCACAGATGCTGCCTGAACTGCTGAGTTTTTCCAGCACTTTGCGTTTTGCTCAAGATTCCGGTATCTACAGTTCATTGTGTCTTCATTTTAATGCTGCCTCACTGTTGAGATTTGTTAGTTAACTTACATGATGCTGCCTGATCCGCTGAGTTACTCCAACACTTTGCGTCCTTTTGTGTAAACCAGCAACAGCAGTTCCTTGTTTCTGATGTGAACAGGTGATCGATGGTCAGGGTGAACTCGGTGGGCCTCAGGATGTGTTTCCACGCTGTATCTATTAATTCGATCAGAAAAAGTGTTGGTGGAAGGGTGTGGAGATCTTTGTGGAAAGGGGACCCTGCCTAGCCGTTTATTACAGGAAGCAACCCAGCTTGCGAGCTTGTTGCTAACACCAGATGTTTAGTAAAGGAAACACGCTCAGAATATAAATAGCAGAGATTACCGGTGCTCACACAAGGCAAGGCAGCAACACACAAGGCTCCACTTTGAAGGTAAAAGATGAGAAGCATGCTACTGTCAAGCGGAGCAGCTTTAAAATGTACTAATCGCGTGTTTTTTGTTGATTTGTGAGTTCAGGGTGGTTGTAATCTGAGAGAGTTTTGAACCAGCATTTTATCTATCAGTGTGTGTTAGACGGATATACCGATCCAGTATAAAAACTGCCTGGCTCCGAGTTAAGTATCCGTTCCAATGTGCTAAGTTGCCTGGTGACATTGACTGATTTCTGTTGATTGTATTTTGTACAAAGTTCATGCTAAGTGCGGCAAGTTAACTTGATGAGACTTCAGGGTCTTGCCAACAAGATATAGAAACGAGAAACTGTGGATGTCGTTTACACTAAAGGGCATAAAGTGCTGGAATAACAGCGGGTCAGGCAGCATCTCTGGAGAACATGGATAGACAATGTTTCGGGTGTGTAGGTGGTTTTATCTCTGGCCTTTGTCCCAACCATCTGCCTATCAACCACCCCACTGCCAGTGTCCACCTATTACCTGCCATGCTTTAACCTGCCTCTCCTCTCTAGCTTCCTTCCCCCTACAATTAGTCTGAGGAAGGGTTGCGATCTTAAACGTCACCTACCCATGTTCTCCAGAGATGCTGCCTGATTTATTCCAGCACTTTGTGTCCTTTCTTGCTAACAAGGTGTAGGCTTTGAACGATTGGATCTGCAGCCCAGGATTTTGATGGAAGGGGCTCCGTTTTGACTTATCTCTGTAAATGTCTGGTGTGGGTGGGTGTGGGCTGAGGATTGGTGGCTACAAGCCACAACCAGAGGTAGGCGGGCAGGGTGGGATGGCATAGGGGATGTAACCAGCACTACAACTGATGTGGGGTGGGGGAGAGCAGGCTGATGGTTGTAGGGAATGTTAAGATCTAAGTTGTTGGTGAGGGGAAGGGAAGGAAGGGCGAGGCAGTAATGGGGGAGGAGGGGAGCCTGTGAAGAGCAGAGGATGTTGCGAGTTGGGGAAGAGCTAAATGTGATCCCTCACAATAGGGAAGTATGTTGCTCATCGCCATCCCACTGAGGCAAGTTCCTTTGCCGAACTCCATGCCTCAAGATGGGACATTGACACACCAGGTGTCCCAAGTGTGGAACAAGACACAAAATGCTGGAGTAGCTCAGCGGATCAGGCAGCATGTCAAGAGAACATGGAT
This sequence comes from Rhinoraja longicauda, assembly GCF_053455715.1. Classification (NCBI taxonomy): domain Eukaryota; kingdom Metazoa; phylum Chordata; class Chondrichthyes; order Rajiformes; family Arhynchobatidae; genus Rhinoraja; species Rhinoraja longicauda. Next base: position 91,773,546 of record NC_135954.1, read on the forward strand.
AGGCATGAACATGGATAGACCATCTACTCATGTTCTCTAGTGAAGCTGCCTGACCCGTTGAGGGTCCTGACCTGAAATGTCTCTGATCGTTGTTCTGCAGAGATGCTGCCTGACCTGCTGAGTTACTCCAGTGCTTTGTGTCCTTTTGTGTATTAACCCGCTTCTGCAGTTATTTATTGCCTGCATGGAACCAGCATTAGAGATACAATGTGCTGGAGTAACCCAGCGGGTCAGGCAGCATCTCTGGAGATAAAGGGTGGGTGACGCTTCAGGTTGGGATCCTTCTTCAGACTCACACAGCGTCTGACACAGCAAATGAATAGAAGCTGATTGATCTGTCTGTTGTTTCCGGAAGGTAAAATTCACAGACCTGAGCTCGTTGCCTGTTGCTACTGAAGAAACTTTGAAGTTTAATATTGCACCTCCAACGGGTGGAACAATCATCTGATCATTTAGAACCTAGAACATAGAACAGTGCAGCACGGAAACAACCCTTACTGCCTCAATGTCTATGCCATTAAAGATGCTGCCATTAAACTAATCTCTTCTGCCTGCGTGTGATCCATATCCCTCCATTCTCTGCATATCATACAGTACAATACAATACAATATATCTTTATTGTCATTGTACAGGGGTACAACGTGATTGGGAATGCGCCTCCCATACGATGCAATAATTTAATTAGCTAGTCAGTATTAATTTAAACAACAACAACCCAACGAAACAAATTGTAACAGTTTTAAGACAGAATAAAGTGCAAGTAGATCTGTGCGTTTTGACCATCCGGCTCAGCAGGACCGGTTCATAGCAGCAATGGCCCTGGGGATGAAGCTGTTCCTGTGTCTGGAGGTGCGGACGTAGAAGGCCTTGTATCGTCTGCCTGATGGAAGGAGTTCGAACAGACTGTTGCAGGGGTGTGAGGAGTCTTTGTGGATGCTGGTGGCTTTTCTGAGGCATCATGTGTTGTAGATGCCCTCCAAGGCTGGTAGCTGTGTTCCGATGGTCCTCTGAGCTCTATGGAATACTCGCTGAAGAGCTTTCCTTTCTGCCTCCATGCAGCTGAGGTACCACACAGGGATGCCATGTGTTAGGATGCTCTCTATAGTGCAGCGGTAGAATGTTGTCAACAGCTGTTGGGGTAGACCAGACTTCTTCAGTGTTCATAGGTAGAACAGTTGTTGCTGTGCCTTCTTGACCAACGCAGCAGTGTTTTTGGACCAGGTTAGGTCCTCCGAAATGTGAGTGCCCAGAAACTTGAAGCTGGACACTCTCTCCACATTGTCTCCGTTGATAAAGATTGGGGCGTATTCCCCGTTATGTGACCTACGGAAGTTGATGATCAGCATAAAAATTAAGGAGAGGAAGTATAACATAGCAAAGAAGAGTGGGAAGACAGAGGATTGGGACTCTTTTAAAGAGCAACAAAAGTTAACTAAAAAGGCAATACGGGGAGAAAAGATGAGGTACGAGGGTAAACTAGCCAATAATATAAAGGAGGATAGCAAAAGTTTTTTTAGGTACGTGAAGAGGAAAAAAATAGTCAAGGCAAATGTGGGTCCCTTGAAGACAGAAGCAGGGGAATTTATTATGGGGAACAAAGAAATGGCAGACGAGTTGAACCGTTACTTTGGATCTGTCTTCACTGAGGAAGATACACACAATCTCCCAAATGTTCTAGGGGCCGGAGAACCTAGGGTGATGGAGGAACTGAAGGAAATCCACATTAGGCAGGAAATGGTTTTGGGTAGACTGATGGGACTGAAGGCTGATAAATCCCCAGGGCCTGATGGTCTGCATCCCAGGGTACTTAAGGAGGTGGCTCTAGAAATAGTGGAAGCATTGGAGACCATTTTTCAATGTTCTATAGATTCAGGATCAGTTCCTGTGGATTGGAGGATAGCAAATGTTATCCCACTTTTTAAGAAAGGAGGGAGAGAGAAAACGGGTAACTATAGACCAGTTAGTCTGACATCAGTGGTGGGGAAGATGCTGGAGTCAATTATAAAAGACGAAATTGCTGAGCATTTGGATAGCAGTAACGGGATCATTCTGAGTCAGCATGGATTTACGAAGGGGAAATCATGCTTGACAAATCTACTGGAATTTTTTGAGGATGTAACTAGGAAAATTGACAGGGGAGAGTCAGTGGATGTGGTGTACCTCGACTTTCAGAAAGCTTTCGACAAGGTCCCACATAGGAGATTAGTGGGCAAAATTAGGGCACATGGTATTGGGGGTATGGTACTGACATGGATAGAAAATTGGTTGACAGACAGAAAGCAAAGAGTGGGGATAAATGGGTCCCTTTCGGAATGGCAGGCAGTGACCAGTGGGGTACCGCAAGGTTCGGTGCTGGGACCCCAGCTATTTACGATATACATTAATGACTCAGACGAAGGGATTAAAAGTACCATTAGCAAATTTGCAGATGATACTAAGCTGGGGGGTAGTGTGAATTGTGAGGAAGATGCAATAAGGCTGCAGGGTGACTTGGACAGGTTGTGTGAGTGGGCGGATACATGGCAGATGCAGTTTAATGTAGATAAGTGTGAGGTTATTCACTTTGGAAGTAAGAATAGAAAGGCAGATTATTATCTGAATGGTGTCAAGTTAGGAGGAGGGGGAGTTCAACGAGATCTGGGTGTCCTAGTGCATCAGTCAATGAAAGGAAGCATGCAGGTACAGCAGGCAGTGAAGAAAGCCAATGGAATGTTGGCCTTCGTAACAAGAGGAGTTGAGTATAGGAGCAAAGAGGTCCTTCTACAGTTGTACCGGGCCCTGGTGAGACCGCACCTGGAGTACTGTGTGCAGTTTTGGTCTCCAAATTTGAGGAAGGATATTCTTGCTATGGAGGGCGTGCAGCGTAGGTTCACTAGGTTAATTCCCGGAATGGCGGGACTGTCGTATGTTGAAAGGCTGGAGCAATTGGGCTTGTATACACTGGAATTTAGAAGGATGAGGGGGGATCTTATTGAAACATATAAGATAATTAGGGGATTGGACACATTAGAGGCAGGAAACATGTTCCCAATGTTGGGGGAGTCCAGAACAAGGGGCCACAGTTTAAGAATAAGGGGTAGGCCATTTAGAACGGAGATGAGGAAGAACTTTTTCAGTCAGAGAGTGGTGAAGGTGTGGAATTCTCTGCCTCAGAAGGCAGTGGAGGCCAGTTCGTTGGATGCTTTCAAGAGAGAGCTGGATAGAGCTCTTAAGGATAGCGGAGTGAGGGGGTATGGGGAGAAGGCAGGAACGGGGTACTGATTGAGAGTGATCAGCCATGATCGCATTGAATGGCGGTGCTGGCTCGAAGGGCTGAATGGCCTACTCCTGCACCTATTGTCTATTGTCTATTGTCTATCAGCTCCTTGGTCTTGGTGGTATTTAGGGACAGGTTGTTATCAGAGCACCAGTCCGCCAGGTTCTGCACCTCCGCTCTGTATTTTGTTTCATCACCGTTGGTGATCAGCCCGATCACCATTGTGTCGTCTGCAAACTTGACAATGGTGTTGGTGTCGAACGCAGGAACACAGTCGTGTGTGAAGAGGGAGTAGAGCATGGGGCTGTCCAAAAGTCTCTGAAATGCCACTATTATATATGCTGCCACCACCACTGGCCTCACGTTCCAGGCACCCACCACTCTCTGTTTAAAAAAACTCACCTCAATAACTCCTTTAAACTTTCTCCCTCTGACCTTAAAGCTAGTTTCTGACATTTCCACCCTGGGAAAATGATTCTGACCATCTACCTTATCTACACCTCTCATCTATATACTAAAACTCTCGTTTGTTTGTGTGTTTGTTCCTGAATTCCAGCCAAAACCGTACACGATAGCGCGACAATTTTAGGTCCACCTTACTCACTGTCGGCCCTTTGGTGCTAATGGAACAAGTTTCATTGAAATTTTATATATTTAAAGTTATTCACATTTTAAAGTTTAATTCTATCTCCTAGGGAGATGGGGGAGGGAGGGAGAGAGGGGGTGGAGGGATGGGGCGGAGGGAGGAGAAAAGATAAGGGGGGTTGAGGGGGATGGAGTGGGGCGGAGGGGAAGGGAGAGGGGGCAGGGGGGTGTAGGGAGGGTGGGGGGAGGGGGTGGAGGGGGGAGGGGGAGAAGGGGCGAGGGGTGGAGGGGGCGAGGAGGGGAGGGCGGGAGGAGAAGGTGCTGCACCAATGCAGGAGAGTTTGGGCCCAATGGGTCCACTTGGTCTAGTAATTTCATAAAATTCTATCAGATCTCCTCTCAGCCTCCGACACGCCAGAGAAAATATTCCACATTAGTCCCACTATCAACATAGCTATCACCCTCTAATCCAGGCAGCATTCAGGTAAACCTTTTCTGCAAACTCTCCAAATCTTTCCTGTAATGGGGCCACCGTCGTCGTCGTGGCTATCCCTCGAGGTCGAGGATGATGGTCTACGTTCCGATGGCAGAACAAAGACACCTGTGTGTGTGTTTGTTTAACGTGTACTTGATGTTGCACTCCAAGAAGCACACAGTCCTTCACAAATCAATCAACTAATTCCAATGGCAAGGGCACCAAGACGATTGGCCACCAAAAGTTTTATAAAGCTGCAACATGACTTCTTGATTCTTATACACAAGGCCCCAACCAATGAAGGCAAGCATGCCATATATATTCTTTATTACTCCATCTATCTGTGTTGCCACTTTTAGTAAGCGATGGACTTGGACCCCTTTGTGTATATCAATGCTGTTAAGGGTCCTGTCATCAACTGTATACTTCCCCCCCTTGCATTTGGCAGCTGCATGTTGATGGCAGTTTGTGGCAATTAGATAACAAATTGGGTACCAAGCATAGTTACAGTACAAACATCTGTGAACTGTGGTCTGACTGAGAGTTTGACCTACGGTATCAGCAGTGGATGGTATGTCACACAGGGCTATTCTGAGTTCAGGATAGCTTTCGTGAAAGTATGAACTATTTCAGCCCTTTAAAAGGAGATGAGGAGGAATTTCTTTAGTCAGAGGGTGGTCTTCTTCTTCTGTCGTATGTCTTTTAGACCTGCAGCTCCATTGAGGCGAGCCAGGCCAACGTGTCATCGTCCAGGTCAATCAGACCTCGTTCAACATTCAGTGGCCGGTATTTGGGGCAACTGGTGACTATGTGCTCCACTGTCTGTGTTGGGTCCCCACACTCGCAGAAGGCACTGTCCACGACACCCCACCTCTTCATTGCGAGGGTGGTGAATCAGTGGAATTCATAGGGCGGCACGGTAGCGCAGCGGTAGAGTTGCTGCTTTACAGCGAATGCAGCGCCGGAGACTCAGGTTCGATCCTGACTACGGGTGCTGCACTGTAAGGAGTTTGTACGTTCTCCCCGTGACCTGCGTGGGTTTACTCCGAGATCTTCGGTTTCCTCCCACACTCCAAAGACGTACAGGTATGTAGGTTAATTGGCTGGGTAAATGTAAAAAAAAAAAATTGTCCCTAATGGGTGTAGGATAGTGTTAATGTACGGGGATCACTGGGCGGCACGGACTTGGAGGGCCGAAAAGGCCTGTTTCCGGCTGTATGTATATGATATGATATGATATGATAGCCACAGATGGTTGTGGTGCCCAAGTCAATGTATATTTTTAAGGCGGAGATTGACAGATTCTCGATTGGTATGGTTGTCAGGGGTTTATGGGGAAAAGGTGGGAGAATGGGGTTGAGAGGGAAAGATAGATCAGCCATGATTGAATGGCGGAGTAGGCTTGATGGGCCAAATGGCCTAATTCAGCTGTTATAATATGAATCCATTCCCTTTCTGTCCAGGGCCTCCTCCATTGCCAGTTTAGAGGAAACTAGAGGAACAGCACCTCATATTCCACTTGGGTAACTTTCAACCCAACGGTGTGAATGTTGAAAGACACAAAGTGTTGGAGTAACTCAGCGGGTCAGGCAACATCCCTATAGAACATGCATAGGTGATGTCTCAGGACCCTTCAATACCATTATCTGTCTCTGTTTCCTGTGTACTTGTACTCTTGAACAGCCTCAGAACACAAGTTCAGGCCTTCAGTCTGAAGAAGGGTACCGACCTAAAGTGTCACCTATCCATGTTCTTCAGAGATGCTACCTGACCCGCTAAGTTACTCCAGCACTTTGTTTTTTTTATACACTAGCATCTGCAGTTCCTTGTTTCTACAATACGAGTATTGAATTCTCCAATTTCAGGTAACTAACCTATAGATAATCCCATTTCTTTTTCTCCTTTCCTCCCTGTGCCCCATCTGGATTTGCACCCATTTCTCCCTTTCCACTACCCCGTCCCCTTCCACTTAACTTCCTTCCTCTGGCTTCACCCTTTGTACCTCTTTAATCCTTATTGAACATTGAAATGTCAAATTCCAAATAACTAACCTACGAACAATCCCCCCTTTTCCCCCCTCTCCTCGCTGTGCTCCATGGATTTGCACCCATTTCTCCTTTCCCCTTTCACCCTTTATTCCTTCTTCTGGCTTCATAATTCTCATCTCTTCTATTCTTATCTCACACTTTTTGTCTTTTCATCTCTGACCTTTGTCCAACCATTTGCCTATCAAAATTCCCTTCACTAGTATCCATCCATCAATCACAGGCTTTGTCCTGACCCCACCCCCACCCCTGTTCGAGCTTTCTTCCTTCCCTGCACCAAAATCAGTCTGAAGAAGAACCCTGACCCAAAACATCACCTATCCATGTTCTCCAGAGATGCTACCTGACCCGCTGAATTACTGCAGCACTTTGAGTCTTTTTTTGTAAACCAGCATCTGCAGTATTCCATGGTGTCTCTGTTTGCTACTTCATAACTTGACTTCAGTATAACTGCATCGAATTGAAATGATTTCCAGTAAACATCAAACCTTTGTGCAACGGACCTTCCTTCTGGTACTTTTGGTTCCTGATTTTCGAGGTTGATGTGCATGACAATCAGACCACATGTCAATTCTGGAAAATTTATTGAAAACAGTGCTGTTTTCCTGGAAGCTCGACGGCCAACGGGTAAGCAAAGTGCAGAGTTTGTGGTTTTTTGGAGGAAGCGAGATTGAGGTCAACTCTGATATCTGCACTTCCCCTGGTTCTCTCAGCTACACCCTGCACATGAAACTTCTTCCTGCTCATTCACAGGATGTGGACATTTGTGGGTGATCTCTTGTTGCCCTGTGCTGAAGAGGTAGTTATCAGTCAACCACACCCCAGTTCTGATCAACCTGCTATAGGACAGATACCATTAAGTTTAGTTTAGAGATACAGCATTTGAAACAGTCCCGTCAGCACACCGAGTCCGCGCCGACCACTGATCACCCATACACTATTCTATCCTGCACCCTAGGGGATAATTTACAGAAGCCAAATAACCTACAAACCTGCACGTCTTTGGGAGGTGGGAGGAAACCGGAGCACCCAGAGAAAACCCACGCGCTCACAGGGAGAGCATGCAAACTCCGTACAGACAGCACCCGTAGTCAGGATCAAACCTGGCTCTCTGGTGCTGTGAGGTGGCAACTCTACCGCTGTGCCTCTGTGCCACTAAGCTGGAAAGAGTGCAGAGGAGATTTACGAAGGTGTTGCGAAGGCCTGAGCTATGGGGAGAGGTTGGACAAGTTAGGACTTTATTCCTTTGAGCATTGGAGACTGACTTATAGAGGTGTAGGGCACTGCATATATAGTGTGAGCAGCCTGAGGAAGTGATTGAGATAACTGCGATGTAGGAACACTAACTTAATTTGCTGAAGCAATGTCCCACAAACACCAAAGAAGTGCTAGAGTAACTCAACAGGTCTGACAGCATCCCTGGAGAACATGGATAGGTGACATTTTGTGTCAGCATCCTTCTTCAGACTGCTTCCAGAGATGCTGCCTGAGCCTTTGAGTTACTCCAACATTTATACCTTTTTATGTAAACGAGTATCTGCAATTCCTTGTTTCTACATCTGTTTTGACGAGTTTGATTGAAGGACAAGCACTGGCCAGGGATCTCCTGATCTTCACACATCTGGAATATTGCGCGTAGCACTGGTCGCCCCATTGCAGAAAAGATGCGGGGCTTTGCAATGGGTGCAGAAGAGCTTTACCAGGATGCTGCCTGGATTAGAGAGCATTAGCCGTCAAATTTCCTGGAAACCAGCTTTAATTTCAATAAATTTTCAAGAACGGACATGTAGTCTGACTGTCATGCACATCACCATCCAAAATTAGGGACCAAAAGTGCCAGATGGAAGATCCATTGCAGTTTACTTAAAGTCGTTTGAATATGATGCTGTACGGAGGGGTTGGGCAAACTTGGATTGTTTTCTCTGGAGCATCAGAGGCAGAGGGGAGACCTGCGAGAAGTATACAAAATTATGAGAGACAGAGATAGGGTAGACAGTCAACATTTTTTCCCCAGGATGGAAATGTCAAGGACTCGAGGGCATAGCTTTAAGGTGAGAGGGGGAAAGTTTAAAAGAGATGTGCAGGGCAATTTTAAAAAAATGCAGTGTGGTAGGTGCCTGGAACGTGCTGCCAGAGGTGGTGTTAGATGCAGTCACAATAGTGGCACGATCGTGCAGGCAGAGGAGATTAGATTAACTTGGCGGAAGAAATTGTCTTCCACTGAAGGGTCCTGATCTAAAGCCGAACCTATCCATTTTCTCCAGGGATGCTGCCCGACCCACTGTGCTACTCCAGCATTTTATTGTCTATCTTTAGTATAAACCAGCATTTGCAGTTCATTTTTATTACATTTAATTTAACTTGGCATTGTGTTCGACTCAGACCTTGTGGGCTGAATGGCTTGTTTCTGTGCTGCTCTGTTCGACATTCCATGTTACGATATGACGTTGTTATAACCCATGTAAAGGAGTAAACATAACTTTATCCCATCTGAAAGCACTTCAGACAATACTGGGTGCTGTACAGAACCTATACTCATGTTTGTGTTTAGTTCAGTTTTGTTTCTTGTCGCATGTACCGAGGGACAGCAAAAAGCTTTTTTATTGCGTGCTATCCAGTCAGTGGAAAGACTATATATGATTACAATCAAGCCTTTCCCACAGTGTACAGATACAGGATAAAGGAAATGTCTAGTGCAAGATAAAGTCCGATTAAAGATAGTCAGAGGGTCTCCAATGAGGTAGACGGTAGGTCAGGACCGCTCTCTGGTTGGTGAAAGGATAGTTCATTTGCCTGATAACAGCTGGGAAGAAACTGCCCCTGAATCTGGGACTCCAGCCAATGATTAAAACTATACAGAGGATTAAAGAATGTGCAACATGACGATTTTTGATTAAAGTCCTTGATTCATTCAAAGGCACTTCATGAAAACAAACCTCATGATTGAAAGTAGCACATCTGTGAAACAAAATAAGTGGTCCTTGGCAATTGTTAAGAATAAGCTCAGATGTTGAAGGCACTGTTTACCTCAAGGACTTTTTCCCATTGATGCTACACTAATTACCTGTATACTATTGGCACTGGATGCATTTATTGTTTCTCTTCCTTTACTAATTTATTACAATATTATAAGTCAGGTAGCACCTAACTGTGATAGAATCGCCAACCAGCCAGCTGTCCAAATGTCTTACAATAGTCATTGGATGTTGCTTCCTGAGCCATGGTCACAAATAAAAACAATTGGTGGGAAGGGAAGGAGGAGAACAATCAGTAGAGAACAGGAACACATGAGAGTATGCAACAGCAAGGCAGCTTTTGGTCTGAATCACTCCAGGATAAGGAATATGTGAACATCCAATCTTTCAGGTTCCCTTCCACCTCCCACACCGTTCCGACTTGGAGATTGTTCGTTCATTGCTGTGTGATCTGAATCCTGGAACTCCCAGTGGGAGGACCGTCACTACACAAGCTACAGTATAGAGCCAGAGAGTCATACAGCACGGAAACAGGCGCTTCAGTCCAACTTTCCCACGCCGACCAACATGTCCCATCTACACTAGTTCCACATGCCTGCGTTTGGCCCATATCCCCATCTCTAAACCTATCCTATCCATTTACACATCAAAGTGTCTTTTAAATGTTTTGATAGTACCTGCGTCAACTACCTCCTCCGGCAGCTCGTTTCATACACCTATTACCCTCTGTGTGAAAAAGTTCCCCATTTGATTCATATTCAATTTTTTCCCCCTTCACCTTAAACTCATGTCCCTTGGTTTTTGATTCCCCTGCTCCGGGTAAAATACTCTGTGCATTCAAATACTCACCCAGCCAGCGGCCAGGTGGTCCCGTTCCACCAATGGTGGCTGCCCAGGCCGGGAGGCGGATTGCTACGCAAACTCCGTTAGGGGCTCCCAGAAATCAAAGAATCCCTCAGAGGGAGTAACATTAAATCAGTGCTTCCAAGTCACGCAGCCGGTTACAATCCACTTAAATTGTTTAAACCTGCGGGCATTTGTCCAATCCACACAAAAACAGTCAGAAACTGAGCCATTCTTTGACACTAATCGCAGGTTCCCCATTGACAATCCGGTTTCATTCCTTGCGGCAACTGGTAAACTGAGCCAGACTCTGCTGCCTTGGAGGGCATGTTCGGTTGGGTGGACATGAAATCGCCGGGTTTTTTGATTCCTTTCCCCTACCCAGAACTTACAGACTAAGGCTGTGTCCTTGGTAAACCTGCACACAAGGCCAGTGGAGTTTGTGGTTGAAGCGGCTGAGCCTGGCTCGCAAGAGAGGGAGGTGCCGGCCATCAGGAGGAACAGGGGGCTGAGCTGCCTCAATGGGAACATGGTGTGCAGCCGGCGTTATTAACACTGAGAGAGCTGCCCTTCATGTCTCCAGTGGCATTATATAGATGAAGCAGGCGCTGGCTGCACTCACTCACACTGCAATTGCCACCCAATGCAAGGGTGTGATGTATTTCCTGCCCATACTCTGCAGAAATCCCCGAGGCATTTCTGTTAAATCTTACACCGAGTTAGACCAACCTGTACATTTAAACCCGGGATTTTAAGACCTCATTGATTATTACTACATTTTGTTGCTATTTCTGGGAGCCCCTAACGGAGGTTGCGTAGCAACACGCCTCCCAGCCCAGGCAGCCGCCATTGGTGGAGGGGGAGCACATGGCCGCTGGCTGGGTAAGGTCATGTGGGGCGGTGACATCACCTTGTCCTGTATTTGGGAGTGATATAGTTGGCGACCCTACAGGAGATGTAGTTATATCTGAAGTCCGAGGTGTAGATGGTAAACCTAAAGTGAGAGAGGATCGTCCTCTTTGGGGCCCCTGTGTTGCTTACCACCATGTCCAAGACACAGTTCTGTAGCCTGACATATTGTGGTCATCCAGTCAGTTGGTCATCCAGGACACCAAAGGGGCATCCACCCGCATCTTCGTCAGTTTGCTCCAGCATGTTAGGGCCGGATCATGTTAAAAGCACTGGAGAAGTAAAAAAAATCACTCTCACAATGCTTCCCATCTTATCCAGGTGAGCATAGGAACGATGGAGCAGGTGAATGATGCATTCTCAACCTCCATCTTTGTTTGGTAAGCGAACTGCAGGGGGTCCAGATAGGGTTTAACCAGGGGTCACAGGTAAGTGAGCACCAGCCTCTCTAGGGAGTGTGAAGTCAGCTCCACCAGTCTGCAGTCATTGGAGGAGCTGGGGCACATCCTCTTTGGTATAGGAACCAGGTATTTATTTTTTAACTCTTGAAAATGTATATGTTTATCTAAGAGCGAATCACTGGGTTTTCTGTTGAGATATCCTTAACAGTGTTATTTTCTTCTTTCAGGGAGGGACCTAAAGTTTCTTCTGAGATTTCCAGGAAGATGGGTTCCATTAATTTGGAGGACCCCTTCATTAACGGGAGCTTTTACAGTGAGGAATATAACTACACCGACGTTGACCTCACTCCCTACCTTCCCTGTGCAAAGGAGGAAGTCAAAGCCTTTGGAAAGATTTTCCTGCCGGTCCTGTACATTACGGTGTTTATTTTTGGGTTGTTGGGCAACAGCTTCCTCGTCCTCATGATTGTCAAGTATCTCAAGCTGAAAACGATGACCGACATCTATCTGCTGAATTTGGCCATTTCCGACCTTTTATTTGCTGTGTCCCTTCCTTTCTGGGCCACGTATTTGACCTCAGAGTGGTTATTCGGAAACGCCATGTGTAAAATAATAAGCGCCGTCTACACCGTGAATTTCTACAGCGGTATCTTCTTCATAGCTTGCATGAGTATGGACATGTATCTGCAAATTGTCCACACCATCTCCATGAAGAACCACAGAACAATTCGCAAGAGCATCATCATCAGCGCTGTGGTCTGGACCTTGGCAATGATGGTTACGATTCCTGAATTCATCTTCAGCCAGTCCAGGAAAATCGGCGATCGGTACACCTGCCTCAGTCATTATGGCAGCAACCAACTAGTCTTCTGGAAGATAACAATCCAACTCCAGATCAACATCATTGCTTTTGTCATTCCCTTCTTTGCCATGATTTTCTTTTATACCAGGATTGCATCTGTCCTCCTCAAGTCCAGGTCATTCAGCAAGGACAAAGCCTTGAAACTGGTTGTCATGTTGGTCACCGTGTTCTTCATCTTGTGGTTCCCTTACAACATTGTCCTGTTCTTGCACTCCCTGGAGGATATCGGCGTGATCAGCGGCTGCGAGGTGAGCAAGAGGCTGGATTACGCTCTACAAGTGACGGAGTCCATTGCCTTCACTCATTGCTGCTTCAATCCGCTCCTCTATGCTTTCGTGAATGAAAGGTTCAGGAGGCACCTGAAGAGTATTCTAATGATGATCTCCAAGAAGACCGGCTGCTACAAGGACCTGGGAATCATTGTGGCCACTGCTCCGGAGCAAAGTGAACTCAGCAAGCAGCAGTACTGCGTGTGCTCTGATGTGGAAATGACTGTGGTGTAGGCATGACTTGGAGACACATAAAACATAGAACAGTACAGCACAAGAACAGGCCCTTCAGAGCACAATGTCATGTAGGATCATATAGGACCAGATTAGGCCATTCGGCCCATCAGGTCTACATCACATTCAATCATGCCTGATCTATATTTCCCTCTCAACCCCATTCTCCTGCCTTCTCCCCATGACCAGCACTAATCAAGAATTATGGCCGTGCCGAACATGATACCAAGACTAATTCTTATCTGCCTACACATAATCCATATCCCTCCATTTCCTGCATATCCATGTACCTATCCTAAAGCATCTTAAACACTACTATTGGATCTGCCTCCACCACCAACCCTGGCAGTGTGATTCAGGCACCCACCGCAATCTATGTAAAAAAGTCGCCCCGCACATCTCTCTGACTGATCCCCGCACACAGTGTTGAGTGGAAGTCTTTCTTCCTTTCTTACAAAAAGATGTTGAATTGAATCTTCACGTCCGAAGATACTTCAACTTGCCAGCGTGTACAGAACATTTGTGAACTAACAATATTCATCGTAAATATATTGTTCTATTGTTAGCCAAAGGGACAAAGCTTATTTTCTGGAACCTCTGCTAAGCTTCCCTTTCCAAAATACTTACATTCAGAACATTGTCATACCCACAAATATCTCCATATCTGAGGTGTCTCCAATCTCATCACTTTGTTCTTTCCCAGCTGAGTCTGACTGAACCATGGAATCATTGAAATGTTATGGCATAGAATCTGCCCACTGAGTCTATGGTGGCACCTACAAGGTTGATCTCATCATCCCATTCTCACACACCCTTCTCATGACCCAGCAGATCACCTATTTCTCAAGTGGACCAAGGTGCTGGAGTAATCCAGCAGGTCAGGCAGCATCTTTAGTTTTAGTTTAGTTCAGAGATACAGCGCAGAAACAGGCCCTTCGGCCCATCGAGTCCGCACATACCAGCGATCCCCGCACACTAACACCATCCTACACACACTCGAGACAATTTACAATTATACCAAAGCCAATTAACCTACAAACATGTACGTCTTTGGAGTGTGGGAGTGAACCAAAGCACCTGGAAAAAAACTCACGCGATCATAGGGAGAACGTACAAACTCCGTGCAGACGGCACCCATGGTCAGGATCGAACCTGGGTCTCTGGTGCAATAAGGCTACCGCTGCGCCACCGTGCCCCCCCCTGTCTGGAGAACATGGATACCCTTCTTCAGTCTGATTGAAAGGAGGGAGAAGAAAGTTAGAAGAGGGGAGAGGCAGGACAAAGTGCAACAGGTAATAGGTGGACACAGGCAAGGGGTGGAGGGGGGGTTGATAGGCAGTTGCTTGGAACAAAGGCCAGAGATAAAAGCAGAAGCTGTGAGACAGGGTTGAAGAGTTATGAAGCTCTAGGCAGGAAAATAGCAGTAAGGAAGGGGGTGGGGGGAAGAAGTAGGTGGTTGTGTCCATCCAGTTCTTTGTAAGGGCTGGTTGATTGTATCCACTACTCCAGGGGCTGTGAATTATAGACTGCAGCACCTCACAGCGTGTAGTAGTCTGGCTTCCCCAACTTCAAAGCAACCTTTGCACCTTGCCATCTTAAAATAAAGCTGTTCAATGTACCTCGGGTACACTTGACAATATTAAACTTAAATCTAAACCTAATCCTTCTGAAGGACAGGACATAGTTAAGAGGGAAACCAGTGAATGTGGTATATTGTCACCTATGTAAGACCTTTCATAAGCTTTAGACTTTACAGATACAGCGTGGAAACAGGCCCTTCAGCTCACCAAAGTCTGCACTGACCAGTGATCACCCCTTACACTAGCACTATCCTACACACTAGGGACAATTTACAGAAACCAATTCACCTACAAACCTGTACATCTTTAGACGTTAGGACGACAACGGAGCACCCAGAAAAAACCCCATGCGGTCAGAGAGAATGTACAAACTCTGTACAGACAGCAGGATTGAACTCGGGTCTCAGGCGCTGTAAGGCATCAACTCTATCGCTACGTCTCTGTGCCACCACACTAGATATTATTAAACAATATTAAAGCACAAGGTATTCATATATGGATGCGGATTGAGGATTGAATTATAGATAGAGGACACAGAGTAGAAACAAGTCATTCTCAGATCAAGAAACCATGAGTAATCTGGTGCCATAGGGATTAGAGCAAGGGCTCATCTATATTACTGATTTGGAAGAGAGGACCAAGTGTAATATCTCCACGTTTTCTGGTGATGCAAAACTGTGGAGCAATAAGGGCTGTGAGAAGCAGCTTCAAGGGAAGGTAGATTAAGAGAGTGAGCAAGATGGACCACAATGTAGAAAAATTGCGAGGTCATCCTTCGATAGAAAAAAAGGCAGAATTTTATTTTAAACTGGTGAGGTATTGAAAGATAGACCCAAGGAACCGCAGGTGCTGGAATGTGGCGCAAATCACAAGCACTTCGCGGCACAGTGGCGCAGTGGTAGAGTTGCTGCCTTACAGCGCCAGAAACCCAGGTTTGATCCTCAGTACAGGTGCTGTCTGTGCGGAGTTTGTACGTTCTCCCTGTTACTGCGTGGGTTTTCTCTGGGTGGTCTGGTTTCTCCCCACACTCCAAGGACATGCAGGTTTGTAGGTTAATTGACTTCTGTAACTTGTTCCTCGTGTGTACGGTATACCTAGTGTATGGTGGGCGATCGCTGGTTGGCATGGACTTGGAGGGACAAAGGGCCTGCTTCTATGCTGTATCTCTAAACTAAACTCAACGGGTTAGGCAATATCCCTGGAAGGAATAGACAGATAACATTTAGGGTCAGGACCCAAAAGGTATCAGTTCTTAAAGGATCATTTTACTGCTGTAACCCTGCAAATTTCCTCACTGTGGGATGAATAAAGTACTTATTATTATTATTATTATCATGTGTGTGAGTGAATCAACAATTCAGAAAGCAAATGGCTTACAGCAGGATTTTGATCATCTGAGCAGGTGGGCTGAGGAATGGTCAATGGAGTTTAATGCTGATAAGTGTTATGTGTTACGTTTTGGGAAGTCAGACCAGGGCAGGCAGGGAATGGCAGGGCTCTGCGAGTGTTGTACACTAAACCTCCTTCCCTGAATTATAAAAGGTTTTTTTTTCAAAGCAATTCATTAATTTCATGATCACCAGCGCCAATATGTTTTAATTCTAGATATTTTAAGCAGCTGCACGGATGGGATTTGAACTATCCAGAGCATTAGCAACAAACAATCTACTGGAGGAATTCACCGGGTTGTGCAGCATCTGTGAGGGAGGGAGGAAATGCTGCGGTCTCTTGTATATCCAGACCACAAGTTCAGGTCTTCTGTCTGAAGAAGGATCCCGAACTGAAATGTTGCCTATCCACGTTCTCCAGAGATATTGCCTGACCCGCTGAGTTACTCCAGCACTTTGTGTCTTTATTTTGTAAACCAGCATTTGCAGTTCCTTGAGTTAAAGTTCAGAGCTTTAGCTTGACAGCTGGTTTACCAAAAGTATTTTGCTATGCAGCTGTGTAGGAAGGAACTGTAAATGTTGGTTTTTAATCAAAGATAGACACAAATTGCTGGAGTAACTCAGTGGGTAGGGATTCTCTGAAGAAAATGAATAGGCGCCGTTTCGGGTCAGATCTGAAGAAGGGTTCCTTTTCTCCAGAGTTGCTGTCTGACCAGCATTTTGTGTCCATCTTCTGCTATACATCGTCTGAATTTCAGTCAATTCTGTTGTGCCAGATATATTTAAAACATATAGTAGAAATGAGCATGTGTTGTGTGAACATATATATATAAATGCTTTTATACAATCTATTAATATACATCTTTCAGAACTAAATAAACATTTAAATATATACACCCAAAAGGCTTTTTGATTCTGGCTTTGAATTGTACGTTGAACCTGTTAGCTTTGTTAGGTTCTGTTGAACATGTCCCTGTTTATGGTTGTTATGCAAAGTTATAGATTCAGTCATACAGCATCAAAACAGGCCCTTTGGCCCAACTCATACGTGCTGATTATTTAAGCTAGTCCCATTTGACCCTGTTCGGCATGTCCCTCGAAACTTTTCCCATTCATGCAAATGCCCAAATCAATTTTAAATGTTGTTATCACACCTGCCTCAGCTACCTCCTCTGGCAGCTATTCATCTCATGATTTTATACACCTCTATAAGATCACCCCTCATCCTCCTGCACTCCAATTAATAGATTCCCAGCCTACTCAACCTCTCCCTATAGCTCAGATCCTCTAGTCCTGGTAACATCTTCGTAAATTGTCTCTGTACATTTTCAAGCATGAAAACATCTTTCCTATAACATGGTGCCCAGAACTGAGCTCAATACTCTAAATGCAGTCTCACCAATGTCTTATACAACTGCAACATGACCTTCCAACTTCTATAGTTAATACGCAATTCCTTAACCTTCCGAAATATTATGCATCTCCTGTTTAACTGCCTCCAATGGTCTCACCTCCACAATGCCCTTGCGGTAGAGACTTCAAAGGATCAACCACCATCAGCGAGAAGAAAGTGCGATGTGCAGACACTCCCCAGGTTACAGCAGGGTAATGTTCCGGTCAACTGTAAAGGGGCCAAATATTTCCTAAGTCGGAAATGGAAACTGTGTTCCCAGGATGGCAGAAGATGCTTGTAGCCCCGCAACAAACAATAAACCCATTCTGCCCATCTCCTCTCCCAACATATTTACACAGGTTGGTCCTTCATAACCTGGGGAGACCGCGTACATCAATTTTAAGTGACCGTCGCTGCATCGCTGTCACAATAGAACAAAATTGGAAAAGGGGGGAGGCAGGACAAAGCATGGCAGGTAATAGGTTGACACAGGTGGGGGGACAGGGGTGTTTGACAGGCCCATGGATGGAACAGAGAAGAGAGCAGCAGGTGTGAGACAAGTTTGAAGAGTTACGGATTGTGAAGCCAAAGGGGCGAAGGTGGCAGGAGAGGGGTGGAGGTTGAGAGGAGAAACAGGTGTGGCTCAGGGAAGGGAAGGGGGGCAGGAATAGAGAGGGGGGGTGGGAGAGAAAAGGGTTAGAGGTTACCTGAAATTGGAGAATTCAACATTCATACCATTGGGTTGTGAAGTAGCCAAGCGTAATATGAGGTGCTCCAATTTGCATGTGGCCGCACTCTGGCAATGGAGGAGGCCCAGGTCAGAGAGGTCAATGTGGGAATGGGAGTTAAAATGGTTAGCAACTGATAGATCCAGTAGTCCTTGGCAGACTGAGCACGGTTCAGTCAACAGGCAGCCTCGAGCCGCTGAGTTTCTCCAGCATGTTTGTTTTATACTCTAGATTCAGCATCTGTACTCTCTTGTGTCTCAACATCTACCATCTCAATCCCTTTGGATCTTACATATTGAAGAAAGCTCACCCCGCATTCTTGTAAACTCTAAAGAAGGTGGAAGCTGTAACTGCTTGTAATAGGAAATAAGCTGAATAGGAATGTGTGAAATTTTTTACTGGATTGTCTCCAGTGCTGGTTTATTCTTTATTAAATAAAGGTGCTAAACCCAAACTTCACATAGTGCAGCAATACCTTTATTAGTGCTCTAGATACATTCCTCGGAAATGGAGCACTAAAAGAAACAGCGTTCTACATGGTCATTATAACACAACATAAATGAAGATGCAATCTTGATACGTTATTTTTAGCACACTTATTGCTCAGTCTTCTTAATTCACCTGTACATCTTGTGGCATCAGGGTTGATGTCGGGTTCGGCAGTGACCACGCCAACACTCGCAGTTGGGTGAACTCACACCTTATATTTGAATAGAATGTCCAGGACCACATGGGGGCGCTGTCCCTCGCTGTAATCGGATATGAGCAATTGCGCTGCCGATCTCAGGCTTGGCCCGGCAGCTCAGTCCAGGTCTTCGAAGGACGAGGCGTGGCAATCTCAGGCTTCCCCCTGCAGTTCACCCTTACCTCGAGAGGAGGCGCTGGCGGTCTCATGTTTATCCTGGCAATCTAAGGTTTATCCTGGCGGCTCAGCTTGAAGTGGCGTTGCTGGCAGTCTTTGGGTTTCCTGGTGGCTCAGTCTTTGCCTTTGTGTGTGGGTGCTGACCCTTGTATGTGGGCAGGAAGAGGCACTGGCATCCCCTCCCCCCACTTCCCCCCTCCTCCTCCCCCCCTCTCCATCCTTCCAGCTCCCCCCCTCCTCCTACATTCCCAGCCTACATTGTCAAAAGCCTTACTAAAGTCCATCTTAACTTGGTTTTGAGTCATAGAGCTGTACACTATGTAAACAGGCCCTCCACCTCATCTTGCCCGTATCAACCAAGTTGGCATTCTGGGCATTTGCCTATCCCTCTAAACCTTTCCTAGCCATACATCTACTTCTCCACATATATCAATCTAGCTAGTAATCTCTTCAAAAAACTCAATCAGATTTAGTTTAGTTTAGTCCAGTTCAGAGATAAAGAGTAGAAACATGCCCTTCGGCCCACCAAGTCCACATTGTTCAGCAATCGCCCATACACTAGATTTATCCTACACACTAGGGCCATTTTAAAGAAGCCATTTAGCCTACAAATCTGCATGTCTTTGGGATGTGGGAGGAAACCAGAGCACCTGGAAAAAAATCCACATGGTCACAGGGAGAACATATAAACTCCATCCAGACAGCACCTACAGTCAGAATCAAACCCAGGTCTCTGGTGCTGTGAGGCAGTAGCTCTACCACTGCACCACAGTGCCATCCTATTTCTGAGATGTGATCTCCACACAAAACCATGCTGACTCCCCTGAATTGGTTCCTATTTTTCCAACTTGATATAAATCCTTCCCCTCAAAATCATCTCCAAAATCTTCCTTACCAGATGTGCAAAGCTTCCCGTACTGCAGTTTCCAGGTTTATGCCTACTTCCTTTTTTCAACATTATCTGCGATAAAATACTAGGTGCTGGAAGAACTTAGCTGGTCAGGCAGCATCTATGGAGAGAAATGGACAGGCAACATTTCAGGTGGATCCTCTTCTCAGACAATAGCTATCCTCTACTTTTCTACGACTGGCAAAAATCCATGTCAGAGTCCCAGTAATCTCTTCTGTTAGCATCTTGGGCAATGCATTCATCTTGCACTAAACGTTGCACTCTTGCACTAAACGTTATTCTGGCACTAAATGTTATTCTTGCACTAAAGGTTATTCACGTTATTCCCTTTATCATGTATCTGTACATTGTGAATGGCTCGATTGTAATCATGTAGAGTCTTTCGGCTGACTGGTTAGCATACAACTAAAGCTTTTCAGTGTACCTCTGTACTCAAGACAATAAACTAAAGTAAACTAATATCTCTCCTATCTTCCTATTTCTGCGCTCACTAACACATTGTACAGGGAGTAATCCCGAGATTGCAAAATCTAAAGGTCCTGCTTTTCAACTCTCTCTTCCCCGATTGTCTCGAACTTCATCTCCCTTTTTATCTACGCAAGTCATTAAAACATAAAACATGCAACAGTACATCACAGGGACAGGCTCTTAAGCCCATAATGTCCATGCCAAACATGATGCCAAGTTAAACTAATCTCATTTGCCTGCCAGTGATTCATATGGGTGCATTCCCTGCACATCCACGTGGCTATCTAAAAGCCTCTCAAACACAACACTATTTATCTGCCTCCACCACCACCCCTGGCAGCGTGACCCAGGCCTCTTTATAACAGACTATTGGGGGAATGGTATCCGCAGGGCCTCTGAATTTTATCAGTGGGTACAAAGTTTCTTTCGAGCCCCCTTCCCTTCTCCATTAGTCATCCTGTTTTTATCCACTACGGTTTTATGCCATGAGCTGTAGCCTGTCAGGCCAAAAAGGCTATGGAAGATGAGAGAGGGGTGGAATGGAGCACTCTGTTGATTTTCTTCATTTGAGGCCTTATGCTCCTATAATCCCTCCACGATAAATATAAATAAATATAAATAAAATAAAAGGATCAGAGAGAAGAAAGCACATTTGTTTTGAACATCTTTGTTTATGCTACAATACAGATAAGGAGAAATAATTCACATTAAAACATCTTTTTCTATTGCAATGCAGATCAGATCATCATAAGACATGATTAGTAGTAAAAAGTAAAAAAAAGTAGATAGGCTTAGTATTTACTTTAAAAAGAGCTTTCCTGGCCTTTTTTAATGAACATTTTTGAAAATTAATTGTTCTGCCAATGTTTGATTCAATATTTAGCCTGGCCAAATCCACAAGACGTTCCTGAGACATTGTAGACCTTAAATACTTCTTAATCAGGTTGAGTTTGCTAAATGACCTCTATGCAGAAGCTACTGTTGCTGGAATTGTCAATAGTATTCTTGAGACAACACAAACATTTGGAAACAGGTCACAAAGTCTGTACTCTGTTAACAAGTTTAACAGATCTAATGGCTTTACCTGTGCATTTGCATTTGCTTTATGTACTGCAGGTAAATGTTGCATTTCTTTTACAAAATCATCACCGTTAAGGTCTGCAGGATATTGCTCTGATAAAGATAAAGCTTTTCTCTTCACACCACTTTCAGACATGGTGAGATATTTCCCACCATTCCCCCCTTTGCCCTCCACCCCCCCCCCCCCCCCAACCCCCACCATTCACCCACCCCATCCCCTCTCAACATCAATGGGCCTCAACCTACCGATCAGTGGACCCATTGGTGGTGAAAGCGACTTACCTGTGCCCCGTGCGTGCAGCGCTGATCGACGGTGAGGCAAACGGTAAGGAGGGAAGAGCGGGGTTAACGCACCCCCCCCCCCCCACGTGGGACCCAGACCAATTGGGCGTCAAGCGTTTTTTTTTAACAGTTTTTTTTATGCAAGCTAACTTTTTTTTTAATGAGAAAACTTTAAAGAAATGGGTTATTTTACCCGTTTTATTTAAAGTATATTCTGTGAAATAAATGGGTCTTTTAACGGCTTATTTTTAAATGAAAATGTTATTTTTTCGGGTTTTTTAAACTTTTTTTGAGATTTCAGGAAATTCCAGACCCCCCCCTCCTTTGGCTCCCAGGCCCCCTCGAACCCCGGGCCCGGGTACGATGTACTCCCTGTACACCCTCTCAGAGGCCCTGGGTATCCGTTATTGCCGAGTGTCCGCAGTAACCGAGTGAGGGATTCGTTCCAACCACCTAGTGGTCACTCCATGAAACAAGTCAAGTCAAGTCAAGTCAAATTTATTTGTCACATACACATACTCGATGTGCAGTGAAATGAAAGTGGCAATGCCTGCGGGTTGTGCACAAAAAGAATTACAGTTACAGCATATAAATAAAGTTAATAAGTTACTAAACATAGCACAAAAAGTGTCGACAAAAATTTAGTCTCTGGGGTTATAAAAGTTGACAGTCCTGATGGCCTGTGGGAAGAAGCTCCGTCTCATCCTCTCCGTTTTTACAGCGTGACAGCGGAGGCGTTTGCCTGATCGTAGCATCTGGAACAGTCCGTTACTGGGGTGGCAGGGGTCCCTCATGATCTTGCTTGCTCTGGATCTGCACCTCCTGATGTATAGGTCCTGCAGGGGGACGAGTGTAGTTCCCATGGTGCGTTCTGCCGAACGCACTACTCTCTGCAGGGCCATCCTGTCCTGGGCAGAGCTGTTCCCAAACCAGACTGTAATGTTGCCGGACAGGATGCTCTCTACAGCCCCAGAGTAGAAGCAATGAAGGATCCTCAGCGACACTCTGAATTTCCTCAGTTGTCTAAGGTGGTAAAGGCGCTGCTTAGCCTTACCCACCAGTGCGGCAATGTGCGTTGCCCACGTCAGATCCTCTGCGATGCGGACTCCCAAGTATTTGAAACTGCTCACCCTATCCACAATAGACCCATTTATCTCCAGTGGCGTGTACGTCCTTGGATGTTTAGCCTTTCTGAAGTCCACAATCAGCTCCTTTGTTTTAGTGACATTCAAGAGGAGGCTATTGTCCTGACACCAGAGTGCCAGATCAGCCACCTCCTCCCGGTAGGCCTTCTCATCGTTGTTGGAGATCCGGCCCACCACCACAGTGTCATCAGCAAACTTGATGATGGAGTTTGAGCTGGACCTGGCCCCACAGTCATGTGTGTACAGGGAGTACAGTAGGGGGCTAAGGACGCAGCCCTGGGGGGATCCTATGTTCAGGGTGAGGGAGCTAGATGTGTGTTCCCCCATCCTGACCACTTGGGGCCTGGCAGTGAGAAAGTCCAGGACCCAGGCACACAGAGGGGTGCTAAGCCCCAGTTCCAGCAGCTTCTCAACCAGTCTGCTGGGGACTATTGTGTTGAATGCTGAACTAAAGTCAATGAACAGCACCCTCACATAGCCCCCCTGGCTGTCCAGATGAGAGAGAGCGGTGTGTAGAACCTGGGAGACCGCATCATCCGTGGACCTGTTCGGACGGTATGCGAACTGTAGTGGGTCCATGTTGCGAGGAAGGAGGGCGCAGATGTGCTTCTTGACTAGCCTCTCAAAGCATTTCATGACAACCGAGGTGAGGGCCACCGGTCGGTAGTCATTTAAACACGCTGGAGAGGCATTCTTTGGCACCGGTACAATGATGGATCTTTTGAAGCATGCAGGGACCACGGACTTTGCCAAGGAGAGGTTGAATATTGTGGTGAGCACTGGAGCAAGCTGAGTAGCACAAGACTTTAGTACTCGCCCAGATATACCATCTGGGCCCCTGGCTTTCCTCGTGTTCACACGCATCAGAGCCCACCTCACCTCATGCTCGTGCACCGAGAATGTGTGCACATCCCCGGCGGTGGATCCCCCTCCAGCCTCGCTAGCCAGCGCCCCTTCGGTGCTGTTTTTAGACGGCGAGCTGGTGGTGTTACCCGTCTCAAACCGTGCGTAAAAAGAGTTCAGGTCATCAGCTAAGGAGGAGCCGGCACTTCCGGTTGAGGGGGTGCTGGACCTGTAGCTAGTTATAGTCCGTAGCCCCTGCCAAAGGCGCCTGGTGTCCTGCTGCTCCATCTGTGACTCCATCTTGTCCCGGTACCTCTTTTTTGCATCCTTCACTGCCCTTCGCAGTCGGTAGGACTCTCCCTTGTAGTCGTCCATGTTGCCGGATGCCAGGCCGGAGTTTTAAGCAGCGGTGCGAGCATTCAAGGCCACGCGAATAGACCTGTCCACCCAGGGTTTTTGGTTAGGGAAGATACTGACCCTTACCGTGGGGATGATGGTATTGTAGCGACCATAGAGAATGGTCCAGGTCATCGAACCCTCGGATTGGCCAGCGAGGTCACGTGGGAACGCGACCGTGGGGATTGGTCCAGGGAGCGACATCGCTGATTGGCCAGCGATGTCATGTGCGCGTTTGGCGCCCGATTTAGTTAGTTCGGCGAAGTCTTCAAGGAAGACAGTAAGTTTGTGATGGTTGTCCTTTACCTTGTTGTTTAACTCTGTATTCGAATATTGCGGCTGCAATAACTTCTTCTACAACCAACAAGTTTCGGACTCGCCATATTGGTGACCCCGACGTGATCTGGACGATCACCGACTGAGCAGGAACCCGACGCCTCGTTGACGATGACCGAGCCGGGCACACCGGAGTCAAGCGCGGGAAGCGTTCATCTTCCGTTGTTTTGGACGCACGCACCGCAAGCTTGGTTTATCCACACCGAGGCTCAATTTCATATAAAGAAGGTGTCGGACGAATCCACGATGTACTACTACCTCGTCAGCGCTCTATCGCCGGACACAACCAAGCGCGTGATGCGGTTCATCGTGAATCCACCTGCGGAAAACAAGTACGAGGCCATGAAGAAAGTATTACTGCGAACCTTCGGGTTTAATAAGCATGGTGGTGCGGCAAAACTTCTGCACCTACCAGATCTTGGAGACCAACTGCCTTCCGTCCTCATGGCCGAAATGATGATGCTAGCCGGTGAGCATACGGATTGCCCTATGTTCGAACAGGCATTCCGCGAGAAACTTCCCGAGGATGTCCGACTGCTGCTCACGGATTGTTCTTTTAAGGACCCCGAAGCATATGCAGCGAAAGCGGACGCGCTCATAGCAGCAAAAAACAAGGCAAGTGGTTCGATCAACAAAGTCTCGACATCAGTGACCACGCCACAGCGACGGCAAGATGGCGCCACGTCTCCCGCCAATTCTCCGAAAGCCCGCCAAAACGATCCGCACAAGCGCGGCTGGTGCTATTATCACCTACGATGGGGTAACGAATCCCGCAACTGCCGTTTGCCTTGTACCTTCGCGGGAAATGCCTCAGCCGATCGTACATAGGGGCAGTTACGATTGGCCAGAACCGGCGCCTCTATGTCCATGATCGATTCACGGACACAGAATTTTTGGTAGACACGGGAGCCATCGTCAGCATAGTGCCGCCGACCGACCTCGAAACCAGATCGGGTAAGACAGGTCCCACCCTCATCGCGGTTAATGGCAGCCCAATTCGCACTTTCGGTACACGGAAGATGTCCCTTGTGTTAGGCCTCCGCACGTACGAATGGCCATTCATCATAGCCGACGTCAAACAAGCGATCCTGGGCGCAGATTTTCTCTGGGCTTTTTCACTGGTTCCTGATGTCCGCGGTAACGACCTCCGACCCTCCGCCGAAGATGAGCACGTCGCTCCGACAATCGCCTCCTCGCCCAGCCCTACTGTCCAGGCCGTCGTCGCGGCCCCCGACTCGTATGCTGCGATTCTGGCAGAGTTTCCAGAGCTGCTCATTCAACGTTTTGACACGCCTTTGGCTAAGCACGGTGTGGTCCATCACATCCGCACCGAAGGCCCTCCCGTTTTCGCTCGGGCCAGGAGACTACCGCCAGACAAACAGGTGGTGGCAAGGGCGGAGTTCAGGAAAATGGAGGAAATGGGAATTGTCCGTCAGTCTGACAGCCCGTGGGCCTCGCCGTTACACATGGTCTCCAAGGCATCTGGGGGGTGGAGACCATGTGGCGATTATCGGCGGCTCAATGCTGTCACCACGGCTGATCGCTACCCCATACCGCACCTACAGGATTTTTCATCTGGGCTGGAAGGAGCGTTGGTGTTTTCCAAAATCGATTTGGTGCGAGGATACCATCAGATTCCGGTGCGACCGGAGGACATACAGAAAACTGCAACAATTACTCCGTTCGGGTTGTTTGAATGGTTGCGTATGCCTTTCGGTTTAAAGAACGCGGCACAGGCTTTCCAGCGACTGATGGACCGCGTGGGCCGGGGTTTACCATTTTTGTTTATTTATTTAGACGACATCCTGGTCGCCAGCCCCTCCGTGCAGGAACACCGGGCCCATTTGCGGACCGTGTTCCAGCGGCTCCAAGACCACGGGCTCATTATCCAACCCTCCAAATGTCAATTCGGCCTTCCTGCTCTTGATTTTCTAGGGCACAGAATTACCCCTGCCGGCGCCTCCCCTTTGCCCGAGAAGGTGGAGGCTATCCGGGCATTTCCCAGGCCCACCACAGTAAAAGGGCTACAGGAGTTCGTAGGCATGGTTAATTTCTACCATAGGTTCGTTCCGGCAGCTGCGCGAGTCATGCGCCCACTTTTCCAATGCCTTGCAGGGAATCCGGTAGAGTTGTTGTGGTCCCCGACCGCTGAGTCGGCTTTTACAGCAGCTAAGGCAGCCTTGGCAGACGCCACCATGTTGGTCCATCCGAGCCCCTCCGCCCCCACGGCCCTGACGGTTGACGCCTCTGACGTGGCGGTGGGCGGGGTTCTGGAGCAGCAGGTCGGTGGCCGTTGGCAGCCTTTAGCGTTTTTCAGCCGGCAACTAAATTCGGCCGAGCTGAAGTATAGCGCATTTGACCGAGAGCTTCTGGCTCTCTATTTAGCTGTTCGTCATTTCAGGTACTTCCTCGAGGGCCGCCCATTTGTGGCATTTACGGACCACAAGCCATTAACATTTGCTTTTTTGAAATTGTCTGACCCATGGTCGGCCCGCCAGCAGCGGCATCTGACTGCTATCTCCGAATTTACCACAGATGTCCGTCATGTCGCGGGTAAGCTTAATGCCATTGCTGACGCCCTGTCTAGACCTGCTTTTCCCCCTATTTCGGCGGTGGACTGCGAAGTGGATCCCCAGGAGCTTGCGGAGGCACAGCTCCTAGCGGATACCGTTTCGGCTTACCGGTCCACCACTTCGGGATTGAAGTTGGCCCAGGTAGCTTGTGGGTCGGAGGGCACGAAAGTCTGGTGCGATGTTTCTCTTCCCCGTCCCAGGCCGGTAGTACCGCCCTCCCTTCAGCGCCGGGTTTTCGATGCCATTCATGGGCTGGCGCACCCGTCTATCCGCTCCACCTCTGCCTTGGTAGCAGCGAGGTTTGTCTGGCATGGCCTGCGGAAACAGGTAGCGGGGTGGGCACGTTCCTGCGTGCCCTGTCAGACCGCTAAAGTCCAGCGCCACGTCCAGCCCCCCGTACAGGATTTCGAGGTCCCGGCTGTTCGTTTTTTCCACATCCACGTGGATTTGGTCGGGCCTTTACCTTCCTCCCGGGGCTACACCCACCTCCTCACGGTGGTGGATCGGTTCACCCGGTGGCCAGAGGCTTTCCCATTGTTTGATATTTCGTCCGCGTCTTGTGCTAGGACTTTGGCCCTTCATTGGGTAGCTCGTTTCGGGGTCCCGGCAGTTATTACCACTGACAGAGGGCCACAGTTCACTTCGTCCCTCTGGGCCGCGCTGGCAGAACTGTACGGGTCCAAGTTACAACCCACGACTGCATATCACCCCCAGGCAAATGGACTCGTAGAAAGGTTCCACCGCCAACTTAAGGCGTCCCTCAGTGCAAGGCTTGAAGGCCCGGACTGGGTAGACCAACTCCCTTGGGTTCTTTTGGGCATCCGGACTGCTCCTAAGCTAGATCTCGGTGCGTCGTCCGCAGAGCTAGTATATGGCTCGACACTTCGAGTACCCGGAGATCTGTTTCCGGACCCTTCAGACCAGCTGCCTACAGTCCCATCAGTGTTAGCATCTCTCCGGGAACGGGTGGGCTCCCTGGCTCCAGTTCCGACTTCACGTCATGGGTGTCCCATGGTACATGAACCGTCTTCCCTGAAGGACTGTGAGTTTGTTTTTCTGCGTAAAGATGCCCATCGCGCCCCGTTGCAGAGGGTCTATCAAGGGCCGTTCCGGGTTTTGCGTAAGGGAACGGCTACCTTCACCTTAGACATGTGCGGCAAGAGTGAGCTCGTCTCGGTGTCCCGGCTCAAACCTGCCCATTTGGATCCGGATCAACCAGTCCTGGTCAGTCAAACCCCTAGGAGAGGCCAACCTCCGTTAGTTCCGCTCAGTCCAGGACCCCCCGTTCCGACAGTTCCTCCAGGACCCCCCGTTCCGGCAGTTCCTCCAGAACCCCCCGTTCCGGTAGTTCCTCCAGAACCTCCCGTTCCGGCTGTTCCGCCAAGTCCGGAACCTCCGGCTCCTGTGGTTCAGGCTGTCCCTCTCCGTACTCGTTATGGTCGCGAAATCCGGCTCCCTGCTAGGTTCCGCACCTCGGGTTCTGGGGGGGGTCATGTAGCGACCATAGAGAATGGTCCAGGTCGTCGAACCCTCGGATTGGCCAGCGAGGTCACGTGGGAACGCGACCGTGGGGATTGGTCCAGGGAGCGACATCGCTGATTGGCCAGCGATGTCATGTGCGCGTTTGGCGCCCGATTTAGTTAGTTCGGCGAAGTCTTCAAGGAAGACAGTAAGTTTGTGATGGTTGTCCTTTACCTTGTTATTTAACTCTGTATTCGAATATTGCGGCTGCAATAAACTTCTTCTACAACCAACAAGTTTCAGACTCGCCATAGTATCGGCTATTGTGGCAATGAAGTCCGTAACCGCTTCCGCAAACTCATTTATGTCTCTGGAACTTGCTTGGAACATGTTCCAGTCGACATCGCTCAGTGCATCCTGCAGCATGGCCTCTGAATGGTCAGCCCACCGCTTTACGTCCCTCGTCACTGTCGCTTCCCGTACTATCCGTTGTTTGTACTCCGGCAGCAGGAAAATGGCAGCGTGGTCAGATTTCCCAAAAGGAGGGAGAGAAACGGCCTTGTAGCCTTTCCTGAACGGCGTGTAGCAGTGGTCCAAAGTTCTTTCCCCCCTGGTGACACATGTGATGTGTTGGTAGAAGTTGGGCATGACCTTTTTGAGATTTCCCCTATTGAAGTCTCTGGGGTTAAACGACATGTTATTTTCAAATACAACATTTTTATTAACAGCTAACAATGTATTTTTGTTACTGCAATCTAAAATTACTAAAGGCTGTTTGCTACGCAGTTTAATAATCATGTATTGTCATTCCGCTGACTGGTTAGCATGCAACCAAGGCTTTTCACTATACCTCGGTACATGTGACCATAGACCAAACTAAACTGGAGTATCATTGCGCAATTATCGATCACAGCAATTGCTTGTCAATTTCAGTTACCTCCCGCAGTGTAACTAGCAGCCTGTATTCTTCAAAAGACAGTGGTGTCTGATGACTGTCCACCTACTATAACCAAAATCCGCTATAAAGTGGTCCTAGCTAACGAGGATAGACTGTATTGTATTTGCCTCCACCACCACCGCTGGCAATGCGTTCCAGGAACCCACCACCCTCAGTAGAGCTGAGGCCATGATCAGATCAACCATGACCTCATTGAATGTCAGAACGGGCAAGGGGTGTTGAATGGCTAATTATAGGTGACGCAGCATTAGAGCTGCTGCCTTACAACACCAGAGACCTGGGATCGATCCTGACTACGGGTGCTGTCTGTACAGAGTTTGTACCTTCTCCCTGTGATCGGGTTTTCTCTGGGTGCACCAATTTCCTTCCACACTCCAAAGACGTACAGGTTTATAAGTTAATTGGCTTTGGTAAAATTGTACCTAGTGTGTAGATTGGAGCTAGTGCACTGGGTGATCGCTGGTCAGTGTGGACTCAGTGGACCGAAGGGCCTGTTTCTTCGTGGTATCTTTAAAGTCTAATGTAAAGTCTTATATGTTCACACATTCATTCACGTCAGATTTGCTGCTGCACTCAAGGGCCTTAGTATTGCACAGGCTCTTGCACTTGCTCTTTCAAGTTCAGAAAGTTTATTCATAGAATTGGTACATGTTAAACTAGTTTCCGTGATCATTCAGTGTCAGTGACCTATGAGAATACGTTCAATGTCTTGCGGCCAAGTTGGCAACGAATTGCCTTTGTTGCTTTCATGGTGCTCATTAAAAACTGCACTAATTACCCCTCACCCAGTATGTCTACTTTTGCTTACTTGGAAATTGGCAAATTTCACAATTTTGCGGATTTCAGCTTGATGTAATTACAGAACAGTTACAGTGTGGGACGAGGCCCATCATGTCTAAGCCGTCTCTCCAGCAGAGCAAATCTCCAGTTCACTTTTCTGTAGCTTTGCAATTTGTTTTCTTCACCGTACATTTATTCACTTCCTTCTGAAAGCCACAATGGAACTTGCTTCCATCGTATCAGTAGGCAAAGCATTCAGATTCCAAACACACTATGTGAAAAAGATTTTCCTTGCATCATTATTATTAATTCCCTTCCCTTTACATTATCCGTGTGCCCTTTGACCCTGACCCCCCCCCACCCCCACCCCCAGCCCCATCATTGGGAATCGCTTGCCACTAAACCCTTCATCATACATCTACATCAAACATACACACAGATACACAAACACACATACAGACACAAACAGACAGATCTAGTCTGATCTCAGAAGTTAACTAGGCTCAGGACTGGTTAGTACTCAGATGGAAAACCACCTGAGAAAACCAGGTGCACAATGGCACAGCAGTAGAGTTGGTGCTTTATGACGCCAGAGACCCGGGTTCAATCCTGACTACAGGTGCTGTCTGTTCGGAGTTTGTATGTTCTCCCCGTGACCTGCGTGGGTTTTCTCCGGGTGCTCCGGTTTCCTCCCATATTCCAAAGACGTGCAGGTTTGAAGGTTAATTAGCTTCTGTAAATTGTCCCCAGTGCGTAGAATAAAACTAGTGTATTGGTGATCGTTGGTTAACACAGACTTAGTGGGCCGAAGGACCTGTTTCCACATTGTATCTCCAAACTAAATTAAACAAAACTAAACTAAATTCTTCTCAGTATTCTCTTCTCTAAAGAACACAGTCCCAGCCTCTCGAGTCTACCCTTGTAGTTTCTTATCCCAGGAACTATCCTCATAAATCTCAGCTGCATCCTCTCCAATGCATCCATATCCTTCCTGTAACAAGGCAACCAGAAATGAACACAATACTTCAGCTGCGTGTTTTATAACTTGCCTTACAGAATGGACTTCCCGGCTTTTTTAAACTTTTGCCACCAGCGAAAAAGACTATAAATGCGTATTCCTCTTTTGTCAACCTTTCCAGGCATTTTCAAGGGCTCATGCCCTCATCCCTCCAGGCTCCAGACCTCCTGCACCCCTTTTAGAACGATGCCCTTTACTCTACATTACCTGTCCTCGCTCTTCCTACCAAGGGGTGGCAAAGTGGCGCAATTGGCAGAGCTGCTGCCATGCAGGTTCGATCCTGACTTCAGGTGGTGTCTGTGTAGAGATTGCATGTTCTCCCTGTGACCAAGTGGGTTTTCTCCGGGTGCTCCACATCCCAAAGACGTGCAGGTTTGTAGGTTAATTGGCCTCTGTAAAGTGTCGCCAGTGTGTCAGGAGTGAATGCAAAAGTGGGACAAAAAAGAACTAGTGTGAATGGGTGATTGAGGTCGGCATGAAGTCAGTGGCCAATGGATCTGCTTCCATGCTGTATCACTAAACTAAACTCAACTAAACTCAACTCAACTCAACTCAACTCAACTCAACTCAACTCAATTCAACTCAACTCAACTCAACTCAACTAAACTAAACTCAACTCAACTAAACTAAACTCAACTCAACTAAACCAAACTAAACTCAACTAAACTAAACTAAACTCAACTAAACTAAACTAAACTAAACTAAACTAAACTAAACTCAACTCAACTCAACTCAACCAAACTAAACTCAACTCAACTAAACTAAACTAAACTAAACTAAACTAAACTAAACTGAACTAAACTAAACTAAACTAAACTAAACTAAACTAAATTAAACTAAACTAAACTCAACTAAACTAAACTCAACTAAACTCAACTAAACCAAACTACATATGAAAAAAGATTAGCTGTCAACATAAATCAGAATCTGAGCTCATAAATAGTAAAAGAAAAGTACATGGGACCCATTAGTGACAAAATTAGGTTATTGGACATGTTACTCCCTTATTCAAGAATTGGGATAAGGATAAAGCCAACAAAGTTTGGCAGGTCAGTTTCACTTTGGTAGGGGGGATAGATTTTGGAAATGATCATCTTGGACAGGATTAATAGTCACCTGCAGGAAAACAGATTCATTGAGACGGGCAGGGTAGACAAGCTACTCACTAGACATGAGTTGTTCTTTTTAGTCTTACAGTTGTACAGTACAGAAACAGGCCATTTCGCCCACCACGTCCAAGTTAACCTTTTTGCCCAGCTACACTAATCCCTTTTACCCACACTAGCTCTGCATCCTTCTATGCTTTGGCTGTTTAAATGCCTATCAAAATGTCTCTTTAACATAGCAATTATATCTAACTGCACCACTTCCTCTGGAAGTAAGTTACTGACATCAATCACACTCTATAAAAATCTTTCCTCTCAAAACCACTGTAAAATGCTGTCCTCTCACCTTAACCCACTGACCTCTTTTGTTGTTATCCCATCCAAAGGAAACATATTCTTACTCTGTACCCTTTCTATGCCTCTTATAACGTTACATCAAGTCACCCCGCAATGATCCTGGTGGCTTCCTTGTCCCTCTTGCTTTTGCTTCCCTCCCAAATTATTTTGCAAATTATTTTGGTTCTTGTTGGTATTTGTAACCTAACACATGTCATGTTTAAAGAAGGGTCTCGATCTGAAACATCGTCTGTCCATTTCTCTCTACAGATGCTGCCTGACCAGTACCTCCAGCACTTTGTATTTTGTTCAAGATTCCAGCACCTGCGGTTCCCGTGTCTGCATGCCAGTTTGTTTTCTTTTATCCTCCTCTTTCTTATGATGTGATTGCATGACCCAAATGATTAATAAAACCAGACTTCAAACTTTGCTTTCTTGATCACAGTCTCTGTGACAACAAATGACTTCACAAACTCATCTCTCACAAACTGCACTTTATTTAAGTTTAGAGATGTACTTACACCTGTGTAGGAAGGAACTACAGATGCTGGTTTACACCAAAGATAGACATAAATTTCTGGAGTAACTCAGCAGGTCAGGCAGCATCTCTGGAGAAAAGGAATAGGTGTCGAGACCCTTCTTTAGACTTCTCTGCTTTTTTCACATTCACAGTTGTTGCAACATGCGATATTCCTGCTGCAACTTGAAGCCCTCTCACCCACACCTGCCACCCATACCTGCTCACTCTTTCATTCAATCTAATAGATCGGAGAGGGAAAGGGGGCAATGGACAAAGTGAGACCTCATCCATACCTTGGCTCCCTCTCGACAAGACAAATCCAACACATTCATCCAACCCCTCTTCTCACCTTCACAAACTCAAGATCACCCAAAATGCTGCTGCCAGTGTCCTAACTCATAGTAAGCCTATTTGCCCATAAATCACACGTTTAGTTTAGTTTGCTTTAATTTAGTTTAGAGATGCAGTGTACTAACAGGCCTATCAGCCCGTCAAGTCCATGCTGATCATTGATCGCCTGTTCACACTGGTTCTATGTTATCCCACTTTCTCATCCATTCCTTACACACCAGGGGCAATTTACAGAGGGCCAATTGACCTACAAACCCGCACATCTTTGGGATGTGGTAAGAATCTCACCAGAGGAAACAGGTAGAAGGTGCAAACTCCACGCAAACAAAAGCCAAGGTCAGGATCATATCATATCATATCATATATATACAGCCGGAAACAGGCCTTTTCGGCCCTCCAAGTCCGTGCCGCCCAGCGATCCCCGTACATTAACACTATCCTACACCCACTAGGGACAATTTTTACATTTACCCAGCTAATTAACCTACATACCTGTACGTCTTTGGAGTGTGGGAGGAAACCGAAGATCTCGGAGAAAACCCACGCAGGTCACGGGGAGAACGTACAAACTCCTTACAGTACAGCACCCGTAGTCAGGATCGAACCTGAGTCTCCGGCGCTGCATTCGCTGTAAAGCAGCAACTCTAGTGCTGCGCTACCGTACCGATCCTGTCCGTTTGAGACAGCAGCTCTACCACCTCCACTGTGCCGCCCCTAAACTGTTCTCATTGACTTGCTCTGGCTCCTAGCTTAACACTTATATATTAATTTTCTCACCATTGTTGCCCAAATGTTCCATGGATTCAACCCTTCCCATCTCTGTAACCTTCACCTGCAGCCCTCCAAGATCTCTGCACCTTTCCAGTTCTGACCTTTGGCTTTGGCTGATTAAATCACATCACCATG
Source organism: Rhinoraja longicauda (assembly GCF_053455715.1). Lineage (NCBI taxonomy): Eukaryota > Metazoa > Chordata > Chondrichthyes > Rajiformes > Arhynchobatidae > Rhinoraja > Rhinoraja longicauda. The sequence goes on from NC_135954.1 coordinate 91,807,821, forward strand.
GAAGTTGCATCACAGCTTGGTTTAGAAACAGCTCTGCCCAAGACCGTGAGAAATTGCAGAGAGTTGTAGATGTAGCCAAGTCCATTACATCGACTAGACTTCCCACCATTGATCCATCTATACTTCACACTGCCTTGGAAAAGCAACCAACATAATCAAAGATTTGTCCCATTCCGGTCATTCCTTCTTCTCCCTGCTCCCATCCAGCAGAATGTAAAGAATGTAAAGAAGCTTGAAAGCACACACCACCAGACTCAGGAACAGCTTCTCACCCTCTGTCACCAGGCTTCTGAATGGTCCTTCCATAAGCTAGGGCATCTTTTGTATCTTCCCCTTTGCTCTGCTTATTGTACTTGCGTTTACCTTGATTGTACTGCGGAATAGTTTTATTTGAACTGATTGGATAGATATCAGACCTAATATCTGTAAAACAAAGCTTTTCACTGTATCTCAGTACACATGACTATAATAATCCTAAACCTACACCTAAGGCTACACAGTGTATTCCACTACCACAAGCCGGTTCCAGTGGGTATGTTGCATAGTCGACATAAGCAGCAAAGGCTGAAGAAATGTTCAAAGGGAGGATTTCCAAAGCTGACATTTATTCCGATTTCTAGCTCAAAAGAGATGTCTTTAAGGAGAAACCAGATGATACGCTGGTCAGGTGAGATGGTTGGGATTGAGAGAAAATTGACAGAAAGCAAACAGCAGTTTGGACCAGTTTGGCCGAATGGTTTATTTCTGTGCTGTACATTCAATTTCCTGTAAAATAACATGAGGTGGGGGAGGTGAATGGAGATGAAGTAGAATTTCTTTTGCCAGAGGGTGTTGAATCTGTGGAATTCATTGCCACAGATGCCTGTGGAAACCAAAACATTAGGTATTTTTAAAGCAGATATTTATAGGATCTTGATTAGTACGTGTCAAAGGTTAGGGAGAGAAGGCAGGAGAATGAAAGAAAAAATAGATCAGCCATGATTGAATAGTGTAGACTTGATGGGCTTAATGGCCTAATTCTATTCCTATGTTTCATGGTGACAGTAATAAACTTACCTTTATGTGTTAAACCAATTGAGAACAAGCAGTCACCCCAATCCAAATTAAGTTTATATTTGGTAAACACCAAATATTTTGCCAGGCGAATAGATTGGGTAAAAGCATAGAGTCTTTTTCACAGAGTAGGGAAATTGAGAACCAGAGGCTATTGCTTTAAAGTGAGGGGGGGGGGGGGGTTTAACGGGAACCAAAGGGGTAACTTTTTTACACAAAGGGTGGTGGGTGTATGGAACAAGCTGCCGGAGGAGGTAGATGAGGCAGGTACTGTCACATAATTTAAGAAACATTTAGACAGGTACTGTATATGGATAGGACAGGTTTAGAGGGATATGTGCGCAAGCAGGTAGGTGAGACAAGTGGATGGGGCATCTAGATGGGGCATCTAGTCAGCATGGGCAAGTTGGACCGAGGGGCCTGTTTTCATGCTGCATGCCATAATGACTCTAATGTGAAAAAAATATTCACCACAAAGTAATGTCTCTTATAATTAAATTGCTGGTTAACATCGGGCAACACTGAATAAAGTTGTCGGTGTTGTATGAACATTGCCTCTCCTCCTGGCCATATATTATTTTGTTCCAGCAAACTCTGGCCCTTTGTGTCCCACAGAGGTTGAATGACCCACAACTTCTGTTTGCTCTTTCAAAGGCCAAACCTTGAGAATGGTTCTGAAGGCCACTCAATAGTCCAAAACATACTGCTGTCAAATGATCACCAACAGAAGCAAAAGAAAGCATGGGCTTAGTGAGCCTTTCATTGAATAGATTAAAGAGTGCTTAGGAATTGGTGCCAATTAAGTTGCAACAATATCAGGAGAGACTTTAGACTTTTAGAGTTCAGAGATACAGTGTGCAAACATGTCCTTCAGCCCACTGAATCTGCTCCGACCAGCGATCACCCCGTACACTAGCAATATCTACACACCAAGGGCAATTTACAATTTACAGAAGCCAATTAACCTACAAACCTGTACATCTTTGGAGTGTGGAGGAAACTGGAGCACCCAGAGAAAGCCCACGCGGTCACAGGGAGAATGTACATATTCCTTATTGACAGCATCCACAGTTAGGATCAGACCCAGGTCTCTGGCACTGTAAGGCAGCAACTCTACTGCTATGCAACTATGCCGCATGAGAGGAAGGTAGAAAATAGTCAATATTATTTTGCCAATTACTCATCTACATGGTGATCTATAAGTCGCATTGTGGTTTTGTTTCTAAAGTCCTATCTTCAAATTCATTCGAAGTAGCATCAATACTAGGGGAAGAGAGAGCTGTTTGATTGGAACTGACTTCACTTAAACTGTGCTGGGACCAGAGTCTTGGTGAATTGCATAACTAGGATTGTAGATAGGGCTTTAAAATAATGAGAGCATAGGAGAGGTTTCTAGTGAAAGGAAGTTCAATAAATCATGAAGAAAGTTTAAAGGCGTTTATACATTATATGGATAGAAAGAGGTCTATGGACCAAATGCAGCCTAATATGATAACGGTGAGCTAATGGGCCTGTTTCTTTAAAAAAGACAAAGTGCAGGAGAAACTCACTGGGCTAGACAGCTTCTCTGGAGAACACAGAGAGGTGACATTTCTGGTTGGGTCTCTTCTTCAGACTGATTGTAGTAGGGTGGAAAGAACGCTGGAAAAGAGAGGTGGGGGCACGACAAAGCCTGGCAAGTGATAGGTGGATACAAATGAAGGGGGAGGGGTTTAATTGGTTGATGGTTGGACAAAGGCCAGAGATGAAAAGACAAAAACTGTGAGATAAGATAGAGATAGAAGAGGTGCAAATTGTGAAGCCAGAGAAAGGAATATAGGCGGAAAGGATCAGAGGGAGGGGAAAGAGACCTGTTTCCACACTGCATAACTCAATGGCTCTATGGTTAAATTAGCGAGCTGTTGCACACAGCAGTGAAAAGAGAATGGAAATCAAAGCATGACAGGAAGGGGCAAAAAATAATGGAAAAATTGTACAGGAGAACTCAAATCCATAGTACACCAAACCTCTCAGTGAGGAACGGGGCCTGGAATGCAAATGAATTGATGGCCCCGGCCTGCTGGAAGCCAGGGGAGGATGTGTGGAGTCAATGGTCGCAGCCTGCGGGCAGCCGGATTGCAGGTAAGGGTCGGCAGTGGTGGTGGCGATGGCAGGCACAGCCTGGAAGTGGCCGAAGAAGCTGTGTGGGCTGACAGTGGTGGCAGTAGATGCAGCCTGCTAACGGCCAGGGAGCCTGGCCTGACAATGAAGATCAGTAGGTTAATCCGCTATAACCCAAATCTGTTATAAAGACAGAGACACAGTGCTGGAGTAACTCAGCGGGTCAGGCAGCATCTCTGGAGAAGGATAGATGACGTTTTGTGTTGGGACCCTTCTTCAGACTCTAAAACTTCTTCAAAGTAGGCATACCTTGAGGAGATTTCAGTCTGCAGAAGGGTCCCATCCCGAAACGTCACCTATCCTTTTTATCCAAAGATGCTGCCTGACCCGCTGACTTACTCTGTCACTTTGTGTCTATCTTTGGTTTGAACCAGCCTCTGCAGTTCTTCCGTTATAAGGATGCCCATAATGACGAGGGTTTACTCTATAAGGGAAGTATAATTACAGGGGCTGGAGACTCCTGAAGAGTGTTTCTGATCTGTCGGATAGATGTTTGGGGATTTTTCTTTATTATAGAGAGAATTCTTCTGTCATCAGCTGGATGTGGATGACATCATCAGTGGAGGTTATCCTTGGCCTGCCAGTCCCATTGCGATTAGTCAGTTCACCAGTGCTTTCTTTCTTCTTAATGATGTTCCAAACAGTTGATTTTGGTAAGCCTAAGGTTTGGCTGATGTCTCCAACAGTTTTATTCTTGTTTCTCAGTCTCATAATTGCTTTGTTGACTTTCACTGGCACAACTTTGGTCCTCATGTTGAAAAACAGCAATAAAAGTTTCCAAACGTGATGGAAAGACTGGAGGAAAGACTAGGTGCTGAGAGCTCTCTTATACCCGCATTAAGGAGGCAATTAAACACACCTGAGCAATTACAAACACATCATATTGTGAAGCCATGTGTCCCAAACATTATGGTGCCCTGAAATGGGGGACTATGTATAAACACAGCTGTAATTTCTACATGGTGAAACCAAAATGTATAAAAATACCCTTTAATAAAATCTGACAATGTGCACTTTAACCACATGTGGGGTTTTTTCCCATTACAAATCTCAAATTGTGGAGTACAGAGGCAAATAAATAAATTATCTTTGTCCCAAACATTATGAAGGGCACTGCATGACTCAAACAGGACATGATAGGTTGGATGTTGAGGTATTTCTCTGAGTGGGGAGAAAATCAAATGAGGGAACATAATGATGAGAGGGGGGGGGGGGGGGGGGTTGGAGTGGGCAGTCATTTGAAACTGAGGGTTAAGAAATTTCTTCTGGCAAAGGGTGTGAAGCTCCAGATGTCGGTAAAGGTGATACCGCGGGAGAGGTAGATGACATTTGAAAAAATGGGCTCATTGAGGGCAACGGGCACAAACATAGAAGAGATGAGAACCTGGGTCAGATCATACACGAAGAAGGGTTCAGACTCCAAACGTCACCTATTCCTTTTCTCTAAAGATGCGGCCTGACCTGTTGAGTTACTGCAGCACTTTATGTCGTTTGTGTATTAACCAGATCTGCAGTTCCTTAATTCTACTACTATTTGCCTCTTTCCTGTCCATGAATATGGACCCACCTAATCTACTGTCCATCTTCTACGTTCATTGCAAACCGTTGCCCATTGCAGACTCTTCTTACTTAATAACAGACTTGAGAGTAGAGCACTTAAACGTGGTGACTAACTACTCCCAAATCAGAGTCATGAACATATTGTCTGGATTGTTGGAAGAAGATGCAGGAGTCGGTGTCTTCCAGATCATGGCTTATGCGCTGACTGACCTATGGTGCTTGGCCACTGTTTTAGTCGCCCTTCTTTACTTCCTGGGCGCTTTGAGAAGAAGGAGAGCCAACTGGACTCGGGTTACCTGCCATGGTTGGGCCACGTCCTGTCCTTTCGCAAGAACACGGCGTAGTTCCTGCAAGGGATGCAGAAGAAACACGGGGATATCTTCACGGCCCAGATAGCAGGCTACTACTTCACTTTCCTGATGGACCCGTTGTCCTACGGAGCCGTAGTGAAGGAGTCCAGCTCGAAGCTTGACTTCGAGAAGTTCGCGGTGGAGTTGGTCGCCAGGGTCTTCGGATATCACGCCATGGAGGGTGACCACAGGATGCTGAAGGCAGTGAGTAACAAACACCTCATGGGCGACGGGCTGGTTGTCTTGACCGAAGCCATGATGCTGAACCTGCAGAAACTGATGCTTTACCAGATCACGGGCGGTGCCGGGGAATGGAAGCAAGACGGGCTGTTCCATTACTCCTACAACATCGTGTTCAGGGCGGGCTACCTCGCTCTGTTCGGGACAGAGCCGCCCAAGGGCGACCAGGAACGAGCCAAGAAGGTGGACCGTGAACAAACAGACCACATCTTCAGCAACTTCAGGAAGTACGATCGCCTGTTCCCCAGGTTGGCATACGCCGTGCTCCCTCCCAAGGACAAGCTGGAAGCCGAGAGACTCAAGAGGTTGTTCTGGGATCTGTTGTCAGTGGAGGGGATGAGAGAGCAGATCAGCGGCTGGATCTCGGAACGTCAACGCCAGATGTCTGAGCAAGGTACGCATCGAGACATGCAGAGTCGCTACATGTTCTTGTTGCTGTGGGCATCACAGGGCAACACCGGTCCCTCGGCTTTCTGGCTCCTCTTGAGCCTGTGCCGCTGCCCCGAGGCCTTGAGGGCGGTGCGGGCTGAGGTGGACCAGTTGCTGGCGGAGAGCGGCCAGCGAGCGGTGGCGGGAGGGCCTCCCGTCAGCCTGACCTAACCAGTCAGCTTGACCCAACTTAACTCAACACGGACGGGACGAGGAAGACCGACTTCTACAAGCGCGGCCAGAAATTGAAGTATTACAACATGCCGTGGGGAGCCGGCGTCAGCATGTGTCCCGGCCGCTTCTTCGCCACCAGCGAGTTGAAGCAGTTTGTCTTCCTCATGTTGTGCTACTTTGACTTAGAGCTCCTCAACCCCGAGCAGGAGATCCCTCCCGTCGACATCAGCCGCTGGGGATTTGGTACCATGCAGCCCAAGTACGACGTTCAGTTCAGATACCGTCCGAGGGTTTAGCTGAAACTTCTCCACAACATTCACACACACCCGTGACATTCACCCAAGTCAACGCTTCAACCCTTTAGCAACTTAATCACACATTCATTCAATCGAGAGAATTATAGATTTCGGGATATAGATGATTAGGGCGGTAATATGGAGCAGAAGCTGTATGGAATATAAGATGTAAATGCCGGTTTACGAAAAAACACTCAAAGTACTGGAGTAACTCAGCGGATCAAACTGCCTATCTGAAGAACAAGGAGAGGCGACGTTTCGGATCGAGACCTTCTTCAGACTCAGATGAGATCAGATTCAGATATGTTCAACTAAAGATAGACACAAAACGTTTGCGTGACTTAACGGGACAGTCGGCATCTCTGGAGAGAAGGAAAGGGTGACGTTTCGGGTCTGGACTTAAAGGGCCTCGACCTGAAACGCCACCCATTCCTTCTCTCCAGAGATGCTGCCTGTCCCGCTGAGTTACTCCAGCATTTTGTGTCTATCTTCGGTTTAAACCTGCATCTGCAGTTCTTTCCTACACACATGTCATGTTCAACTAGTTTAGCTTTCAACGAAGATGGTGGGCATAACAACACACACACACCGGTCCCATTCACCCAAGTAAACGCTTAAACCACCAAGCAACGACGCAACTTCTGCCTTTAGGCATTGTCATACAGGCGCTTGGTCCCAACTTTCCAACACCAACCAACAGGTCCCATCTACATTGTGTTTGGTTGTGTTTGTGCTTGTGTTTGGCCCATATCCGCCTAAACCTCAATGGGGGCCAGCAATTTAATTATGAGATATTACTTTGTGGTGAATATTTTAAATAAGCGAGTTCGGTATCTCGATAAACGTAAGGAATTTGTCAAAGGTCATTCGGGATTTTTTTTTAAAGCGAACGCAACGCTGTAGAAACTGTGTATAAATTATTAACTATTCTACCAAGGAATTAATCTAGAATTCTGTCAACGCAATAGCTTCCTTTCTTGTTCTGCTGTTCACACGCTATTTACACAATCCCAGTTCTAGTTCAGTTCATTGCAATTATGCAATTATGAGATATTCAAAAAGTCAAAGAGTTTATTATTTTCATTTAATCCTTAATGTGTTTGCTACTGGATAAGAAAATATTACTTGTGTTTGAAACATTTTCTTATCTTTATTCATAATTGATGTGTAAAAATATATTTAATCTGAGCAGGCAGCGACTGTATCAGTGTGATTTAGGCTGATGCTTTACCCACAGGCGGTGAAGGCAGAGATTCATCTCCGAGGAAAACTGAGCACAGGGTTGGCCTTGTGAAGGAGTCGCCAATCTGATATGACATTTAACTGCGAGATGCCTGCCCTTTCGTATTGGATAGATTGAGTGGAGGGTCGGTGGTGTTCCAAGTTTGCGGTGGTTGCAGTGCGTTTCCCCCAGCTATCTCGCCCAGCACAGTTCGCCAGCCCTTGTTAGCAGAGACTCTTTGTGCAGGTATTACCCAAACCCCAAAAGTTTTGTGGAGGTTCTGCGTTGGGATCGGGCACTCAGCGAGCTAGCGACAGGGCTGTCAGATTAGATCAGCCCAGGTTGCCGAGTGGCCGAAGGGCAGATTTTATTGGGTCGTCATTAAACGGTTCCGTCTGTGCGGCATCGCCAGCTCCTCTCTCCCAGATCCCCCACCCCAACTGTCGACAAAGTCTGACTGAGAAAATGCTCCCACTCATATTACGGGTTGGCTCCCCGTTTGCCCGTTCGCTGCGGCGGGCGGCGCCTCCTTCAAAGAGAGTGAGAACAGGTCCCGTCAGCTGGGGAGCTGCGATCCACTTCTGAGTGAAGCTTCTAGTTTGGCTGCGGTTCAAATGGCTGCAAATTCTCATAATTATCACCCCCCCCCCCCCCGGTCACCGGGACCCGGCTACCAACTGTGTGCCCCGACAGACTGGAACCAGCCCCAGAGGTTAAAGCGACAGCATCTTTATTTAAGCCAACCCACCTCAAAAGTTTAACCAGCCTGTTCGAATCCAATCTGAACTTTCCAACCGACCCCCCACAGCGCACATTCTCCTCATTTCCTTCAATCCAGGAAGGTTGTTGAGATAGGAATGTAAGGACTGTCTCAAATTGTAATTCGTGTAAATCATTATCAAATTTGAATGGCTGTAACTCAGGCTAATGCCAGGGATTTGATAATTGACAGGTTCGTTCCAGGCATTCTTGCCTTTTCAAGGCTGGTGCTATATTGAGTCAATAATTTAAATACAGTATGTTCCTCCATAATGTTTGGGATAAAGACCCATCATTTATTTATTTGCCTCTGTACTCCACAATTTGAGATTTGTAATAGAAAAAAATCACATGTGGTTAAAGTGCACATTGTCAGATTTTAATAAAGGCCATTTTTATACATTTTGGTTTCACAATACAATACAATACATCTTTATTGTCATTGTACAGGGGTACAACGAGAATGGGAATGCGCCCCCATACGATGCAATAATTTAATTAGCTAGTCAGTATTAATTTAAACAACCCAATGAAAAAAAATTGTAGCAATTTTAAAACAGAATAAAGTGCAAGTAGATCTGTGCCGGATCACTGTGCGATGTGACCATCCGGCTCAGCAGGACCGGTTCATAGCAGCTATGGCCCTGGGGATGAAGCTATTCCTGAGTCTGGAGGTGCGGGCGTAGAAGGCCTTGTATCATCTGCCCGATGGAAGGAGTTCGAACAGACTGTTCACTATGTAGAAATTATAGCAGTGTTTATACATAGTCCCCCCCATTTCAGGCCACCATAATATTTGGGACACTGAAATGTCATGTAAATGGAAGTAGTCTTGTTTAGTATTTTCTTGCATATCCTTGGCATGCAATGACTGCTTGAAGTCTGCGATTCATGGACATCACCAGTTGCTGGGTGTCTTCTCTGGTGATGCTCTGCCAGGCCTGTATTGCAGCCATCTTTAGCTTATGCTTGTTTTGGGAGGCAGTCCCCTTCAGTTTTCTCTTGGCCATATAAAAGTCATGCTCAATTGGGTTCAGATCAGGTGTTTGACTTTGCCACTCAAGAAATGCCCATTTTTTAGCTTTGAAAAACATCTTTGTTGCTTTAGCGGTATGTTTAGGATTATTGATTTGCTGTAGAATGAACAGCCGGCCAATGAATTTTGAGGCATTTGTTTGAACTTGAGCAGATAGGATGTGTCTATACACTTCAGAATACATTATGCTACTACCATCAGCAGTTGTATCATCAATGAAGATAAGTGAGCCAGTACCTTCAGCAGCCATACATGCCCAGACCATAACACCCCCACCACCGTGTTTCACACTTCTCTACCTTTTGCCCGATGGGAGACCGGAGAAGTGGGAATGGCCGGCTGCGACTAATCCTTGAGTCCAATGGGTCAGGAAAGTACATTTTTGGGTGACAAACAACTATCTTAATTAAAGCAAAATCGGAAAAATTATTAATAAAGCAACAACTGTCAAGCTCATCTGCGCATCAGAGACCTTTATCTGACATAATGGATTGGAGAGCTCGAGAGTCCTGGTAAATTGGATGCTCCACGTGGTCTAAAAAAATGACCCAAATCTAAAAAAAATCTCTCTCCCTCTTTCTCGTCTCTCTTACCGCCCCTCCCACCCCCCTCCCTTTCTCCCTCCCCAAAGTTGAAGTGCCCCCCCCCCCAAGGTAAAGTCCCCAGCAGCTTGATCGGCATGCATTTATTTAATTAATAAGCCAGCGCTTCTCCCCAAATCTAAGAGCAGTTAATTATGTTTTAACACTGGCGAAAGTAGAAATGTCCTGCTTCGCGACGTATGACAATAAAACACTCGACTACTCAAATCAGGAGGCGCTGAGATGCCAAAGGTTGATCTCAGGAACTTACCATGCGGTCTCATGCTTCAAGTAAGTTAACCCCAAGCATTTTTCCAAAACATCTAATTGGTTTCCTCCGGAGGAAGTCTGCTTGCTTGACATCAAGTGCTCTTAAATTAGCTGAAAAGCATGCGTATGGCGACTGTGCTGACACTCCATTTTAGCTGACACTCTCTGTTTAACCCATACTTTACAGGGGTCGACCATAACAGGAGAATTGTTGCTTAAGGCTTTAAGTGTTAACTTGGGTGAATGTGGCGGGTGTGTGTGTTTGGAAGAATTTTCCGCAAAACCCTGAGGCGAAATTGACATTTAAACACTCTCGACAATAAAAAAGACACAAAGTGTTGGAGTAACTCAGTGACTTGCAGTATCTCCGGAGGACATGGATGGGTGACGTTTCAGGACGAATTGACGAAATGTCCCAATCTAAAACGTCACCTTTCCATGTTTTCCGGGGATGTTACATGACCCTGAGTTACTCCAACACTTTCTGTGTTTTTTGTTTGTAAACCAGCATCTGCAGTTCCTTGTTTGTATGATGTTAAGTTAAAATCCTCTGCCTGCACATGATCCATACCATTCCAATCCCCAAATATTCATGTGCTGTTCTCAAAGTATCTGAAAGGCGTCTATGGCATCTGCCTCCGTCTCCACCCCTGGCTGCGGGTTCTATGCACCCACCACTCTGTGTAAAAAAACTCATCTCAATGAAACTTTTCTCAGCTGACCCGAAAGTTATGTCTTCCAGTCTTTGATATTTGCACTCTCGGGAAAAGGTTCTTTCTGCCCTATCTATCCATCTCATGATTTAGGTTATTTCTCTCACTTCGCTCTTCAACCTCCAGAGAAAATAGTGCAATGTTATCCTAACTCTCCTTATATCAAATACTGTCTATTAGAGTCAGAGTCATACAATGTGGAGATAGGCCCTTCGGCCCAACTTGACCACGTCGACCAACTTATGCAACTACACTAAGTTCCACCTGTCTGCATTTGGCCCATAACCCACTTAACACATCCTATCCATGTACTTGTCCAAATATTTTTAACCATTGTGATAGTATCTGCCTCAACTTCCTCTTCCAGCAGCGTTCCATATACCTACCACCATTTGTGTAAAAAAAGGTTGCCCCTTGGGTTCCTATTAATTCTTTCCCCGTCACCTTAAATGCAGGCAGCAATCTAGTAAACATCTCCTGCACCCTCTCCAAAGCTTCTACATCCCTCCTGTAAATGAATGGGTGTTTTTGAATTCTTAGAATGAGAATGCTATTTCTTGTGGCAGTTTCACAAACGAGTGCAAGGGTTTGCCCCGCTCGGGCTCAATGCAGAGCAATTTTGCTATGATAGAATTCTCCTGTGAAATCTATTGCCATATTTTCCGTTGAGGCGAGAATATAAAAAACACAGCAACATTTTCAGTTGGATTATTTATTTATCACTAATCAAATACAATCGTTGGGTAATCAGGGATCCCACCAATAGTCACATTTACGCCCCTCCCCGCCAACATCTCCTGCTATGTGCAGATGCATGATTATCTGGTCTGCTCAACTACTACCCTCGCCCACCCCTAAATTCCAGTACCTCCCCCCGTCCGTCCGTTTCCTCTGCAGCCATGGGAGATGAAACACTTGTCTCTACACCACCTTCGTCCAGGGAGCTAAACATCCCTTCCAGTGCGGCAGAGATTCACCTTCTAACCTCATCTGGTGCATTCGATGCTCTCGATGTGGCTTTCTCCGTAGACTAGTCGATTGTTTTACCAAGAACCTGAGCTCCGTCCACAACATCCACATTCCAGTTGAACGACGTAAGCCCTCGTCACTCTCGACTCTACCCCCTTCCCACGCCTGTTTTCCGATTGCATTCTCAACTACCATGGACCTTTTGATCCATGCAGCATGGAAACAGGCCCTTCGGACCAACTAGCCCATACTGAACAAGATGCCCCATCTACACTAGTCCCACCTGTCTGCGTTTGGCCCATTTCCCTCTAAACCTTTCCTATCCATTACGTGTCCAAGTGTATTTCAACTGTTGTCATAGTACCTGCCTCAACTACCCCCTCTGGCAGCTCGTTCCATACACCCACCACCCGCAGTTGAAACCTAACATAGACTAGATAAACAGCACATATCTGAATCTGAGTCTTATCTAAATCTGAAGAAGCGTCTCGATCCGAAACATCACTATCCGTGTTCTCCAAAGATGCCGCCTGACCCGCAAAATTACTCCAGCACTTTGTGTCTTTTTTTCGTAACCCAGCATTTACATCTTATATTCCATATTCTGCTCCATGTCGTGTCCCCCCCCCCCCCCCCCCCGAATCATCTATATCCCGAAATCTATCATTCTCTCAAGATAGATATCAAGATAGCTTTATTTGTCATCCAATATTGGACGAAATTCGGTCACCCACAGTCCAACAATAAAAGCATTAAATAGGCATTCAAATTACACAACCCCAAAACCCCCAAAACACAGTCCAACAATAAAAGCATTAAATAGGCATTAAAATTACCCAACCCCAAAAACACACAAAAAAAGAAACATCCATCACAGTGAGTCTCCTCCAGTCCTCTCTCTCCTCACTGTGATGGAAGGCCACAATGTCTTTCCCTTCTCCTGCTGTCCTCGCCCGCAGTCAGGCTGTTGTGGTTGCAGGCCGCACCGGATGGTCCACAGCGGGCCAAGCCCAAGGCGCCTCGATTAAGTTGTGATTAAGTTGCTAAAGGGTTGAAGCGTTGACTTGCGTGAATGTCACGGGTGTGTGTGAATGTTGTGGAGATGTTTCAGGAATTAGCTAAACCCTCGGACGGTATCTGAACTGAACGTCGTACTTGGGCTGCATGGTACCAAATCCCCAGCGGCTGATGTCGACCGGAGGGATCTCCTGCTCGGGGTTGAGGAGCTCTAAGTCAAAGTAGCACAACATGAGGAAGACAAACTGCTTCAGCTCGTTGGTGGCGAAGAAGCGGCCGGGACACATGCTGACCCCGGCTCCCCACGGCATGTTGTAATACTTCACCTTCTGGCCGCGCTTGTAGAAGTCGGTCTTCCTCGTCCCGTCCGCGTTGAGGAAGCGGTCGAACTGGAAGGAGTCCGGCCGCGGGTGGATCTCAGGGTCCATCTGCGCCGACAGGTGAGGCAAGAGAGCGATGCGGTCTCCCTTCCGCAGCGAGTAGCGCCGGCCGTCGGCCATCGTCAGCTCCATGTCCTGAGACACGGCCCGGATCAACATGGGAGCGGCGTAGAGCCGCATGCTCTCCTCCACCGCGCTGTCCAACACCGGAGTCTTCAGCAGCATGTCTCGGGTCAGGCTGACGGGCGGCCCTCCCGCCACCGCTCGCTGGCCGCTCTCCGCCAGCAACTGGTCCACCTCAGCCCGCACCGCCCTCAAGGCCTCGGGGCAGCGGCACAGGCTCAAGAGGAGCCAGAAAGCCGAGGGACCGGTGTTGCCCTGTGATGCCCACAGCAACAAGAACATGTAGCGACTCTGCATGTCTCGATGCGTACCTTGCTCAGACATCTGGCGTTGACGTTCCGAGATCCAGCCGCTGATCTGCTCCCGCTCTCTCATCCCCTCCACTGACAACAGATCCCAGAACAACCTCTTGAGTCTCTCGGCTTCCAGCTTGTCCTTGGGAGGGAGCACGGCGTATGCCAACCTGGGGAACAGGCGGTCGTACTTCCTGAAGTTGCTGAAGATGTGGTCTGTTTGTTCACGGTCCACCTTCTTGGCTCGTTCCTGGTCGCCCTTGGGCGGCTCTGTCCCGAACAGAGCGAGGTAGCCCGCCCTGAACACGATGTTGTAGGAGTAATGGAACAGCCCGTCTTGCTTCCATTCCCCTGCACCGCCCGTGATCTGGTAAAGCATCAGTTTCTGCAGGTTCAGCATCATGGCTTCGGTTAAGACAACCAGCCCGTCGCCCATGAGGTGTTTGTTACTCACTGCCTTCAGCATCCTGTGGTCATCCTCCGTGGCGTGATATCCGAAGACCCTGGCGACCAACTCCACCGCGAACTTCTCGAAGTCAAGCTTCGAGCTGGACTCCTTCACCACGGCTCCGTAGGACAACGGGTCCATCAGGAAAGTGAAGTAGTAGCCTGCTATCTGGGCCGTGAAGATATCCCCGTGTTTCTTCTGCATCCCTTGCAGGAACTGCGCTGTGTTCTTGCGAAAGGACAGGACGTGGCCCAACCATGGCAGGTAACCCGAGTCCAGAGGCGGCTCGTTGGCTCTCCTTCTTCTCAAAGCGCCCAGCAGGTAAAGGAGGGCGACCAGAATAGTGGCGAAGGACAATAGGACAGTCAGCGCGTAAGCCATGGTCTAGAAAACACTGACTGCTCCAGCGTCCAGCGCGACACTGTGGCGATGTGTTCCGTGACTATGTGGGAGGAGTTATTTTTCTGCTGTTAACTGCCCGTCACTCTTATCAATTATTAATTAAGAAGTTTCTTCAAACAACTGGAATGCTTTTTGACCTTAAAGACATTAAAGGTGAGAAGGTTATTTTGTTGCATTCTGCATGAATGAAATGGTCTTTTCAAATAAAAACGAGCAAAATATATAGATGTACACTTCATCGACTTATGTAAGGCATTGGACAAAATCCTACGTTCAGAGACAGGTCCAAGACCAGGGGCGGAGCAGAGCAGGGCAGGCTAGTGTTTAAAGGATGCGTTACTTATGCCGAGGTAGGGGTAATATCAAGACACGAGAAACTGCAGATGCTGAAATCTTGAGCAAAAGACAAAAGAGCTGGAGTAACTCCGCGGGTCAGGCAGCATGTGCGGAGGGAATGGACAGGCGACGTTTCAGACTTTTCCTCAGGTTGATTGTCTTAGGGGGAGAAAGCTGGAAAAGAGAGGCGGGGCAGCACAAAGCCTTTGAACAAATCCACGTTTGACATGCTGTTGTTTAAATGCTAAATGATCCGAGTTCAGAACCGACATGTTCCAGTAATGTGGACGGATAAGGATGGCAAGGCGACCTTGCAAGAGGTTATGAATGCGGTCAAAAAGAAAAAAAAGATCGTATGTAAGGTTTAAAAAATATTAAATCAGATGGGACCTTTATGGAATATAAATCAAATGTATTTGGCAAGTTAATTCAGAAGGCTTTTTATTTACACTTAAAAAAAATAAGAGGGTGACATGGTGCTAAACGAGTACTTTGCATCTGTATTCACCATGGAGAAGCACATGGAGAACATGGGGATCCGGGTTCAATCCTGACTATGGGTGCTGTCTGTACGGAGATTGTACGTTCTCCCCATAACTCCCTGGATTTCCTCCCACATTCCAAAGATGTGCGGGTTTATTGGTTAAGTGGCTTCTGTAAATTGTCCCTAATGTACAGGATAGATCGTTGGTCGGCGCAGACCCGGTGGGGCGAAGGGCCTGTGTCCGTCTCGGAGTCCTTAAACAAAGACTCAACGAGCTCTTCTCCTGCTTTCTTCAGTCGTTGATATCCAAGTCACGGCTCAAATTCTGTTAAACTTTAAAACACACCACAAAGATCGGGTAAGGCAATCAAGGCTTTATTTAAGAGCATCAAATACAACAAATGATGGGAACAGTCTCACTGGACTGTTCACCGAATAAAGCCACCTTGTCACCTGTTCATGTCACCTTTATTTACAGAACCCGTAACAGATTTCACAGACACTTCAGCATTCCTTTGTTATTCGATTGCTTTTGCTTGTGTCTTCTTCAACCAACCCCTATGTTAGCTAAACAGATATCATGAGTAGGAAAGAACTGCAGATGCTGGTTTACACCGAAGATAGACGATTTTTAACGATTGCCAT
This sequence comes from Rhinoraja longicauda, assembly GCF_053455715.1. NCBI lineage: Eukaryota > Metazoa > Chordata > Chondrichthyes > Rajiformes > Arhynchobatidae > Rhinoraja > Rhinoraja longicauda. The sequence goes on from NC_135954.1 coordinate 91,823,761, forward strand.
TTGTTCTTTCACAGTGCGCATAACTTTGACAAGAAGGCAATGAAGCAAAGTAGTGATCAGATGGCAAGTTGACAAAGTTTCAGCCGATGGAATTTAATATGGATAATGCAAGGATTAATATAGGTGGACACAAACTATGAATGGTGGGGCCCTCAGAAGTATCAAGTAACACAGAGATTGAAGAAGGGTCTCCACCCAAAACGTCACCCATTCCTTCTCTCCAGAGATGCTGCCTGTCCCACTAAGTTACTCCAGCATTTTGTGTCTATCTTCGATTTCAACCAGCATCTGCAGTTCCTTCCTACACATTTAGTCTGCTCCTCTGTGAAATCTCCTCAAGGTATGTCTACTTTGAAGTTCTCCTCCTCTTTCTGACGAGGGTTCTGCAACATCCTCTCTCTCTGCAGGCTGAAAAAGGGTCTCGACCCGAAACGGCACCCATTCCTTTTTTCCAGAGATGTTGCCTGTCCCGCTGAGTTACTCCAGCTTTTTGTGTCCAACACAGAGATCTTGCTGTACAGATCCATGAATCCCTGGTGGTGGCAGAACAGGTATATAAAAATAAAAATTAAAAAGATAGCAGCTAAATCCGATCCCACCTGCCACATGCTTTCACCCCTTTTTCATCTCTTTCCACAGATGCTGCCTGACCTGATGAGTTTTTTCCGGCATTTTCCACTTATCTTTTTATTTCATGTTGGCTCACATTATTTTTTAACTTGTACATCTGGTTTGCAGTGGGGGTTCAGTGGGAGGGGATCCAGTGGGGGAGGGGGAGAAGTGTGTGGGATGGGGAGAACAGGGTGATAGGGTACCGGGAGATAAGGTGTGAGTGAGAGGAGGAGAGAGAAAGGGACAGAGTAGGAGTGAATGAATGAATGAATACGTTTATTGGCTAAGAATGTGCCTTGGTGCTTCACTCACAAATGACACCACAAACATACAGTTAACAATTTAGAACAAAGCATAAACACATCAAAACAATAAGGATACAACATTGCGGTCTAAACATGTGGGTGAAAATAAACCAGAGCAAAAAAGAGACTACAGACCTTGGTTATTGATTAGAACTACAATTCGTGACAAGAAAGCTGTTTTTATGTCTGGCTGTGGCAACTTTGACAGTCCGGAGACGCCTTCCAGAGGGAAGTGCTTCAAAGATTTTGTGGCCAGGGAGAGAGGGGTCAGAGATGATCTTTCCCGCTCGCTTCCTGGCCCTTGCAGTGTATAGTTCGTCAATCGGGGGAAGGTTGCAGCCAACAACCTTCTCAGCTGATCGAACGATCCGTTGCAGCCTCCTGATGTTGTGCTTGGTGGCTGAGCCAAACCAGACCATGATGGAGAAGGTGAGTACAGACTCAATGTTGTTGTTCGTCCTTCGGGTTCGAAGATGACCATGACTTCACTTTCAGTTGGAGGATTGGTGACTGTGGGTCTGGAAGTGACTGGTGAGGCCAATCCTGGCCCGGAAGGCACGCCCACACGTAGGACACGTTGTGCTTGGTGGCTGAGCCAAACCAGACCATGATGGAGAAGGTGAGTACAGACTCAATGATAGCAGTGTAGAATTGGACCATCATTGCCTGTGGCAGATTGTGTTTCCTCAGTTGCCGTAGGAAGTACATCCTCTGTTGGGTCTTTTTCACTGTGGAGTCGATGGTGCGCCCCCATTTATGGTCCCTGGAGACGATGGTTCCAAGGAATTTAAATGACTCCACAGATGTGACTGTGGTGTTGTTGATGGTGAGTGGGGGGAGGGGAGGGGGTGCTCTTTGAAAGTCTACAATTTGTTCCACTGTCTTAAGAGCAGTGAGCTCCATGTTGTTGTGATGGCACCAGGACGCTAGCTGTGTCTCTTCCCGTCTGTGGGCAGATTCCTCCCCATCCTGGATCAGTCCAATCAGGGTTGTGTCATCCGCAAACTTGAGGAGCTTGACAGAGGAGTCTGTGGAGGTGCAGTTGTTGGTGTAGAGAGAGTAAAGGAGAGGGGAGAGCACGCAGCCTTATGGTGCTCCTATGCTGAGGGTCTGTGGGTCTGAGATGTGCTTTCCCAGCCTCACATGCTGCTTCCTGTCTGTCACTGACAGAGGGGTTCAGGCACAGTCAACTGGGACAGTTTGGAGTGAAGTAGCTCTGGCACAATGGCGTTAAAAGCAGAGCTAAAGTCCACAAACAGAATCCTGGCATAGGTCCCCTTGTGGTCTAGTTGCTGGAGGATGAAGTGCTGGCCTAGGTTGACTGTGTCATCCTTCAACCTATTGGCCCTGTATGCAAACTGTAGAGGGTCCAGCAGGGGTTTGTTTTTCAGCTGGGCCAGCACGTCTTTCAAAGGTCTTCATGACTACAGAGGTCAGTGCAACAGGCCTGTAGTCGTTAAGACCAGTGATCCTTGTCTTTTTGGGTACAGGGACAATAGTGGAGACCTTGAAGCAGGCAGGGACAGTGCAGGTTTGCAGGGATTGGTTGAAAATGTCTGAGTAGATCGGTGCCAGTTGTTCGGCACAGAGCTTGAGGGTAGAGGGGGAAATATTGTCCAGTCCTGGAAATTCCAGCTTTTCTGTTTTCTGAATAGCCTCTCCACCTCCGCAATTTCTATTGTTGGAGATGGAGAAGTGGCCAGACTGATGTTGGGCAGTGGACGAGGGTCCAGTCTGGAGTCAGGCTGTGAGTATGTGCAAATTGGTGATTGCAGAGGGGTGGGGGGGGGGGGGGGGAGGGGCCAGTCTTTGCAAACTGGAGTCAGTCTGGGAGTAGGTGTGAATTGCTGCTTGGAGAGGAGTGGGTGGGGAAGGGTCCAGTCTTTGCAAACTGGAGTCATTCTGTGAGTACGTGTGAAGTGATGAATGGGGGGAGGGGCGGGGGAAGGGTTCCCAGGATTATGTTTCTGTTTCGCGAACCTGCAGTAAAACTCGTTCAGGTCGTTGGTCAGCAGACGATTGTCCAAGGAGCGAGGGGTTTTCCACTTGTAGCTGGTGATTTCTTGCAAGCCCTTCCAAACTGAAGAGGAGTCATTAGCTGAGAACTTGCTCCTCAGCTTCTCAGAGTACCTTTCCTTGGCAGCTCTGATTCCTCTTCTCAGCTTGTACTTTGCCTGCCTGTAGAGGTCTGTCTTTTGACTGGCGGAGCTGTCTGAGTTCTGCTGTGAACCAGGGATTGTTGTTGTTGAACCAGATCAGGGTCTTCGTGGGAATGCAACTGTCCTCGCAAAAGCTGACATAGGATGTCACAGTGTCTGTGTACTCATCGAGGCTTGTGGGTGCTTCCCTGAACACATTCCAATCAGTGCAGTCAAAGCAGGACTGTAGTTTTTCAGTGCCCTCGCTTGTCCACCTTTTCGTTGTTCTGACCACAGGTTTAACAGATTTTAGTTTCTGCCTGTAGGTCAGAATAAGGTGAACTAAACAATGATCGGAGAGACCCAGAGCCGCCCGAAGAACAGAGCGATATGCATTCTTGATTGAAGTGTAAGAGTGATCAAGTGTTCTCTCACCTCTGGTGGGGCAGGTAACATGAAGTCTGTACTTTGGGAGCTCACGACTGAGGTTGGCCTTGTTAAAGTCCCCCAAAACAATGACCATGGAGTCCGGGAAGTTACTCTCTATCCTCAATACCTGGTCGGCGAGTTGCGTTTGAGCCTCACGTACGCAGGTTTGGGGAGGGGGGGGGGATGTAAACTTCAGCGAGAATAAAAGAGGTAAATTCCCTCGGAGCATAAAAGGGTTTGCAGTTGATAAAGATTCTAGATTGGGGGAACAGAGGTTAGACAGTACCGTGATGTCGCTGCACCAGTCCTGGTTAGTGTAGAAGCATATTCTACCTCCTCTTGATTTTCCAGCTGCCTCTGCATCGCGGTCCGTTCTGTGTAGTTGAAAGCCACCCAGTTGCAGCGCGTTGTCTGGGGTCGACTTACACAGCCGGGTCTCAGTGCAGCACAGGGCAGCGGCTCGAGAGAAATCCTTGTTAGTGTGGCACAGGATTGTAGTTCGTCCACTTTGTTGTTGAGAGAACGTAGATTTGCGAGGAATATACTTGGGAGCGGTGTGCGTAATCCTCATCGCCGGAGTCGGGTGAGTGCTCCAGAGCGCTTCCCACGGGTCCTCCTCTGTTTCAAGACCTGGAACGCAGCCATAGCCCCGCCGACAAGTATGTCCAAATAATCCAGTGAGTAAGAGAAATCCGAAACGATGTTTGAAGGTGCCATATGTCTGATGTTAAGGAGTACCTCTCTGATGAAAGTGATCTTTGTGGGATTTCTGCAGACAACAGAAACAAACAAATACATACAAAACAGCAAGAAGCAGTATGTGGCAGCCATTGTCAGTGCTGGAGAATTCAGTGTCGACGTTGGGTTGTAGACTACCCAGGCGGCATATGAGCTGCTGTTTCTCTAGTTAGTGTTTCGCCTCACCCTGGCTGTGTAGGAGTTCGAGGACAGACAAGTCTGTATGCGAATGGGAGGGTGAATTAAAATGACTGGCAACCACGGAGCACCAGATGGCCACAGTACACAGAGCGCGAGTGCTCAGCAAAGCAGTCGCCTAATCTGACGTACAGTAGGCTATTTTGAGAGAACTGAGTGCAATAGATAAGGTTGTGGTGAGGCAGAGGCCTTCCCGAAGTGCCACGGCCGCAGTGACTGCCCAGGAGACCCGTAGGCTCCGTTGATCGAGGAACTAGGAATCCGCCCAGAGGTCCCGAAGGCTTGGCGGACCACGGTACCAGGAAGGAGCTGCTCGATTTTGGCAGCAAAAACCAAAGATACTAGAGGAGCAAGATAGACCACTCGACTCTAAAAACTGTAATAGGGCATGGGTAAATTTCAGCACCATTTTAGTAAGCAGATTCTGTGTGCTAGACTGGGCAGTGTTCACAACTCTCTGTGATTTCTTCGTATAATAAAATGTTTGCAAACAATTATTTTTGTTCAACTTCTTGGATAAGTTGATAGTTGACATTTATAACTATTTCTTGAAGAGTTGCTGTTTCGTGATCTTTAAACTTTGGATGTTACTTATTGAATATTTGCACTAGAGATCCACTCCGTCTGTATCAGGCCAATTGATCATATTTAATGAACTGTTCTTCTTTGCTTTCTCTGTTAATTTTTATTTCACCTCCACGAGCTGCATCTCTTTTTGTTTTATTTTAAAAAGTCATGGAAGCAGAGATTCGGCATTTGCAAACAATAGAACTCTCCTGTATCCACAGTATAATTGAAAAGACATTTAACTTTACACTTAGAGCTAAGAAAATTTGAATTGGTGAATTGATTAGTTAAAAACCCTTGACAGCCACTTTAACGCGAGTCTGAAGGATCCCGACTGAATGACCATTTCCCTCCACAGATGCTTCTTGACCTGCTATGTTTCTCCAGCACTTTGTTTTTGCTCAGGATACTAGCATCTAGTCTCTTCTTTTTACATGTGATAATCATTGCACCCACCTCCCACATAAGCTTAATCGAACACGGTCATGAACCGATGGTTTATGAAGCTAGTGGGGAAATTGTCGATTAAAGGGCCAATCCCATTTCTCTTCAATTGCATCTACCAGGATTGCCACATCTCTTTTCGAGAAGCTGTAGCACACTCCTAAGTCTCAGTACCCTCTCTGTGTTTTCTTTTCAAACACATACCACATGCAGAAGATAGACACGAAGTGTTGGAGTAACACAGCGGATCATCCCTGGAGAATAAGGATGGGTGAAAATTCGGGTCGGAATCCTTCTTCAGACCCCATTTGAAACATCACCCATCTATTTTCTCCAGAAATGCAACCTGACCCACTGAGTTACTCCAGCACTTTGTGTAGGAGCCATTTTGCAGTTATTAATTATTTTTGCTTATTGATATTATTACCTTGTATCCTGCTGTAGTTTGGACACTATAGAGTTAATGCAATGCTTACGTAGGGGCTGGGCGGAGCCAGAGTACGGGCAGTTGGGTACGTGCTGGGAGAGTGTGTGAGCTGGGAGGTGCTGACAGAGGGTCAGCTAGAAGCTCCGCCAAAAGATTTATCAGCCATGATGTAATCGCCTGTAAGTTTTATTAACAAGAAGATTAATACAAACTGTGTCGAAGTAATATCTGGCAACAGTATTGATCGCAAAGACTGTGGTAAGATATGGAATTTTACCTAGCAATTAATAACCAGTTGATGACAAGAGATATGCCAACATGTTTATTGCACCTTTAAATAAAGAAGACTAACTATTAAACGTCAAGGAGGATCTCTGTTATTATTTGTTCGAGACATTACGCTTATCGCTGACCCGGTCTATGCAAGTGGCAGCTTGGGAGCTAATTGATATGGACGAGAAGCTGGCCGCTACACTTTGTGTCTATCATCATTATAAACCAGCATCAGCAGTTCCTTTCTACACACACCATGTCAAGGTGTATTCTGATGAATACGTATTACGAATGATGTATTCTGATAAGCTGCTTTAAAGGCTATAACACAAGCATCTTTGGCTGCACAGCAAACAGCTGTCATACCTTTAATATTGAAGTGGTCTTGTTGTTTAATTGTACTGCCCTCTTTGTCATGCAAGACACCATTTACCATTTCAGTATTCACATTTGCAATTTTTAAATGCTGGCAATTAAGTCTAATGTTTTTTTTGGGTCGCCCCAGGAACAGCTGGAGAAGAGGTGTCTGGGAGTGGGCTCAACTGGGGAAATCTCGAAAGTACCGCCATCAACCGAGTGAGGTGGAGGACATTTGTCAATGGCCTATGCTCCCGAGAGGAGCAAAGGGCTTAAGAAGTAAGAAGAATTAAGTCTAATATTGGAACATTCACAGTTATGACTGCAAGACATCGCTGACCCGGTCTATGCAAGTGGCAGCTTGGGAGTGAAGGGAGTGAACACATGGCAGTGAAGAAAGCCAATGGAATGTTGGCCTTCATAACAAGAGGAGTTGAGTATAGGAGCAAAGAGGTCCTTCTGCAGTTGTACAGGGCCCTAGTGAGACCGCACCTGGAGTACTGTGTGCAGTTTTGGTCTCCAAATTTGAGGAAGGATATTCTTGCTATTGAGGGCGTGCAGCGTAGGTTTACTAGGTTAATTCCCGGAATAGCGGGACTGTCATATATTGAAAGACTGGAGCGACTAGGCTTGTATACACTGGAATTTAGAATGATGAGAGGAGATCTTATCGAAACGTATAAGATTATTAAGGGGTTGGACACGTTAGAGGCAGGAAACATGTTCCCAATGTTGGGGGAGTCCAGAACAAGGGGCCACAGTTTAAGAATAAGGGGTAGGCCATTTAGAACAGAGATGAGGAAAAACTTTTTCAGTCAGAGAGTTGTGAATCTGTGGAATTCTCTGCCTCAGAGGGCAGTGGAGGCCAACTCTCTGAATACATTCAAGAGAGAGCTAGATAGAGCTCTTAAGGATAGCGGAGTCAGGGGGTATGGGGAGAAAGCAGGAACGGGGTACTGATTGAGAATGATCAGCCATGATCACATTGAATGGCGGTGCTGGCTCGAAGGGCCGAATGGCCTACTCCTGCACCTATTGTCTATTGTCTAAGACCTAGATTATTACCAGCTGACATCTTCAAACCATTTCCAAATATGAACACCTCCCCTTTATACCACAGTGCACTTGCTTCACCCTTATTAATTGATGAGATACCCATGAATGTACTAAAATAAGCCACTGGCCTCACCCATGGGGATCATTCCATACAACTGAATCTGAAATGTTCAGTAGAGAGAATATTGACTGGTTGCATCACAGTCTGGTTCGGCAACTTAAAGGCCCAGGAACGAAGAAGATTGCAAAAAGTGGTGAAAACTGCCCGATCCATCACAGGTACTGACATCCCCACCATTGAAGGGATCTACAGGAGTCACTGCCTCAGAAAGATAGCCAGCATCATCAAAGACCGGCACACCCTGGCCACACTCTCAATCGGGATGAAGCTGCAGGAGGCTGAAAACTGTAAAGTCCAGGTTCTGGCTTCTTCCTTACAACATTAGGCTATTAAACACTACAACTTACAAATAAGCTCCGAACTATATAGATTTTTGACTTTGCATTACTATTGTCTATTTGTCTGTTTCTCCTTTTTATATAAACGGAATTTTGTTTTCTTGTTTATTTTGGGTTTTACAGAGTAATATGTTTACATAGATGTGTCCTGCTGTAAGTAAGAATTTAATTGTTCCGTCTTGGGACATATGAGAATAAAAACACTCTTGATTCTAAAGGCCCTGTCCCAGTTACGCGATTTTTAATGCGACTGCCAGCAACTGTCAAAGTCGTAGCAGATCGCCAATTTTTTAAAAATCCTACGACAATGACCACGACAATGCTGAGTCAGGTCGATACAAGTGACTTTTTTTTGTGAAACTAACACCTGGCTAAGAGATTACACCGTCTTCGGAAACATCGCAAAATTCCCACGCTTACCTGACCGTCAAACTGTCGCCTCCAATCTACCTGTCAAATGTTCTGATGGTAAATAAATTGGTTAAACAAAACTATCTTCTTTTATCTTCAAATGTCTTTTCTTAATTTTCAGTGAACCTCCCTCCAGCAGAACCAATGTGTTACCGTGGGAGACTTGGAATCTGGTTTTAACATGACTTCCGGGACTTTTCCGAAAGACAGAGAGAATCCGACTGCCAATACTGTTGTCCCCACTGTATTTGTATCAGCATCCCCGGTATCAACATCTTTTACTTATCCAGTCCCGCTAAAAATCCCACAGTCACTCTTCCTCCCACTGTTGCGAGATCCGATTCCTTGTAACCTGCTGCAGTCAGGTCGAGGAAAATAGGCACTAAAAAGCTGGAGTAACTCAGCAGGACAGGCAGCATCTCTGGAGAGAAGGAATGGGTGACGTTTGAGGTCAAGAACCTTTCTTCACACTGAGAGTCAGGGGAGAGGGGAAACGAGAGATCCCTGGACATTGGTAAGGAACAAATGAATGAAAGATGAGTTGCTCCAGCTTTTTGTGTCTATCTTCAGTTTAAATCAGCATCTGAAGGCAGGGTGAATGTACGAAGGTCCCTGACCAATCACAACTCTCTGCTATCCTAATTACTAATCGTTAAACCACAACAGAAGCCACTCTGCCGGTGTTTACACTATCACACCATCACTCGACAATCCCCTGCCGATACAGTACGGTCGGCAGTTTATCAGGATACCGGAACAGAATCATTTGACCAAATAGTTATTGACTGAAAGCAAGTTTATGTAGTTAAGCATTCGATAATAATCGCTCTATTGTTTAAAATCGACCAATTACTGGTGTCACTAAGCTGCAACTTATTCAATTATAACGGAGGAAAGACAGCATCGCGGTCTCCGCCCCCATTCCACAGCTGGCTGTTGCAGCTGCACTTCTGTCAGTTGTCAAAACGGGTATTGACAGTTCCTGTCGGACCTTGTCTTCTTCTGATCCCGGTACCTGTCTCCGGTCGACGTTGGTAGTCGACAATGAAATTCATCCGTCCTCAGTACCGGTGACAACCTAACAAACCTGGGGACAGCATGCGACACTGCCCGCAATAAGCTACGATACTTGGCAACAAGCCAGCTGTCGCCAAAAAATTTCGGACAGGTAACTTTTTCAGCGATGCGCCAAGATCCGCTACGACTCATTGAAGACTCCTCACGATCATGCCCGCGAACGTGTGGCGACAGCCTAGTCGCCTTAAAATCGCCTAACTGGGACAGGCCCTTTACTCATTATTCCGAGGCCACCATAAAATTAAAGCATTGCACTGCATGCAGTAGCAGTAGAACACCGTTAGGTGGCAGATAAATCCAATCTTATTCGTAATGCCAGGGAACACATTGAGACAAGTTTTTCTTTAACAATATTACTTTGTCCCAGACTCAATCATGCTATAGGTCAAGGCTCAGAGGTAAAGTTCTCAGCTCTGGGTCAGAAAATGTCAGATGTAAAACTACTCCAGTGATATGAATAGATAATCAGAGGTACAGTGGTATGGTTGGTACAGCTGCTTCCACGCAGCACCAGAGACCCGGGGTTGATTCCAACCTCGGGTGCTGCCTGTGTGGAGTTTGCATGTTCCCCCTGTGATCATGTGGATTCCTCTGGGTGCTCCGGTTTCTGCCCACATACCAGACTTGTGGGTTCGTAGATTAATTGGCCTCTGTAAAATTGCCCTTAAAGTGTAGGGGGTGGATGAGAAAGTTGGATAGTACGGAACGAGAGATCGATGGTCAGCGTGGACTCGGTGGGTCACTGCACCTCTAAACCAGGGATGTCAAACTCATTTTAGGTCACGGGCCGGAATGGGCAAAATGCGACTTCATGCGGGCCGGATCAGTTGTGCGTGCGTTAACGCATGCGCACGTGATCCCACAGCTTTCGTTGCCTTTGTTTTTTCAATCTGCTCTCAGGTGTCTCAGTCTCTGCTAAAACTACGAAGTGTTTCACTTTACGAATTTCGTTTCTTATGAAGAAGATTGCCTAGCAAGCATTACTTTTGTGATTGGTATCTAGGCCATAGATAGAGTGGATGTGGAAATAATGTTTCCAGTAATAGGAGAGTCTAGGACCAGAGGTCACAGCATCAGAATAAAAGGTCATACATTCAAAATGGAGATGAGGAGGAATGGGTGGTGAATCTGTGGAATTAATTGCTATAGACAGCGGTGGAGGCCAAGACATTGGGTATTTTTGAGGCAGAGATTGATAGGTCTTGATTAGGTTACGGGGAAAAAGAAGACAATAGAATGTGGTTGAGAGAGAAAATAGATCAGCCATGGTTCAATGGTAAAAGTAGACTTGATGGGCTAAATGGCCTAATTCTGTTCCCCTGTCTTAGTCTTCCTACAGTGTTTATGTTTTGCCCACAATGGGCTGGCTGGGTGGTGAACAGCCAAACAGCAGCTACCTGGCATGGTGAAAGATGGTCTGTCCATCATCTCACCTGAAGGCCCCGCTCCCCATCCTTCTCCTTATGTCCTTCTTCCTTCCCCTCACATCCTCTCCCCTCACCTCTCATGTCCTTCTCTACCCTCACCTTCTCCCTCACCTGCCCTCTCCCTTTCCTAAGCCTATCCCTTCTCTCATCCCCACTTCCTTCCTTCCAACTACTCCCCCATTCCCCTCCCTTACTTCATCCTCTCTCTTTCCTTACCTCGTCCCTAAACACCATTCCTTCTCTCATCTGCTCCCTTCCTCACCCGCTCCCTCCCTACTGCCTTTCTTTACCACCTACTCCCCCACTCCTCTCCCTCGACACCCTCTCTTCCCCTCCTCATCCCTAAAAACCCTCCCTTCCCTCATCTACTCCCCTCCCCTTTACCACCACCTTCTCCCTTCTCTTCCCTATTCCCGCATAACTACCAGCACGTCTTCACATCCCACTTAACCTTAACCCAAACCCAGAGCCCCCACCCTGGAGAGCAGCTCAGATTTTGGATCGTTGGCTGTGGCCCCATTCACAGTGTGGCGACTTCCCACCAGCCTCTATCCATATACTCACTGGGTCTCAGGAACATGGTGGCGGTCTCTGCGGCGACAGCCCAGGCACTTCTCGGTGTCCACAACAATGCTGAGACTCCCCATCTTCCCCAGCGCCGGCCCCTTCCCACCCGCTTTACCGGGACAGAGCGCGGTGAGGAAGAGGGAGTGGCAATGGAGAGGGAGAGTGGCGTGAGAGAGTGGCTGCTGTACAGATACATAATAAATGGTCGCGAATATACATTTTTTACCCCCAAATCATCCCGCGGGCCAGATTGGACCACTTCGCGGGCTGGATGCGGCCCACGGGCCGGTAGTTTGACACCCCTGCCCTAAACTAAATATACAGATCCTCGAGCTTACTCTAGCAAATTGAAGATGTCACTCCAAGTGCAAACAAAGATGGTACTGCACGGTCAGAGATTATCCTGTGGAGATGATAAACCATCACCCTGTATGCCCACTCTAACCAGATATCTTTTTGCAGTCTGAAGAACTGTGAAGAACCCTTTAAGTCTGAAGAAGGACCCTAACCCGAACAGTCAGCCATTCCTTTTCTCCAGAGAGGTTGCTTGAACCATTGATTTACTCCAGCGCTTTGTGTCTATCCCTTTACACCATTTGGATGCAGAACACGCAGACTTTAGAGACAATACTGAAATGCTACTTCCTATCATATTTGTCTTATAAATCGCCATGTAGATAAGTAATTAGCAAAATAATATAGACTAATTTCTAACCCCCTCTGGGGCATGCAGTGGAGTCACTGCCTTTCAGTGCCAGAGACCCGGGTTTGATCCTGACTACGGGCACTGTCTGTACAGTTTGCACGTTCTCCCTGTGACCACATGGGTTTTCTCCGGGTGCTCCAATTCCCCCCACACTCCAAAAGCTTGTAGGCTAATTGGCTTTGCTAAAAAATTTAATTGTCTCTAGTGTATAGGATAGTGCTGGGGTACGGGGTGATCGTTGGTCGGTGTGGACTCATGGAATCATGCCCTTCAGCCGACCAAGTCCGTGCTGATAACGATCACCCATACACCAGCTCTATCCTGCACACAAGGGACAACTTTACAGAAGCCAATTAACCTACAAACCTGCACGTCTTTGGAATGTGGGAAGAAACCAGAGCACCCAGAGAAAACCCACGCGGTCACAGAGAGAACATGCAAACGCTGCACAGACAGCAACTGTAATCAGGATTGAATCTGGGTCTCTGTCGCTGTGAGGTAGTACCACTGCGCCACCCCTATTAGCTACATTAACCCCAGAGATGTCAGGAAGCTTGGGACTCCTGTGTGAACATAGAATGGTTCAAAAGATCCCATCTTTTCATGTGATTGGAAATCTCTTTGTCAATAGACAATAGACAATAGGTGCAATAGGCCATTCGGCTCTTCAAGCCGGCACCACCATTCAATGTGATTATGGCTGTTAATTCTCAATGTACCCCGTTCCTGCCTCCTCCCCATACCCCCTGACTCCGCTATCCTTAAGAGCTCTATCTAGCTCTCTCTTGAAAACATTCAGAGAATTGGCCTCCACTGCCTTCTGAGGCAGAGAATTTCACAGATTTACAACTCTCTGACTGAAAAAGTTTTTCCTCATCTCCGTTCTAAATGGTCTACCCCTTATTCTTAAACTGTGGCTCCTGGTTCTGGACTCCCCCAACATTGGGAACATGCTTCCTGCCTCTAACGTGTCCAACCCCTTAATAATCTTATACGTTTCAATAAGATCCCCTCTCATCCTTCTAACTTCCAGTGTATACAAGCCTAGTCGCTCCAGTCTTTCAACATACGACAGTCCCGTCATTCCGGCAATTAACCGAGTAAACCTACGCTGCACGCCCTCAATAGCAAGAATATCCTTCCTCAAAATTGGAGACCAAAACTGCACACAGTACTCCAGGTGTGGTCTCACTAGGGTCCTGTACAACTGCAGAAGGACCTCTTTGCTCCTATACTCAACTCCTCTTGTTATGATGGTCAACATTCTATTGGCTTTCTTCACTGCCTGCTGTACCTGCATGCTTCCTTTCAGTGACTGGTGCACTAGGACACCCAGATCTCGTTGTATGTCCCCTTTTCCTAACTTGACATCATTCAGACAATAATCTGCCTTCCTATTCTTACCACCAAAGTGGATTACCTCACACTTATCCACATTAAACTGCATTTGCCATGTAACCGCCCACTCACACAACCTGTCCAAGTCACCCTGCAACCTCATAGCATCATCCTCACAGTTCACACTGCTACCCAGCTTTGTGTCATCTACAAATTTGCTAATGTTACTTTTAATCCCTTCATCCGTCATTAATGTATATTGTAAATAGCTGGCGTCCCAGCACCGAGCCTTGCGGTACCCCACTAGTCACTGCCTGCAATTCTGAAAGGGACCCATTTATCCCCACTCTTTGCTTTCTGTCTGCCAACCAATTTTCTATCCATGTCAGTGCCCTACCCCCAATACCATGTGCTCTAATTTTGCCCACTAATCTCCTATGTGGGACCTTGTCGAAGGCTTTCTGAAAGTCAAGGTACACTGCATCCACCAGCTCTCCCCTGTCCATTTTCCTTGTTACATCCTCAAAAAGTTCCAGAAGATTAGTCAAGCATTATTTCTCCTTCGTAAATCCATGCTGACTCGGAACGATCCTGTTACTGCTATCCAAATGCTCTGCAATTTTGTCTTTTATCATTGACTCCAGCATCTTCCATCATAGTCTGATGTCAGACTAACTAGTCTACAATTTCTTGTTTTCTCTCTCCCTCCTTTCTTAAAAAGTGGGATAACATTAGCTACCATCCAATCCACAGGAACTGATCCTGAATCTATAGAACATTGGAAAATGATCACCAATGCATCCATGATTTCCAGAGCCACCTCCTTAAGTACCCTGGGATGCAGACCATCAGGCGCTGGGGATTTATCAGCCTTCAGTCCCATGTCTACCCAACACCATTTCCTGCCTAATGTGAATTTCCTTCAGTTCCTCCGCCACCCTAGGATCTCTGGCCACTAGATCATCTGGGAGATTGTTTTGTATCTTCCTTAGTGAAGACAGATCCAAAGTACCGGTTCAACTCGTCTGCCATTTCCTTGTTCCCCATAATAAATTCCCCTGCTTCTGTCTTCAAGGGACCTACATTTGCCTTAACTATTTTTTTCCTCTTCACATACCTAAAGAAGCTTTTACTATCCTCCTTTATATTATTGGCTATTACCTTCGTACCTCTTCTTTTCTCCCCGTATTGCCCTTTTAGTTATCTTCTGTTGTCGAATGATTTAGGGCACTGGCAAGACTACATCTGGAATACTATGTACAAGTCTGGTCTCCCTACGTTCTTACATACTTGTACTTAAGTATGATAGTGCCTAATGTACAGTAAGATTGTTACTGAACTGTAACACCTGGATACATGTGACAGTAAAGTATCATTGAAACAGCAAAGGGTCATCAGATTCAACACAGATGGCAGGTTTGTTGCATGCGGAGAGAATAAATAAACTAACTACTGTATTTAGAAAAGGGAATGATCATATTTCATTCTTGTGACATCGCGGAGTGGCACTGTTAATAAAACCGTTGACTCTCAGATCCAATGGCCTGTGTTCAATTCTGGCTTCTCACGATGTCTGGGTCAAGTTTGCATGTTTTCCCTTGTGACTCTGTGGGACTCCTCTGGGTGCTCCAGTTTCTTCTCACATCCTTTGTTATACATTATCCATCTGTGATATTAATTTATGTCTTTTTGTCTCCATCAGTATGGATTGACCTGTTGGGCATATCCTGCAGATCTCCATTTTGCAACCTTTACATTTGTTAGTTTTCATTCTCACTCTCTGACTATCCCATTAACTGGATGATCCCTATAACTTATCCCAACAGCAATCTGACCTCAGAAACATTCCCTTTGCCCTAGTCAATTTTTCTCTACCTCTGCAAAATAAAACTGCAGATGACACCTGTATTATGGGACGGGAGAATGGTTGGTGTTACTAGAAATTTAAGGTAACCTCTAACAACCTCTCTTCCCCTCCCCCCCTTTCTCCCACACACCACTTCTTTCTCCCCTCCTCTATTCTCTCCCCCCCCCTACTTTGTGTCTCACCTGGATTATTCATGCCTATTTCTCCCCCCCCCTTCCCCTTCCCCTTCCCTTTTTCACAATATGCAGCTCTTCAATCCTTTTGACTCACACCTTTTGCTTTTTCATCTCTGGCCTTTGTCCAGCCATCTGCCTATCAGCAACCCCTCCTCACCCATATGCACATATTATCTGCCATGCTTTGTCCTGCCCCTCTTCTTCTAGCATTCTCCACTATCCCTCCCAATCAGCCTGAATAAGGGTCCAGACCCAAAATATCACCTATCCAAGTTCTCCAGGGATGCTGCCTGACCATCTGTGTTACTCGAGCACGTTGTGTCCTCATCTGCACTGTTAAGTCCTGTACGAATTTCATACATTATCAGTGACTGTTTCCTGGTATCTCTATTTCCTTTCTCTACTGGTGAGTTGGAGTGATTGCAACCGTTTTGATGACCATGCACCAACATTTCACACATAATACGATACGATACTACTTTATTGTCAGATCAAGTCTAAAATTGATTGGGGATCAATCAAAGAGTGGGGATGAATGGGTCCCTTTCAGAATGGCAGGCAGTGACTAGTGGGGCTCGGTGCTGGGACCGCAGCTATTTATAATATACATCAATGACTTGGATGAAGGGATTAAAAGTACCATTAGCAAATTTGCAGATGATACAACGCTGGGTGGCAGTGTGAACTGTGAGGAAGATGCTATGAGGTTGCAGGGTGACTTGGACAGGTTGTGTGAGTGGGCGGATGCATGGCAGATGCAGTTTAATGTGGATAAGTGCACAAAAGAGTGCATCCAGTCTAACCTTATTAAATCTTGGTACCCTGCACCTCCGATTTGATGGTAATAATTCATATTCACTGTTCAGGACATGGTCGGGGTCAGAGACAATGTTGTTGTCCAACCTTAGCATGTTATTGTGGTAGGCTGATTCATAGAGTTTCTCAAGGGGTTGACCGACGATCTTTGAGCAGATTTTCATTTGGTGGAGCAGTTTTGACTTTAAAGTGGTGGACAAACACGTACCATGTAGTATTACAATACTGAAGAACACTCATAATCACAGAAGTAATGAACAAAAGAAGAATTTGTCTACTCGCCCCAAAGGACCTATGGCGGTGGAGAAAATAAATTCTTTATTTTGTCCCTTTGCAGACAGATTCAATGTGGTCTTTCTAGAATAGCAGATGGTCTATCATCACACCCAAGTATTTAAATGAACACACCTGCTTGATTTTTTCATTATGGATAACAATAGGAACTATATGAGAGTCAGATGGTGAACCAAATACTATTTCTTCTGTTTTCTTTGTATTAATCTCAAGAGCATTATTATCACTCCACTCGACCACTTCGTTAATGCAGCTCAGGGTTGTCTGATTTACTCAACAGAGATATTAAAGCTGTATCATCAGAATACTTTAGAATGCATTGATTTGGTTTATCTGTACGACAGTCGTCAGTGTAAAAAATAAAAAGCATAGCTGAACTCACACAACCCTGTGGAGCCCCAACATTGGTCATGATGGCAGATGAAAGTGTTTTGTTCACCTTTACGAGTTGGACTCTGTTAGTGAAGAAAGAGGCATACCAGTGAATCAAGTGTGGATTCAATTCCTGCTGGACCATTTTTGACACCAAAAAATCTGATTGTATTATGTTGAAAGCTGATGAAAAATCTAGAAAGAGGGCTCTTGCATAGGTGTTATTTTTGTCCAAATGTTTATAGATGATATGAATTAGAGAGGCAACAGCATCTTCTGTACCACAATCCTGCTTATACGCAAATTGGTAAGGGTCAAGTTTATGTTTTGTTGTACTGACAAGATATTGGAGCAGAATTCTTTCTAGAGATTTCATAATCACTGAGGTAAGGGCTATCGGTCTAAAATCCTTATGTTCTTTTGGACACATAATACCCACTCAACGCCCATTGATGCTGGATAATTGGGGCTTTATTAGTGCCTTGGTTATGAAAGAGCTCCAAAATCATCTGGTTGACAATTGACAACAGTTGAGATAAATGAGAACATGTAACAACTGACACCGATTGATGTACAATTTATTGTAAATGTTATAAATGGGTAAATTGAATAAACCTGTACATCTGAGAAGCAGAGGAAGGTACAAAGAAAGGAAGCAAATTCTCTAAATATTTATGCCTTCTCACCCACTATCCTCATCTTTGGATACCCTGTGCACAGGTGAGAGGGTAGGGCCAAAGATGTCCTGGTTGGGTTGCTCCTGGGCCTGGCCAAGCTGGCCATCCGCGAGGACCCCAAGCGGACGTGCGCTCTGCCCGAGCCAGCTGCCTGCCCCTTTTCCGGGGTTATGTACGCGCCCGGGTGGTGTTGGAGAGGGACTCTGCGCTGTCCACGGGTGCCCTGGGGGATTTCCAGGACAGTTTGGCACCGCGTGGGGTTGGATGCATCCTGGATAGGGATTGTAATATAATTGTATAATAGCTTCATTTGGTATATTTGTTTGTGTTGTATTCTGGTGGTGGGTTCTGTTTTGTTTTATTGCATTGTAAATATTATTTTTAAATAATTGAATACATTTTTTGATAATAAAAAATATATTATTTTTTTAAATGGTGGGTTTCCGATTCTGGGGCGGACGAGCCAGACTTGCTGTCAGGGTAAGGCCATGGCTTGCCGGGATCCTTCTGCCGTAGGGATTAGTTCATAAAATACACAATGGTGCTACTTCTCAAGGGTTGTTATAAAGTGGACAGAATACATATAGATTTGCTGACCTCAGGAAGTGTTCAATAACCACCCTTCAACTGTATCCCTTTGAAATCATTTCTCTCCTAAAAAAACAGTTCAGCATTGTTGCCAAATGTACCATAAATCATATTGACAGCAGCAGCCAATATACTTGAGGTTTGGAATAAAATCTGAATGTTTACATCAAATGCGTGAATTGTTTGAATCATTGACTATCTCCACATTTTAATAATTTTTCGTTTGTGTAAAATGTCAACAAAAGGAAGCCATTGTTCGGCGCTTACATCAGGAGGCAGAGCTTGTTCCCTCCAAGCCTAAGGGGGGGGAATCTGAAGAAGGGTCTCCACCCGAAAAGTCACCTATTCCTTTTCTCCAGTGATGCTGCCTGACCCACTGAGTTACTCCAGCATTTTGTGTCTATCTTTGGTAAACCAGCATCTGCAGTTCCTCCCGACGCAAGAGATAGAGGTTACTGGATATTGAGATTGTGAGATGGAGAAGGAAATTTAACATCTAAAATTATTTTTAAAATGGGATCACTTGTAAACTTCTGAGTAAATCACACGTGTTCACGTCTTTTCCACTACTCTTGTGCACCCATGATTACAATTATTGATATCTGTCTCTCATTGACTAAAAAAATCTTCTCTAAACCTCCCTGCCTCTCCAACTTGCCACCATTAAGATGTCCTTGTGAAACCTACTTCCTTGACCATAATTTTGGTCATATCTGACTAACCTATAAGTCTTGTGTCAATATTTTTTGTGTATGCTCCTGTGAAGCACTTTGAGATGTTTTACCCCAGTGAAAGTGCCATATAAATGCAAGTGTTTTTAGTTGTGGATAAGATACTGAATTAAAATGTTTTATGGCCCAGATGGAAGCTGGTTCATTCCCACACAGACCTACTGACCTTTTAGATTTCTCCACACCCTGCTGTTGTTTCTAGATGAATAGAGATTGCCCTAACACTAATCATATTTATTTGGCAGGTTGTCAAGAGATATAGGGTCGGCAGGTAAATGGTCTTGAGTTAGAGGTCAGCCATGAATGTCAGAAAAGATGAATAGCTTTTTCCTTTTCCTATATCCCTAAGGAACAAAGACCAAATAATTACACAATAAATGAAACTAACGGTGTCACTGATTGTGTGCTGTGGGATTTGCCTTGGCACAATGGGTGTTGTAAGTTACATCCTCTGTTCCATTCCCAAGGTTTGTCTTTGTTTTGGTTGGATTGAGGCCTATTGTCAGGATAATGCGAGGAAACTATATATTTCATCAGCCCTGGAAGTATATCCTGTCATTGATAACTTTCTTAACCCCCCCTCACCACCCCCTCACGTCTCATCCTACTTTCTCCACCACCTACTCCCTCACATATTTTTTTCTCTTCTTTCCTTAAGATGCTGAAAACTTTTGCCAACATTCATGACTGCTTTTGTGGAAGTGGGCTTATGACATGAAGTTGGGAACCGTATAAACAGAAGGATGATGATACCAGACTTCAAATTCATAGGTTCATACGTGATAGGAGCAGAATTAGGCTAATCGGCCCATCAAGTCTACTTCGCCATTCTATCATGCCTGATCTATCTTTCCCTCATAACCCCATTCTCTTGCCTTCTCCCCATTACCCCTAACACCCATACTAATCAAGAATCTATCTATCTATGTCTTAAAAATATCCATTGACTCGGCCTCCAAAGCCTTCTGTGGCAATGAATTCCACACATTCACCACCCTCTGACTAAAGAAATTCCTTCTCATCTCCTTCCTAAAGGAATTTCCTATAATGCTGAGGCTATGACCTCTGGTCCTAGACTCTCCCACTAGAGAAAACATCTTCTCCACATCCACTCTATCCAGGCTTTTCACTATTCGGTAATTTTCAATGAGGTCCCCCTCATCCTTCTAACCTCCAGTGAGTAGAGGCCCCGTACCATCAAACGCCCATCAAATGTTAACCAACTCATTCCTGGGATCATTCTCGTAAACCTCCTATGAACCCTCTCCAGTGCCAGCACATCCTTCCTCAGATATTAAGCCCAGAATTGCTCACAATACTCTAAAAGACTCAGACCACTGACATGGAAAGATATACAGAAAATCAAACATCTAACAGTACAGCACAGGAACAGGCCCTTCAGCCCACATTATGAATGAATGAATGAATGAATGAATGAATACATTTATTGGCCAAGTATGCATATACAAGGAATGTGCCTTGGTGCTCCACTCACAAATGACAACACAAACATACAGTTAACAATTAAGAATAAAGCATAACCACAGCAAAACAATAAGGATACAACATTACGGTCTAAACATGTGGGTGAAAATACACCAGAGCAAAAAAGAGACTACAGACTTTGGTTATTGAGTAGAACTATCACTTGTGGAAAAAAGCTGTTTTTATGTCTGACTGTGGCTGCTTTGACAGTCCGGAGTCGCCTGCCTGAGGTAAGTGCTTCGAAGAGTTTGTGGCCAGGGTGAGAGGGGTCAGAGATGATCTTGCCCGCTCGCTTCCTGGCCCTTGCAGTGTACAGTTCGTCAATGGGGGGAAGGTTGCAGCCAACAACCTTCTCAGCTGTGCAAACGATCCGTTGCAGCCTCCGGATGTCGTGCTTGGTGGCTGAGCCAAACCTGACCATGATGGAGAAGGTGAGGACGGACTCAATGATAGCAGTATAGAATTGGACCATCATTGCCTGGGCAGATTGTGTTTCTTCAGTTGCCGCAGGAAGTACATCCTCTGTTGGGCCTTTTTGACTGTGGAGTCGATGGTGGCCCCCCATTTAAGGTCCCTGGTGATGATGGTTCCAAGAAACTTAAATGACTCCACAGATGTGATTATGGTGTTGTTGATGGTGAGTGGGGGGATGGGAGGGGGATCTCTTTGAAAGTCTACAATTAGTTCCACTATCTTGAGAGCATTGAGCTCCAGGTTGTTGCGATGGCACCAGGACGCCAGCTGTGTCACTTCCCGTCTGTAGGCAGATTCCTCCCCCATCATGGATCAGTCCAATCAGAGTAGTGTCATCCGCAAACTTGAGGAGCTTGACAGAGGAGTCTGTGGAGGTCCAGTCGTTGGTATAGAGAGAGTAAAGGAGAGGGGAGAGTACGCAGCCTTGCAGTGCACCTATGCTGAGGGTCTGCGGATCCGAGATGTGCTTTCCCAGCCTCACATGCTGCTTCCTGTCCGTCAGGAAGTTGATGATCCACTGACAGAGAGGTTCAGGCACAGTCAGTTGGGACAGTTTGTAGTGTAGTAGCTCTGGCACAATGGTGTTAAAGTCCACAAACAGAATCCTGGCATAGGTCCCCTTGCGGTCAAGGTGCTGGAGGATGAAGTGCAGGCCTAGATTGACTGCGTCGTCCACCGGTCTATTGGCCCTATATGCAAACTGCAGGGGGTCGAGCGGGGGGTTTGTGATATTTTTCAGCTGGGCTAGCACAAGTCTTTCAAAGGTCTTCATGACTACAGAGGTAAGTGTGACAGGCCTGTAGTCATTAAGACCAGTGATCTTTGTCTTTTTGGGTACAGGGACAATAGTGGAGACCTTGATGCAGGCAGGGACAGTGCAGGTTTGCAGGGACTGGTTGAAAATGTCTGTGTAGATCGGTGCCAGTTGTTCGGCACAGAGCTTGAGGGTAGAGGGGGAAACATTGTCCGGTCCTCGAGATTTCCGGCTTTTCTGTTTTCTGAATAGCCTCTCCACTTCCGCAATTTCTATTGTTAAATTGGAGTGATTCTGTGAGGATGTGCAAATTGGTGATTGCATGGTAGGTGTGAATTGCAGCTTGGGGAGGAGTGGGTGGGGACGGATCCAGTCTTTGCAAACTGGAGTCAGTCTTTGAGTATGTGTGAAGTGGTGATTGGGGGTGGGGGTCCCAGGGTTATGTTTCTGTTTCTCGAACCTGCATTAAAACTCGTTCAGGTCGTTGGTCAGCTGACGATTGTCCAAGGAGCGTGGGGTTTTCCTCTTGTACCTGGTGATTTCTTGCAAGCCCTTCCAAACTGAAGAGGAGTCATTAGCTGAGAACTTGCTCCTCAGCTTCTCAGAGTACCTTTCCTTCGCAGCTCTGATTCCTTTTCTCAGCTTGTACTTGGCCTGCTGTAGAGATCTGTATCCCCGCTCCTGTAGGCCTCATCTTTTGACTGGCGGAGCTGTCTGAGTTCTGTTGTGAACCAGGGTTTGTTGTTGTTGAACCAGATCCGGGTCTTCGTGGGAATGCAACTGTCCTCGCAAAAGCTGACATAGGATGTCACAGTGTCTTGTGTACTCATCGAGGCTTGTGGTTGCTTCCCTGAACACATTCCAATCTGTACAGTCAAAGCAGGACTGTAGTTTTTCAATGCCCTCGCTTGTCCACCTTTTCGTTGTTCTGACCACAGGTTTAACAAATTTTAGTTTCTGCCTGTAGGTCGGAATAAGGTGAACTAAACAATGATTGGAGAGACCCAGAGCCGCCCGTGGAACAGAGCGATATGTGTTCTTGATTGAAGAGTAGCAGTGATCAAGTGTCCTCTCCCCTCTGGTGAGGCAGGTAACATGAAGTCTGTACTTTGGGAGCTCACGACTGAGGTCGGCCTTGTTAAAGTCCCCCAAAACAATGACCATGGAGTCCAGGAAGTCACTCTCTACCCTCAATACCTGGTCAGCGAGTTGCGTTTGCACTTCATGTTCGCAGGCTTGGGGGGGGGAGGGGGGGGATGATCTGAACCAAACATGATGCTAATATAAACTAATATTATCTGCCTGTACATGATACATATCCCTTCATTCCCTGCATATCCATGTGACTACCATAAAAGCCTCTTAAACGCCACTACCGTAACTGCCTCTATCACCACCCCGGATAGTACATTCCATGCACCCTCCACCCTCTGTGTAAAAATCCTGCCCCATACATTGCCTTTAAACTTTGCCCTCTCACTCTAAAGCTGTGCCATCTCACATAATACAGTGCATTCAGAAAGTATTCAGACCCCTTCACTTTTGCCACATTTTGTTACGTTATAGCCTTATTTTAAAATAGATTAAAAAAAAATTTTTTAATCATCAATCTACACACAATACCCCATAATAAAAAAGCGAAAACAGGTGGTTAGAAATTTTTGCAAAGTAATTAAAAAGAAATAACTGAAATATCACATTTACATAAGTATTCGGACCCTTTACTCAGTACTTTGTTGAGGCACCTTTGGCAGCGATTACAGCCTCAAGTCTTCTTGGGTATGACACTACAAGCTTGGCACAACTATATTTGGGTAATTTCTCCCATTCTTCCCTGCAGATCCGCTCAAGCTCTGTCAGGTTGGATGGGGAGCGACAGCTATTTTCAGGTCCCTCCAGAGATGTTCGATCGTGTTCAAGTCCGGGCTATGGCTGGGCCACTCAAGGACATTCACAGACTTGTAACAAAGCCACTCCTGCGTTGTCTTGGCTGTATGCTTAGTGCCGTTGTCCTGTTGAAAGATGAACCTCCGTCCCAGTCTGAGGTCCAGAACGCTCTGGAGCAGGTTTTCATCAAGGATCTCTCTGTACTTTGCTCCATTCATCTTTCCTCGATCCTGACTAGTCTCCCAGTTCCTGCCGCTGAAAAATATCCCCACAGCATGATGCTGTCATCCAATTGGCCAGGTGATGAGACGTGACACTTGGCATTCAGGACAAAGAGTTCAATCTTGGTTTCATCAGACCAGAAAATCTTGTTTCTCATGGTCTGAGAGTCCTTTAGGTAGGTGCCTTTTGGTAAACTCCAAGCGGTCTGTCATGTGCCTTTTACTGAGGAGTGGCTTCCGTCTGGCCACTCTACCATAAAGGCCTGATTGGTGGAGTGCAGCAGATATAGTTGTCCTTCTGGAAGGTTCTCCCATCTTCACAGAGGAACTCTGGAGCTCCGTCAGAGTGACCATCAGGTTTTGTTCACTTCCCTGACCAAGGCCCTTCTCCCCCGATTGCTCAATTTGGCCAGGCGGCCAGCTCTATGAAGAATCCTGGTGGTTCCAACGTTCTTCCATTTAAGAATGACAGAGGCCACTGTGCTCTTCGGGACCTGCAATGCTGCAGAAATTGTTTTATACCCTACCCCAGATCTGTGTCTCAACACAATCCTGTCTCGGAGGTCTACGGACAATTCCTTCGTCTTCATGGCTTGGTTTTAGCTCTGACATGTGCTGTCAACTGTGGGACCTTGTATAGACAGGTGTGTGCCTTTTCCACACTGTATGTCCAATCAATTTAATTTACCACTGGTGGACTCCAATTAAGTCGTAGAAACATCTCAAGGATAATCAATGGAAACAGGATGAACCTAAGCTCAATTTTGAGTGTCATAGCAAAGGGTCTGAATACTTATGTAAATGTGATATTTCAGTTATTTCCTTTTAATTACTTTACAAAAATTTCTAAACAACTTTTTATTGCTTTTTTATTATGGGGTGTGTAGATTGATGATTAAAAATGAATCTAATCCATTTTAAAATAAGGCTGTAATGTAATAAAACGCTGAAAAAGTGAAGGGGTCTGAATACTTTCTGAATACACTGTAGATGGAATTTCACTCAGAGAAATGTGAAGTACGATTTTGATCAGAAGAATGAGGAGGCAAATACAAATTGTGGAGTACAATTTAAAAAGAATGTCCGATAAGGATGTCATGAGAATAAACATACATGTAGCATATGCTGAATTATTGACATAGATAAAATCAGCATATGAATGGGTTCTTTCAGCTCACATCACCCTTGGTGACCATGAAGCCTGTCTACACTAATTCCATTTGCCTGCATTAGGCCAATATCTTCCATGCCCCTTGTATCTAAATGCCTTTTAAACAATGTTATTATATCTTCCTATATTACCTCCTCTGGCAGCTTGTTCCAGATAACCACTGCCCTCTGTGCAATCAATTGATCCCTCAGATCTCCTTTAAATTTCTTGCCTCTCACTTTATACCCGAGCCCTCGATTTCGAGACTCCACAGCTCTGAGAAAAAGACTGACAAATTACCCTATCTATGGCCCTCATAATTTTATAAACCTCTAAAGGGCACTCATCACCCTCCGATGTTTCAGTGAGAATAAACCAGCGGATCCAATCTCTCTTCAGCCCTCCATTCTGGATAACATCCTGGTGAATCTCCTCTGCACTCCCTCTGCTGCTCCAACATCCCTCCTGAGGTGCAGTGGCCAGAACAGTACACCATACTCCGGATGCAGGCTGAACAATGCTTTGTACAATGACCTATCAATTCTTATATGCAATATCTCGGCCTACGAAGGCAAGCATAACCAATGCGCTGTTCATTATCCTCTCCACCTGTGAAGTCACTTTTACAGAGCTATAGACCAAAGGTATCTTCCATGTGAGTATAGAATTTGGGAGGTCGTGTTAAAGTTGTACAAGATATTGATGAGGCCACATTTAGAGTACTGTGTTCAGTTTTGATCATCCCAGTTATAGGAAAGATGTTGTTAAGCTGGAAAGGGTACAGAAAAGATTTACGGGGATGTTGCCAAGCCTCGAGGGCCCGAGCTATGGGGAGAGGTTGAGCAGGCTAGGACTTTATTCCTTAGAGCGCAGGAGATTGAGGGGTGATCTTATAGAGGTGTATCAGATCATGAGTGGAATAGATAGGGTAAATGCACAGTCTTTCATCCAGAATAGGGGAATCGAGAACCAGGGGTGAAGGGGAAAGATTTCATAGGAACCTGAGGGCCAACTTTTTTACTAAACGGGTGGTGGGTGAATGGGATGAACTGCCGGAGGAGGTAGCTAAGGCAAGTACTATCACAACATTTTAAAAAACATTTAGACAGGTACATGGATCGGATAGACAGAAAATGCTGGAGTAACTTAGCGGGTCAGGCAGCATCTCTGGAAAAAAGGAATAGGTGATGTTTCAGGTCAATACCCTTGTTCAGACTGTGAATTGGGTGGGGGGGAATTAGAGGTATGGAAAGGTCCATAACAAATCAGAGCTGGCACCGGTGACCAAGGAAAAGTGGAGCCTGCAATGGTCCATTGTTGGCTGTGGAAGAGGTAATAACAAAGGGATGTATGGATGTGAATAGTGCAGCTGGCAGGACGACTAGGGTAGGGGAGGGGTGGAGACAGAGGAAATGCATGGGTTACTTGAATAGGTTTAGAGAAATATGGGCCAAACGCAGGCAGGAGGGACAAGTGTAGATGGGGCATTTTGGTCAGCGTGGGCACTTTGGGCCAAAGGGTGAGATCCCCCTCCCCCCCCCCCCCCCGATGCACGAGCTTGATCGCCCCGACAAGGAAGGCTCACCGCCGGCTACGGGAGTCAAGATCATCCCGTCAACGGAAGGTTAGAGCCCCTGACCACGGGAGGACAAAGAAGGGAGAGATTGAACTTTTTTTCACTTTCTATCACAGTGAGGAATGTGGAGGAGTCACTGTGGTGGATGTTCATGTTAAAATGTATTTTGTGTGTCCTGTTGCTTTTTATTGTTATGACTGTATGGCAAATGAAGTTCCTTGTATGTTGCAAAACATACTTGGCTAATAAAGTTTTATTGTGATTGTGATTGTGATATGACTCCACGACTTTTGAATATTAGTATCTCTAAAAGAATTGTAAAATGTGACCAAGTTCTCTTTGTATGTTGCTTCAAATGTGTCAATGTAGAACTGGAAGAATATCTGCTTGGTAGAATATGGTAGATACAAGGAACTTTAGTTGCTGGTTTATAAAAGAAGATACAAAGTGCTGGACTAACACAGCAGGTTAGGCAGCCTCTCTGAAAAACATGGATAGGTGAGATTTCGGATTGGACCTTTCTTCAGACTGAACAGTCTGAAGAAGGGTCTGACTGATCAGAGTGACCCTAGATTTGGTCGGGAACTCATCCTTAGCATAGGACAGGTCTGTTCAAGCATCTGACAACAGCAGGCAAGCATCAGCCATGCTCCAAGAACAAATTGAAAACAAGTTTATTGTGTGAAGCATCCCAAGAATCTCACAGCAGCGTGGGTATCCACTTAAAATATTTGCATTTGTGCAGGTATTTGGAATAGCTGTATAATTAGTCTTCTACACCCACTCTTCCTACTAAACCTTGCATTTTTTCTCTTTTTCAAGTACCTAGCCAGGTTCTACTTTGTAAATTGTGACTACTTTCATACATTGTATTCCAGATCAGATTAGCTCTGTGCATGAAAAAGCCTCTTCTCATTGCTCTGTGTTCTTTTCCTAATTTAGTACGAACTTCGCTGTTTTCCTTTTTTACAAGTCACACGACAAACTCAAACATAAAAATCAACTGAGAAAGCACAGATCAGGCATTCAGCCTTGGACCCTCCCAGTTTCAATGACTCAGTTCCATACCAGTAACGTGCTTCCTCTCAGTCATCCAGTCAAATTGAGATCTTCTTATCTAAAAATGTATGTACTGGAAGCGATTTTTTTAATTAATGCAAGAGAGGAGCAGAGACAATCCAAGGCTTTTGTTTACTCAGCATTGTACATCCCAACCATTCACAAAAGTGGCTCAGTATTAGGCTTGGAGCAAATTCACAGTCATGGGTCATATTTAATGAGTACAATGGAAGCCACTGACTCCTGAGTGCATAACATTAAAAAAATTGTATTAGGAGCAAACGTTTGCATACAAAAAAGCCAAACAAGGCTGGATTGAGCCCAACTATGCAGCTGAAAGGAATGAATAGTTTATAGTGGGAGCATGTTGACAGTCTCCAGTCAGTTTGATGTCTTCTGACCATTGTGCTGGAATGAAATCACATTTGTGCCTCCAAGTAACTGGAACCACCAAAGCTCCCTCTTTCCATCTTTATAACATACTTGACTTGCTGCTATCTCAGCTCATCAACTCTGAAACCCTCTTACCTTTGTTTATTTTACAGAAGTATTCCAATGAATTCCAGCTGGCTTCAAATCTTCTGTAACTTGGGGACTTCTACCCAAGTCTTAACTTGCTGATCTACAAAGGATCCCAAAAAGAGACACAAAGTGCTAGAATAACTCAATTAGTCAGGCAGCATCTCTGGAGAACATGGATAGATAACGTTTCGTGT
This sequence comes from Rhinoraja longicauda, assembly GCF_053455715.1. Lineage (NCBI taxonomy): Eukaryota > Metazoa > Chordata > Chondrichthyes > Rajiformes > Arhynchobatidae > Rhinoraja > Rhinoraja longicauda. The sequence goes on from NC_135954.1 coordinate 91,852,133, forward strand.
CGGGGTCCTTCTTCAGGCTCGAAACATTACCTATACAAATTTTGTAAACCAGCATCTGCAGTTCCTTGTTTCCCCATAGGTTCCAAATTAATCAATGTTACAAGACATGTTTCCTCTGGGAGGATGGGATGGAGTTTAGTGTCGGTTGACCAGATTGATCCCTGGGATAGCAAGACTGTTTGTAAAGGATGTTTGCTCAATTAGGCTTATGCAATATTCACAAGCATTTAGAAAAATGAGAGGGGGATCTCAGAGAAACGCACATATTTCTAACAGGACTCAACAAATAAAGTGCAGGAAGGATGTTGCCAATGGCCACGAGTCCAAAAACAGGGATCACAATTTAAGAGCATAAAGGAGTCACTGTTGGACCTCAGTGTTTGCAAACAGAAAAAGACAGTCAACATTTGGGTTGAAACCCTTCTTCTGGACTGGAGAGGAGGAAAACTTCTTCAGAGGGCATACCTTGAACAAATGTCATGGTGGAAAAGTAAAAAGACAATCTAAGAACAAGGACACATCTTATAATTTATGACCGAATGAGAAAATAAGTGAGTTGTGAAGCTGTGGAACTTTCTACCACAGAAATCCATTGAATAAAAAATTAGTTATAAATTAATTCACTATTGGTGATCACATGTGAATTTTGGCAGGATACTACCTATTATTATAATGATGACTTCAATGACGTTAATGTCCAGTGATGTCATATTTGGAGGTACCATTATTAATGATAAAGATAATTAATCTTTGTCGGTGTTCCGATTTACTATTATAATTCTTAATGTAATTTTAAAAGAATTTAACCTGCTACAGTGCTTATAGTCGATAGGATTTTCGAAACGATCATAACCTATTCAGTTCTTAGATAATAATATGATTAAATTGACTCTCCATGTGTTAGCTGGAAGGCTCGGAGCCCAAAACAGTGCTTGTTATTAATGTTATATATTGTTGGCAAAATGCCAGTGTATGCTTAAACATGTTGTGGCACACAAACAGAGTCCAAGGGAAAGGGAAAAGGATAGGAATACTGGGGACAGTGAGGCAGAGTGGAAAAGGGCTGATTGTACGTGTAGGTGGTCGGTGAGGCAGAATGGTATTCTCAGGGGACAAGGCTGAAAGGAGCAGAAATGAAAGCTCAGTACATATGCATATGGAGACACAGAAATGAAAAACTGAGCAGCAGTATTTGGGAAGGGGAAGTGAGAGGATCGTACAGTGAGATTGGGCTGGCAAGAGGATAGAGCCAGGAGATGGCAGAGGCAGAGGGGTGGGATGTCAGAGACAAGAGTTGAGCAGGGAATATGGAGAAGGACTAAAGATGGGAAGTGGAAGCAGAACATTGGAGGACAGAATAATGAGAATGACAGCAGAGTAATGAGAAACATAGGAGATTGGGAAAGGTCTGAAGAAAACTCTTGCTGAGCGGGATAGGAAAGAGATCTGGAACTGGCAAGATGTGGGAGAGGGTGTGGCAGGATTAAGTAGAGGAGGGATACATGGTTAGGTGGGAGAGAAGGGACAGAAGGAGCTGGTGGAGGCAGGTGCATCTGGGGAGGCAGGACATGGGTTCAGGTAGATATCATGAGGTACAACACATGAATGGTTAATCTGCAATGAGAATGGCAGAAGAAACACAGGGATGAGTTGGGGTGGGGGGACTGCGGGGTTGTGAGGAGGTGATCTGTTGAAAGGTGAAGGGACAGGATTCGAAGGGTTGAAAGGAGCAGCAGAAGTGGCAAAGATTAGAAAAGGGCATCAAATCTGGAGGTTTATGAAGGTAGGCAAAGGGTAGCGGGCCTGAGGGATGGATGGGCTCGGATAGGACAAGGCAATTGATAAGAGGCAGCAGATAAGACCGGGTGCAGGTGGCATAGAAGCAGGGGTGGGGCGGGGCAGGTGAGGTGGAGTGGAGGCAGCAGGTTAAGTAAGTAGGAAGGAACTGCAGATGCTGGTTTAAATCGAAGGTAGACACAAAATGCTGGTGTAACTCAGTGGGACAGGCAGCATCTCTGGAGAGAAGGAATGGGTGACGTTTCGGGTCGCAACCCTTCTTCAGACAGGTTGAGTGAGTGGCAGGTTAAGCGGGCTGGGCAGGTTGAGTGGAGGAGCGGCTTAAGAATGGGTGCAAGTTAAGAGGACAGGGCAGGGTTAAGTGGAGGGGCAGTTTAAGTGGGCAGGGCAGTAAAGTGGATTGGACAGGTTGAATGGAGGGGCTGGTTGAGTGGGCAGGGCAGGTTGTGTAGATGGGGCAATTTGAGTGGGGCCAGTAAAGTGGGCTAGGCAGATGGAGTGGCGGGGTAGGTTGAAAGAAAGATTGCAGGTTAAGAGGGTAGGGCAGGGTTAGGTGGAAGGGTGGATTAAGTGGGCAGGGCAGTAAAGCGGGTTGGGCAGGTTGAGTGGGGGCAGTAAAGTGGGCTGGGCAGTTGAGCTGTGGGCAGATTGAGAAGGGTGCAGGTTAAGAGGTTGGGCAGGGTTAAGTGGAGAGGTAGATTGTGGATCAGGCAGGATGTGATGGGGCAGGTTGTGGGCGAGGCAGATGGGGGTCCCGTCACGGGAGCGCCCTCGTCCCCTTACCTCCCTGACCTGGCGCGGGTGGCACCTTGCCGTCCCCGACATCTTACCTCCCTGGTGAGGGCAGCTGGGCGCATCCCCAACACCTTGCCTCCCCGGCGCGTCCACGATACCTCGCCGTCCCCGACACCTTACATCCCTGTGTGAAGGCAGTTGGGCGCGCTCTGACTCCCCTGGCGGAGCGAGCTTTGAGCTCGAGCGCCAAACGGACGCCAGTTCGACGATAAAATGGCAGAAGAAGCGCAGCGAGCGAACGCTCGGCCGGTGGGGGTTCGTCCGCCCGCCAACATTTTGGCGGCATTTCTGTCATAAAACTGCCGGGAACGGATTTTAGGGGCTTTGCCTTTATTTATTTATTTTTTGGCTCCCATTGAAATTTAAGTGGAAAAGTTTACGTTTGCAGAGGTTGAAGTGATTTTAATTTTGTCGAGTGGTGGTGGTGGTGGGTGGGAGGGGAAAAGGTGAAGTGGAAAGTGACAGTGGGCAGACTAATGGATGTGGTGGAGTCGCTGGACGAAGACGGTGCAGATGTCGAAAGAGAGCAATTACTGAAGATCCAGAGAGGGAAGAAAGAAAGTGAGTGAAGTGCCAACAATGGAAAGAGGATGATCGCGAATTCATGGAAAAATTGGTTCTGTGGGTAGGTGTTAAGCGAACAGTTGAGGCGATGACTGGATGCCAGCACGTTTTTAGTTGGGCGCCTATTTCACCTGGTAATGGATCAGTAATGACAAGGACGCAGTCATTTAAAATAAACGGTGGGCGGTTAGTTTTTTTAACTAAATCTATTTTCATGGCGAAATTAATATTAATACATGTAAACCCTGGAGCTGAGACTTTTGCTGGGTCATTTCAGAGGCCAGTCATTAATAAGCCATGACCCATGTGGCGCGTCTGACCTAGGGAAAGAAATGGGAGGGTTTTTGCCAATGTCAGGATTTTTGTGACACTTGGGTGTTTAGAGGTCATCATTAATGACACTTTTATTTCCAGATTTATGTAAGTATCTGAATTAAGTTTCCCTAGCTGCTAACTGGTAACTTCCAGTCGTAGACAAGTCCAGAAATTTTACCATTCTGCCACTGTACTTATAAAACTATGGTGTATTTTCTGAATAACATGAAACTATTTCATTATTAACAGCTGCTGAAAATATTGGATGCCCCTCCCCAGCTCTAAATTTTGTTAAAACAATGTTAACTTGAAAAAAGTGGCTTTGCACCTGAAAAGTATGGATTAATACATCAAGACACTTGGTCTGAATTGTTTGCACAGAAAAATCATCAAGCAGCAAAGTGCACTTTGGAGTAAATTCTCTATCCCCTTGAGAGACTGAGAAGTTCATGATAAAATAGGCCGAAGTCAGCATAGCTTTGTGAAGGGAAGATCTTGCCTGCTGATTCTACTGGTGTTCTTTGAGGAAGTTAATAGCAGGACAGACAGAGGGGAGGCTGAAGATGTTGTTTACCTAGATTTTCAGAAGGCCTTCAATAAAGTGCCGCACATCAGGCTGCTAGGGAAGATGAGAGCCCATGGTATTAAAGGGAAGATACTAGCATGGATAGCGGGTTGGCTGGATGGCAGAAGGTAAAGAGATGCAGTGTAGAGGAAGTAAGGACTCTGCAGAAGGACTTGGACAGGTTTGGAGAGTGGGCGGAGAAGAGGCAGATGAAATTCGGTATAGCAAAGTGCGGAGTCATGCATTTTGAATAAGAATAAAGGCATAGATTATTTTCTAAATGGAGAGAGAATCCAGAAATTGGAGGTGCAAAGGGACTTGGGAGTGCTGGCGCAGGACTCTAGTAAGGAAGGCAAATTCAATGCGAGCATTTAAAACAAGAGGACTGCAATCCAAAAACACAGATGTATGCTCTATTATGCGCTGGTCAGGCCATATTTGGAGTACTGTGAGCAAATTTGGGTCCCATATCTGAGAAAGGATGTGCTGGCTCTGGAGAGGGTCCAGAGGAGGTTTACAAGAATGATTCCAGGAATGAGTGGGTTAGCATATGATGAGCATTTGACAGCACTGGGCCTTTACTCGCTGGAGTTTAGATGGTTGACGGGGGGGATCTCATTGAAACTTAGAGAATAATGAAAGGCATAGAGTGGATGTGGAAAAGATGTTTCCATTGATGGGAGAGTCTAGGACCAGAGGTTATAGCCTTACAATTAAAAGGAGCTCTTTTAGAAAGGAGGTGAGGAGGAACTTCTTTAGTCAGAGGGTAGTTAATCTGTGGAACTCATTGCTACAAAGGGCTGTGGAGGCCAAGCCAGTGGATATTTTTAAGGCAGAGATAGATAAATTCTTGATTTGAACGGGTGTCAAGGGCTATAGGAGCGGCACGGTGGCGCAGCGGTAGAGTTGCTGCCTTACAGCGAATGCAGCACCGGAGACTCGGGTTCGATCCTGACTACGGGTTCTGTACTGTACGGAGTTTGTACGTTCTCCCCGCGACCTGCGTGGGTTTTCTCCGAGATCTTCGGTTTCTTCCCACACTCCAAAGGCGTACAGGTTTGTAGGTTAATTGGCTGGGCAAATGTAAAAAAATTGCCCCTAGTGGGTGTAGGATAGTGTTAATGTGCGGGGATCGCTGGGCGGCGCGGACCCGGTGGGCCGAAGGGCCTGTTTCTGCGCTGTATCTCTAAATCTAAAAAGGCAGGAAAATGGGATTAGGAGGCAGAGATCAGCCATGATTGAATGGCAGAGTAGACTCAACGGGCCGAATGGCCTAATTCTACTCCTATAACTTGTGAAAACACAGCAGGAACTGGAACTGGGTGAGAGTTAGAGTGAAAGGTTAGAAGGGGTTTTGGATTCCAAGAGTTGGTTTGTTATCTTTGACATTAGAAAGGAAGGAAAAAATGTTGTCTTGCACTGAATGTTGTGAATCCGTACACTGCAACAGGCCTGAGACTCAGTTCTAATTAAGGGTCTTGGATCTAAAACATTTTCTCTTTCCACAAATGCTGTCTGATTTACTGATTTTTCATTTGGTGTTTCCTATTACTATTGGGCTACAGAAAGCTTTTGATATTTCAACATGAGATTTAATAAGAGGAGCTCCTTTACTTTAGCTACTTTAGATGAAAAGTCACTGCTTTGAAACTCTGAAAGATAAGACAGACAATGTGGCAAGTTTTTCAATTGCCCTCCATGCACCAGAAATCCTTTTATCATTTGACAACCACATACATTTCCCAAGAAATGTTACTGTACAATGAGGTGTGGAGACCACATATAAATATCCTGGCAGGTAATAGTCAATTTGTAGGGATTAGGATTAAATTATGGTCCTTTTTAGGTTCATAAACATACCTGTTAAACTGTTTATCTTTTGAATAGCTGTTAGTTTTTAATTGTTACTAGACCAGTGGACCCATTGGGTCACAAGCATGTTCTGCCAGAAGTTCCTCTTGATATTGCCTAACATCGCAGAAATCAGTTTTAACCACTGATTTATCTCAAATGATTCTGAAAAATGGCGGAAAGCCTTGGTTATAGCAATGGTTATTGGAGCAGAGCACATCCATCTTCAACTGAAGATGTGCCCTCCAAAATTGCCCTGGCTCTGGACAAACTGTGTATGCTTATCATGCTGGCATCTACCTAGTAATGTGGGAAATTGTCCGTGTGTGCCCTGTTCATAGAAAGCATGGCAAACCCAATTAGCTAATTACTCATCAATTCACAGCAAAATGATGTAAGGCATCAACAACAGGCTATCAAAAACACCTGCCAGTAATCCCCTTACTGATGCCCAGTTTAGGTTTCACCACCACCCTCTTGCTCCTGGGATCATCATGTTCTTGTTCTGAAAGCTGAATTTTGGAGCTAACCGGATGTAGCATCAAGAGGACCTGGTAAGACTAAAATTGATGGATGTATCTAGTTGTTATGACATTGAAGGAGACTACTCAGTCCATTATGTCATACCAGTCTGCGACAATGTCATTCCATTCCCTATCTCATTTCCCTTACTCCTGCATCCTACCCTTTTCACATGCCTGTTTTCTCCTACCAACCACCGACACCAAGGGTAATTTATGGGAGCCAATTAGCAAAGTGGCATGTCATTGATGTGGGAGACAACTCAAGGGAGAATGTGAAACTCCACATATAGTACCCAAGTTCAGGATGGAACTGGGTTCATTCAGCTATAATGTAGCAGCCCTAACCAATGTCCACATTGCTGGAAATTTAAAATAATAGGGAAATAACTCCAATAACTGGAGTAATACGTTGTACAGAGATAACGGATGTAGTTGTTGGTCAGTCAACCCAGCTTCTGGACATCACTACAGGAGTTCCTCAAGGCAGTGTCCTGCAATCAACCATTTTTTGGTGCTTCATCAATGAGCCTCCTTATACAAGGTCAAAAGTGAAATTTATTGATGATTGAACTAGATTCAATACCATTCACAACTCTCAAGCTAACAGAGGAGACCATGCATGCATAAAACAAGACCAAGGTACTCGGACAATTGGATGATTATGGCAAGTAACATTCAGGCCACAAAAGTGCCAGATGATCTGCAACAGGAGAGACTAACCATCTAATTTTGATATTCAATGACACTTCCATCACTGAGTTCCCAACCTTCTGCATCATTGGGGTCACCATTGACCAGAAATTCAGCTGGACCAACCACATCAGTACCATAACTACAAAAACCGGTTAGATACTGAGACTCCTGAAGTGAGTGACCCAAATACCTCAAAGCATTTTAATCATTTGCAACATAGAAGTTATGTGCGTGATAGAATACCTTCCTGGAATAATGCAATTTCAACAAAAGGCTGACAGCATTTGGGCAAAAAAGTTTGCTTGATTGGCATTTAAGTACTCATTCCAGATGCCTCTGTCTTCAAGGTGATGTTGATAAGTAAGCAACTATGGTTGATGCAGCTTCAGGTGGAAAAATTCGATTGTATCGGGACTATTGTAAGGAGAGATTGGGAAAAGTAGGGTTCCATTCACAGGAGTTCAGTAGACTGACAGGAGATCTCATTTGAACGTGGAAAACTGGATGTGGTGAGGAGATTTCCCCTGGAAAAAAGGATATAATCACAGTACATAGGGTACATAGAGTCAAAGAATAATACAGCAGGGAAATGGGTCCTTTTGCCCATCTTGTCCCATGCCAACCAAAAGCCCATCAAAGCTAGCCATTTTTGCCCATGTTGAGGTGTGGAGGGCCGTTATCTTTCTACACCTTTCCTATCCAGGTACCTGTCCAAATGTATCTTAAATTGTTATTGTATCTGCCTCAGCCACTCTTTGGGGCAGTTCGTATCATGTATGCACCATTCTATGTGAAGAAGTTGCTCATGGGGTCCCTCTTTCCCTTAGCTTAAACCTATACTCTCATTTTTTGTTCCTATTCCCTTGGAAAAAGACTGTAATCACCTTATCTATGCCCCCCATGATTCTGTACACATCTATATGATCATCGTTCAATCTCCTACACATCGAGGAATAAAATCGTCGCACAATCTCTCCCTACCAGGCCCACGAGTCCCAGTAACATTTTTGTAGATCGTATTTGCACTCTTTTCAGCTTAATGACATCTATATACTAAAACTTTTGTTCGTTTGTTTGTTTATTTGTTCCTGAACTACAGCCAAAGTGGTACATGATAGCACGACAATTTTAGGCCCACCTTACTCACTGTCGTCCCTTTGGTCTTAATGAAAGAAGTATCATTGAAATTGGTTATATTTTTAAAGGGAGGGAGGGGGAGGAGGGGGGGATAAGGAGGATGGAGTGGGGGAGGAGGGGTGGAGGGAGAGTGGTGAAGGGAGGGGTGGAGGGGGGGAGAGATGGGGAGAGGAAGGGGGGAGTGGGAGAGGAGAGGGTGCTGCACCAATGAAGGAAAGGTTTGGGCCCAACGGGTCCACTTGGTCTAGTATTTCCTAAAACTGGGTAATCAAAACTGTAAACAATACTCCAACGTCTTGTACAACTGCAACATAAAACCTCAACTACTGTACTTAATGCCCTGACTAATGAAGGCCAATGTGCCATATGCTTTCTTCACCATCCTGCCTATCTATGACTTTCTGGGAACTATTTACTTGTACTCCTAGATACCTCTGTGTACTTCAGTCCCGGGGCCCTATCATTTACTATGAAAATCCTACCCTGGTTTGACCTCCCAAAATGCAATATCTTGCATTTATTTGAATTGAACGCCAATTGCCATTTTTCAGTCCACTTGCGTAAATGATTAAGATCCTGCTGATATTTTTTACACCCTTCTTCATTGTCCATGATACCTCCTATTTTAGTGTCATCTGAAAACTTATTAACCATGCCATCATGTACATTCTCATCGAATCATTTAAAATAAATGACCAATACTGGATCCATTTGGCACAACACCAGGCCTCCAGTAAAAAAAACAGCCTTCGACCATTATCCCTTGCTTATCATCAAGCTAATTATATATCCTTAGATCCTATGTGATCTAACCTTTCAGTCTAGCTTACCATGCAGGATCTTAGTCAAAGACCTTGCTAAAGTCCATTTTGACAATGTCCACTGCTCTGCTCTCATCAATCCCGTAGGTTACCTCTTCCAAAATGTGTAACAGATTTCTGAAACACAATTTCCCATACACAAATCTGCTTTCCTTAATCAGTCCTTGTCTACCCAAATGGTGATAGGTCCTGTCCGTCAGAAACCCCTCCAGTTATTTACCTACCAGCCTGTAGTTCCCTGGCATCCTCTTGCTGCCTTTCTGAAATAACATGTATTAGCTACCCCACAGTCTTCCAGAACTCCACCTGTGGCTTAAGCAAACATATTTGCAAATACCTCCGCAAATTCATCCCCAGCTGCCCACATGTTCTGAGGATGCAGGCCTTGCAGATATATCCACCTTGGTGCACTTCTTTGCTAATTCGTATTTCGCCCAAGATATCAAAACTTCTTTGCCTCAATTCGATAGCTTCCGTGAAGCTTAGCTTACTATATGGTCTAATGATGACAATCAGCATGGCTTTGTCTGGAGCAGATCATGTCTTACAAACCTAATTAAAATTTTTGAGGAGGTGACAAAGGTGATTGTTAAGGGTAGGACATTAGATGTTGTTTACATGGAATTTAGAAAGACATTTGAGGAGGATATCATGATAGGCTGAATCAGAATAATTGAGATGCATGGAATCCACAGTTACGTGGTATTTTGGATTCATGACGCATACTCAGAAAACGGTAGTTGTAAAAGGTGTTATTCTGGCTGAAGGTCTAATCGGTGTTATGCAGGGATCAGTGCTTAGACCTCTGCTGTTATGTGATATATATATATATAAATGACAGGGAAGAAAATGTAAATTGTTTGTTTGTTTGAAGATACAGCGTGGAAAAAGGCCCTTTGGCCCACCGAGCCCACGCTGACCAACGATCACGCATAAGCTAACCTACATCCTAGGGAAACATTACAGACGCCAATGAATCTACAAACCCGCATGTCTTTGGAATGTGGGAGGAAACCAGAGCACGCAGTCACCGGGAGAATAATAATAATAATGCATTACATTTATATAGCGCTTTTCATATACTCAAAGACGCTTTACGGGGATTTAAAGAACATAGGGAAGTGAATAAATAGATAAATAAGTAAACGAACAGAGAAAGGAGACAGAAGGTGAGGTGACCTTCAGTGGTTGAAGGCAGTACTGAACAGGTGAGACTTCAGTGATGTTTTGAATGTGGTGAGTGAGGAGGAGTCTCTGACGGTTTGGGGTAGTGAATTCCATAGGGTGGGAGCAGTGATGGAGAAAGCCCTGTCCCCCCAGGATCTGAGTTTGGTCCGGATGTGGGGGGATAGGAGATTGGCAGCAGCAGAGCGGAGGGTGCAGGTGGGAGTGTGCCTGTGGAGGAGGTCGGTCAGGTAGGATGGGGCCAGGTTATGGAGGGCTTTGTAGGTCATGAGGAGGATTTTGTACTGGATTCTCTGGGGGATGGGGAGCCAGTGGAGTTTGTGAAGGACGGGGGTGATATGGTCACGGATCGGGGTGTGGGTGAGTAGACGGGCAGCGGAGTTTTGAATGTATTGAAGTTTACTGATGATTTTTGAGGGTGAGCCATAGAGGAGGTTGTTGCAGTAGTCCAGACGGGAGGTGATGAAAGCGTGGATGAGGGTTTCTGCAGCTGTGGAGGAGAGGGATGGACGGAGACGGGCAATGTTTTTGAGGTGGAAGAAGGCTGTCTTTGTGATGTGTTTTTCGAAGGAGAGGGTTTGATCAAAGATGATTCCAAGATTCCGGATGTGAGGGGAGGTGGATACTGGGAGACCGTCAATATTGAGGATGAAGTTTTGGGTGGATTTGGTGAGCGTTTTTGGACCAATGATGATGATGATTTCAGATTTGTTGCAGTTGAGTTTGAGGAAATTTGATTGAAACCAAGATTTTATTTCAGTGATGCAGTTTGTCAGTGTAGAGTGTGTGGTGGTGGAGATTGACTTGGTGGAGACGAGGAGCTGGATATCATCGGCGAAGCAGTGGAAGTTGAGACCATGACGGCGGATTAATTGACCAAGGGGGAACAGGTAGAGGATGAAGAGGAGGGGGCCAAGGACTGAGCCTTGGGGGACACCTTGGGGGAGGGGAGCAGTGGGGGATTTACAGTTGTTAATGGAGATGAACTGGTGCCTGTCAGAGAGGTAAGATTTGAACCAGGATAGGGCTGTGCCGGTGATGTTAAAGGAGGTTTCAAGTCGGGTGAGGAGAATGGAGTGATTTATGGTGTCAAAGGCGGCGCTGAGGTCAAGTAGGATGAGGATGTTGAGGTTGCCAGCGTCGGAGGAGAGGAAAAGGTCGTTTGTGATTTTGAGGAGCGCAGTTTCAGTACTGTGGTTGGAGCGGAATCCGGATTGGAAAGTTTCATACAGGTTATTGGTAGAGAGGTGGTATTTGAGTTGGGAAGCTACAGCACGTTCCAAAACTTTGGACAGAAAGGGTAGGTTGGAGATTGGTCTGAAGTTGTTTGGGGTGTCAGGGTTGAGACCAGGTTTTTTCAGAATGGGGGTGACAGCAGCGATTTTGAGGGATGGCGGGACGATGCCAGTGGACAGGGAGGAGTTTATTGTTGCAGTGATAAGTGGAGAGAGAGCAGGAAGGCAGGCCTTGACAAAGCTGGAGAGGATGGGCTCCAGAGAGCAGGTGGCAGTTTTTATTCCTGTGAAGAGGTCAGAGAGGTCGGTGGTGGAGACTGGGGAGAACTGAGGCAGGGGTTGACAGGATAAGGGGGGGGCAGGTGGTTTGAGGGGGAGCAGGTGCGTTGGTGGTTAAGGTGCTGTAGATGCTGTCTATTTTGCTTTGGAAGAATGAAAGGAAAGTGGTGCATTTGTCAACTGTGAATGATTGGGAGATGGTGTCCAGGGGGCTGAGGAGTTTGTTTATTGTAGAGAAGAGTGTTTTTGGGTTTCCGGAGCCAGAGTGAATTATTTGAGAGTAGTAGGTGGAGTGGGCACGGGAGAGGGCATCTTTGTAGTGCTGCAGGTGGTCTTTGTAGGCTTGGGAGTGAATTGTGAGACCTGTTTTGTTGCGGAGTCTTTCAAGTTGGCGGGCATGAGTTTTCATCATGCGGAGTTCAGGGGTAAACCAGGGAGCAGAGTGGGTGAAGGAAACTGTTTTGGTTTTTATAGGTGCAAGCTGGTCGAGGCAGGAGGAGAGAGTGTGGTTGTAGTAGTCAGTGAGGTCAGAGGGGCTGTGGAGGTCAACGAAGGGAGAGGCGGACATTATTTCAGAGAGGGAGGATGAGAGCAAGGTTGGTGAAACAGAGTTCAGCTTACGGAAGTTGATTTTGCGTTTTTGTCTTGGAGCTGGGGTGGGAATGTTGACAGACATGGTGATGGCTAAGTGATCAGAGAGGGTGGGGTCGGAGCCAGAGAGGTGATGTAGATTTAGTCCAGTGGAGCAGACAAGGTCCAGAATGTGCCCACGGTTATGGGTGGGAAAATTGACGTGTTGAGTGAGGTTAAAGCAGTTGAGTATTTCAGTGAAGTCAGCGGTTATTGTGGAGTCAGTGGAGTCCATATGGATGTTGAAATCACCGAGGAGGAGGATTGAGGGGGAGAGAGAACAGAACTGGGTCAGAAAGTCAGAGAAGTCAGAAAGGAATGATGGGTGTGGTTTGGGAGGGCGGTAGACAACTGCCATGACTAATTGTGTGTGGCCAGAGAGTTTGAAAGCCAGGTGTTCAAATGAAGGAGCAGATGAGATGGAGATGAGGCTGATCTTGAAGTCCTGTCGGTGAATTACGGCAATCCCACCACCTCGGCCTTCCGAGCGTGGTTTATTGATGTAGGAGTATCCGTTGGGTGTAGTGAGGTTGAGTGTGAGGTAGTCCAGAGGTTGTTGCCAGGTTTCTGTCAGACGGAGGAAGTCCAGTTTATTTTCCAGGATGAAGTCATTCAGAATGTGGCTTTTATTGTTGAGGGACCGGATATTGAACAGAGTGAGCTTCATGTTGCTTTGTGTGGTGTGGATGGACACGGGTGATTTAGCCAGGGCTTGTAGACAGGGGGCACGCTCGTGTGTGTTATTGTGATGACGTAATGGACGAATGTGCAAACTCTACAGCACCTGTGCTCGGGATTGAACCCGGGTCTCTGGCGCTATAAGGCAGCAACTCTACCGAAGTCTATATATTTTTGCTGACAGTATATTCAATTTTTGAAGAATTAATACCTCCTGGAAAATATATTGCATGCAGTTGTTAAATTTATGGTAATTTCAGATTAATCTCTATGATGATTAATCCTTACTGTGGATGAGTACTTAAATCGCCAGGGCACTGTTGGCTACAGACCAAGTGCTGGAAATGAGATTACTGTGGATAGCTATTTGATTGTCAGTATGAGCCAATGAATCTGTGACATTGCTCATTGATTTGAACTCCTTGTTATGGTGAACTGGCACAAATGATGAAATGAGGGATGGGGCAGATCAGCCTTTGAATAGTGTAGCAGGTTTGAGGGGTCAAGTGTCCTCATGCTGCTCCTATTTTCCCATGTTCTTAAGTATGTTGAATGGTGGAGTAACTCAGTGGGTCAGGCAGCATATCTGGAGAGAAGGAATGGGTGATGTTTCGGGTCAAGACCTTTCTTCAGACTGATGTCAGGGGAGGGGGCGGGGCAAAGATAGAATGTAGTCGGAGACAGTAAGACTAGTGGGAGAACTGTTCATGCACTCAAAACAGTTATTGAGTTTTGGAAATAAGATCTGTATTTATAAATAACAATATAGTTGAACATCTATCCCCTTCTGAAGAGAAGTGTGTCTGTCTCGTATTATAATTTTTGGGGAAACAATTCAAGGTGCCCACCAAACTTGGTCAGTACTTTGAGGGACAAATCTACTTTGAGATCTACAAAATTTAAAAAATAGTACAGTACAGAACTTTATTGTCATTCGGTACCGAGGTACCGAACGAAATTACAGCAGTCACAGAACACAACAAAAAAGAAAAGAACACAAGACACACGACCCCAACACAAGCATCCATCACAGTGACTCCAAACACCCCCTCACTGTGATGGAAGACAACAAAACTTCCACTGTCTTCCCCCCACGCCCACGGACAGGCAGCTCGACCCCTACCGAGGCGACCGACACGCACAGCCCCCGCAAGGGGATGGAAGGCCCCGCGGCCGAGCCGCACCGGGCACTGAAACGTCCCGCGGCCGAGCCGCGCCGGCGGTGTTAAGTCCAGCGGCCGAGCCACACCGGGCGATGGAAGGCCCCGCGGCTGAGCCGCACCGTGCGATGGAAGGCCCCGCGGCCGAGCCGCGCCGGCGATGTTAAGTCCAGTGGCCGAGCCGCGCCGGGCGATGGAAGGCCCCGCGGCTGAGCCGCACCGGGCGATGGAAGGCCCCGCGGCCGAGCTGTGCCGAGTGCTGAATCGTCCCGCGGCCGTACCGGGCGATGGAAGGCCCCGCGGCCGAGCCGCGCCGGCGATGTTAAGTCCAGCGGCCGAGCCGCGCCGGCGATGTTAAGTCCAGCGGCCGAGCCACGCCGGGCGATGGAAGGCCCCGCGGCCAAGCCGCGCCCCGGGGAAGAGACCTAAAAAAAGAAAGGTTTCCCCCACACCACCCCCCGCCCCACCCCACACATACACAGCCAAAAACAAAAACAAAAACCATCCCAACACCGACGCCCAAACAAAAAAAAAGGAAAAAAGACAAACAGACTGCCAGAGAGCCGCAGCCGTTAGGCGCAGCCACACGTGACATAGGTTAAAAAAAGAATTATATTCCAGAAGATTAAGATGCATGGGAGTCACAATGACTTGGTCATAAGGATTTGGAACTAGCTCATTCATAGAAGACAGTTTAGTTTAGGTTATTGTCATGTACAGTAAAAAGCGTTTGTTACATGCTAACCAGTCAGCGGAAAGATAATACATGATTACAATTGAGCCATCCATAATGTACAGATACGTGATAAAGGGAATAATGTTTAGTGCAAGAGAAAGTCCAGTAAAGTCTGATCAAAGATAGTTCGAGGTAGGTAGTAGTACAGGACTGCTCTCTAGTTGTTGATAGGATGGTTCCGTTGCCTGATAACAGCTGGGAATAAACTGTCCCTGAATCCAGAGGTGTACGTTTTCACTTCTATACCTTTTGCCCAATGGGAGAGGGGAGAAGAGGGCATGGCTGGGGTGCAAGTCATCTTTATGCTGGTGGCCTTGCCGAGGCTGTGTGAGGTGCAAATGGAGTCAATGGAAGGGAGGTTGATTTGTGTGATGGTCTGAGCTGCGTCCACAATTCTCTGCAATTTCTTGCAGTCTTGGATGGAGCTGTTTCTGAACCATGCTATGATGCATCCCGATAAAATGCTTTCTGTGGCGCAGATGTAGAAGTTGGTGAGAGTTGTTGGAACATTCTGAACTTCCTAAGCCTTATAAGGAAGTATTGGCATTGGCGTTGGTGTGTTTTCTTGGCCATTGCTTCAATATGATTTGTCCAGGACAAGTTGTTGGTGATATTTACTCTTCAAATTTGGAAGTTTTCAATCATCTTTACTTTAGCAGCGTCAAGGCAAACAGGTAGTGTATCATCCACCAACATTTCCGTTGCCTACAACGGGATCCCTCCACTGGCCATATCTTCCCATCCCCTCCCCTTTCTGCGTTCCGCAGAGACCGTTCCCTCCGTAACTCCCTGGTCCACTCGTCCCTTCCTACCCAAACCACCCCATCCCCGGGCACTTTCCCCTGCACCGCAGGAGATGCAACACCTGTCCCTTTACCTCCCCCCTCAGCTCCATCCAGGGACCCAAACAGTCTTTCCAGGTGAGACTGAGGTTCACCTGCACCTCCTCCAACCTCATCTATTGCATCCGCTGCTCTAGATGTCAACTTCTTTACATCGGCGAAACCAAACGCAGGCTTGGCGATCGCTTCGCTCAACACCTGAGCTCAGTCCGCCTTAACCAATCTGATCTCCCGGTGACTGAGCACTTCAACTCCCCCTCCCATTCCCTGTCTGACCTTTCTGTCATGGGCCTCCTCCAGTGCCATAGTGATGCCCACCGGAAATTGGAGGAACAACACCCCATATTTCGCCTGGGCAGCTTGCAGCCCAGTGGTATGAACATTGACTTCTCCAACTTTAGATAGTTCCTCTGCCTCTCTCTCTTCCCCTCCCCCTTCCCAGATCTCCCACTGTCTTCCTGTCTCCACCTAAATCCTTCCTTTGTCCTGCCTCCCTGACATCAGTCTGAAGAAGGGTCTCGACACGAAACGTCAACCATTCCTTCTCTCCTGAGATGCTGCCTAACCTGCTGAGTTACTCCAGCATTTTGTGAATCAAGGCAAACGGGTAATTTGAGAGGGAGAAGATGAAATTGGATATGTTAATATTTCTGTTGAGCAAGGGTGACTACAGAAGCATGAGCTGGCTAAAGTTGATTGGAAAGGGACCCTAGAAGGAATGACGATGGAAAGGCAATGGCAGGATCTAGGAACAATTCAGAAGATGCAGGATCTTTTCATTCCAAAGAGTAAGAAAGATTCGAATGGGAGAATGAGGCGACTGTGGCTGACAAGGGAAGTCAAAAGACAGCATAAAACTACAAGAGAAGACATATCACATTGTAAAGATTAGTGGGAACCTGAAGGACTGGGAAGCTTTTCGAAAAACACCAGAAAGTAACTAAAAAGGAAATACGGGGAGAAAAAAAGAAATGCAAAGTAAGCTTGCCAATAATATAAAAGAGGATAACAAAAGTTTCTTCAGGTATATAAAGAGTAAGAACGAGGCAAGAGTGGACTTTATGATGCTGGAGAAATGATAATGGAGAATAGAGAAATGGCAGAGGAATTGAATACGTATTTTGCATCAGTCTTCACTGCGGAAGACACCAGGAAGAGAGTAAATTCAAGAGAGTCAAAGGATGGAAGTTAGTGGAGTGACTCCGTCTCATCCTCTCTGTTTTCACAGCGTGACAGTGGAGGCATTTGCCTGACCGTAGCAGCTAGAATAGTCCGTTGCTGGGGTGATAGGGGTCCCCCATAATGTTGCTGGCTCTGGATCTGCACCTCCTGATGTATAGGTCCTGCAGGGGGGCGAGTGTAGTTCCCATAGTGCGTTCAGCCGAATGCACTACTCTCCGCAGAGCCTTCCTGTCCTGGGCAGAGTTGTTCCCAAACCAGATTGAGATGTTGCCGGACAAGATGCTTTCTACAGCCCCAGAGTAGAAGCACTGAAGGATCCTCAGAGAGACTCTGAATTTCCTCAGCTGTCTGAGGTGGTAAAGGCGCTGCCTTGCCTTACTCACCATTGCGGCAATGTGTCTTGTCCATGTCAGATCCTCTGTGATGTGGACTCCCAGGTATTTAAAGCTGCTCACCCTAACCACAGTAATCCCATTTATCTCCAGTGGTGTGTACGTCCTCGGATGTTGAGTCCTTCTAAAGTCCACAATCAGCTCCTTAGTTTTTGTGACATTCAAGATGCACTGCCCCCCCGCCCCCCCCAGGGTTCTGAAAGAGGTGGCTTTAGAGATTGTGGAGGCATTAGTTGTGATCTTTCAAGAATCACTAATCAGGGGTATTTCCGGTTGATTGGAAAATTGCAAATATTACTCTGCTGTAAAAGTTGAGTTTCTGAGTACTTCGAAGTACATGATAAAATAGGCAGAAGCCAATATAGTTTCTGTGAAAGGGAGATCTTGCCTGACGAACCTGTTGGAATTCTTTGAAGAATTAAATAGCAGCATAGACAAAGGAGAGTCAGTGGATGTGGTTTACCTAGTTTTTCAGAAGGCCTTTGATAAGGTGCTGGATGTGAGGCTGCTAAAGAAGATGAGAGCCCATGGTATCAGAGGTTAGATACGAGAATGGATAGCAGGTTGGCTGGATGGCAGGTTGAATCAGTAGTAAGGAAGGCGAATGCAATGCAAGTATTTAGTTTGAGAGGGCTACAATACAAAAACAGGGATGCATTGCTGAGGCTTTATAAGGCACTGGTCAGACCGCATTTGGAGTATTGTGAGCAGTTTTGGACTGCATTTCTTAGAAAGGATATGCAGACATTGGAGAGTGTCCAGAGGAGGTTTACGAGAATGATCCCAGGAATAATCAAGGAATTCCTGTAGTCAGAGGGTGGTGAATCTGTGGAATTCATTGCCACAGATGGCTGTGGAGGCCTTCAATGGATACTTTTAAGGCGGAGATTGACAGATTCTTGATTAATAAGGATGTCGGGTTATGGGATGAAGGCAGGAAAATGGTGTTGAGAGGGAAAGATAGATCAGTCATGCTTGAATGGCGGAGTAGAATTGATGGGCCAAATCGCCTTATTGTGCTCCAAAAACTTATGAACATATGGTATGTGTACCACTTTGCTTCTTGAAGTCGATCACTATCTCCTTTGTCTTGCTGACATTGTGAGAAAGGTTGTTGTCTTGACACCAGGTCATGAGGTTTCTCAGTCTCCTTCCGGTACTTTGTCTCATCATTATTTGATATCTGGCCCACAACGGTGGTGTGGTCTGTGAATTTGTAAATTAAATTGGATGGCTGCACAGTCATGGGTGTACAATGAGTAAAGAAGGGGGCTGAGAAGGCATCTTTGCAGAGCAGCAGAGTTGAGGATTATCGTAGTGGATGATTTGTCCCCTATCCTCGCTGAATAGGGTTTGTTGGCCAGGACAGAGGATTGTGGTGGAAGGTAGATATTCTGGCTAGAGATCTGTGACTAGTGGAGACGCACGTACACGCATACACAATGTATATGGGGAGGGGTTGGTATGAGAATTTTGAGTGGGATATGGGTCAGTTGCAGGAATGATTGAAGAAATGGAAGATGAAGTTTAACCCGAGTAAGTCTGAGGTTTCGCGCTTTGCAGGTTGAATGTAAGGAGAGAGTTAATGGCAAGAATAGCATTGACGTGCAGAGGGACCTTGAAGTCCAAGTTAATAGCTTTCCTAAGGTGGCAACACAAGTAGATAGCGTGGTAAAGAAGGCATATGGTATGCTTGCCTACATTGCTAGGGGTTTTAGAATACAAGAGTCAGGAAGTCATGATGTAGGATTTTGGTTAGGCCGTATTTTGAGTATCATGCACAATCTAGTTGTCCCATTACAGGAAAGATTAGGCTTTGGAAAGGGTGCAGAGTAGGTTTGCCAGAATGCTGCTTGGATTAGGTTTCAGCTCAGGGAGAGGTTGGATGGATTATTTCCTCTGGAACATCAGACTTTGAGGGGAGACTTGATAGAAGTATATACAATTATGAGAGGCATGGAAAGGGTAAACAGACCTTTTTCCACAGGGTGGTAATGTCCTATACTAGAGGGCATAGCTAAAAGGTGAGAGAGGGAATGTTTAATGGAAATATGTGGGTGCAAGTTTTTTTTACGCAGAGGGTGGTAGAATACATTGTCAGGCATGGTAATAGCGTGGAGGCAGAGGCTTTTAGATAGGCACATGAAAGTGCAGGGAATAGAGGGATATGGATTGTGCAGGCAAACGAGATCAGTACAGCTAGGCATCATGTGTAGGAAGGAACTGGTGATGCTGGTTTAAACTGAAGATTAACACAAAGTGCTGGAGTAACTCAGCAGGACAGGCAGCATCTCTGGGTTGAAGAAATTCCTAACCAGAGATGCTGCCTGTCCTGCTGAGTTACTCCAGCATTTTGTGTCTATCTTCAGTGATGTATCATGTTCGGCACAAATATTGTGGACTGAAGGACCCATTCCTGTGCTGTCCTGTTTTATGGATTGGAGCAAGATTTTGAACCATAACTTGATTGCCGCTTTGCTGCTGTGTAAGAAAAAACAAAATCATTCTATCTCCATGTCAAAAGATTCAGGTGAGTGGGGAAAGTGCGTCGCTAAACATTTTTGTTTTAAAATATTATTTTGTGAAATATCGGGAGTCTACCCTTAAAACAATGCCCTATTATGTTAAAAAGATACTCTGCAAGTAAAGTTTTGGTGGAAGGTACTCATTAATGTAAATAATTCAGAGTCTGAAATTGGAGAAATTGGTACCTAAATCTGAAAACTTTTTAATTCTATGTTAACACACTTGCAAGATTGCTCCATCCCTGAAGGGAGTGAGAATCAACATGTTTGTTCCCGTTGTCATGTTGAGATCACATATATTCATTTTTTCCCCCTACGTGGGTGAGTCTCAGATGTTGCTGCCCACAACTAATAAGCCAATCAAGATGACCTTTATAAAATGTTGTTCAGCTTTTTATGGAAATATTATGATTCTAACAAGAAAAACAGAAAATTGCCGTTACATTGTCCTTTACACATCTTTAATAATTGGAAAACATTTCAAAGCCATTTAGTTGCTTTTTGAATTGTAGCCATAGAGCATGGAAACAAGGTAATTTGGCCCAACTTGTCCATGCCAACCAAGATGCCCCAACTACAATAGCCCCACGTGCCAGTGTTTGGCCCACATCCCTCTAAAGCTTTCCTATCCATGTACTTGTACAAATGTTTTTTAAATGTTGTTATGGTGCTTTCCTCAGCTACCTCCTCTGCCCCTCAGGATCCGATTAAATCTTTCTCCTCTCACCTTAAATCTACGTCCTCTGGTTCTTGTTTCTCATTCTCTGGGTGAAAGACTGCATTCACCCCATCAATCCTCTGAGTAGATTTTATACTCCACTAGAAGATTATCCGCAGCCTCCTGCGACTCCAAGCAATATATTCCTAGCCTGCTCAACCTCTTCTTATAGCTCAGGCCCATGGGTCCTGACAACATCCTCGTAAATCTTCTCTGCAGTCCTTCCAGCGCAAGTCTTTCCTGTAGCAGGATAAGTAAAACTGAACAATATTCTAACTAACATAACATCCCAACTTCTGTACTCAATACTCTGACAGACGAAGGCCTGTATATTGAAAACCTTGACCACCCTATCAACTTGTGATGCCACTTTCAGGGATCAATGTAACTGCACTCCTTGATCACTGCTCTACAGCACTCGCCAGGGCCCTGCCATTCACTGTGCATGTCCTGCCCTGGTTTGACTCCCCAAAATGCAACATCTCGCACTCATCTGCATTAACTCCATTAGCTTGTAGGAGGGAATTTTGTGCTGTTTTGTGCTATATCAGTACCCTATATCTGGCTGTACTCGGATAGGCACAAACACAAAATAAAACAGCTTGTAGATCATTGGTGAGTCTATTGAACACGTCGGTTTATTGATAGCCTTAGCAATGCGCACTGAAAAAAACACTTTGATAGAAACACCTAAAGTGTTACAAAGATTCACAGAACCAACAGCATTTTTATGTTATCATGACACAATGGTTACTTATGGATTTGAAATAAGTCATCATTGATCAATGTCTCTGTAATCTTTCATGTTTGTCCTTCCCCAAAGTTATCTAGAACCTTATGTTTCCTGTTATTTAGTATACCACTATCCCCATTTGTACCAAAAATGCCAGTATCCCTTTTTGGTGAATTGATGGGGTCAGTTTATTAAAAAAGACTGTTAATTGCTGGGTACAGTGACAAAAAGCATCTGTAATCTGAGGGGTTGCAACGGATAAGAACCTAACCTGAACTGCGAACAACTATCTCCCCTCAATAGATACAAATGCCTGCTTTTCAGCAGTGTATTAGTTTTAGCTATTTTAATTACGCTGTGTTGTGAAAGCTAAATACATTGACACATCTATTTATTACCTTCCTATCATCCTATGATGGCCATTTTCCCTATCGTGCTTCCCCAGTATGTGAGCTTCCTTACAATTTACAAATTTCTGGCAACAAGCCATTCCTCAGCTCTTTTATCCAGCTAATCAAGATTCTGCTGTAATTTCTGATAATCATCCTTGCTATCAACGATACCCACTTTAGTTTCATCTGCAGACTTACTAAGCATGTCTTGTACTTTCTCATCCTACCCCATAGTCACAAAGGCCACTTGCAAAGAACAATAAAGCAGTGACTACAATTCAAAAGTCTAGCTAAGTACCTTTTATGATCATGAAACTAATCACCAGCTGATCATGTTGATAAAATTGATTGAATAAGAGACATCAGCCATGTTGCCAGGAAAAATCTAAGTGAAAAACTTCAGGGACTTTTTATGAACAGACTGGTAAAAAGGGATTATTTTAAAAGATGAGAGAAACTGAAGTAAAAACTAACTAATATCCTCTTTTATTCTGTATCGAACAGACTAAAACTTTGAAATTATACCAGATGCAGTATTTACTCAGTAACCTATGCATTAGCCTGCATATCATACTGTTTATGAAACTTTGTGTGTTTCTAAATTATTGTTTAAAGGTTCCATAACACTAATTTCAATTCAAAATTGTTTTTAAATTGTGAAAAAAATTATTTGCTTTGAATTATATATTTTTCATTAATGTAAATCACTCCCTTGAATCATTTGTTTCACATTTGAATTTTAATATGACTTGTGTCTAGTTATGTGGCATACTCGTGCTATTGGACAATCTGCCTTTAAAAAAAATTAATTGGAACAGAACCTCCAATTCAGAAAAGTGGCCTGTTACAGATTCCACAGTTGAACAATGCAACCATTACAAAGATGCAGATTTCTAATGTATTCTATTGTGCTTGGTAGTGAGTGGATGTCTTGGCAGTGTTCAATAATGTAGAATTGTTTCTCTTGGTTTAAGGTCCAATGCATTCGAGAAAGTTCGATAGCTAGTGAAGTGGTTCAAAAGAAGGACCTGCAACTCAACAGTGTTATTTCTTCATTTAAAGTGCGGTGGTAAGTTATATTTTTTTCCCCTTCTATTGGCATTCTGATATGGTGTAAATATATTATAATGCAGTGTCATGAATAAATCTGAGATTTGTAAGTGTGGCAATTGATAGGAATGGTAGGTTGAATTTGAAACTGTTTTTCAATGCCTTAAGTCCTTGGATTTATCATAGGTCCTTGAAAGTCCTTGAAAATTCACTTTTTATGATAAAAGTATTAATTCATGCAGAGTAATGTGACGTTTTTTCATCGTTTATAATGCGTATTTTTATTAAAAGTCGGGAAACATTGTAAGTCATGTTGTGTAAGAAAATAACTGCAGATGCTGGTACAAATCGAAGGTATTTATTCACAAAATGCTGGAGTAACTCAGCAGGTCAGACAGCATCTCAGGAGAGAAGGAATGGGTGATGTCTCGGGTCGAGCCCCTTCTTCAGACTGATCAGACAATTCAGACAGAATTGTTAGACATGTTTGTCTTTGTTGTCTATTTTTCCCTCCTTGCCGCCGCCGCTCACCCCGGGGCTTCTGAACAACAACTACAACACGTGTTTGTTCTTATTTCGCTGCGCTAGAAGGAGACGGGGCCGGGGAAGAGAGTGGAGGAGCGGCACAGATCTTGCTGGTGTGAGAGAGAGAGGGGGGAGTGAGCAGCCCCGCAGGTGGCGGCGCTCCTTCACCGGACCCTATGACACCCTCCCCGCGCCCCCGCTGCTCCCTCGACCCCCGCTGCTCCCTCGACCCCCGCTGCTCCCTCGACCCCCGCTGCTCCCGCGACCCCCGACTCTCTACTGCCTTCCTCAACACTATTTCCATTGAACTGGTTTTTACCCAATTTGCCCAAATAGCTGATACTGTTAATGGTTATCTCTTCTTGCCACTTTCTAAACCCTATCTGTCATTATCATCATCCCTTTCTTTCAAACAAAAACCTTTGATCCACTTCATTATTGGAAACTACCATCTCATCTCCAACCTCCCTTTCTATTCATCATCATACCTCCTATATCACCATTTGATATTTCAGTCTCTAATCGCATTTCAGATCTGCTACTGTATTAAAACTGCTCCCACAAAGTCATATTTTATTGTCTGTTGATCTCAACCTGTTTTCTGCTTAATACAATGAAGCATATCATCTTCCAAAGCTTGTGTACTGGTGTCCAGCCAGTAAGACTATACTCGCCTGATATTGATCAAGTCTTAAGTTAAAGTATCATCAGCAGGTGCAACCCGTCCCTTTTGCACGTGTCACTCCTGCTCCAGAAGAGATCCCAATGATCGAGAAATCTAAATCCCTGCCCTCAGCACCAACTCCTAAGCCACACATTCAGCTTCCCTATCTCTCTGTTCCTACACTCACTAGCCCAAGGTACTGGAAGCAAACCAGATATAACTACCCTGGAGGTCCTGCTTTTCAGCCTCCTACCTAATTCTCTATACATGCATTGCAGAACCTCCTTGCTCTTCTTACCTATGTCGTTGGTGCCTATGTGCACAACTACTTCCGGCTGCTCCCCTTCCCTCTTGAGGATATCTTGCAATCGGTCTGAGACATCTTGGACCCTGGCACCAGGGAGGCAACACAATCCTTGAGCTCAGTCTCCTTGGGTCTGGGTCTGAACCAAATATTTGTGCTACCAAAGTTGAAGATTCTGATTTATGTCTTCAGTTGATGTTGTGTTCATCTCCCCTTGAAAGCTGAAAACAATGTGTGCTAAAGTTCCACAAGCATAATATATCTCCTCACCTGGTGCTCATTGTTTGAGTGTGATGCATGTAGTGAGATTCCAGTTATGTATCCATGGGGGGATGACAGTCACGCCTAATTTAGTCATTACCCAAAATCTACAAACTGGGAGTGAGTGGATTATTATCATAAAGACAAAGGGAGACTTGCTTTATAAATTTTATCATATTGTTGTATGTTGTAAATCTGTGGAATTCTCTACCTCAGAAGGCAGTGGAAGCCAATTCTCTGGATGTTTTCAAGAGAGAGCTAGATAGAGCTCTTAATGATAGCAGAGTCAGGGGGTATGGGGAGAGGGCAGGAACGGGGCACTGATTGTGAATGATCAGCCATGACCACATTGAATGGCGGTGCTAGCATGAAGGGCACCTATTGTCTATTGTCTATTATCTTTAAAATACTCAAACATAATCCATATGCATGAATTAATGCAACGATAGGCAGTGTATACTGGTTTCATAAACAACATCCCGGCTAACTGTTGAAACAGGGTTCTCATGGGCCCACTGTAACTGGCAGTCTGACCATTTACGGTAGGCGTACTGCTGACACAGCTCAGAGCAGCTAGTTTCATACTGCAGCCTTCAATAACCTTTGAATTCTTTTCTTTGCAACAAACATGTTTATCATTCCACTGGTGATAATTGTCATGTAAAAGGGACCATTTTCAATTAACAATTTAAATTTTAATAGAGAGCTAAACATTTCTATTTTTTATGTCACTAATTTAATAACCATTTAAAAAAAAAAATTAAATCATAATTGTCACTGCCAACAGACTAAGACTCCAATAAAACAGCTGTGGGACTTTGCTCCCCATAACTTAAGTGAGTGACTGTAAATGACAGTTATGTAAAATTATTCCAGCCATCAGTGAATCAGTTCAATATTTCAGTTCAGTTGTGGAACTAGTAGAGCATTTAGAAATTGTGCAGGGTTTTTCCTTAAAAGGGCATCTTCTCTGTCTCATTAACTTAATATTTGATATCCATTATTTTCAAACTCAATGACTACACTGCAAAAAAATACTTTCTCATAGGAATAATTCACATAGCTCCATTGCCTTAAATTGCTCTTTGACCACTTGAGCAGGAGTCAAAGAGATGAAAATAGTTTTCCCACACTAAAATTCTCCTATTCCAAACACAGTGCACAGATAGTATAAAATATTTTTTATTTCTCGTCTCAACAGCTGTTTGTTGTGGCTAATTCTGCATACAGACGCCAAGCAGCTATTGATGCAAGTCATTTAATTTTCTTGGACAAATTATTTGTGTAACGTGCCTATTATTAGAATATTATCCCATCGTTCAGCTGTGAACATTCTCATGTATGCTTTACACCAAGGTGGAATATTTACAGCACTGAGATTCCATTTCCTCTGTATCCCTGTTTCCTTAAAAGTATATCACATATGCTTGCTATAATGGCAAGGTTTACAATTTATATCCCATTTGTTAGACTTTGCAGTGAATTATAGTGTGATGAAAATTGAAAATGCATCTAATTTTTATCGTTTCAATTTTAAACTTTTTTTTAACCCTTTGGTCTGAAATATGGTTATATTTCAAAGAGCAATTGCAAATAAAAAAAACATTGTAAAACATTAAATTATTCTTTGTATGCTTTGCATTGCCATGAAGGGACCATGCGGCTTCTATTCAGAACAGATGTGAAAGCCTGATTTATTTCTGTCGTGCAGTGCTGCAAGCGATAATAAATGTGATATTTGGAGAAAGATGCAATTAGGTTAAAAAGTTAATTCCTTTATTGGATAAAAGACTGCTAGATTAGTGCTAAACATGCAAGCCAGGCAATTCTCGAATTTACTTAGCACATAGAAAAAAGTACAGGACAGGAACAGCCCTTCAGCCCACATGTGGCAAACATAATGCCAAGATAAACTAATTTCATCTGTCCGCACATATCCCTCCATTGACTTCACTGAATTCCACTGAGAACATTGAATTCTCTAACTTCAAGTAGCCCTCGCTTTCCCTCTCTCTCTCCATCCCCTCCCCTTCCCAGTTCTCCTACCAGTCTTACTGTCTCCGACTACATTTTATCTCTCTACTGCCCACTCCCCCAACATCAGTCTGAAGAAGGGTCTCGACCCGAAACCACCCAATTCCTTCTCTCCAGAGATGCTGCCTGTCCCGCTGAGTTATTCCAGCAGTTAGTGTCTCCCTTCAATTTAAACCAGCATCTGCAGTTCTATCCTACACATTTTGTCTGTTCCACTGTGGAATCTCCTTAAGGTGGGTCTACTTTGAAGAAGTTCTCCTCTCCGACGAGAGTTCAGCAACATCCTCTCTCACTGCTCTCCCTCTGTGATTCCTCCTGCCCCCCGACTCTACGACCACGTCTTAACCCAGACCTGTTACCACAGCCACGTTTGTACTTGCCTGCGCTTCCATCTTTTACATCGTGGATTCCAGCTCCGATTCCAGACCTCCCAGTTCAGACCCAACCAGGACTACAGGTTCTGACAGTCAATCTGCATTTTTCACAATAGTTCTCATTCTGTGCCCAGAGTTCTGCACTGGCTGCGATGTGCTGGCACAAAAAGGCCCTCGATCTGACACTCCGACAGCTCCGGGCCTCACTCAACCACAAAATACATAAACAGAACTGTCCTGGCAGACCCATTGTTTCTGCTTGTTCATGTCCCACTGAATTAATTTCCACATACCTCGACTCCATTCGAACCCCCTGGTCCAATCCCTCCCTACCTATGTCCAAGACGCCTCACACGCTTCGTCTCTTCAATGACTTCCGTTTTCCAGGCCACCACTACCTCATCTTTACTGTGGATGTTCAGTCACTTGACACCTCCACACCCCACCAGGAAGATCTTAAAGCTCTCCGTTTCTTCCTCGACCGCAGAACCAGCCAATTTCCGTCTACTAACACTCTCCTCCGCCTAGCAGAGCTGGTCCTTGCCCTCAACAGCTTCTCTTTTGACTCCTTCCACTTCCTCTAAATCCAAGGCATAGCTATGGGCACTCGCATGGGCCCCAGCTATGCTTGCCTCTTTGTAGGGTTTGTCGAACAATCACTGTTCACCACAGGCGTACACTGGCCCTATCTCCGAACTCTACCTCCGCTACATTGACGACTGCATCGGTGCTACCTCCTGCATCCATGCAGAACTCGCCGACCATCAACTTCACGACTAATTTCCATCCTGCACTCGAATTCACTTGGACCATCTCTGACATTTCCCTACCGTTTCTAGATCTCACCGTCTCCATCACGGGAGACAGACTATCCTGACATCTATTGCAAACCCACCGACTCCCATAGCTATCTAGAATACACTTCTTCCCATCCTGCTTCCTGTAGAGACTCCATCCGCTACTCCCAATTCCTCCGTCTACGCCGCATCTGCGCCCAGGATGAGGAGTCCCATACCAGGTCATTGGAGATTTCTTCATTCTTTAGGGAACGGGAGTTCCCCTCTTCCATTATAGCTGAAGCTCACACTAGGGTCTCTTCGATATCCCGCAGCTCCACTCTTGCTCCCCATCCCCCCATTCATAACAAAGACAGAGTCTCCCTTCCACCCCATCAGCCGTCGCATACAGTGCATTCAGAAAGTATTCAGACACTTCACTTTATCCACGTTTTGTTATGTTACAGCCTTATTTCAAAATTGATTAAATTCTTTTTTTTTTAATCATCAATCTACACACAGTACCCCATTATAAAAAAAGTGAAAACAGGTGTTTAGAAATTTTTGCAAAGTAATTAAAAAGAAATAACTGAAATATCACATTTACATAAGTATTCAGAATTTTTACTCAGTGCTTTGTTGAGGCACCTTTGGCAGCGATTACAGTCTCAGGTCTTCTTGGTTATGACGCCACAAGCTTGGCACACCTGTATTTGGGTAATTTCTCCCATTCTTCTCTGCAGATCCGCTCAAGCTCTGTCAGGGATGCGGAGCGTTGATGCACAGCTATTTTCAGGTCCCTCCAGAGATGTTCGATCGGGTTAAAGTCTGGGCTCTGGCTAGGCCACTCAAGGACATTCATAGACTTTTTCATAAAGCCACTCCTGCGTTGTCTTGGCTGTGTGCTTAGTGTCGTTGTCCTGTTGGAAGGTGAACCTCCACCCCAGTCTGAGGTCCAGAACGCTCTGGAGCAGGTTTTCATCAAGGATCTCTCTGTACTTTGCTCCGTTCATCTTTCCCTCGATCCTGACTAGTCTCCCCATTCCTGCCGTTGAAAAACATCCCCACAGCATGATGCTGCCACCACCATGCTTCACCGTAAGTATGGTGCCAGGTTTCCTCCAGACGTGACATTCAGACGCTTGGCATTCAGGCCAAAGAGTTCAATCTTGGTTTCATCAGACCAGAGAATCTTGTTTCCCATGGTCTGAGAGTCCTTTAGGTGCCTTTGGGCAAACTCCAAGTGGGCTGTCATGTGCCTTTTACTGAGGAGTGGCTTCTGTCTGGCCACTCTACCATAAAGGCCTGATTGGTTGAGTGCTGCAGATATAGTTGTCCTTCTGGAAGGTTCTCCCATCTCCACAGAGGAATTCTGGAGCTCTGTAAGAGTTACCATCGGGTTCTTGATCACCTCCCTGACCAATGCCCTTCTCCCCTGATTACTCTATGAAGAGTCCTGGTGGTTCCAAAGTTCTTCCATTTAAGAATGACGTGGGCCACTGGGGTCTTTGGGACCTGCAATGTTGCAGAAAATGTTTTATACCCTTCCCCAGATCTGTGTCTCGGCACAATCCTTTCTCGGAGGTCTACGGACAATTCCTTCGCCTTCATGGCTTGTTTTTTGCTCTGACCTACACTGTCAACTACGAGGCCTTGTATCGACAGGTTTGTGCCTTTCCAAATCATGTCCAGTCAATTTAATTTACCACTGGTTGACTCCAATCAAGTTGCAGAAACATCTCGAGGATAATCAATGGAAACAGGATTAACAAGCTCAATTTTGAGTGTCATAGCAAAGGGTCTGAATACTTGTGTAAATGTGATATTTCAATTTCTTTTTAATTACTTTGCAAAAATTTACCCCATCTATGTGACTATCTAAAAACCTCAAATACCGCTATTGTATCTGCCTCTCCCACCACCTCTGGAAGCATGTTCCAATCTCCCATTACTCTTTTAAAAAATAGTACTTGCCAGAACATCTCCTTTAAACTTTGTCCCTCTTACCTTAAAGCTCCGTCCTCTAGTTTTGGTCATTGCTACCCTGGGAAAAAGCTTCTAAATGTCTACCCCATCTATGCCTCTCATAATTTGATATACTTTCATTCGATCTCCCCTCAACCTCCAAAGTTTAAAAAAAAAATGTTTGTAGCAAATGCCCCCTAATACAAGCAGCATTCTGATAAATCTATTTTGCACTCTCTCCAAAGCCACCACATGCTTTACAATTTTTTTCCAATTATTGTGGCTGCTTAAGCAGTTTGAGGCTTCGACAATGAAATAGCAAAATATAAGATTATTCACATGAACGTGGCATTCAAGTAGTCTAACAACTCGTGAGCTTTGCACTTATTGTCCTGAACCAGCCACATCAAAGTTATGGCCGAAAATACACCAAAGTGTCTCCCTCCTTAGAAGGCTTAGGAAGTTCGGCATGTCCTCAACAACCCTTGCCAATTTCTACAGATGTCAATGTCAAGTCAAAGTCAAAGTCAACTTTATTGTCAATTTTCAGTTAGTTTACACAGACAGAAAATCGAAATACCGTTTCCCACAATCCCGAGGAATAAAGTGCATTAAATTAAGTCAAAATTAAAAAGGCACAGCAAACAACAATCAATATAAAATATAGTCACTTCAATGAAAAAAAGATGAAGATGAATATATTACAATAAAAAAAATAATGAACAGTAGTGCAAAGCCTGTCCATAGCAGCGTTAAAAAAAGTGTCTGGTGCTGGATGTGCGTGTGTGTGGGGTGTTAAAGTCCAGGTCCAATGGGGGCAGAGGAGGAAGGGAGGGGAGAGAGTTCAGCATCCTGACAGCCTGGTGGAAAAAACTGTTCTTTAGTCGGGTGGTGCTCGACCTCAGGCTGCGAAACCTTCTCCCTGAAGGCAGGAGGGTGAAGAGGCTGTTGGAGGGATGGGAGGGGTCACCCACAATGCTCAATGCTTTGCGGGTGAGGCGGGTGGTGTAAAGGACCAGGAGTTTTGGGAGTGAGGCGTCAGTGATCCTCTCAGCAGTGTTCACTATGCGCTGCAGGGTCTTGCGGCTGGAGGCTGTGCAGCTTCCGAACCACACAGTGATGCAGCTGCTGAGGATGCTCTCAATGGCGCCTCGGCAAAAAGTGTACATGATGGGTGTGGGGGCTCCCGCTCTCTTCAGTTTGCGGAGGAAGTAGAGGCGCTGCTGGGCTTTCTTGGCGATGGACGTGGTGTTGTTGCTCCAGGAGAGATCCTCGGTGATGTTCACCCCCAGGAATTTGGTGCTGCTCACCTGCTCTACAGCAGCACCATTGATGGTCAGTGGGTGGGGGTGTTGGGTGTGCGTTCTCCTGAAGTCGACAACAATCTCCTTTGTTTTCTCCACATTCAGGAAGAGATTGTTGTCTGTGCACCACGCGGCCAGCTGGTTCACCTCCTTCCTGTAGTGGGTCTCGTCGTTGTTGCTGATGAGACCCACCACGGTTGTGTCGTCCGCAAACTTGACGAAGTGGTTGGAGCTGTGGGTGGGTGTGCAGTCGTGGGTCAGCAAGGTGAAGAGCAGGGGGCTTAGCACACATCCTTGTGGGGCCCCCGTACTCAGCGTGATGGTGTCCGATGTGTTGCTGCCGACCCGTACAGACTGGGGTCTGGCAGTGAGGAAGTCCAGCAGCCAGTTGCAGAGAAGGGGGCTGAAGCCCAGATTTGTTAGTTTACAAACCAGCTGCTGGGGGATGATGGTGTTGAATGCTGAGCTAAAGTCTATGAACAGCACCCTAACATATGAATTTTTAGTGTCCAAGTGGGTGAGGGCTGGGTGTAGAGCAGAGGAGATGGCATCCTCAGTGGACCGCTTAGCTCGATATGCAAACTGAAACGGGTCCAGGGAGGGGGGGAGGTTGGATCTGATCTGCTTCATGACCAGCCTCTCGAAGCACTTCATGATGGTTGAAGTCAGCGCTACAGGGCGGTAGTCGTTGAAGCAGGATGGAGAAGACTTCTTGGGCACAGGTATGATGGTGGTTTCTTTGAAGCACGAGGGAACAACAGCCTGGCTCAGGGAGATGTTGAAGATGTCTGTGAGGACATCTGTGAGCTCAGCTGCGCAGTCTTTTAGCACACGACCAGGAATGTTGTCAGGTCCAGAAGCTTTTCGGGTGTTAATCCTTAACAGTGTGCTCCTCACACTGCCTGGAGACAGACAAATAGCCTGGTCGTTGGGGGGGGAGTTGTTTTCTGCGCAGGTGTGTTGCTCTGTGCTTCAAAGCGTGCGAAGAAGCCGTTGAGGTCGTTCAGGAGAGAGGTGTCACTGTCACAGGTCTGTGGTAAGGGTTTGTAGTCCGTGATAGTCCTAATACCCTTCCACAGGCTCCGTGTGTCTGCTGTCACTGAAGTGGGCTGTGATGCGCCGGGTGTAGTGTTGTTTGGCTTTCCTGATGCCACTGGAAAGGTTGGCCCTGGCTGCTCTGAGACCGGCTGGATTGCCCTCTCTGAAGGCAACGTTGCGGACCCTCAGCAGCCCATGGACCTCCCCTGTCAGCCATGGCTTCTGGTTAGCCCGGATGGTGATGGCTCTGGTGTGGGTCACATCATCAATGCATTTGCCTGTAACTGTCTCTGTGTATTCCTGAATGTTGGTTGTGTTGTTGTATGTTGCTGCCTGCTTGAACATGTCCCAGTCTGTAGTCTCAAAGCAGTTTTGGAGTGCAGCTGTGCTGTCCTCTGACCACACACGTACCTCTTTTGAAACCGGTTTGGTGACTTTCACCCGGGGTCTGTATGCCGGTTTCAGCAGAACAGTGAGGTGATCAGAGAGGCCGATGTGAGGGAGGGGGGAAGCCTTGTATGCTCCTTTGATGGTCGTGTAAACAAGGTCCAAGGTGTTGTTTTCTCGTGTTGGGAAATCAACATGCTGGTATATTTTAGGCATGACAGTTTTTAGGTTAGCATGGTTGAAGTCCCCAGCTACGATGAGAAAGCCATCTGGGTGTGCTGTCTGCTGCTCAAAGGCATCTTATCGGGATGCATTACAGCCTGGTTTGGGAAAGGTATCATCAAGGAAGGAGGTACAGATGTTTGATAACACATACCTCCAGATTCAGGAACAATTTCTTCCCAGCTGTTATCAGGCAACTGAACAGTCCTCTCATCAGCTGGAGCACCGTCCTGATCTCCTATCTACCTCATTGGACACCTTTGGACAACTATCTGTAAATAGACTTTATCAGACGTTAATGTTATATCTTTGCATTAAATGTTGTTCCCTTTATCTGTACATATGGACAGATTGATTATATTCATGTATAATGTTTTATTTGACTGGATCGCACGCAAATAAAAGCTTCTTGCTGTATCTCAGTACAGGTGACAATAATAAATTAAACTAAACTAAATACTTTAAAGAAAACAGAATTAGTTTTCAAAAGGTGTTGAGAGGATTGGTAGTACTTCACCACATGTTCTAAACATAGTTTGCATTTATCTTGGGATAAAGATGAATAAAAGCTTGGAAATCCATAATGACTGAGATTTTCTATTTGAGACTGATATCTCACTGATCCAGGAAAATTGGAGAACTCTGTTTTGGCTTGTCTGTCTATGCTGTTGTGCCTTAACTTTTAAAATTAAGAGGCTTTTAATTTGTCCTTGTGGAACTAAAAAAATTTTTTTTTAAATTCATTTAGGGCTGTGTAGATTAGGATTTATTGCCCATATTGCTGCCGAAATGGTTGTACCCTACCCTTTTGAACAGTGCAGTTTCTGATAATAGAAGTACTTCCACGGTGTCATTAGGTGTTTTGTTTCAGGAGTTTGATCCAGCAGCAATAAAGGAACAATGATACAGTTAGAATGCAGGTATAGCAAATGGAGTGAAGGCATAGATGTTGTAGTGGTCAAGTTGATGGACTAGCAGGTAGAATTCTGGACCAGTGATCTTTTAAGCTCACTGGATTTTTTTAAGATAACCCATGGGATATTCTGCAGGAATATGATGGGAGTTCTGTTGAATGGATACAAATAAATAAGAAGGAAGGCTGTCAACGAACACAGCAGGATATAGATCAGCTACAGAATTTGGTGGAGAAATTACAAATGGAGTTTATTACAAACAAATGGGTGGTGTTGCGCTTCGGGAGGCGAATGTAAGGGGAAAATATATAGTTAGTGGCAAGACCCTTAACGATGTTGATGAACAGAGAGATCTCAGGATCCAAGTTCCTAAACACCTTGAAAGTGGCAACTCAAGTAGATAGACTGGTAAAGAAAGCATATTGGTCAAGGCATTCTGTGTACAAGACAGGAAGTCAAAATGTAGCTTTATAGGATGCTATAGGCTGCTTTTAGAGAATCTCATGCAACTCTGGTCACCCCATTATAGGAAGGATATGGAGGCTGTTGAAGGGGTGCAGAGGAGGTTTACCAAAATGATGCCTAGATTAGAGGGTATTAGCTACAGGGCGAGGTTGAACAGGAATGTTTTCTCTGAAATGCTGGAGATTGAGGGGTAACCTGATAGAAGTATTTAAAATAGTTCGTAGCTTAAAGGCGAGAGTGGCAAAGTTAAAGCAGATGTGCGAGGCACGTTTTTTTACACAGAGGGTGGTAAATGCCTGGCAGGCACTGCCTGGTGTGGTCATGGAGGCAGAGGCAGATACAATAGTGGTGTTTAAGAGGATTTTGAATTGATACATGGATATATAGGGAATGGAGGGATATGGATTATGTGCAGGTAGGTAAGAGTTTGTCTAGACATCATGTTCAGCACAGACTCTTGTGCAGCGAAAGGCTTTTTCCTGTGCTGTACTGTGTTATGTTCCATAACCTCAATCATGGTATCCATAAACTACCAGATGGTGTTAAGATCCATCAGATTCATTTGTGGAGGCCATCTGCCATAATTCCACAGCCTGGCTAGGATCAGAGAATCCACGATACAGAGGATGAGGCAGAAGACTCCCGGGATGTGCTGCGGAGTCGAACGAGTGGGCAGACGAGCAACCTGGTGGGTGGGCCAATGAAAACAAAGAGGGATACGGTGGCGGCGGCCGCCACCGAGAATGAAGGACCGGGCGGGTGAGGTGGAGGACATTTGTCAATGGCCTTTGCTCCCTAGAGGAGCCAAGGGCTTAAGAAGAAGGAGAAGAAATGACTCATATTATATTATATGATATATAATTATGTATATAAATGATTTATATATTTATATATAAATTCATATATATATATATATATATATATGAATATTTATATATATTCATATATAGATATAAATTAATTTAATATTAAATTTTGTAAATGACAGGAGACCGTGAGCAGGGAGGAACTTAGTGAAAAACTTTTCTTGTAAGATAGGCAGATTGATGACAGATGAAGTTTAATACCTGTAGTTTAATACTGAGAAATTGGGGAAGAGCTCTATTTTGATTGGAAGAATGAGAGGAGGCAGTAAAAAGGAGAGGGCCTAATTGTAAAAGCGGTACGTACAGAGAGATATGAGGGTATACATCCATAATTCATTGAAAACAGCAAATAGGTTGAAAAACTGTTAAACAAAGCATATCTGGCCTTGGGCTTTATAAATAGAAGCCACAGTGAGCCTTTATAAAATGATAGAGTATTTTAACAGTTCTGGGCACCATCCCCAAGGAAAAACCTAAGGACTTTAGCGAGGGGGGTCAAAGGAGATTTACTGAAGTGATTCTGGTCTGGGGGATTTCAGTCTTTTCTCCAGACTAGACTGGAGAAGCTGGGAGCTAAATCAGTGTTTACCTATCTTCTCCCTAGTTACCATCTTGTTTTTAATATAGGTATAAAATTCTTTAAGATTTTCTTTAATCTCATTCACCAAGGCCATTTTGTGGCCCATATTGGCCCTTCCAATTGGCTGCTTGAGTTTTTTCCCTCTTTCTTTATATTCCTCAAAGGTTCTATCTGATTCTAACCGTTTATACCTTACATGCGCTCCTTTCTCTTTTTGACCAAATTTACAACGTCTTTGGTCATCCAAGGTTTCCTTACTTTGCCATCGTCTTCCCTCCTCCTTATTTAAACATGCCGTTAAATTATGTTTGTTCACGTCAGTAGTTCTGGTGTCATTATTATTAACTACTATTTCTTTTCTTAACTTCAGATCATAAATCCAATTTAAATTCCACACTTAACATGGTGGGATTTGAACATGGATCGCTAGACTTTTAGTTTAAGCCTCCAGATTACTCTTCTAATAATCAACTGTGTTTAACATAGCACTAAATTCAGTCCCCAAAACTGCCAAGAGCAGAATTACGAAACCCTGCCACGGTTAAACATAAAACAGGTCTTGAAAAGGGATTGAGTTATTGTTTTTTGGTTCTGACACTGAAAGGTTTAACAAAGCTGGCCTATACTATTTGATATCCGGATATCCTGCAGCACCGCTCTTGCTCCCCCTCCCCCCCAGTCGTAACAGGGGTAGAGTCACCTTCCACCCCTTCTGCTGTCGCACACAGGACTTAATCCTGCGACATTTTCGCCACCTCCAACTGGATCCCAGCCACATCTTCCCATCTCTACCCCTTTCCGTTTCTGCAGAGACCGTTCCCTCCGCAACTCCCTGGCCAACTCGTCCCTTCCCACCCAAACTACCCCCTCCCCAGGTACTTTCCCCCTGCAACTGCAGGAGATGCAATATTTGACCCTATATCTCCCCTCTCGACTCTATCCAAGGACCCTGACAGTCTTTTCAGGTGAGGCAGAGGTTCACTTGCACCTCCTCCAACCTCATCTACTGTATCTGCTGTTCCAGGTGTGGACTCCTATATATCGGCGAGACCTAGTGCAGGCTTGGTGATCATTTCGCTGAACACCTCCGCTCAGTCCGCCTCAACCTACCTGATCTCCAGGTTGCTAAACACTTTAACTCACCCTCCCATTCCCACACTGACCTTTCTGTCCTAGGCCTCCTCCATTGTCGGAGTGAGAGCAAATTGGAGGAACAGCACGTCATATTTTGCTTGCGCAGCTTATACCAGCAATATAAACATTGAGTTCTCTAACTTAAAATAACCCTTGCTTTTCCTCTCTCTCCATCCCTCCTCCTTCCCAGTTCTCCAGCCAGTGTTACTGTCTCCGACTACATTTTATCCATGTTTGAGTTGTTGTTACCTTCTCCCAGCTAACAATGATCTATTCTACATGTTCCTTGATCTCCATTCCCTTTGTTCTATTTTCACACCTGACACATCTATGTATCTCCCTCTCCCCTGACATCAATCTGAATAAGAGTCTCGATCGGAAAAGTCACCCATTCCTTCACTCCAGAGATGCTGCCTGTCCCGCTGAGTTACTCCAGCATTTTGTCTATCTTTGGTTTAAAGCAGCATCTGCAGTTCCTTCCAACACAAAACTATTTAAGTATCTCCAAACATTTAAATTTTTTAAATCATCTATGTGAGGAATTGAGAGACGTAAGTGAAATTATCTAGCTTATCATGCTCACTCCGAAGTGGTGCAATAAGTTTCAATCTTTGCTTACTTGCATTTAGAAAAAATCTCTTTTAAAAGCATAGGATGGGTAGGAAAGAACTGCAGATGCTGGTTTAAATCGAACATTCTTCAGACTGAAGAAGGGTCTCGGCCCAAAACATCACCCATTCCTTCTCTCCAGAGATGCTGCCTGTCCCGCTGAGTTCTCCATCACTTTGTGTCTACCTTATATCTATTGCTTTTATTGAATATTTGGATATAATGAACATTTTCCTGAAATTGCTATTTTCTTTGTACATGTCCCCTGTGAATCATTACGTTTCTATGCAATTTCCAAATGTAACTTATTCCAGAAAGCACTTTGAAATCTTCTTTTCCTTTCTTACAAACTGAGATTTAATTCAATTGAGATTTCTCACAATTATTTCTCTGAATGTTGTTTTCAGAATTGGCTCACAGGTGACATTGGCTCATGCACAAATGATTAGCATTATGGTAGTTCTTTGAAACTACTCATAAGTGGTACCTGCAAGTCTGACAATGGCGTATAGCAGCAATTTCCTGCAGAGCAAGTGCAGCACCTTGGGAAATTGCAAAGTAGGCAAAGAATGACAATGATAAGCCAGGGTTATCCTGAGTTTATAGTAAATCACATCAGTGTGATTTCCTGTCAGTTTCAAATTTTGTTCTTCATTTTTTTTTGTGGGAGCCGCTCCAAACCAAACTTGCTTTTACTTTTGAAAGTCAAACAAACTGGAAATCTAAAATAAAAAAGACTCAGCAGGTCATGTGCATCTGTGGAAAGAGAAACAGAATTAACGTTTCAGGTCAAAACCCTTTGTCAGAACTTTTACTTTTGTATTATTCAATCCAGGAAGCTTTGCTAAAACTAATTCTTAGGCATAGATGTTTATCACTAACCAATGAGAAAAAATTAATATCTGATTTGAACTATCCCTTCCATACAGTAATTGTTAGTACAATGCATTTTTTAATCATGCAGAGCCTCTTTAAACTCTTCATAATATGTCATTCAGAGGAAACAATAAGATCACTTCAAATATTCACAACTTTAAAGGAGGGAAATTGTGCTTGGATTCTGGGGATGTAGATGAGGTACGAAATGAGTACTTTGCATCTATTTTCACCGAGGCGAAGGATATGGTGGACAGTGATATCAGTGTGGAGAATACAAATAAGCAAGGGTTGTTTAAGATTAAGAAGATGGAGGTGTTGGAATTCTTGAAGAGCATTAAAGTGAATAAATCATCTTGACCTGATGAGACCTATTCCACGTTATTGAAAAAGGCAAGAGACTAGATTGCAGAAGCCTTGACAAAGATCTTTGTGCATTGTCTAGCAAGAGTAACTAATGTTGTTCCTTTACGTAGAGAGAATCAAGGGAATTATAGGCCAATGAATGTCCACCGGGCATGATGGGGTCTATCCCATGATACTGACGGAGTCAGCCTTCCTGATGAGTTTGTTGATCCTATTGGCGTTGGCAGCTTTTGCCCTGCTGCCCCAGCATAAGGCAGCGATAAAGATGGCACTGGTTACCACTGGTAGAATATTAGCATCTTACTGCAGACATTGAAGGAACGGAGCCCTCAAAAAGTACAGCCGGCTCTGTCCCTTCTTGCACAGGGCCTCGGTGTTCCTGGACCAGTCCAGTTTACTGTCCAGATACACTCCAAGGTATTTGTACTCCCTCGTAAACTAGACATCCACACCATTGATGGAGACAGGGGACAGGGGTGTTCCTCTTCTCCTAAAGTCCACCACCAACTCGTAATAATTACGTAATAATAGGCAAATTACTTAAACTTGCACTTACAGTGCCCTCCATAATGTTTGGGACAAAGACCCATCATTTATTTATTTGCGTCTGTACTCCACAATTTGAGATTTGTAATATAAAAAAATCACATGTGGTTAAAGTGCACATTATCAGATTTTATTAAAGGCCATTTTTATACATTTTGGTTTCAGCATGAGGAAATTACAGCCGTGTTTATACATAGTCCCCCATTTCAGGGCACCATAATGTTTGGGACACATGGCTTCACAGGTGTTTGTAATTGCTCAGGTGTGTTTAATTGCCTCCTTAATGCACGTATAAGAAAACTCTCAGCACCTAGTCTTTCCTCCAGTCTTTCCATCACCTCTGGAAACTTTTATTGCTGTTTATCAACATGAGGACCAAAGTTGTGCCAATGAAAGTCAAAGAAGCCATTATGAGACTGAGAAACAAGAATAAAACTGTTGGAGACATCAGCCAAACCTTAGGCTTACCTTAGGCTTGGAACATCATTAAGAAGAAAGAGAGCACTGGTGAGCTTACTAATCGCAAATGGACTGGCAGGCCAAGGAAGACCTCCACAGTTGACGACAGAAGAATTCTCTCTTCTAATAAAGAAAAATCCCCAAACACATGTCCGACAGATCAGAAACACTCTTCAGGAGTCAGGTGTGGATTTGTCAATGACCACTGTCCGCAGAAAACTTAATGAACAGAAATACAGAGGCTACACCACAAGATGCAAACCACTGGTTAGCAGCAAAAATAGAATGGCCAGGTTACAGTTTGCCAAGAAGTACTTAAAAGAGCAACCACAATTCTGGAAAAAGATCTTGTGGACAGATGAGATGAAGATTAACTTATATCAGAATGATGTCAAGTGCAAAGTATGGAGGAGAGAAGGAACTGCCCAAGGTCCAAAGCATACCACCTCATCTGTGAAACACGGTGGTGGGGGTGTTATGGCCTGGGCATGTATGGCTGCTGAAGCTACTGCTTCACTTATCTTCATTGATGATACAACTGCTGATGGTAGTAGCATAATGAATTCTGAAATGTATAAACACATCCTATCTGCTCAAGTTCAAACAAATGCCTCAAAACTCATTGGCCAGCGGTCCATTCTACAGCAAGACAATCACAATCATACTTTATTAGCCAAATATGTTTTGCAACATACGAGGAATTTCATTTGCCATACAATCATAACAATAAAAAGCAACTGGATATACAAAATACATTTTAACATGAACATTCACCACAGTGACTCCTCCACATTCCTCACTGTGATGGAAGGCGAAAAAAAGTTCAATCTCTCCCTTCTTTGTCCTCCAGCGGTCGGGGGCCTCTAACCTTCTGTTGATGGGATGATCTTGACTTCCATAGCCGGTGGCGGGCCTTCCTCGTCGTGGCGATCAAGCTCCTGCATCAGGGGGGAATCTCAGCTCCTCCATGCCGTTGATCTACCCCGGATCGGGACCAGTCGAACCTCGTGCAGCTTGGAGCTTCCCTACCGGTCTCCACCAGAGGCTGTGAGCTCTTTGACCTTAAAGTCCGCAGGCCGAGGTTAGAGCATCGATCCAGGCAAGAAATTGCACGCTCAGATGGTAAATCCACGCCCCGTGGTGGTGCTCAAAGTCAGTCCCAGGCAAGGCCTCCAGCTCCATGGTGTTAGGCCGCAGAGCGACCGGAGATACGATCCGGAAAATAATCGCATCGCCGGCAAAGTAAGAGAATCCCCCAACTGCGCAGGCGCGGCTGCCGGGCCCAGCAAGTGAACTCACCAAAATAACAAAAAAAGAACAAAAAGGTCAGACAGACTGTAGGTGAGGCTGCCATCGCGGCATCACACGGTGGATGTTCCCAAATAATCCCAAACATATTGCTAACGCAACAGTTTTTCAAAGCTAAAAAATGGTCAATTCTTGAGTGGCCAAGTCAATCACCCGATCTGAACCCAATTGAGCATGCCTTTTATATGCTGAAGAGAAAACGGAAGGGGACTAGGCCCCAAAACAAGCATAAGCTAAAGATGTCTGGCAGATAATCACCAGAGAAGACACCCAGCAACTGGTGATGTCCATGAATTGCAGACTTCAAGCAGTCATTGCATGCAAAGGAAATGCAACAAAATACTGAACATGACTACTTTCATTTGCATAACATTGCTGTGTCCCAAATATTATGGTGCCCTGAAATGAGGGGACTATGTATAAACACTGCTGTTATTTCTACATGGTGAAACCAAAATGTATGAAAATGGCATTTATTAAAATCTGACAATGTGCACTTTAACCACATGTGATTTTTTTTTCTATTACAAATCCCAAATTGTGGAGTACAGAGGCAAATAAATAAATGATGGGTCTTTGTCCCAAACATTATGGAGGGCAATGTAAACAATTCACAATAGGTGGTTCAGTTTCCTGAATGACCTGTGTTATTGCAACGAAAGGATGGCGAGGGCTTCCCGCCTGCTTCATAGATATAAAAGTGACCCCCGGACTCAGTGCAAGACTGGAAAGGTGAGCGAGAACGAGGGAGGCAGTGAAGAGCAACGCCCAGCCGAGTTGTCGACATCTTCCACAAGGTGCACCAGCGAGGCCTTCTTCACTAGCTGCTGCAATGTATGATTGACCCGGCTGTTGTTGCGGCTCATGCCCCTGTCTGACAGCACTTTCTTCAGGCTGCCTGCACCGACAGGACATACTCGGTCACTATGGAGGTTCCTCCCCTCTCACCAGCTACTGCTTCTTCTCGTCGGCACCTGCACTTCTTGCACATCTTTGTTTCTAGCTATTCAAGGCGATTCTGACTTGCGCAAAATCTAATGTGTAAGTTGGGGAATGTCTGCTTACTCAATGGCAGAACACCTAGGAGCATTTACATAAAAGGGTTTTTGGCTTGCAAGTCCATCATCAAAGTGATAACACAATTGGAGCGGGTGGTAAAAAAGGGATAGGGTGGCAAGCAAGGTGCTTGGCATGCCTCATTTCATCATGGTGTTGACTGTAAAAGTTGGGAAGTCATGTTGCAGTTGTGAATCCTGATGCAATGTCTCGACCAAAATTTTTGATCATCCCTGTGTCTTCACAGATGTTGCTTGACCTGCAGAATTCCTCCAGTAGTTCATTTTTTGTTTCCGATTCCAATAACATCTGTTTCAGCAGTATAAAGTTTTGCCTAGGACACATTTGGAGTAGTGAGTTCAGTTCTAGTCGCCATGCTATAGGAAGAATATGGAGGTTTTGGTGAAAGTGCAGAGGAAATTCATCTAGATTGGAATGTGTTAACTATAAGGAGAGGTTGGACAAACTTGGATTGCATTCTCCGGAACGGCTGAGGGGAAACCTGATCGAAGTTATAAAATTATGAGAGGTATAGACAGGGTATTTTTAAGGCAAGTTTTATAAACAAGTAGGTGTTTTTGTATACTTAGGTACCTGGAATGTTCTATAAGGGGAGGTGGTAGAAGCAGATATAATAGCCTTGTTTAAAACAGACTTGAATAGGCAGAAAATGGAGGGAGAGGTTGAGATCCCGATACTGGGACCCAATCCAAGATGTTGACAATTCCTTTTTTCCTACAGATGCTGTTCAACCTGGTGTCCCACCAGCAGCTTTTTTTTTTTGCTCCAGGGAATAGAGGAATGCAACAATGTGCAGTCGTTGGAATAAGTAAGATGATTTAGACATGGTAGGCTGAAAGGCCTTTTACTGTCCTGCATAGTTTTACATTCTATTAAATGTTGGCCTTTCCAGCAGTTCTG
The DNA here is from genome assembly GCF_053455715.1 of Rhinoraja longicauda. Taxonomy (NCBI): domain Eukaryota; kingdom Metazoa; phylum Chordata; class Chondrichthyes; order Rajiformes; family Arhynchobatidae; genus Rhinoraja; species Rhinoraja longicauda. The sequence continues at coordinate 91,894,886 of NC_135954.1, forward strand.
GATCCCAATAAATGAATATAAAAATGAATTAATGAATTGTACTGACAATATATCATTAATATATTCAATTTAGTATATGAAAGCATCATCTAATTGAAAGCTGCAGACATTATGGATAAATAATGTTGGTTTGTAAAAGTACAGTAACATTTTATGTCAAGTCTTTTCTTTCAAGGCAGCAGTACACTCTTGCAAACGGACCTTTGCTAATCCCACACTAATGAGTGTACACTTGCCAGTGCATACATACACACACTTACATGCAAACATACTCTTACTCACATTCCTAACCTTATTACCCCATCGCCCCTCAGACTCTTCCAGTCTCCCATTTTCCTTGTTTTCTCTTTCCATTCTTTCCTTTCTGCACACTCCCACTCAATTCCCATCCCTCCCCTGCACCAATGGCTGCTCATTCTGCCTTGGGATGTCATAATTCACCCCCTTGAAAATCTCTCACTTCAGCAAAGCTCCAGGCTACTACCTGCACATGCACAACCCAAGCCTGGGGCTAGAGTGTGGGTCATTGCCATAGAGTTGGACAGCATAGAAATAGACTCCTTGGCCCACCACATCCTAATTGATTTTCTTGCCAGTATCTCTAATTCCATTTGTTTGCATTAGGATTGCCTTGCCTATTTAAATGTCTGTCTAAAAAGCATTTGCAACAAACATTGGAGTGGAACTAATGGTTTTGAAAGTGCTGATCTAGATGCCTTTTTATCATTGTGTAGGAACGAACTGCAGATGCTGGTTTAAACCGCAGATAGACACAAAAAGCTGGAGTAACTCAGTGGGCCAGGCAGCATCTCTGGAGGGAAGGAATGGGTGACGTTTCGTGTCTGAAGAGGGGGGTCTCGACCCGGAATATCACCCATTCCTCTCCAGAGATGCTGCTTGTCCCGCTGAGTTACTCCAGCTTTTTGTGTCTTTTTATAATAATAATAATAATAATGCATTACATTTATATAGCGCTTTTCATATACTCAAAGACGCTTTACAGGGATTTAGAGAACATAGGGAAGTGAATAAATAGATAAATAAGTAAACGAACAGAGAAAGGAGACAGAAGGTGAGGTGACCTTCAGTGGTTGAAGGCAGTACTGAACAGGTGAGACTTCAGTGATGTTTTGAATGTAGTGAGTGTGGAGGAGTCACTGACGGTTTGGGGTAGTGAGTTCCATAGGGTGGGAGCAGCGATGGAGAAAGCCCTGTCCCCCCAGGATCTGAGGGGGATAGGAGATTGGCAGCAGCAGAGCGGAGGGTGCAGGTGGGAGTGTGCCTGTGGAGGAGGTCGGTCAGGTAGGATGGGGCCAGGTTATGGAGGGCTTTGTAGGTCATGAGGACCTACAATTATCTATAATACCTATAATACCTATAATGCAATTATCATTGCATTACTGTTCACCTACTTCATCCTTGAGCTAAGATTTGGAGTTTCATATCATAATTTGAAATGTAGAGCAAAATATACGGGGAAAATAAAATCTTAATATCAAAGGATTGTTATATTTATTGGGTGAAAGTAAATCATAAAATTAGGTCTTGGATACTTTGTGTTGACTTCTGTTATGATTAGCATGACTGCTTAGTTATGTCATACACACTCGAGTGGAAAAATCTGACTATACATTGTGGAATTCCAGCTGTCTTCGCTTTATAAGATATAAGGCATAGGAAAAAAACAATGATTCTTGTATTTCCTGTGCTTCTAAAATATAACAGTATAATTTAATGTGCAACTATGTCTTGTTATAATGCCTCCAAAATGTTATTGCTTTGTTGTTAGTTTTATTTTTCAGTAGAATGTGAGCAAACTCTTGCACCTGACCAATTGAATACCATCATAATGGTTACTGAACATTTGTCAGAATACATCAATAGAAAGCTTGGGACATGTTAGTTCAACGCAACTTACCATTAGGCCAGTCAATAAAACGGCAAATCATCATATTCTTTTAAAACTGATACCTGTTTTAAAAGAAAATTAACAGAAAAGGGTAATAGAATATTTTTTGCAGTATTGTGATCAGCTATGATTACAGGCGTCAAGCTGGACATGCTGAGGAGAACTTGATTCTTATGTTGTTTTGAGCAGACGGCAGAGTGATTGAATATGTAGTTGACATTATTCCAGGCACATCCATCCAAGCCTTGGAACACGTTTAAGATGGTTTTTTAGCTTCCTTAGGACATACCAAGGCCTCTCGCAAATTAATTAGTTTTGAACGAGAAATTTGAATTTGTTGCAAATACTCAATAGTCATTTGCGATTTGCGGAGAAAGAAACATAACATTTCAGGTTGATGACTTTCATTTGGACCAGGCTGTTAGACATGAAACTAGTTTAAAGTCATTTAATGAGAGGCATTGATTTGCAACGATGAAAATGTTAAATACTAGTGGGTATTGACTTGAGGTGAGAGGGGGAAACTCCAGTCAAGATTTATGAAGGAGGGTGGTAGGCACCTGGAATGCGCTGCCAGGATAAAAGGTCGAAGCAGATACAAAGCAATGTTTAAGATTTAGACAGGCATTTAGAAACAAAACAGCTAAGGAATAGAAGCATGTGGGTCTTGTAAAATTAAATGAGATTAGTTTAGATTGGCATTATTGCGTGGATATCATGGGCTGAAGGGCCTTTTCTGTGCTGTTCTTTGTATGGTATATTTTGGTATGACTGTATGGTAATTCGAGTTTCACTGTACCTTAATTGGTACACGTGACAATAAACTGGCCTTTGAACCTTTATGTTGTACCAGTGGTGGATAGTGTAAAATCACTGCTAGAAACAGGTAATGAAGGCAGATTCAATTGAAGTATTTAAAGGAAAGTTGATAAGTGGCTTAAAATAATTTGCAAGGCTATGGTGATCAAGCAGGGAAGTGGGGACTAGCTAGATTGCTGTCATATGGATTTTACAGACCAAAAGCATTCTTTAATGGTACAACTATTCTGTGAACATAACGAAATGTAAAATTTGTATTGATTTACATAATTAAAGTGCCAAATTAACTACATATGTCTTCCTTACATGGTAAGAAATCATACAAATTTCTTCAATGATCAAACAATTATCCACATTCTATCCCCAATTTTTGCAATGATCCAAACAGGAAATGTAGGCAATGTAAAGGATTTTAACACAGGAACTTCTGGAATTCCTGAGCTTTGAACTTGAAATTTGACTACTTTGATGTGCCTAAGTAGCTGAGCGCTGATGTTTTTATTATCTGTCTAGAACCAGTAGACAAATGATTAAAAGATTGGCATTGACAACTGATATTCACAATTTGGAAAACACTTAACAGCAAACTTTCATTATCAGAACAAACTAAAGAGGAATAACCTATTGTATAAACAAATACGGGTACAGATTGGCAGTTGGAAAAAAGTTTAAAAAATAGCCAGACTTCCTGTGTCTGATTGCTGTTTGTAATCCCCAGCTGGAAAATGGATGTGCTGGCTCGATCAGGGTTGGTTGCAGTAATTCTAATTGTTGACTGAGTTGGGAACATTCACAGTTTGTGCTAACTTGATACCGTCACTTGGGTGCAGTACTGGATGACTGCCAACACAAGTGGCGACCAACCCCTGCAGAAATGGCTGTTAGAATAGGAAGGGGAGAAACGATACGGCTGCTGTACTTTCCTTTTTTAGGGGAGAAGGAACTGTTAAATAATTTATCTAATTTAGTTTTACTGTGAGGTTCATCTGACAGCCTGTCAGTGATCAACAACTCTTTGCATTTTGCATGTGTGTTGTAATACATCGCAGTTCCCTCCTCAGCAAAATCAAGTTGTCTCTGCTGTATGAACTGTATGCTTTCCTGCTTGAGATTATAAAAACACTGAACAGAATTATTATATGTTCTGAAGAAATCAATTTGAATACTCTGCTGATGTATCAGGTTTAATTTCTACGCGTTCTAGTTGTGTGCAATATTGTAGTTTTGTTTCATAGCCAGAAATATTTTCCTATGGTTGCGTGAGATTCCACGAGTGTCCGGACATTGCAGATATGAGCAGATGTTACTAAACTATTCACATCCGTGAATCAGCTCCCCCATGAGTTGAGCTCCTTGTAAAGCGTGCCCTGAGATGGTGATTCTGGTTTTTTTCCAAATCTGTTCAAATTTGGAGCAATTCAGCGCTTGAAAATGGAATTTAAAGGAGATTGTTTTTGCTTTCAATATAGTTGGACTGTTAAAAAAAAACCCTCCTTTTTGGAATGAACATTTATTTGCATGAAGTTGACATTAAGCCAAAGAAGAATAAGAGGAAGTTCATTGGAATCTGTCGGCTGTTTCTCATCCATGGAGGGAAAGATTTCAGCCAGAATAGAACTGGAAGAATGTGGAAAGTATGACTCCATAAAACCTTAAATATAGTTAAGACAGATATTGTTTTAGCAACTGTTTTTAAATGCTAGAGTGCACATATTTGAGTTTGTACGTACTTTTTATTCATTTTTATTTTTCTGATTTTAGTAGATGTTGAATATTTGCTTTTTAAAACTTTAAACTATAGTTTGGGTTATGGCATTGGCAATGACCTTAATACATTTTAAATGCATTTTTTTTTTAGCCAAGGTCATGAACTCCAGACAGTGTTAAAGTATACATTACTGCCTTCTTATTTATACGTTTTACTGACAGCATTTTGGATCAGTGCAAATTGAAAGCGGCACTTGAACTGACTGCTCACATCACTGGAGCAGATGACCTTTAGTTCTGTATATTCATCCACATCCACAAAGCATCAGTTGGTGGCATTTCTGATAATAAAGAACAAAAAGTGAGCTTTGATATGGGTGGGGACGGGGGTGAGTTGGTTAGGGAACTGGATCCATTTTAAAACAGGAAAGTTAAGATAATACTTAGATGAACTGCATCGGACCTTTCCCTAATATAAGGTGAAATGAATTGAAACTGTTTATTGCGAGTGGTACCGGCTGTGTCTATGTCAGTCTGTGCTGGCAATTTTACACTTTCATTTTGCTCGTATTAGGAAAAAGCTTGATGTAGTTAATATAAGTTTTATCTTGGCTTTCCTCTAAATGACCAAAATGCAAAATCGAGGCAGTGAAGTAGGTAATGGGTAAAGTAGCAACCTGTCATGCATCTTTCCACCATCATTATATTTATATGGTGCGATAATGCTTAAAGCACAAGAATAAAGAAAAGTAAAACTAAATTTTAAAATGTTGCATAGATTTTATACAACAAAAATGTAATGCAAATAACGAAGATTTGTATGAGAATTTGTCTTAAGAATATTTAGTTAGACAATCAGGAAGCTAGGAGGATTGAACTAAAAATGAAGGTTATTGCTAAATGTTTCATTATGGGTAGTGTTATGGAACACAGAGATCTTGGGGTACAAGTGCATAGTCCCCTAATGTAGACAAAACAAGGTAGACAAGGTGGTGAAGACGTATGGCATGCTTGCTATTCGTCAGTGTTGGGTATTAAGAGTTGGGGTAACCTGTACAAAACTTTGCTTAGGATGCACTTGGAACTGTGTGCAGTTCGGACAGCCCCATTCCAGGAAAGTGCAGAAAAGGTTGATTAAGATGTTGCCTGGATTGGAGAGCTTTTGTTATAAGGAGAGATTGGATAGGGTGGATCTTTTTTTCTTTGGAGCAAAGGCAGCTGATTGGTGACATGTAGAGGTAAGTAAAATTATAAGAAGGAATAGATGGGGTGGATAGCCCAATCACTTTTATCACATCCCTTTCTCGAAGGTGCTGCTGTGTACATTTTCTCTTAACCTACCTCATTTAGTTATTTTGTCATTGCATTTACTTTTTTAATGCACTACTTTGGATTACAACCTCGCACTGTTCTACTATTGTTATGCGTATACTATTTACTCTGAGCTTCATACGAACAAAGAATTTTATTGCACCCAACTGTTAATGACAAGAAACTAATCTGAAGGACTATGCCCTACATAGGAAATCTCAGGTGTGAGAACATGTTGGAGTTAGTCGCATACCTCTTGCTGTCAGTATGTAAGACCTGTTCTTTGGTCTTGCGTCCAAGTTTTTCATTGGAGTGGAAACATTAGTCAAAAGACTTAGCAAACCTGGGACAGATAGATTGAAATTGGGGATTATTTTGAAAATTCAGTCCATTGCTGATGTTGTACAAGTCCAACCATACATTTTCAGTTTGAAGATTGTCTGTTGTTTCAGTCTTGTGAGCACTAGTGTTTGAAACTATATTTAAAGTTGCGTATACCCATTGACAGTTTGCTGCTGAGTGCTCACAGACTGTTATGACTACTGTTATAAATATTCTAAAATGTAAGCAATAGGAATTAAGAATTATAATCTGTTATCCCGTTTGTATTAAAGCATGATATAATATTCTGTTGTATAAAAACTAGGCAAAGAAGCAGATCATGTCGAATTTTCAGTATTTTATCATCCTAATCATAATCTAGTTCTAGGCCTATATTCAATGGTGGTGAACATGGACCACCTTTAATTAAGGACCCCTTGGTCCTTAACAGTACATCTTTCAAGAAACTATTCAATTCCTTTTAAAAGAACCATTTAATCTTTGCTTGGAAAACAGTTTGTACTGGGAATTCCACATAGGAAAGAGGATTAGATATTCTACAGCGCCTTTTTTTCATTGATTTAAAGTTTTTTTTTGCATTGCCATCTTGAAGCCTTTAATTTGATTTAAAAAAAAATCATAACTGGGCTTGTAACTTCATCCTGGTCAACTTATAAAACACATTTTCCCAATGATTCCATATTGCAATAGTGACTATATTTTTTAAATATTTTGAATGTTAGGTGCTTTAGGGTGTCTTAAACATGTGAACAGTACAATAAAAATGTTCAATGTATCATATCGATAACCATAATTCTGCAATTTAAAGACACACTTTATCCCTTACTTCCCACTATTATCCCATAATTCTCATGTCCACATTCTGCTTAATTTGATATTTTTATGTTATGAGTCTCCAATGTAGTCCCATTACAGAAATAAATGTAAACCACCTCACTATATTTAATGTATTTAATTAAATGTATTTACCCTCGTATCTTTAAAGAATTCTGTTTTCTTTGGCTCTACTGACAAACATTTGGAAATTAACAGTTGAATTTTAATACAGTCATGCTGCCTGAAAAGGTGCACAATCATGTCAGGCTTAGATAAGGTAAATAGATAGAAGCTGTCTCGATTAGGGTGGCACAAGGTTGCAGCTGTCGTGTTGTTACCTAACATCTCCAGAGAAGTCAGTTCAATCCAGACCTCGAGTGCTGACTGTGTGGAGTCTGCTTATTTTTGTCTGTAACCTCTGAGCGCCCTCTATTGTTCTCATATGAGTCAACAGATACGCTGGGTGCAATGGCCTGTATTACACTCCCTTTCAGCTAATGTTTTATAAAGAATTGTTGGATCAGCATGGTGCTGACTCCTGCAGCTACATGTTATAATGCAGAAGTCAGAAATTTGGTGGTCAGATGCTGGACAATTTACATTTCCTCTGACAATGGACTCCGTACTGTATCTGGGACAAAGTTCAATTGTGCTCCACTGAAGAGTCAGACATTGTTCATATTTGGCTTCTCAGCTTATAGTGTGACCCTAACTATTTAAATGGGTTGCCAACTTGAATTGAAAACCTACGTGGTTTCTTTACTTAATTCATATTAATGTTTTTTATTAATTTATAGCAGGTAAATGCATTTTAAAATTTTATTTTCATAGTCATACCGCATGAAAACAGGCCACTTGGTCCAACATTTATGCCGATCATTATGCCCCATCTAAATTAGTCCCATTTGACCCATATCCCGCTGAACCTTTCCTGCCCATGTACCTGTCCAAGTGTATTTTAAATGCTGCCTCAATTACCTGCCTCAATTACCTCTCTGGTCAAACAAGACACAAATTGCTGGAGTAACTCAGTGGGTCAAGCAGTATCTGTGGCGAACATGGATAGGTGATGTTTTGGGACGGGGGCCTTCTTCAGTCTGATTGTGATGGGGGGGGGGGGAGTAGAAAGCTGGAGGAGAGGAGGGGCTGGACAAAACCCTGGCAGGTAATAGGTGGATACAGATGAGGTGGGCTTTTGCATTGGACAAAGGCCAGAGATGAAAAGATAGATGTGAGACAAAAGTATTGAAGAGTTCCAAATTGTGAATTTTAGAGGAAGGTATGTAGATTGAAAGCATTTGCACCTCTTCAATCCTTTTGTTATCTTCAATCCTGAGTTACTCCAGCACATTGTCTTTTTTTGTACACCAGTATCCACCCTCCTCTGGTGGCTTGTTCCATATACCCACCACCATCAAATAGCTTTGCAAAGTCACTGACCTATAGAGGGATGACAGATGGTTGAGATTTTAAATGAATATTTGTCATTTGTTTTTGCAGAAGGAATTGAGCCAAATAGGTTGTCATTTTGTGAACCATATACGAATTAGTAAAGGGAGGGGGGTGTTAGTTGTTAGAGCACTTTAAGACTTAAGTCAGGTCTTGATCAAGTGCATCCTCAGACTATTTGGGAAACTGGGGAAGAAATTATAGAGAATCTTGCAGGGATATTTGAATTATCTTCCACCACAGGTGAAGTTCTGGAAGACTGGAGGATGGCCAATGTTGAACCATCATTTAGAAAGGGACAAGGAGAAGCCATGCTGATGATCTTAACATCAGTGGTGGGTATGTTATTGGAGAGATTTCTGAGGGACTGATTAAGGATAATCAGCACAGCTTGGTGCATGGGAAATCTTCGTCACAAATCTCTAGAATCTTTTAACGAGGTAACCAAGAAGATTGATGAGGGCAGGATGGCGGATCTTGTCCATATGATCTGCGGTGGTGTCATCTGTGAACTAGTAGATTGAGTTGGATTGGTCTTTGGATGCACAAGCATGAGTGTGTAAGGAGTATAGTCAGGCTGAGAACGCATCCTTGTGGGACACCAGTGTTGAGAAGTAAATTTGTGCACTCTAGATGGCTTGATTGTAATCATGTACAGTCTTTTCGTTGACTGGATAGCACGCAACAAAAAAGCTTTTTACTGTACCTCGGTGCACGGGACAATAATAAACTAAACTAAACCTCATGGTTCATCCATGGTTTCTGGTTGGGGAAAATTCTGATTGTTTTCTTCAGCACGCATTCCTAACACACTTAATGATAAAGTCTGTATCAGTAAGTGGCATATGCTTGATAATCGTTTGTGCTAAAACTAAAACGTTCATCACCGGCATGAGAAGCAGTGCAATATAGCCCTGATGTTCATGTGTTGTCCAAGTCATCCTACAACTAACTGCATAACCTTACACCTTTCCTAAAGTGAAAAAGTACTGTGCAACTTTATGATCACAAACAGAATTTCATGCAAGTCTGTGATCTCTTACTCTGTCATGAACTTTTAAATTATGCTGAATCTCCAACACCATCCTCCTTATCTCAGCAAAGCTGAGCTGCATTGGAGAATCTTGCATACTAGGAATCTGGCTGCTTGGAGAATCTTGCATACTAGGGTTATGATTCCTCTCAGAAATCCCAGTTTATTCACAGAACTGGCAATAAGAGAAGCTGTAGCAGATGAGAGATGTCCCCGTGCAAAATCAGATTGGGATTGAATATTTCTGTGAAAAAATGGGAAGTTAGGGATTTTTTTGTGTGAACTTCTAGTAGATTGACAGATAGTTTGCATTTATTTTGAAGGTTTGTCAGTTCTTTCCATCCAGTCCATCTCTACATTGCGTGGCGCTGCATCAATAAGTATTGTCAAGGATGCCTGTCATCCTGGCCATTCTTTTTCTCTCATCTACCTTCCAAGAGAAAAGCTTGAATGTCCAGACTTAGGAATAGCTTCTTCCCCACTGCTATCTGATTGCTGAATCAATCACCTCTTTCACCCCATTCTCAGAAGCTACCACATACAGCTCCTCTTATCTCTACTTCATTGGTTATTCCATAATTGTACTTTAATATTTTTTTGCACTACTTGGTTTTTCTTGGCACTCTTGCACCATTCTGCTGTCTTACACTTGACACAAACAATAATAAAGATGATATGACTGACTGTATAGTGTGTATAATGTGGAACGAGAAATTTAATTGCCCCCTGGTGTATATGACGATAAGCTAATCTGTAATCAAAATATTTAAGCATTGTGTGCATCTGAGTGAAAACACCTTCATCATGTCGAGGAAGAAATAGTCGTGTGCACTGGTGTACATCTGTATAGGTTGCTTGAGGTTCATTTAAATCGTCTTTAGTAATTCCCTGCATCTTCATGGCAGTTTTCAGTGTTTCAAGTTTTTCAAATAATTTGCAAGCTCTCTCAAATATTATAATGTTGTCAACCAAGTCGTTCCCCAAAAAAAGTGGAATATCCCCTCTGATCAATAAAAATCAGATTGGTAGAAAAATTGCCCAAAAAAAGGTCAGGCAGCATCTGTGGAAACCAAATAGGTGACATTTCGTATTTTGACCTTTCTCCCGACCCTAAACGTTACGTATCCATGTTCTCAGAGGTGCTGCCTGATCCGCTGAGTTATTCCAGCACTTTGTGTCTTTTTTGTAAACTTGCATCTGCAGTTCCTTGTTTCTCTAACAAAACGTGCAATCATTTACATAACAAAACTAAACCAGCAAAGCTTACCTTGGGGGAAATCAAATTCCAGCATTACTTTTTGACAGTTTTGGTGTCGACAGTTCTGTCTGCATGGTCTGAGAAATGAAAGAAGTCATAGAAAATTGCCTGGTTAGTTGAACAATTGTTTTCAGTGTATAAACTATCATTTACTGTAGTATCTGCAAGAACAGCAGTCAGCCATAAAAAACAAACTGCACATTTTCATTAAGTAGTAATCTGCTACCAGTAACTGTAGCAAACCAGTAGTTTACACACACCCATTGTAAAATAATCCTTAATATTCACAGAGCTAGTTAAAATCATGCTGACAAAACTGGAAACAATACACATCAGCAAATATTCTTCTCGCTGCTATAAGTTAGTTCAGCTGTTCTCATAAGACGTCTGATTCCGTGAGAACTGTTCACTGTACACTAGTGTACAAGATTCAGCTTGTTCTTTCAACTACATATTGGATTAAAAAAAATACACCTTCATCTAAATGTAATTGGTAGCCTTATAAGTTATACTGACTGCTTTTTAGAGAAAATGTGATATTAAACTTTGAGGAATATTTGTGACTTTGTAAGAAAATCAAAATAATTACAATTCTAATTACTCCAAGGTGCTGCTATTTACCATTACTGAGATTGAAAATCTAGATTGGGGTAACCTGTACCCTCCCGCACGGCAGACACGGGTGAAATTATTATAGGTAACAAGGAAATGGCAGAAGAGTCAAACAGGTACTTTGGATCTGTCTTCACTAAGGAAGACACAAACAATCTCCCAGATGTACTAGAGGACAGAGGATCTAGGGAGATAGAGGAACTGATGGAAATTTGCATTAGGCGAGAAATAGTATTAGGTAGACTGATGGAACTGAAGGTTGATAAATCCCCAGGGCCTGATGGTCTGCATCCCAGGGTACTCAGGGAGGTGGCTCTAGAAATAGTGAACACACTGGTGATCATTTTCCAATGTTCAATAGATTCAGGATCAGTTCCTGTGGATTGGAGGTAGCTAATGTTATCCCACTTTTCAAGAAAGGAGCGAGAGAGAGAAACTGGGGAATTACAGACTACTTAGCCTGACATCGGTGGTGGGGAAGATGCTGGAAGCAATTATTAAAGAGGTAATACTGGTGCATTTGGATAGCAGCAAAAGGATAAGTCCAACTGAGCATGGATTTATGAAAGGGAAATCATGCTTGACTAATCTTCTGGAATTTTTTGAGGATGTGACAAGTAAAATGGATGAAGGGGAGCTAGTGGATGTAGTGTATCTAGACTTTCAGAAAGCCTTTGATAAGGTCCCACACGGAAGATTGGTGAGCAAAATTAGATCACATGGTATTGGGGCAGAGTGTTGACATGGATAGAAAATTGGTTGGCAGACTGGAAGCAAAGAGTAGGAGTAAAAGGGTCCTTTCAGAGTGGCAGGCAGTGGCGAGTGGAGTGCCGCAAGGCTCGGTGTTGGGGCCGCAACTATTTACCGTATAAATGATTTGGATGAAGGAATTAGAAGTAACACTAGCAAGTTTGCAGATGACACAAAGCTGGGTGGCAGTGTGAACTGCAAAGAGGATGTTAGGAGGTTGCAGGGTGATCTGGACAGGTTGAGTGAGTGGGCAGATGCGTGGCAGATGCAGTATAATGTAGATAAATATGAGGTTATCCACTTTGGCGGCAAAAACAAGGAGGCAGATTATTATCTCAATGATGTTAGGTTAGGTAAGGGGGAAGTGCAGCGAGTCCTGGGTATCCTTGTACACCAGTCACTGAAAGTTGGCGTGCAGGTACAGCAGGCAGTGAAGAAAGCTAATGGCATGTTGGCGTTCATAACGAGAGGATTTCTGTATAGGAGTAAAGAGGTTCTTCTTCAGTTGTATATGGCCCTGGTAAGACCACATCTGGAATATTGTGTACAGTTTTGGTCTCCTAATTTGAGGAAGGACATCCTTGTATTGAGGCAGTGCAGCGTAGGTTCACGAGATTGATCCCTGGGATGGCGGGACTGTCATATGAGGAAAGATTGAAAAGACTAGGCTTTCATTCACTGAAGTTTAGAAGGATGAGAAGGGATCTTATAGTGACATATAAAATTATAAAAGGACTGGACAAGCTAGATGCAGGAAAAATGTTCCCAATGTTGGGGGAGTCCAAAACCAGGGGCTACAGTCTTAGAATAAAGGGGAGGCCATTTACAACTGAGGTGAGAAAGAAGTTTTTCACCCAGAAAGTTGTGAATTTGTGGAATTCTCTGCCACAGAGGGCAGTGGAGGCCAAATCACTGGATGAATTTAAGAGAGAGGTAGATAGAGCTCTCAGGGCTAGTGGAATCAAGGGATATGGAGAGAAGGCAGGCACGGGTTACTGATTGTGGATGATCAGCCATGATCACAATGAATGGCGGTGTTGGCTAGAAGGGCCGAATGGCCTCTTCCTGCACTTTTTTTCTATGTTTCTATGTTTCCCCTGAACCTCCCACACAAACCTTTCTTTCGCAGGACATCCTGCCACCCTCTCACCCAGCTTCTTCCTCACTCACACCCTGTGCCCATTACCCAAACACTTCTCTCACTGAGCCTCTTTCTCTTCCCCTTCCCATCTGCTCACCCAATCCTCCTTACTTTGTCTCCTCCTCCATCTTTCATTTCGACTACTTTCCATCATTCTCAGCCACTTCCACCAATTACATCCTAGTCTCTATTCCTATCCCATCCACACTCTCCCACGGCACCACCCAGTAATCTACTCCTCCTCACCTGAACGTACTTATGGTATATCAGCCCCTGCCCCAACCCTCCTCTTTGGACTGGTTTTCTCTCCTTCACTCTTTCAATCCAGAGGAATGGTCTCGACTGGAAATGTCGATGGTTCAATTCCCACCACAGATGAACCACAGAGTTCATCCATCAGATTGTTTTTTGCCTTCATGGATCCTTGGACATGCACATTGGCTTCCTATCACCATATGTTTTGGATCTAATTAGTCAAATTACCCAGGATCTAATGAAATCTTACTTCTGAGGCTCCGACCCTTCATTATTATTACCAAGCCAGAATAATTCTCCCAAAATACATAAATTCACAACTAAATTCCACCTTACCATTTCCCTACCTATCTATCAATATCCTTCTGTAGCCATAGTGAGCACTAGCCCTCTTACTATCAACAACACCACAAACTTGCATGTGAGGGTGAAGTAAGCACATAATTCACCTGCTGATGTCGTCACCCCATTTCTTTTCCCAACTTTCCACTCATCTTGCACCCCTCGGACTCTATCCCCCTTTTTCCTTTTATTCTTCATCTCCCTCCCCCACCCTTCCTTCCATTATCCCTCTGGTTTTATATTCCACTCCTCCTCCTTATAATACCTGGTTCCACATCTGCATCCTTTTGTCTCTATTTCACCTCTAACCTCTGTTACTATCTCCACCCATCTGTTAATTACTCCATCTCCCCTGAATCCACCTATCACTTGCCAGTTTTTGCCCCATCCCTTCTACTCACCTCTCTGTACCAGCTTTTTTCCCTCCTCTCCACAAGTGTTAAGAAGGGTTCTGATCTGAATGTCATCTGTCCGTTTCCTTCCACAGATGCTGCCAGGCCTGCTGAATTCCTTCAGCAGTCTTGTGTACCTCTAGCTTTCTTTTAAATGTTGTAATTGTACACACCTCTACCACTTCATCTTGCCATTTATTCCATGTATCCATCAGCTTCTGTGCGGAAAATATCTTTTAGGTCCCCTTTAAATCTTCCCCCCTCACCTTAAATCATTGTCCTTTTGCTTTATGTTCCCCTACCGTGTTAAAAAAAAGCCTGTCACCATCCACTTTATCTATGCCCCTCATGATTTTATAAACCTCTGTAAGGCCACTCCTCAGCCTCCTTTGCTGCAGGGAAAACAGTCTCAGTCTATCCAGTCTTTCATAACTTAACCCAGCCAGTCCTAGCAATATCCTGTGAATCATTTTGTACCCCATCTAGCGTGAACACAGCCTTCCTGTGGTTTGACCATCAGAACTGCACACAATATTCCAGGTTGGTCTCACCAGACTCGATAAAGCTCGAACATGATATCCCAACTTTTGAATTCAGTGTCCCATCCGATGAAAGCAATCATGTCATATGCCTTCTTCACCACCGTGTCTATCTGTGTTGCTGCTTTCAGGGAACTATGCACTTATACCTCTAAGTCTCTCTGTTCTACATCATTCCTCAGAGTCCTGTCATTCGCTGTGTAAGTTGTGCCCTGGTTAAACATCTCAAACTGCATAACTTCATACTTGTCTAGATTAAATTTAGGGGTTGCATGGTGGTGCAGCAGTAGAGTTGCTGCTTTACAGCGCCACAGACCCAGGTTCAATCCTGTCTACGGATGCTTGTCTGTACCGAGTTTGTAGGTTCTCTTTGTGACCTGCATGGGTTTTCTCTGGGAGCTCCGGTTTCCTCCCACACTCAAAAGACATACAGGTTTGTAGGTTAATTGGCTTGGTATAATTATAAGTTGTCCCCAGTGTGCGTAGGATAACATTAGTGTGTACGGATTATGGTTGGCATGGACTTGGTGGGCCGAAGAGCTTGTTTCCACGCTGTATCTCTAAACTAAACTAAACTAATTGCATCAGCCATTCTTTTGTTATTTTCCCAGTTGATCTACATTTTATTGTATCCTTAGACAACCCTTTAGCTGTCCACCACACTACCAATTTTGATGTCATCCGCAGACTTATTAACCATGGCATCCACATTCTCAATCAAATAATTAATATGTATGATAAACAGCAGTCTGACAGTAATTATAACATGAATCTTTCTTGTTGCAATGTTGCACGTCACTTCCAACACCCATCTCACAATTGTGGAGCTGATCTTCAGAACTACATCAAAACCGTTCCATTTATATGATGGAACTCCTAAGCCAAACTCAGTCAAACTTATTAGTGAGCTTTAGCATGCAGATAACACATGCAGTTATGCACATTCATGGGCAGGTTCCAAAAACTCGTCAGCTTGTTCTCCAAAGGGAATGGCCTTACACTCAAAATATTCAAGACCATCACCGTCTCTGCAAAATCCTCCATCACTGGAACAATAAGCAAAAAGCTTGATTCCATGTTTTGTCGTGGGAAGCAGTTATCAAGAAGAGAGAGAAAACAAAATTTCAGGATGTTCTCGATGCTTCTTTGAAGAATTGCTTACAACATCTAACTCCTGAGATCATTTGGTCCATGACTACTCAAAGTAGTGAAGGATCATTCGGAATGGTATTGAGAACCTGCTTAAGTAGCAGAAGGAACTGGCAACTAACTATCCATCCACCTGCCCTTACCAGTTACCATGTGCCCCATTTATAGAAGAGTCTACAGTTTCCACATTTTCCGCATTAGCCTACTCAGAAACCATAAACCAGAGTGGAAGCAATTTATCCTTAAGATGAAGATAACAAACAAAATAGTCTATTGATTGTGTTGACATGTAACATCCCATCAGTTCACAGAATTTGTAAATGTCTGAAAAAATATGAAGATCTCCAATTAAATTGGCAGTTGCAGGATTTGTGGAGTTGTCTGCCACTAAATGAATGTCTTAGGTTGTAGCTTAACAGATGATCGTGTGCATTTTACTGTGCAAAGTTGCTGAACAGCATGAATTTTAGTTCTTTGTTTTTCAGGCTCCATGCTGGTGGGTTATAATTAAATTAGAACATACCATAAAAATAAAAATAAATTCATGAGGAATGCATATTTTAAGAATGCATGTTGGCACTTGCTGATGTGGAATGTCAATGCACAATTTTACTGCTAATGTCTTGGGAATTTTAGTAATATTATAATTCTTCCCTCTCTGTTCATGGATTAATTGGCGTTCTTTTTTTTGCTATCATCTGCTTTGAAGGGAATCAGTGAGATATATTACTTTCTTCAAGAGATATATATAATTCCTTCAAGAGATATATATATTATATATAAATATATCAACACCAAGCTAATGGCATCCCTGTCAATAATTTGATTTTGTAAACAATGTTTTAACATAATATTGACCCAGATAAGGTTATAAATGATCACCATTCGGCGACGGCCATGCAATGTCTGATGCAGTTAGACACATATATCAGAGGGTTGCTATTTGAATTGCCTTACCCTTCCGCAACCTTTGTATCTCATCAATGGATTGTTCATTCAAACACAAAAGTTCAAGAATCAAACACATAAAACATGAAATAATTTGTGGTAATTACATTAAATAAAACAGGATGGGTAAGATTTGTCCATTTAAAATGTAAGTGAATATTTACAGTCCCAATTACTACTAAACAAGCATTTGATCGTAGGGCCAGGTGACATATTTTTATCTCCAATACTGCCTGAGATAGATCCACGACCAAAAAGGCATTGGTATGCTATTTATCATTGTATGGTGAATGGCCTACTCTTGCTTTTATTCCTTTTGTTTTCATTTTTTATACAGTATATAATAAAAAGAGGAATAATTACTGAGCTTGCCAGCAATATCAATCCAGTTCTTCCACTGTGTTTTTATTTCTGCTTTTGTTTTTTTTTGTCAGGAAAAGCTCTTTAATCCGAACTAAAAAATAAAATTGTATCTGTGGAACAAAATTGCATTTGAAGTTATGAACTTTCATTACAACTGGAACAAATGAGAGAATTGTTATCCTGACAAGTTCAAGAGTGTGCAATTATTATTTCCACTGGGGATAGACTTAAAAAGCTGGAGTAACTCAGCGGGTCAGGCAGCATCTCTTCAGTCTTCAGTCTCAACCCGAAACGTCACCCATTCCTTCTCTCCAGAGATGCTGCCTGTCCCGCTGAGTTACTCCAGCCTTTTGTGTCTATCTTTAGTTTAAACCAGCATCTGCAGTTCTTTCTTACACATTATCTGCACTGGAACTGGAACAATGAAATTCGTACATACTGCAGATTTGCAGGCACATTAAACACAACAACACTATAAATAAATATACAATTAATTATCAGTTATTCTCTGGAGTTAACAAAAGCAAAAGGAGAGATGATTAACTTAGAAGTAACCATTGATGATCCAAACGGATGAAACACCTTCTGTCTCCTTTCTCTGTTCATTTATTTATTTACTTATTTATCTATTTATTAATTTCCCTATGTTCTCAAAATCTCTGTAAAGCGTCTTTGAGTATATGAAAAGCGCTATATAAATAAAATGTATTATTATTATTATTATTATAGAAACAGGCCTTTGAGCCCACCATGTCAATGCCAAACATTGTCTGATCTATACTGATACTATTTAACAGCATTTGTAGCATAGTCCAAGAGTTCGTCCAGATTCTTCTCAGATGTTGTGAGAGTACCAACCTCCATAATCTTCCAGTTTGCACCCACCCTCTGGGTCAATAGGTTTCTCCTCTGATCCATTCTGAATGTCTTATTCCTTATTTTAGAGATTTCTTCTATGGGGAAAAGTTTCTCACTCCCTGTTCTGTGTATGCCATTCATAATCTTGTACACTTCCATCAGAGTCCCCCTTTACCTCCTCTGCTGCAAGGAAAATAAAGCCAGCCTACACAGTCTATCCTTGTGATTATGGGAATGACTTGATTGCACTGAAGATTCACCAGGATGTTGCCTGGTGTGGAATGCGAATCTCTTCAGTGTAATCACATCCTTCCAATAGCGTGGTGACCAGAACTGCACATAATATTCTAGCTAATTAACAAGAATTTTTTATATTCCATTATTTTAGTAAAAGTATAAATATATGAAATAAGGTACAAGAGTCTGCAGTAATGTAGTGGAAAAGGTAAAATATCAATCTTCAATATTGTCGATAAAAATATTTCATGTGATTTCATTCTAAACAAAAAATGTACGGTTCGGTTCCAAAAACACATAATTATCCAGAGAAATGTCAATTCTCATCCAAATCTAATCACAATAGCATGTGATTACTCTGTTTTCAGGAAAATAATCCTACTACCCTTATCACACAGGATAACAATTTGGAATCATCACACTTCCTAAATTATATTTTTAAGGAACTTAACACAGTCTCAGAGGCCCCTATACCCTTCAATAAAGTTGATGTTGACACAATGTTAGTACTTTTACATTTATCTAATTTTTGGCCTTGGGACGGTCCTTCATCTAGGTAATTTAATCAGTAGCATTCATCAAAGCCAGATTGAACCTTTGGCTCAAAACAGTATGATTGATCTCAAGCCAGAGTAATCATTTATATTATGAAACTGTGAATGGACAATATTCTGTTGAAATCCATTGGTAGGAAAACTGTTGGAGATTTTTATGGACAGGATTTACTTGCATTTGGAAAAGCATAAACTCCTCAGGGAAAAACAGCATGGGTTTGTGAGGAGGAGGCCCCCTCTCACAAATTTGATTGCCTTTTTTGAAAAAGTATAGGTTAATATAAGGAGATTGTCAGAACATTAAAAACAGGATTTATTGGGTAATAATGTGAATTATTTCCAGTGCCAATTGCTAGTGAGGGTAGGCAGAGGAGGATTGGGGCTGAGGAATCTGTGGCTGAGGAGCTGGTTCAGAAGATAAATATTCCAATTATTTAACCATTGGAATCTCTTTTCAGGCTAGTTGACCCGAACAAAAGATATGAGTCGCACCTGAACTGGAGGGGTGTGATATGCTGGTGGAGAGATTTACCTGAGACACTTGGGAGGGTTAAGGTAGTCTGACAAAGTGGATGGCCGAGGGGAGTGGGAAGGGTAGTAGTGGGATCCAAAGTAGTATTGTGGCAGATAAGAAAGTTCAGGGAAATATTGATTACAACAACCAAGTCTGATAGGGTGGGGGTGGGGTGTGTGGCTGTGGTAGTGTGATCCAAAGTAGTATTGTGGCAGATAAGAAAGTTGAGGATAATATTGATTACAGTGAGCAGGAATAGGACAGAGAACGAGGAAGGTCTAAGAGGTCTAATAGGCTAAACTGCATTTATTTTAATGCAAGAAGCTTGACAATAGATAATAGGAGGAGGCCATTCGACCCTTCAATGTGATCATGGCTGATCATTCTCAATCAGTACCCCGTTCCTGCCTTCTCCCCATACCCCCTGACTCCGCTATCCTTAAGAGCTCTATCTAGCTCTCTCTTGAATGCATTCAGACAATTGGCCTCCACTGCCTTCTGAGGCAGAGAATTCCACAGATTCACAACTCCCTGACTGAAAAAGTTAGAGAGTAAGAATATACTTGGTATTATTAGTCTTAGCGGCAGACAAGCCTGCGAGGCAAAATGTGACGCTGAGGTAAAGCCGAAGAGACCGCCGTCAGGCAGAGCCGTGGTAGTAGGGGACTCCATCGTGAGAGGTACAGACAGGGGTTTCTGCGGCAACAAGCAGGATTCAAGGATGGTGTGTTGCCTCCCTGGTGCCAGGATCCAGGACGCCACGGACCGATTGCAGAGCATCCTCAAGAGTAAAGGTGAGCAGCCGGAAGTGGTAGTGCATGTCAGCACAAACGAGGTCGGGAAGAAGAAGAAAGAGATTCTGCAGCGTGACTAGAGAGCTCGGAAGAAGGCTGAAAAACAGGACCTCCAGGGTGGTTATCTCCGGTTTGCTTGCAGTTCCTCGTGCTGGTGAGGGCAGGAACAGGGAGATAGGGGATCTGGATATGTGGCTGAGGAGCTGGTGTAGGGAGCAGGGATTTAAATTCTTAGACCACTGGGATCTGTTTTGGGGTAAGGGTGAATTGTACAAAAGGGACGGGTTGCACCTCAACAGGCAGTGGGCCAGCATTCTGGCAGGCAGGTTTGCCACTGCTACACGGGTGGGTTTAAACTAAATAATGGGGAAGGGGGGGGGGGGGGGTTGACAAATGGGATAGAAAAGGATGGAGTTAAGGGGAAAGAAAGTATAAGAAAAGTTAAGAAAGACCCCAGAAAAAACGAGACAGAACACTCACAAAGGGATAGGAGAGTATGGCCAAGTGTAATAGGAATCGGTGAAAAGTGAGGTGAGTAATGGATTAAAAGTATTATATATGAATACAGATACAGGGATTACAGAGACATTTGTGCAGGAGGATCGGGACTGGGAACTGAATATTCAGGGTTATACGTCCTATAGAAAGGACAGGCAGGTGGGCAAAGGAGATGGGGTAGCTCTGTTGGTGAGGGATGAAATTCAGTTACTTGCGAGGGGTGACATCGGGACTGACAATGTCGAGTCACTGTGGATAGAATTGAAGAATTGTAAAGGTAAGAAGACACTAATGGGAGTTATCTACAGGCCCCCAAACAGTAGCCTGGCTATAGGGTGTAAGTTGCAGTAGGAGTTAAAACTGGCATGTAACAAAGGTAATGCCACTGTGGTTATGAGGATTTCAATATGCAGGTAGACTGGGAAAATCAGGTTGATTCTGGACCCCAAGAAAGGGAGTTTGTAGAGTGCCTCCGAGATGGATTCTTAGGGCAGCTTGTACTGAAGCATACAAGAGAGAATGCAATTCTGGATTTAGCGTTGTCCAATGAACCAGATTTAATAAGGGAACTCAAGGTAAAGGAACCGCTTGGAGGTAGTGACCATAATATGATTAGTTTAAGCTGCGATTTGAGAGGAGAAGGTTAAATCAGAAGTGTTAGTGTTGCAGTTGAACAAAGGGGTCTCTGATGGCATGAGAGAGGAGCTGGTCCAGGTCGACTGGAAACAGATCCTAGCAGGAATTACGGTGGAACAACAATGGCAGGAATCTCTGGGCATAATCCAGAAGTCAATTATTAAAGAGGTAAAAACGACGCAATTGGATAGCAGTAAAAGGATTGGTCCAAGTCAGCATGGATTTATGAAGGGAAAGTCCTGCTTGACTAATCTTCTGGAATTTTTTGAGGATGTAACAAGTAAAATGGATGAGGTAGAGCCAGTGGATGTAGTGTATCTGGACTTTCAGAAAACCTTTGATAAGGTCCCACACAGGAGATTGGTGGGCAAAATTACAGCACCTGGTATTGGAGGTAGGGTATTGACATGGATAGAGAATTGGTTGGCAGCCAGGAAGCAAAGAGTAGGAATAAACGGGTCCTTTTCAGAATGGCAGGCAGTGGCGAGTGGAGTGCCGCAAAGCTCAGTGCTGGGGCCGCAACTATATATTAATGATTTAAATCATCGAATTAGAAGTAACACTAGCAAGTTTGCAGATGACACAAAGCTGGGTGGCATTTCAGTGCCCGGTGCGGCTCGGCTGCGGGCCTTAACATTGCCGGCGCAGCTCGGCCGCGGGACGTTTCAGTGCCCGGTGCGGCTCGGCCGCTGGACTTAACATCGCCCGGTGCGGCCGCGGGACGTTTCAGTGCCCGGTGCGGCTCGGCCGCGGGACGTTTCAGTGCCCGGTGCGGCTTGGCCGCTGGACTTAACATCGCCCGGTGTGGCCGCGGGACGTTTCAGTGCCCGGTGTGGCCGCGGGACGTTTCAGTGCCCGGTGCGGCTCGGCCGCGGGACGTTTCAATGCCCGGTGCGGCTTGGCCGCTGGACTTAACATCGCCCGGTGTGGCCGCGGGACGTTTCAGTGCCCGGTGCGGCTTGGCCGCTGGACTTAACATCGTCAGCGCTGTTCGGCCGCGGGACGTTTCAGTGCCCGGTGCGGCTCGGCCGTTGGACTTAACATCGCCCGGTGTGGCCGCGGGACGTTTCGGTGCCCGGGGCGGCTCGGCCGGGGGGCCTTCCATCCCCTTGCGGGGGCTGTGCGTGTCGTTTGCCTCGGTAGGGGTCGAGCTGCCTGTCCGTGGGTGCGGGGGGAAGAGAGGGGAAGTTTTGTTGCCTCCATCACAGTGAGGGGGTGTTTGGAGTCACTGTGATGGATGTTTGTGTTGGGGTCGGGTGTCCTGTGTTCTTTTCTTTTTGCTGTATTTTGTGTGACTGCTGAAATTTCGCTCGGTGTTGTGCCGAGTGACAATAAAGTGTTGTTATGTTATGTTATGTTATGTTATGTTATGTTATAACAAGTGGATTTGAGTATAGGAGTAAAGAGGTCCATCTGCAGTCGTATAGGGCTCTGGTGAGACCACATCTGGAGTATTGTGTGCAGTTTTGGTCTCCTAATTTGAGGAAGAACGTGCTTGCTTTTGAGGCAGTGCAGCGTAGGTTCACGAGGTTAATCCCCGGGATGGCGAGACAGTCATATGGGGTAAGATTGGAAAGACTGGGCTTGTATTCACTGGAGTTTAGAAGGATGAGAGGGGATCTTATAGAGACGTATAAAATTATGAAAGGATTGGACAAGCCAGATGCAGGAAAAATGTTCCCAATGTTGGGGGAGTCCAGAATCAGGGGCCATAGTCTAAGAATAAAGGGGAGGCCATTTAAAACTGAGGTGAGAAAAAACTTTTTCACCCAGAGAGTTGTGAAATTGTGGAATTCTCTGCCACAGAAGGCAGTGGAGGCCAATTCACTGAATTAATTTAAAAGAGAGTTAGATAGAGCTCTAGGGGCTAGTGGAATCAAGGGATATGGGGAGAAGGAAGGCACAGGTTACTAATTGTGGATGATCAGCCATGATCACAATGAATGGCGGTGCTGGCTCGAAGGGCCAAATGGCCTCCTCCTGCACCTATTTTCTATGTTTCTATTATCT
The DNA here is from genome assembly GCF_053455715.1 of Rhinoraja longicauda. Lineage (NCBI taxonomy): Eukaryota > Metazoa > Chordata > Chondrichthyes > Rajiformes > Arhynchobatidae > Rhinoraja > Rhinoraja longicauda. The sequence continues at coordinate 91,918,122 of NC_135954.1, forward strand.
TGCAGAATCTCTGAATTCTTGTTTACTTTATCTGCCAAAGCTATCTCATGTCCCCTCTCTGCCCTCCTGAATATTCTCTCTGGAGTACTCTGGCAGTCCCTATACTTCTCTTGGGATTCACTCGATCCCAGTTGCCTCTATTGACATATGCCCTTGTTTGTTATCTTGGCTAGAGCCTCAGTATCTCTTGTCATGCAAGGTTTATTATTCCTGCCAGCCTTACCCTTTACTCGAATAGGAACATACTGGCCATGGACTCCTGTTATCTCTCGTTTGAAAGAGATATGCGAGGCGAGGCACGTTTTTGTACACAGAGTGTAGGAGCTGCCTGCATCACACTACCAGGAGTGGTGATGGATACAAATACAATAGTGACGATTACGAGGCTTTTAGATAGACACGTGGATATGCAAGGAATGGAGGGATATGGATCACGTTCAGGCCGAGGGGATTAGTTTAACTTGGCATTATGTTTGGTATGGACATTGTGGGCCGAAGAGTCTGTTCCTACACTGTATTGTTCTATGTTATTAAATGCCTCCCATTTACCAGATGTCCCGTTACCTGTAAACAGACTCCCTCAATCAACTTTTGAAAGTTCCTGTATAATAGCTGCAAAATTGGCTTTGTTCCAATTTAATACTTTTAATTCTTCAACTTTTAAATCAGTCCTATCCTTCTCCATAACTATTTAAAAACTAATAAAAATAGACTTTAAACTTTAGAGATTCAGTGGGGAAACTCCCTTTCAGCCACTGAGTTCGTGCCGACCAACAAATACCTCGTATACTAGCATTATTGTGCACACTAGGGACAATTTACAATTTACAGAAGTCAATTAACCTACACTCCTGTACATCTTTGGAGTGTGGGAGGAAACGGGGGCACCCGGAGAAAACTGGTCACAGGGAGAACATACGTACAAAGTCCTCCGGAGTTAGGATTGAACCCGGGTCTCTGGCGCTGTAAGGCAGCAATTCTACCTCTGTGTCACTGTGCCGCCCTAAATTGTTGTAATTGTTCCCAAAATGTTCTCCCATCTGCCTTTTTTCACAAGAGGAGGTCAAGTATTACTCCTCCTCTAGTACGGGCATTTACATATTGATTGAGGAAACAAACTTAATAAATTCCACTCCATCCAAACCCTTGGCTTGTACTCGCTGGAATTTAGAAGATTGAGGGGGGATCTTATAGAAACTTACAAAATTCTTAAGGGGTTGGACAGGCTAGATGCAGGAAGATTGTTCCCGATGTTGGTGAATCTGTGGAATTCTCTGCCACAGAAGGTAGTTGAGGCCAGTTCATTGGCTATATTTAAGAGGGAGTTAGATGTGGCCCTTGTGGCTAAAGGGATCAAGGAGTATGGAGAGAAGGCAGGTACGGGATACTGAGTTGGATGATTAGCCATGATCATATTGAATGGCGGTGCAGGCTCGAAGGGCCGAATGGCCTACTCCTGCACCTATTTTCTATGTTTCTATGTTTAGCACTATGGCACTCCAAGTAGATGTTGGAAAGTTAAAAACCTGCACTATTAAAGTATTATTACTGCCGTTATCTGACCACCATACATATTTATTTCTCTAATTCCTGATTGGGAGACTTATAATACACTTCCATCAAAATGATCACCTCCTTATTTCTCAGTTCCACTGGACAATCCCCCAGGGATATCCTCTCCAAGTAGCAATGTGATCATAATCACAATCATAACAGTACTTTATTAGCCAAGTATGTTTTGCAACATCCACCACAGCGACTCCCCACATTCCTCACTGTGATGGAAGGCAAAAAAAGTTCAATCTTTTTCCCTTCTTTGTTCTCCCGCAGTCGGGGCACTCGAACCATCCGTTGTCGGGGCGATCTTGGCTCCCGCAGACAGAGGTCGAGCCCTCCGCATTGGGGCGATCAAGCTCCCGCATCGAGGGGGATCTCAGCTCCCCCGTGCTGGGCGATCGGACCCCAGGTTGAGGCTAGTTGAACCTCTTGCGACTTTGGAGTTTCCCGCCATCAGAGACCCGAAACTGCGAGCTCCTCGATGTTGATGTTCTCCCTAATCAAAAATGCAACACACAATCCCCTCTTACCTATACTTCTATCCTTCCTGTAGCATTTGTATTCCGAAACATTGAGCTCTCAGTTCTGTTGCTCCCTTACCCACGTTTCTGGAATAGCTATAATATCCCATTTCCATGTACCTATCCATGCCCTGAGTGCAGTTGACATAGTCAGTAAATTTGCAGGTTACACTAAAATTGGTGGTCTGATGAATCTTGAAAAAAAGGTTATCTAAAATTACAATGAAATCATGATCAACTGGGCCAATGGGCTGAAGAATGGCAGTTGGAGTCTCATTTGGATAAATGCAAGGTGTTGCATTTTAGTAAGACAAACCAGGGCAGAACTTGCACTGTAAATGATAGAGACTCGGGGTATGTTGTAGAACAAAGAGATCTACTGTGCAGGTACACATTTCCGTGAAAGTGCAACCCAGATAATCAAGTCAAGTTGAGTTTATTGTCAATTACATAAGTATGTTGAGGTACAAGTGTGATGAAAATCTTGCTTGCAGCAGCATCATGGGCATGTAGATTCAGACAAAGCATAAAACACAAATTATGCATAAATTATACATTACAGTAATTTGCAAAAACATCAGTGCAGGAGAAAAGACACAGATTGTCTAATCTCTCCTTATAACTCAAACCTTCCAGACCTAGTAATATTGTCAATACATCTTTTTTGCACCCTTTCCAGTTCACATCCTTCCTCTAGCAGAGTAACCAGGACTACACAGTACTCGAAATATGGCCTTATCAACGTTTTGTATAGCAGTAAATCCTGTACTCAATACCCTGACTGATGAAAGCATGAATGCAAAATTCTTTCTTCATCTCTCTGTGATTCCTCCTTATCATTCTCACTGATGTAATTGGGCAGGAGATACAGACGCCTGAAGACCTATCCCACCAGGTTCGGGAACAGCTATTTTTTTCATGCAATTGAAATCTTCCCTGTGCACTAAATGTGATAACGACCATTCTGGATCATTTTATATAATTCCAGAAGTTAAAACAGACACTTCCAAACATGGTTATCTTTCTATCAGTGACACGATTTTCACAATATGATGCCATCATTCTCTGACTAATGTTGAGTATTGGTTTCTTTCAGCACACCTGTCACTACTGGGACTAGATCCTCCACTTAGCATATCATCCATGAACAGCTATTTTTTAATATAACCATCAAGTTCTTGAAACAACCCGCTCAAACCTAATCCCACCTCAGTAAAGGAACACTAACAGACCACCTCTTCTTCTGTCAGGCAAGCACTTGCTTTGGGGGTAGGATATATGCCTGATACTATGCACAGCATGTTAACAAGGCTGAAGTATAATTTTAAGTGTGCTTGAACAGCTGGATGATATGCTCAGTGGAGGATCTAGTCCCAGTAGTGACCAACAATAAGACAGGTGTGCTGAAAGAAACCAATGCTTGACATGAGTGAGAGAATGATGGCATCATATTGTGAAAATTGTGTAATTGACACAAAGATAACCATGTTTGGAAGTGTCTGTTTTAACTTTTGGATTGATATGAAATGATCCAGAATGGTTGTTATCACATTTTGTGCCCAAGGACGATTTCAATTGCATGAACACTGGAGGGAAAGCTGCCAGTTTTTACAACTTTCTAAACTTGCTTGCAGATTTGTACTTACTTTTCCCCCATTCTTTAATTTTACGGTGGTTGCATTCAGCACCTGTAAAATTTGTTAGAAACACCTCACAACTGTTAACGCCATTCGAGTTTTATGATTGTTAATTGGCTTTCTTTGTCTGCGTTACACCAAGAAAGAATTTAAAAAATTTAACTTTGCTTTTTTTAAATTTATTTGGGTTCGCCTTATAGAGTTATGGTTGTACGTTTTATATAATTTTATATAATTTACACAATTTTTGCTATATATTGGCCATCATTGAGGTCATTATATATTGAGCATCACAGAAGCTACATTTGGAATAAATTGCACACTTGTATCAATTTATTGGGGACGTATTACAGTTTATCAAGGAACTGAAGGGAATTTATAAAGAGTAAAATGAATAATGCCTCTGGCAAACAGAACAAAAAATGTATTGTAATCAGAAAATTTAAGATTTATATAATGGGCATGACCACTGGATGGCATATTAAGTGCACACTGAATGCACTTAATTTGAACATTTGATAATTTTCTTGCTCTTCTTAAGAGAGCAAGTTCACTGTACACTGAATATAGTGAACTCACTCTCTTAAGAAGAGCTGAAAAATGATCTGAACAGGGTCAAATGTTTAAATTTCACAGTAAATAGGGAAAATATTAACTTTATAACACAAAGGCTAATAATTTATGTAATATTTAGATACTGCCCGCTTGGAGAAAAAAAAGAAATATTAGAACTTTATCTTTTTGAAATATCACGTATTTTTTCAATAAGGAAGTTAATCAAATGGGAAGACATGCATGATAAAACAGGTTATACATTGATTATTGGCAGAGATGAAGAAAATTTTAAAAACTACAGATTCTGGATATCTGGAACAAAACGAAAAATGCTAGAAACACTAGCAAGGTCAAGCAGCATCCATGGAAAGAGAAACGGTTAATGTTTGAGTTTTGGAACCCTTTGTCACATCTGAGAAAGAGAGATAAAGTAATTTTTCAGTAGGAGCAAAGATGGGGAAGGAATGGTTGGAACAAAAAGAATATTTGTAAGAGTGAGTCCAAATGGGTTAATTGGGAGTAGTTACTAGCACATTAAGATTGTTTGTGTGTAAAATATCATACAAATTTGTGGGACATGCCTAGCAGATTAGATTATATGACTAGAAAGGAGACACAAAATACTTCAGATGCTGGAAATTGGAGCAAAAACAAAGAGCTGGAGGATATCTGTGGGTCAGGTAGCATCTGTGGAGGCAAATAAATGGTGGACACTTCAGGTCAGGACACCGCATTAGGACTGAGATTATAAAGGGAAGATAGCCAGTATAAAGAGGTGAAAGGGTGGAGTTAGGCGGTTGGTACCAGGTGAACAGGGTGATGATGGGTAGCTGAACTTTATTTTTAATGATTAGAAGATTTACAATTTTTGTGATAGAAACTGTGCTGTCTTGCCACCTTCGTTTTCCATTTATTAATATACCGTGATGACCATGAAAGTTAATTGAGGCATCATCTGAGCTGCTAGTACTTTACCACAGTTTCTAAGCTTTTTTTTAACCATTTGTGCTATTAATTTGTTCTTGGCTAATCACTGACACTTCAATTAAAAATTATTCTGTTCTAGACATCAAACAACTTTTGATTAATGTCTGCAGTTACACCTTAGAATCTCTTAACTGGTTCGTGCACAATTGACTTTATTTACACAGTCTGTGTCAAGGTTGGTGTTTTAATCAATTTGATTTAGAGTCAGTGCTTGGAATAACAACATTTTGTGTTTAATAACGTTGTGTAAGTTTTTAAACAAAACTTACAACACTCCAACCATAAATTTGACTCATCTTCAAAATATATATTTCATTGTCTGTAAAACACATTCTAAACCCCTTGTTAATCATTTTAGCAAAAACCAAGGTCAGAATTTTAGTTTACATGTTTTAATGTTATATTTCATATAAATCAACTATTTATTTTTTTTAATCCTTGAAACTTTATGATAAAGTTGAAGTAAAATAAATTGCCTTCCTGAGTTAACAAAATAATTTTAGTGTATCAGTTATGAAAAGATAATTTAAATTGATTTTCTCATAAATTACGTTACAAAATGAAAAAGCTTTTCAATAAAATGTAGCCTTTTCAGTGGAATTGTTTCCCTGATTTTAACCCTGCCATTCATTATGAGAAATGGGGCAACGTAGGGGGAGTTAAAATATGCGAGAGTACTTTACCTTTCTGTGTAGAAATCATGTCTAGCTCCACTTTAGCTAAATGGAGGACTTTAACACAGTGGTTACATTACTCGACAAGAAGTCAAGTTCTGAGCCATCGATATGAATCACATTATGGCAGCTGGGGGTATTTAAATTCAGATCATTAAATAAAATTTGAAATTCAAATTAACAACTAGTTTTAACATCAATATCCACGAAACTATCAGATTGTGGTAAAAAAAAAAATATCTTGTTTATTTAAATCCTTCAGGGAAATAAATCTGTCACACATACCCAGTCTGGTCTATATGTAACTCCCATTCATCAATGTATTTCTATTTTAAAGTTCCGTAAGCGCAATCAAGTTTAGAGGCTAGGTTTTAAGTTTAAACTCTGCTGTATAGCTCGCAAAAACATTGCATTATATGATAGATTTGTAGGCCTCACAATTTCACAAAAAAGAAATTAAAATGAATGTTGGATATATATAATATATTCAGATTTGCCTAGAAATTCACACAATTAGTAAACTCCAACTGGACAGAAATGTGCCTTTTTCCAGTGAATGTACTTGTTTTCCAGTCCTTGAATTCCTGACAAAATATTTTTCAACAAGTATTGAAGGATTGTGAACTTCACTTATGTCACTTCAGGTGCCCTTGGAAGCATCAATAGTCCTGGAGCTGGAGTACTGTACCTCTTGCTGGCTGGCTCAGCCAAGGACTGCCCAGTTCCTTTATTATCATGTGTACCAAGGTACAGTGAAATTATTTTTTCGCATACAGATCAGAAGATTATTGGCATACATAAGTATAATAAGTACACAATACATAGAAACAATCCATTGAGTCTTTATGCAAGAGTTGCAGGTTTTGGCGCCATTTCACAGTCCCAACTGCAGCTGGCCATAAAGGCCCGTTGCAGCTACCACCTCCATCTGCTTGTCCCGTGAACCGTTGTCCCTCTCCTTGCTTGGCCATCTTCAACCTTCGTGCCCCGGGGGGAACCATCCTCTGAAAGAACACAAGACAATCAATGCCTCTCAGTCAAGTAAGATCACACCCCTAAGGATGATGTCTTGGTTCTGCTGAAACAGTGTCAATGCGTGAACTGGGGAGTCTGATTCAGTAATTCCCTTCATTGCCAATGGCAGTCATTTAAGATTTTAGGGTGGTAGCCCATTGAGTTTCCATAGCACTTGTTCTGGATTCCTCAGTGATCTGAATGGATATGACATGCTGGATATTCACATGCAAGTTCTGTGGCACATTACTAAATGCATGTATGATGTTCTGGCAAATATTCTTTGATAGATGGAAGTTGAATCCTTTGCAGCCGAGCAAACAAGCAGCCTTATCTTCCAGCAGAAATGATGCCTCCAGTGTCCTGTCTTCTTCCAATAGGGAGGAAATGGGGAGAAACTTCCTCACTCAAATTGTTTATTTCGGCGGGATGTGGACACTCAATAAAAGATTGCATTCAAAACAGATTTATAGATTTCTCGATATTGGAGGACAGAGAACAGGAAAATTACATTTGAGGGAGATGATCAGCTAGTAAATTATTTCTAGTAAATTACTGACTGGCTTGAGGAGCCAAATGGCTTACTTGTGCTTTATACAAACTTATTAATTCCTGAATAATATGAACAATATGTCACTATATGTTGCACCATCATCTCTGATCTAGCCGCTAAAGACACCAAAGATAGACACAAAATGCTGGAGAAACTCAGTGGGTCAGGTGGCATCTCTGAAGAAAAGGAAAAGATGATGTTTTGGGTCAAGACTCCTTCAGACTGAGAGTCAGGGGAGAGGGAAACTAGAGGCATGAAAGGGCACTGAACAAATCAAAGCTGGCAGAGTCATCGGTGCTGGCTCTGATTTGTTCTGTAACTTTTCATACCTTTAGTTTCCCTCTCCCCTGACACTCAGTCTCAAGGATCTTAACCCGAAACGTCGCCTATTCCTTTTCTCCAGAGATGCTGCCCGACCTGCTGAGTTACTCCAGTACTTTGTGTCTCTTCTCACTAATTTGAAGGCAAGTTTCATTTATCTGGGTAGAAGAAAAAGTTTCCATGAAAGACTTCAGGTAAGATCCATGAATTACTATGCAAAGCACTGCACTTCACAGTTCAAATTATGAAATGGAACTCCTCATCAGAACCGTAATACTTTCCATGAAGCTTATGAGCTGCTTTGACTTCATTAAGACTATAATGAACACATCTGAGGTTGACAAAAATAGAATGTGCTTTGGAGGCAAGCAGGCAACTCCGTTTGGCTGCATTCAATTCATTTGGAGCCAAATGATAAACTGTTTGATCCAAGGTATTATTTTGTGGTAACACTGTTACTTCATGAAAATCAAGTCTGAAAGCTTGTTGAATGTCTCAGTACACGTGTTTGTGCATGCTTGCAGTTGATTGCAGTCGTAAGGACAAGGTTAAAAATGATTTGAGAATTCCAGGGCTAGAATTGGTCTGAATATTTTTGTAGTATCACCCAACCCTTTTATCAAAGGATCGAAAAGGAGGATTGGGGAATTAGTAAAGAAAGATCTGAAAATATGTTTCCACAACTTTTTAATCAAAATCGATGTACCATTCAGAGAGAATGTATTTTGGCCTTTAAAGTAACGCATACATAATCATCCCACGAGGTTTCCCTTACCTCATTGGCATTATTAATGCTAAAAGTCCATAGATTAGTGGCTGTGCAGGGTCAGAGTGCTGTGCGAGAGGCAAGCCCTTTTGGATGTACGTACATATGACCGAAAGGAGAAGAATGGTCATGCACAACGCAAGAGGGAAAAACGCTGCAGGTCCATCTACAGACGTAGCAGATATATTGTGTGTCCACAGATGCATTTTTGCAATCACTCTCAGCAGTAGCACTGCTCACTCTTTTTCAATCAGTATGAAGTGTCACCTATCCATGTTCTCCAGAGATGCTGCCTGACCTTGCTGAGTTACACCAGCACTTTGTGTCACTTTTTTTACAATGTTGTCTTTGTTCACAGTGGTACTATTTCTTTGTCACATCCAGTGGTTTAACCAAATATTTTTTTCCATTCTATCAGGCATCGGGATTCAGCCTTCCGCTTGCCAGACTTACCCTATACCCTTTTTCATTATCCTGTATGATCATCTCCTCTTTGATCTTGAACGATCAGTGCTCAACAGAGGCTACAGCCTTAGTCCTTACAATAAATAACAAGCCCAATCTGCTGAGCACTTTTTGCATTACTTTCACTTCTGTGTTCATTTCATTCCAGCAGTCTTCATTCCTTTTTCATGAGATTAAATGACGGTTCTCTTAAAACTCTTTATATTGTTGACCACACTTTCCATTGGTATCTTAAGATTGAGGGAAGAGTGATTGAGTGGTAATCAACTGGCTTGGAGTTTTTTTGGTTATTGTACAAAGGACATAACTGGTCAATTTGTTTGATAAATACAGGTGGTTCTGACTATCAGAAAAATACTTGGCCAGAGGTGCATCTAATTCTGGAACACTTCAGAACTACAGCTGGGATATTGTCTAGTTCCATAATCTTTGTGTTATTCACTGCTCATTATTAAACAGTACAGCCTCATCTGCTGTCCTGGTTGTGTTTAGTAAATGCGATACAATTCTATGTGATTTAAAGCAGTATTAAATAGGTTTTAACTGCCAAGTTTACTGCACTGTCAGACAATCCTTCTTTCAAAGGAGAATGTATAAAAATGATTGAAAATCTGCCTGAAGTTTCTCAAATATATATTGTTTATATTGCTCATTTATTTGTCTTTTAGTTTAACTATTAATATCATGAATTCCCATTTTTACTATTTTAAAGAAGACTTTAACCCATTTTATTGAAATAAATGAATAGCTAGGCTAATACAGGACAAACAGGAATTTAATATGTTAACCAATGTGCTTAAAATAGTGCAGGGTGTTTATAATAAATGCATTTGAAACAATTTACGTTCATCCTTGTTAAGAAAACACAGATGCACCTCATGAGAATGGTGGTGCCTCTTTAATAAAACCACATTTTTTAAACAATCTTTGCCTGGGTAATCTTGTGCTGAACCTCTGACCATGAGATAATATAGCAAGAATTTTTCATCCAAAAAAAGGACAGTTATAAATTTTATGGTTAATGCTTAAGAACTGTATCTGTTGTTGAGACTGAAAAATGTTTGCTGCAGATTTGTCCTTCTATCAGGCCATGAATTCCACAAGTGGAACTCTTTGTACCACGATCAGTGTCTGTTTTTGTTTAATTATCACTGGAATTGGGGAATGCAGCCTGAGTTCAATATTATTGGATTAGAAAATGAAGATTGCACTCGCTTGAATTTGATCACTGACCAATTTGGGGGAGTAAAGAACATAGTGCAGTTACTCTTTTTGAAGAAAAGTTGTATTGGCTACATTTTAAACAAAAGTTGGTTGAAGGAAAATGTTAACGATGATACCATTGCATTTACCAGTAAGTTAAAGTGATCCCTGTCTAGACATGATGAAGCATAAAGGTGGAGCCTATTGAAGTTGCTTAAAGCCTGTCACTGGGGAAGAAGGTTATTTTCTTAGACAGAGCTGTGCAGAGTTAAAACTCCTTTTAAATCAACTTTGTCAAGTAACCTTTACAATTCTCTTTTCATAAAAAAGAGAAGAAACATGTCCACGTAAGTACGTTGTATTTTGCTATATTGCAGCACTTTGCTATTTGTTGAGTTTTTCTGAAAAAAATGTATTGAATGAATAATTTTCAGTTTGTGAGTAGAGTAGTTAGTTTGCAACTGACTTTTGAGTCAAAGATTTGAATAATGTCTTTGAGCAGTGGTTGTGGATTTATGCTCATCAATGGATTCAAGCACATAGATAAGACTTGCACTTCATAATGATGGAATTATGTCTTTCAAATGAGTTGAGGCCCGTATTTCTGATAAAGTGAATAGCAAAGATCTTTCTTGAAGAGAAACTGATCACATTTTACCAATATCATGGCCAGAATTTCCACCTTGCGTAATAACATCAGAAACGTTATTTGGCCATTCATTTTATATGCACTTTACAGGTGATCACTCTACAAGTTCTCTGTCCTGTCTGCCCTCATGATAAAACACTATAGAAACACAAGGTCCTTTTTCTCACTAATCATTTAGAGCAGAGCCATTTTGCATCTACAGTTCAATATTTTCTCAATTAATAGTTCTGCAAGGTAAGGGATCTGGATAGAGTAAATAGAAAGTGCTTATTTTCTGAGTGGTTAAAAGATACTGCGCATGGATTTTACAAAAATTTGTGGAAGGATGTGGTAGGGGTCTAGAACTCATGCTCAAAAGGATAATAGAGCTGAAACTCATCTCATGTAAAAAAACACTTCAATGTGTATTTGAAAAGCTGAAAGACTACAGATTGTATGGAAAGGAGAGATAGAGCTGGGCTTTTTCAATCAGTGCACACATAATGGGAAGAATGGCTTCTGTATCATTTATTTTCTAAGTGTTCAACACCTGCTATTTAGTCTCCAAAGATTCATATGTGGAACAAATAGTACATCATAACAAGTAAAATTTGTGATGTATTTATAATTTTTCTCACGTTTAAAAAAAATGTAATTTACAGTCATTTAAATTGTGTTAGCAATGGTTTATTGTTGTTATATGTACCGGGATACAGTGATAAACCATTTTGCATGTAATCCAGGCAAATCATACCATACTCTACCAAAAGAGTGAAGAATATAGTGATACGGCTACAGGGAAAATATAGATAGAAAGAGAAGTGCAAGGCCTGCAATGAGTAGAATGGCAAGTCAGGAAATTCATCCTAAGTATATACGGTTCATCAATTATTTTGTAAAATATTATTTTTTGAGCTGTTGAGCCACAAATGTTAGTTGCTATGATGTGCCTTGGCTCCATATATAAAGCTTGGGGGACTACGTAACAGGTTTGTGTTTGAATGTCCTTTTAAAATGTCATTGTGCCATTGTCATTGGCAATAACATCTGAGTAATAGGTTAACTCCGCTATCAGGTACTGCCGTAACTGCAGAAGTAGAACAATATAAACCTAAAATAAGACAATTTCATATTAATTTTTTTAAAAAAGTTTTAAGTAACTACACACATATATAGAAGCATGTATAATCATATCTCTTCTGGCCCTTAAATTAAATTGGAAGTATGCAGGAATCAAACATTAATAGTAAGGCAATCCTTAGCTGTCTGGGAACCAATTTCTTTAGCTGATTACAAGTGGATGTGAGAACAATACGTCTGTCGTGCCCTCCATAATGTTTGGGACAAAGACCCATCATTTATTTATATGGCTCTTTACTCCACAATTTGAGATTTGTAATAGAAAAAATCACATGTGGTTAAAGTGCACATTGTCAGATTTTATTAAAGGGTATTTTTATATATTTTGGTTTCACCATGTAGAAATTACAGCTGTGTTTATACATGGTCCCCCCATTTCAGGGCACCATAATGTTTGGGAAAACATGGCTTCACAGGTGTTTGTAATTGCTCAGGTGTGTTTAATTGCCTCCTTAATGCAGGTATAAGTGAGCTCTCAGCACCTCGTCTTTCCTTCAGTCTTTCCAGCAACTTTTATTGCTGTTTATCAACATGAGGACCAAAGTTGTGCCAATGAAAGTCAAAGAAGCCATTATGAGACTGAGAAACAAGAATAAAACTGTTGGAGACATCAGCCAAACCTTAGGCTTACAAAAATCAACTGTTTGGAACATCATTAAGAAGAAAAAGAGCACTGGTGAGCTTACTAATCGCAAAGGGACTGGCAGGCCAAGGAAGACCTCCACAGCTGATGACAGGAGAATTCTCTTTATAATAAAGAAAAATCCCCAAACACCTGTCCGACAGATCAGAAACATTCTTCAGGAGTCCGGTGTGGATTTGTCAATGACCACTATCTGTAGAAGACTTCATGAACAGAAATACAGAGGCTATACTGCAAGATGCAAACCACTGGTTAGCTGCAAAAATAGGATGACCAGGTTACAGTTTGCCAAGAAGTACTTAAAAGAGCAACCACAGTTCTGGAAAAAGGGCTTGTGGACAGATGAGACGAAGATTAACATGTCAGAGTGATGACAAGAGCAAAGTATGGAGGAGAGAAGGAACAGCCCAAGATCCAAAGCATACCACCTCATCTGCGAAACACGGTGGTGGGGGTATTATGGCCTGGGCATGTATGGCTGCTGAAGGTACTGGCTCACTTAACTTCATTGATGATACAACTGTTGATGGCAGGAATATAATTAATTCTGAAGTGTATAGACACATCCTATCTGCTCAAGTTCAAACAAATGCCTCAAAACTCATTGGCCGGCGGTTCATTCTACAGCAAAACAATGATCCCAAACATACTGCTAAAGGAACAAAGGAGTTTTTCAAAGCTAAAAAATGGTCAATTCTTGAGTGGCCAAGTCAATCACCCAATCTGAAACCAATTGAGCATGACCGTTATATGCTGAAGAGAAAACTGAAGGGGACTAGCCCTAAAAACAAGCATAAGCTAAAGATGGCTGCAATACAGGCCTGGCAGAGCATCACCAGAGAAGACACCCAGCAACTGGTGATGTCCATGAATCGCAGACTTCAAGCAATCATTGCATGCAAAGGATATGCAACAAAATACTAAACATGACTACTTTCATTTACATGACATTGCTGTGTCCCAAACATTATGGTGTCCTGAAATGGGGGGACTATGTATAAACACTGCTGTAATTTCTACATGGTGAAACCAAAAGGTATAAAAATGGCCTTTATTAAAATCTGACAATGTGCACTTTAACCACATGTGATTTTTTCTATTACAAATCTCAAATTGTGGAGTACAGAAGCAAATAAATACATGATGGGTCTTTGGACCATACATTATGGAGGGTACTGTATATTAATGCTCTGCACAAATTCCTTCTATCCAAACTGATTATTTTCTAGCTATACAACACCTCTGAAGAACAGATGTAGCTAAATATATTATCCTTGTCCTAATCACAAGCTAATTTACTTTGTGATGTGACTGATACAAAAACAGAAAATCCTGGAAATACTCAACAGGGAAGGCTGCATCTGTGAGCAGAGAAAGAAAGTTTTAGGTTGAAGACCCTTCATTAGATAGAGCCATACAGCTCTTCAGCCTAATCTGTCCATGCTGACCAAGTTGACATATTGAGTTGGTCCCAATTGCCTGCATTTGGCCCATCATCCTTTAAAACTTTCCCTGTCCATGTTACTGTGTTTTTGGTTTTCCAGCTTTATTTGCTTTGCCACAACTTTTTAAAGTTATTTTACTTTTTTTCTAAGTGGATAGAAAGTAACATTTACGACCATACTTATGGAAATTTGCCAGAAAGATCAATGATAAATCTATTTTATAATTGCTAATATTTTGATAATTACACTTCTACAATGTATGATTTTAGGGTGTAACATATATCCCAAGAAATTATTGTGGACTGAGAATATAGATGTTACACAGATTGATTAATCTCGTTAAATAACTGATTCATTGTGGAATGGTGAATGTTTGCGCCAGATATTGTTGTGCCCCATGCCAAAACAGATCTATATTCCTCAGAAAAAACAGACTGCTGGAGGAACTTGACTCTCTGAGTTTTTTTCGTTTTTCGGATCAGATTCCAGCATCTTCAATCTCTTCAGACTCTATATTCTTTCAGTGGAAAACTCCATCAAACAGTACAAACACTCTTAAATATTGTGGTACTCTAAATGTCATGAAGACTAGAGACAACAGCCATCCAAAGGAAATTCAGCATCTATTGTAGAAAGGAGATGATATTTCCAGTGCCGTATTTAGTAATTGGCAAGTTTTAACAGTTGAGCTCTACAGTTCATTGAGTAGAGCTCAGAAAATAATATATGATTACTAGACCAAGTGGAGCCGTTAGGCCCAAACCACTCCTGCATTGGTGCAGCACCCTCTCCTCCCCCACCCACTCCTCCCTCCCCTCCCCCCCCCCCACTCCCCCCTCCCCACTCCCCCCTCCCCTTACCCTCCCCTCTCCCCCCCTCCCCTTACCCTCCCCTCTCCCACCCTCCTTATCCCACCCTCCCCCCTCTCTCCCCTTCCTCGCCCCTCGCTCCCTCCCCCCTTCTCTCTCTCTCCCTCCCTCTTCCTCTCCCCCTCCCCCCTCCCCGCTAGGGTTGCCTCTCCTGCATTGGTGCAGCACCCACTCCTCCCCCCCCAATATTTTACAGTTGATGTTAAGAGCCCTCTCTAATTATTCCCCTTACTAGTACCAGGTGTTCATGAACCAATGCTGGCATTGAGATATTACTACAAAACAAGTGCATTGTGTCATAGCAGCACCAATGAAACAAGAAACTTTTTTTTAAAAAGTTTGTATTTGTTACCACTCAACAAGCCTCCAAACCTAATTATTTGAAAGTTTTACATCCAGCTACGCCAGCCATCTAGCAGCACAGGCAGGAATTAGTTCACAGTTGTACAGGTCAGATAACTCTATGAAAGTATTATTTTTTTAAATATCATATGTAGCAAGATACAGTGCAAATGTTTGTTTTGCGTGCTATCCGTATAAATTATATCATACATATCAAAAGAAAAAAATAAACAGTGTTTATTTATAAATATAATGTTATAGCTAGAGAAAAAGTGCAGATTTTAAAAAAAATGTGAGGGTCACAGTGAAGTTGTTTGGAAGATTGGGAATTCATCCCTAGTATGTGAGAGAAGTCCTTTCCCAAGCCTAATAACAGTGGGCTAAAGCCGTTCTTGAATCTGCTGGCATGTGCTTTGAAGCTTTTATATTTTCTGCTGAATGGGAGAGGGGTGAAGTTAGAATGATCTGGGTGTGTGTGGTCCATGAGTCGATGGGAGAGACTGGTTAGTGTGATGGACTGGGCCGTGTTCACAACTCCCTAAGATTTCTTGCAGTGTTGGTCAAAGAAGTTGCCATACTGTGTTGAGATGTATTTGGATAAGATTGGTTTGAATTACTTTGAGTGTTTTCTTGATCATCTGATAGAAGATTTTAACAATTTTCTTTTGGTGAAAGATTATTTAATTTGTCAAGGACTCTCGTAGGCAGATCCAATAGATCGGGATGCATGGGATCGTGGTGATTTAGTTGTTTAGATCAAAACGGACTTATTCAGAGAGGACAGAGTGAAATGGTGGAAGGTTATTATTCTGGCTGGAGGTCTGTGACTAGTATTCCGCGGGGATCTGTGCTGGGACCTCTGTTGTTATATATATATATAAATATATATTTATATATGATTTGTAGTTGGGTTGGTTAGTAAGTTTGCAGACAGCATAAAAAATGATGGAGTTGTAAACAGTGAAGAAGGTTGTCAAAGGGTACAGCAGGATATAAATCAGTTACAGATATGGGTGGAGAAAAGGCAGAGTCTAATTCGGAAAAATGTGAGAGTTTATACTTTGGTAGGTCAAATGTAAAGGGAAAGTATGTAATTAATAGCAGGACCCCCAACAATATTGATGCAGAAAGGGATCTTGTGGTCTAAGTCCATAGGTCCCTAAAAGTAGCAACGCGGAGAAGATAATGGGGAACAAGATCAGTTAGCTTGATATCATTAGTAGGGAATATGTTGGAACCTATTATTAAACAAATGGTAACACTTGAAAACAATAACTGGATTCGGCAGAGTCAATATGGATTTCTGAAAGATAAATTATTTTTTGACAATCTGTTGAAATTATAGTGGATATAATCAGTAGAATAGATGAAGTTGGATCAGCTGATATAATAGAAGGATACAGCGTGGAAGCAGGCTACTCAGCCCACCAAACTGACGAGGGCACGCAAATGATGTGCATTTGGATTTTAAGGAGACTTTTGAAAAGCTGCCACACAATAGATTATTCACCAAAATTAAAACATCCACATTGATAAGAGAAAAAAAGCCAGAGTAATTTTTTTAATCATTAGAGATTAAAAGACATTATTGTTCAGCAGGACCTGGATGCCATTGGAAATGAATCAATAACATGAAAGTTCAGAAAGCACTTCCCAATGCATATAGTTTGTTAGCATTGTTACAAGAGGATTTGAGTGCAAGAGAGATTTATTTTTCCAATTATAGAGTCATGGTGAAATATTTTGTACCGTTCTTATCTCTCTGACCTAAGAGAAAAATAAAGGGAGTGCAGTGATTCCTGTGGTAGCAGATTTATCTTATGAGGAGAGATTTAGCAGATTGTACTTTCTTGAGTTTAGAAGAATAAAGGTGATTGTTTCGAATTATACACAATTTTTAAGGAATTTGACGGGGTGGATGTGGAACTGATTAAATGTTTGTCTCGCTGGAATATCCAGAACTGTGGTTCATAGATTCAAAATAAAGGACAATGTGGTTTTATTCAGTTATAGAATAGACACCAGTAGGCCCACCCCCACTTTAATTTATTATAGTTTTATGACATTATTTAAAGACAATTGCTATTATGTCATATCTAATGTTTTAGCACTTTCCATCACTAGCCTGAACTGCCTAGGTGATCGTTTATTTCATTTTTTGTCATAAAGGGAAATATTGCCAGCCATATTTTTCTGTTTAACAATCAAAAGCAACCCATTGGCTGCAAACTTTGTCTTGAAACATCTTAAAGACATGAAACCTTCTTCTGTATCTTATGGTTGGTCAATGAAAAATATATTCCATCCTTGCATTTTGGGCTTTAACTTTATCTATTGTTCTCCATTATCTTTCATTTTGACTGTGCAGTTGTGAGCAATATATTAAATTTATTTTATTCTTGTTCCATTACAGCTATTAGATGAGGAGTCCTTATGACAAATATGAGCTGGGCCTTTTTAACACGTCTTCTTGAAGAAATCCACAATCATTCCACCTTTGTTGGCAAAGTATGGCTTACAGTGCTGATAATATTCCGCATAGTGCTGACTGCAGTTGGAGGGGAGTCCATTTATTCTGATGAACAGAGCAAATTTGTCTGTAATACCAAACAGCCTGGGTGTGAAAATGTCTGCTATGATGCATTTGCACCTCTCTCTCATGTGAGGTTCTGGGTTTTTCAGATCATCATGATTTCAACTCCATCTGTGATGTACCTTGGCTATGCCATCCATAGAATTGCCAGATCCACTGAAGAAGACAAAAAAAACAAGTTCAAGAATAAGAAAATACCAACCATACGATGGCAAGTCCACCGAAATTCAGAACAAACAGAGGATGAAGATGAGGAGGAACCAATGATCCATGAAGAAACAGAGAGTGAGAAAAAAGAGGCAGGCAAAGATCGGAAGCATGATGGGAGACGACGCATCTTGCAAGAAGGTCTGATGAAAATGTATGTTTTCCAGTTGATTTTCAGGGCTCTGTTTGAAGTAGGTTTCTTAATGGGACAATACTTACTGTATGGATTTGAAGTTAATCCGTCCTATGTCTGCACTAGAAATCCATGTCCTCATACTGTGGATTGTTTTGTCTCCAGACCTACAGAGAAGACGGTCTTCCTCATTGTAATGTATGTAGTCAGTTGTCTTTGTTTGATTCTTAATATTTGTGAGATGTTTCATCTGGGCTTTGGAACCATTCGAGACGTCATTCGTAACAAGCGGCGGATCCAGAATAACAACCGACCTTTTCCTTACCATTACCCTCGGAACATTCCGTCGTCACCACCAGGTTACAATCTTGTAGTCAAATCGGACAAGTCCACCAAGGTCCCTAATGGTCTTGTTGCTCAAGGCCAACGCTTAACTAATATAATGCAAGATCATCAATCTACTAGTCCAGATGACAATATCCCACCTGACTTGGCAAGACTTCACAAACACCTGAAAGTTGCTCAGGAACAGTTGGACATTGCCTTTCAGGGTTATAACATGCAAGAAAATGCACAGAAATCCAGGACCAGCAGCCCAGCATCAGGAGGTACTGTGGCAGAACAGAACCGTGTCAACACTGCCCACGAGAAACAGGGAGCGAAGCCCAAACCTGGTTCAGAAAAAGGCAGCTCCAGCAGCAAATCTGGAGATGGGAAAACATCTGTTTGGATTTAACTTTTGTTTATATTCAATTAAGTTTACAAATAGTCCATTGAAAAAAAATATGGTGATAGTCACTACCTGCGTATTTTACTACAATCTGCTATCTATTAGATAACCATTATATAGGTTTGGTTCTTTTGGTTACTGGAATGTAGTTTGTATTCAATGCTTCCAGCATGAAGTTTTTCATGGCAGGATTAATCAAAGAATTAGCCATGTATGGTTGATTTCCTAGTCCTCAAAATCAACGGACAGTCACAGTAATCAGGCATGGTTATTTGTGTACCAGTTCCCTGAACTGTAAACCAAGATGCGGTAATGGGTTCATAGGGTATTCCTCTCCTTAAACATTAGGAATCTGCTTGTGCTCAATATCAAACAGTAGTAACCTCTGTGGTTTATTGTACTGACCTTCTGTACTAACTGATAATAGTTAGCTTTATTTAAATAGTTGTTGTTTCTTAGTAACCAATTCATATTATATTCATGGCTGGGTTCAAAAGGACGAGTTCTCCAAATTGTAAAATTAAAAATGGAAATATAAATATGAGTTCCCCAAATTGTAAATTTAAAAATGGATATATAAACATTGATATAATTTTTAAAGGCTATGTTTTTTTTCTGAACCATATTTTTTGTTGTTTCCTTCTATGTGAAAGAGACTCTCCTCAATAGCACATTGTTTGCCATCTTCCAGACCCAAAAGCTGGCATTTTCACGCTCCATTATACTTGTCCTAGATTCTTTCTATTTATTTTGAGTGTCCATATTATCTCACTTCTAATCTGTTTGATGATTTTGTCCTTTAAAAAAATATAAACTATCATTACAAAAGTTGAACAATTTTATCTTAATAGGGATATTGACCTAAGAAAGTTGGCCAAGGAATGTCATGAATCATATGTGAGATATCTCACTTCTATACTTAAAAAGGGCATTGTGAAGAATGCTCTTTTTATAAGATAGAATGGCAGATTCTGGTTAAAATTGCTGGGAATGTTATCATTACTTAAAATGTTAATCTAGAATTTTTCAAAAGTGCTGTTGGTTAGTAAAGAGGTTCATACCAATGCATCAATGGAAGATTAATTTATATGACTGCATTTGAAAATTAAAGCTGTGCTACAGTGCACTTAAGCTAAACGTCACAGTATAAACCATTATGCACAGAACTTCTCTGACTATCAACTTCCAGCAAAGAGAAATAATCCTGAAACCTGGAAATTTTGATAATCTGTTTGGCAAAATACATTAAATAAAAGACAGTAAATGTTTGAAATGTCCAGCAGGTTGATTATAGATTTTTTTTAAACCATAGTGGAATGCTTTTGTACTGGCTCACAAAAAGAGCCAATTAATTAAATCCAACCCAATACCGTTTTGTTTATGCATTCATAGAATGTAGCTGACAAAGCCAACATTTACTGCCCCTCCCTATTGGTTCTCAAGAAGGTTGTGGTGAAAAGCTTTATTGGCCTGCAGCAGGATTTCTGTAAAAAAACACTGTTAGCTAGGGATCTCCAGAATTTTGAACCAGCATGAATTATACACTTCCAAGTCAGAAGGTGCGTGACTTGGAGGGAAACCTACAGGGAGTGGCATTCCCATTTGCTTGCTTCCATTGAGTTAATGATTGTAATTGCAGGTTTGGTAGTTAAGTTGAGGAAGTCTTGGTAAGATAATGCATTTTATATTTGTTGCATACATTAGCCACAGAGTCCCATCAGTGAAGAAGATATTCAGAATCACGAAGCAAGCCACTTATCATAGGATACCCATCCTACAATAGGCTCTTGTTCCGTTAATATTTACCTGAATGCTTAAGTGCTGGTGAATGAAGCCCAAGGATTTTTTTGACGGACTTAATAACGGTAATGTCACTGAATTTGGGGATGGGGGTATGTTTAGATCTTTTTCGTTATCAGAACTTAATATATTGGCATATTTTTTCTCTGATAAAATCTTACAATTTGTATCCCAATCTTACAATTTATACCCCTATTCTTTGTGAATTAGGGATCAGAACGTGATTGTGAAAGCAAATTAGAAATTAAATGGAGTCCAAAAATATGGTAGATTTAATTTACGGCAATAATAACTTTAACCATTTGTAAGATTTAGGTTCAAAACATTTCTTAAATGTTTTGGGGTTTATTGATAAAATTGGCCGTCAGTTTCTAAAAGTAACTTACAGATTTGATTTGCATAAGTTACTCTTCTGTTTCATAACAGTGTCATGTATGCTTTGTACAGATTCACATGACATTAACTACAAACAGATGGCGTGGATTATTTGCAGTTTGCATTAGTCTTTTTAAACTTAATACAATTCCATTCAAACTGATGGCACTCAGCAGTAAAAACAATAGTTCAGTATCAGATATAACATGCAATCATGTAATATACACACAATGATATTTTGTGATCAGTGAATCACAATGGATGTATTGTGTGCCTATAAATTAAATATTAGACTATAATTTCTCTTTCCTTGTCTCCTTAAATTGCTCACCTGCTATAGTAGAGAAGATTGGATAGATTTCAATTGACTTGCTCCTAAACCTTTTTTCTTTGTCCTTTTTGAGCTAATATGTAAAGGAACAGCTTGGGGATTAAACTATTTCACAAGGAAACTAGTCCACCCCATTATTCTTTAATTCCTTCTTTGGAAATGTTAACTTTTACTTGCAATCTTCCCCACAACTCAGAAATTGCGAAAAACTGCAAGATTGAGCCAGCCACTACTAATTTTCAATAGACAGATGAACAACAGCCTGTCGAGAAAAATGTTAACCAAGCATTGATATTTTTGGGCTTTATAATTTACAATTGTTTTCATGGATTATTGTCAGTTGCTGTCTCAGTCTGGTTTTGCTTACCATTCAATGTACATTATTGCCTTTCATTTTGAATTCTAAAGAATTTTAAATTCTGTTAATGGAAAAGTTAAGGACTAAATGCTGCAATTTTCCCACTGCTTTCTGTATTTTAATAATAAAACAGCATCATGACATTGAAGTAATTCCAATCAGATAGACATGCCAAAGCATAGCTAACATGCCCTGATGTGTGAATTAACCTGCTGTGCTTTTCTTTTTTGTTTCTGCACTCAGCTCAAGTTTATGGAAATTACTGGGTTGAATGAAGCTCATGTTCAGGACAATTGGTTTCTGGTTAACATTTGCAAATATACATTGGCAATAAATCACCCATTTGATATTACCTGCTGCTTTATTTTTCTATGCAGTAAAAATCAGGATCAATCTTTGCTTGTTTACCACTTGTGATATTCAGCTAGAATAACTTTTTTAAAGCGTTTTTTTTCCTACTAAGTGCCTTAGCTGATGAAAATAGAATTACATTTATATGTTGAGAAATGAGAGTATATAATGGTAACTGCATTCTTAGATCCAGTGTACTTCCAATCATACCATGCAAAGAATGTTTGTGAAGATATTTTTAAAGGAATCTGATTTCAATGGCTTAGTATGTTTTTCATTCAGTTTGTGCATCTAGTTATTCTTTTCTAAAAAAATGCTGGACAAACCCCAGAGGTTGATCGGGGCCTTGAAAAGAGAGTTTAATATTTCATTAAGGCCTGCAGTGCATTTATAATATTTCATGTTTCATATTTTCAAAACTTGTTGTATCTTCTCTTTAAATATAAATTTATCTTTATCATGTGTATTTGTGCAGTATCTGTTTATGTTGAAATATAGGTTTCCTGAGAGAAGATATGAAAATCCATGAGTCAGGCAGCATCTCTGGAGCACATGAATAGGCAATGTTCCCGAAACGTCACATATCCATGTTCTCCAGAGTTGCTGCCAGACTGACCACGTTATTCCAGTATTTTCTGCCCTTTTGTAAAACAGCATCTGCAGTTCCTGGGGCTTATAGAAAAATCCATCGTTGTTCAAACCAAGTTGGAGAACTATGTGGTAAGGTGTTAATAAATGAAAGAAAAATCCAGGAACAACTTCACATGTAAGTTTGGCATTCCCCTATCCACAGTTATTTGCTGCCTCTGATTATAGAGCAGACGAGGAAATGTCATGCAAATTCTATATGCTAACATCAGAAGAATAATTTCCAAGGTACAGATGATCGATCATGGTAATATGACCCGTATCTAATGGACAAAAACAGATGAATGAAAAGCACCATGAATTATAAATTGGGTAGGTTATACATGCATGTTCATAGCTGATAATTAATTAATGATTCCTGTTAAAAGTATTTCATGGATGCCAACAGGATTGGCTTGAACTCCAATTCTCTCCATAATTAAACACACTGTCCAGGTTTATGTATAAGAAAATAACTGCAGATGCTGGTACAAATCGATTTATTCACAAAATGCTGGAGTAACTCAGCAGGTCAGGCAGCATCTCGGGAGAGAAGGAATGGGTGAAGTTTCGGGTCGAGATCCTTCTTCAGACTGAAGAAGGGTCTCGACCCGAAACGTCACCCATTCCTTCTCTCCCGAGATGCTGCCTGACCTGCTGAGTTACTCCAGCATTTTGTGAATAAGTCCAGGTTTATGTATCAGTAATAACCTGTATGAAACTTTAATGAAGTTGGATTTTGGCACAGATCATAGAGCTGTTGCCTCACATGCCAACAATCTAGGTTCATTCCGGACTTCTGGGGCTGTCTATGGAGTTTGCACACACTCCCATGACCTCATGCGTTTCCTACTGGTGCTCTAATTTCATCTCACAAGCCATAAATGTGAGGGTGGATGGGTTAATTGGTCACTATAAATTTCCCCTCGTCCGTACCTTTCATCCCACCTGCCTCTGCATCCAATGCATCATTTTCCAACACTTCCGCCAGCTTCAATGCAATCGCATCACCGTTCAAACCTTCTAGGCCCCACTCCTTCCTGTTTTTTGCCAAGACCACACTCTACATAACTCCTTGGTTTGCTCATCCCTCCTACCTACCTGTCCCTCTCCCAAAGCATTTTCCCCTGCAACTGCAGGAGATGCAACCCCTGTCCCTACTTTCCTCCTTCACCTCTATTCAAGAATCCCAACAGCTCTTCCAGGGATTTACTTGCACCTCCGCTAACCTCATGTATTACATCCTGAGTTCTTGATGTGGTCTCCCTTACATTAGTGAGACCAAGTATAGACTAGTTGATCATTATGCCAAACACTTGCACTCTGTCCGTGAGGGCCTGCTGGTGCTCTGGGTTATTAGCCATAAAATGTTAGCTATTTTAATTTTCCTTCCAATTTCCGACTGACCTGTTTATCCTCAACCTTCTCCATTGTCAGAGTTAGGCCACATGCAGATTCCGTATGGGTAGTGCAAAACCCAACAGCATGAATATTAAATTCTCCAATTTCAGTTAACACCCACCCCCACCTCTTCTCATCCACCCAGTTTTCCACCCCCCCACCACAGATACCTTTCTTTCAACTTCCCACATCCCCTTCACTTAGTTGCCCTCCAACACTTTCTCCATCCATTCATCACCCATCACTCCCTACACCAAGACCCCCATTTTGTTCCCTTCCCCCTTTCTCTTCCACGTCGTCTCTTCCTCTGCTTCTACATTCACACCCCTTCTAACTTCCTTATCAGATTTCACCATCTGCAGTCTTTCGTCTTCTCCACATCACCTCCATCTCCAAATCACGGGCCATCTCTTAATTCCGTGCTTGTCTTTATGCCAATAGTTTGTTCTTTTTCCTGACCCACAATTGAACAATACTGTGGTCCCAAATGTATGTATTTCATTGTTATAAATTGTCGTCTTTTGAAGCACTTCTGGCCTTCCTCACCTTTTGTTCCTTGTAAATTGTTACTCAGAAGATTGCGTCAAACTTAAAGTCTCTGTGCTGGACAATGTAATCAAATGTTATGAATGGTTCAGGAACATTGTTGTGTAAACCACTGCGATTTTCGGTATCATTACCACTATCTTGCCTCCTTTCCACAAAATGGTGCTCACCAGAAGCTTTCTCCCAAACTATGCTTGCTGACCTGTATTGCTACCATCCTCCTTGTGATAGAGGCTGCTTTCTTACTCCCTGCCTGAAGTGGTGCATACCAATCAATGCCACTGGCTTACAGTCTACTCTGTGTTGCCTTGATTTATCACAATTATCTACCAACCCTGGTAATTCTGTGACTGATTCCCAAGACTGCATTGTTCAGGCTACCAAATTAGTTGCTGTCGACCTTGCCAATTAGTGTGATGTTTACGTTATTTAGTGGCGCCCAGGATCAGACTTGTTACAATTCATTTAGGGTTATATTTCTTACACATAATAATTATGCACAGAAATTCATATTAAATCACCAAGTTTACATTTACGTGTAGTTTACCCTGTCAGCTTAAGAGCCAAGTAGGCTGTACTTTATCGAAACACGCTGACATTATTATCATCATCACATGATCAGTCCACTTAAAGAAACACCCACAAAACCACTTCATTATTTAACCACACAGGTGGAAGAAAATTAAAGCTGTGAACACAATATTGGAGATAGACACAAATGCTGGTCATGGTTACAGCAGATCAGACAGCATCTCTGGAGAAAAGGAATAAGTGATGTTTTGGGTCGGAACCCTTCTTCAGACTGGCATGAAGAAGGGTTCCAACCCGGAACATCATTTATTCTTTTTCTCCAGAGATGCTGACTGACCCGCTGAGTTACTTCAGCACTTTGTGTCTATCTTCGGTATAAACCAGTATCTGCAGTTCCTTCCTACACAATAAAATATTGGATCTTAATCTGTCTGACAGATTACAGAGATTGCAACTATAACACTGTAAATTTTGAGTATTAATTTCACTGAAATTAGTTCAAGAAATATGGAGAATATTGAAATCACTATTTCAATATTGATATTATATTTTCATAGCATTTTGATAATATATCAAGTTTGATATTGATATTTTCAAATCAATTTTTTACTTTCAAAACATGTTAAAAGTGAAGGAATGCAAGTTTCTTAAAAATTGCATTTTTAACAACTCGTGAGTTGACATAATCTTTCCTCTTATAAACAAAAAAATGTCAAGAGTGCAGCCAGCGCATGGTCCATTCACAGGCATTTACTATTGAAACCGAATTAATCATTGTTACTTCAGGCTTGTTATGTTTAAGTAGCAGGCTTTCTACATCAGTGACAGTGTTAACCAATTTGTATTGATAATTAAGTAGCTGCAAAAATGTTTTTAAACAGAAGTAGAACAGAAAGTCTCTTGTGTTCCACGGTTACATAAACAGTTGAGATTCAAGATTTGTTTAGCACTTAAGCTAATATAATAATTAATATGAAAGGCATATCTCAAGCCAGGTCGTGCCCCAAGATATTAAGCTATTGTTGAACAGTAATAGGGCAATCAGACAGCTAGGCAGTAAACTTAGGCTCTCATGTTTTGCATGTGCACAAACATGGAGTCACCATTGCTTGGTATTTGTGCCAATGTGTTTGGCAAGCTTTGTGGTGAGAAACAAAAGTTCCAACCTATGGCGAGTCGTAGGCGATGTGCGTTGAGGTAGACGTTTATTGTAAGACTAACAACCGTGACAAAACCAACGCACTTAAACGACAGACAACCATAAATCTTACTGTCTCTCTCGGAGTTCTAAACCAGACTGCTCGGTTTCCTTTACCTGCGCACCACCTCACCTCTTCTACCAATCAGAGGGTTCGATGGTCTGGACCAATCCCTGTGCCCCTACATGACCCCCCCCCCCCCCAGAACCCTCGGCGCGGTACCGGGCAGGTGCCCGGACCACCCGACCGGAGCGGGTGCGGAGAGGAGAGGGAGGCCCCACCGGGGGTGGGGACGGGGAAGCCGGCACCGCGGGAGGAGGGGAAAGTGACGGAGCCGGAGGCGGCTGTGGCAAGGCGACCGGGGGAAGAGGAGTCCCGAACGGGGGCAGCGAGGGGGAAAACTGCTGTACGGGACCCGCGGCCGGAGGTCGGCCCCGGCGAGGAGGTTGAGCCGCTGTGACGGGCTGGTCTGGGTCCAAATAGGCAGGCTTGAGGCGGGACACCGAGACGACTTCCTGTCGTGTGCCCACTTCCAACGTGAAGGTGACTGTGCCTTTCTTCACTACCCTGAACGGACCCTGGTAAACCGGCCGGAACGGGGGACGGTGGGCATCGATGCGTCGGAACACAAACTCGCAGTCGCCCAAGGCCGGCGGGACATGTGAAGGGGGATCCCCGTGACGAGAAGCAGAGTGAAGCTAAGAGTGCTGGCATGGAGGGAGGGGGGGGTAGAACATTGAGGGAGAACGTCGCCTGGTACCCGCAGGGGCGAGCCATAGACCAGGTCTGCCGAGGAAGCTCCGAGATCATGCTTCGGAGCCGTGCGGATACCCAGGAGAACCCATGGGAGCTGGTCGGCCCAGTCGGGGCCGGACAGGCGGGCAGTGAGGGACGCTTTAAGCTGCCTGTGGAACCGCTCCACCATCCCGTTGGACTGGGGGTGATAGGCGGTGGTTTGCTGTAATCGGGACCCGCACAGCTGAGTCAGAGCCACCCACAGGGACGAGGTGAATTGGGCGCCCCGGTCGGTAGTGATGACGTCCGGGACGCCGAAACGGGCAACCCAATTTAGTGCCAGAGCCCGAGCGCAGGAGGCTGCTGAGATGTCGGACAACGGGAGCGCCTCTGGCCACCGGGTGAACCGCTCGACTACCGTGAGGAGGTGGGTGTAGCCCCTGGAGTGGGGTAACGGGCCGACGAGATCCACATGGATGTGGAGGAATCGGACTGCGTGGACCGTGAACTGCTGGACGGGGGGCCAAGTGTGCCGGTGTACCTTGGAGGTTTGACACGGAATGCAGGAGCGGGACCAGGCGGCCACCTGCCTCCGCAGCCCGTGCCAGACAAAGCGAGCCGCAACCAGAGCCGAAGTGGCCCGGATGGACGGATGTGCCAGGCCGTGAATAGTATCAAAAACCTGGCGCCGCATGGAAGTGGGCACCATCGGGCGGGCGCGTGGCAGAGAAACATCGCACGAGTTTGGTACGAGTGAGACCACAGGCTACCTGTGCCAACCGCAACCCCGAGGTGGTGTGGGGGTACAGGGAGGGGGTGTCTTCCAGGCGCTGAGCCTCCGCGAGCTCCTGGAAATCCACCCCGGAACTTACCTCGGCAACCAGGGAAACCGCCGGTCTGGACAGAGCATCGGCCATGGCGTTTAGTTTTCCCGCAATGTGCCGAACGTCGGTGGTAAATTCGGAAACGAAAGTGAGGTGTCTCTGCTGGCGGGCCGACCACGGATCGGAAACCTTCGAAAAAGCAAACGTCAGTGGCTTGTGGTCAGTGAAAGCCACGAAAAGGCAACCCTCTAAAAAATAGCGAAAATGACGGATCGCCAGGTAGAGGGCCAGGAGTTCCCGATCAAAGGCACTGTAAGCTATTTCGGGGCGAGTGAGCTGGCGGCTGAAAAACGCCAAAGGGTGCCAGAGGCCGTTAACCTGCTGTTCTAAGACGCCCCCCACCGCCACGCCGGAGGCATCGACGGTGAGGGCGGTGGGGGCAGAGGAGCGCGGGTGGACGAGCATGGTGGCGTTCGCGAGGGCCAGCTTGGCCGCCGCGAAAGCCGCGTCGGCAGCAGGGGACCACACGAGCTCGGTGGGGTTACCCGCGAGGCATTGGAAAAGGGGGCGCATGATCCGAGCTGCCGCCGGGACGAATCGGTGGTAAAAATTCACCATGCCTACAAATTCTTGTAACCCTTTGATAGTGTCGGGGCGGGGAAAAGAGCGGATAGCAGCCACCTTCTCGGGCAAGGGAACGGCACCGGCCTGTGTGATCCGATGACCCAGGAAATCGACTGAGGATAGTCCGAATTGGCATTTGGACGGGTGTAGGATCAGACCGTGGTCCTGCAACCTTTGGAATATGGAGTGCAGGTGGGACCGGTGTTCGTGAGTCGACCGACTTGCCACGAGAATATCGTCCAGATAGATGAACACAAAAGGCATACCCCGACCCACATGATCCATGAGGCGTTGAAACGCCTGGGCGGCGTTTTTGAGGCCGAAAGGCATCCACAGCCACTCAAAAAGCCCGAACGGGGTGATCGTGGCGGTCTTAGGGATGTCTGCAGGGCGAACCGGGATCTGGTGATACCCTCGGACTAAGTCCAGTTTTGAGAATACCGTGGCACCCTCTAGGCTGGCGGAAAAATCCTGAATATGCGGGATCGGGTATCGGTCAGCCGTGGTGATGGCGTTCAGACGTCGGTAATCTCCACACGGTCTCCACCCCCCAGATGCTTTAGGGACCATGTGTAACGGTGAGGCCCACGGGCTGTCTGACGGGCGCACGACCCCCAACCGTTCCAAAGTGAGGAACTCTTCGCGAGCGACTGCCAGCTTATCAGGGGGTAGGCGTCGGGCTCGGGCAAAACAGGCGGTCCCTCCGTAGGGATGAAGTGTACGACTCCGTGTTTGGCGGCAGGTGTGTCGAAACGCTGGACTAGGAGCTCCGGGAATTCAGCGAGTATCGCAGCAAACGGGTCGGAGGTCGTGGTGACGGTCTGGACGGTCGGGCTGGATGACACGGAAACCAAAGGAGCGGGAGGGTCAACGCTACTGGACGACGGCTGCAGGCTCTTCCCGCGGACGTCAGGGATCAATGAAAAAGCCCAAAGGAAATCTGCTCCCAGGATTGCCTGGCCTACATCCGCGATGATGAAAGTCCGTAGGTACGGACAGGGCTGCCGTTCACCGCAATGAGTGGGGGGGCCGGTCTTACCTGATCGCGCTTCCTGGCAGGATGGAGGCACAATGCTGACGATCGCCCCGGTGTCCACGAGGAAAACGGTACCTGTATGTTGCTCAGCGAGGTAGAGGCGATGGTTCTGGCCGATCGAGATTGCCTCTACATTTGATCGGCCGAGGCATTTCCCGAGAATGTGCAGGGGCTTCTACAGTTGCGTGCCGCTGCTCCCCACCGTTTATGAAAGAAACACCAGCCGCGCTGGTGTGTTTCTATGTCGCGGGCCATGTTTCAAAATGGCTGCCGTCGACGTAGCGGCTTGGCGGGTTTTTTGAAAAGTGGCGGGCGGATGGGCACCATCTTGGCCGCGCGGTCGGTCGCTCACCGGTGTGGAAACCCGATTTACTGAGCCGGGGCGCCTCGTCTTTGCCGCGACCAGTGCGTCCGCCTTTTCTGCTAGGACTACGCGGACGTCCTCTGGCTGCTTCTCGCGGAATGCCTCCTCGAACATGAGGCATTTGGTGTGCTCTCCCGCTAGAGTCATCATCTCCGTCATGAGGACCGACGGTGGTCGGTCCCCGAGCTCAGGTAAGTGCAGGAGTGTGCTGGCCCGCTGTTGTTGGCTGCGGCCGAAGGTTTTCAGCAGCAGTGACTTGAGGCCCGCATACTTGCCGGTTTTTGGCGGGTCGGTGACGTACTGCGCGACCCGTGCGGACGTCTCCGACGGCAGGACGCTCAATAGATGGTAGAACCTGGTTTCGTCCTCCTGTACTCCCCGGAGGTGGAACTGTGCCTCCGCTTGGGCGAACCACAGGCGTGGTTGGTGGGCCCAGAACGGGGGCAGATGATGCCTCCCGATGGGACATCTTGGTGATCTGTGATCACGTCGGGGTCACCACTATGGCGAGTCGTAGGCGATGTGTGTTGAGGTAGACGTTTATTGTAAGACTAACAACCGTGACAAAACCAACGCACTTAAACGACAGACAACCATAAATCGTACTGTCTCGGAGTTCTAAACCAGACTGCTCGGTTTCCTTTACCTGCGCACCACCTCACCTCTTCTACCAATCAGAGGGTTCGATGGTCTGGACCAATCCCTGTGCCCCTACAAACCGATACAGATATTCAATGTCTGGACAAAGGAGATTCTATCTAAGCGTGAAGAATGTGAGAATTGACTGCTGTCATAAATATCTATTTTTAAAATAGTCATTTTGTTCCATATTACTTTTAATTCCATAATATCAGCGCTGGCTGCAGCATTTCCATTTTCTTTAACTTTGACAAGCTTTGACAGGAAAAACACATGGAAAATGCACATTCAATAATGAAAAGATATGCAATCAGGGAAATGAAATAAATAATTATGACAATCATTGGGTTTGTGTGCATTATTGATGCTAAGTTAAAAGTTTAGTTACAAACAAAACACAAACACAGAAAATAGGTGCAGGAGTAGGCCATTCGGCCCTTTGAGCCAGCACCACCATTCAATATGATCATGGCTGATCATCCAAAATCAGTACCCCATTCCTGCTTTCTCCCAAATCCCTTGATTCCGTTAGCTCTAAGAGCGATATCTAACTCTCCCTTGAAACAAAAGGTATTGAACTGATATGACTGCAAATATTTATGGTTGAAGCTCAGCTCTGAGGGAAGTGTAAAGTATGCAGGGGTCAGGTACTAGAAAGAAATCCTTAAAGCTTTCCTCGGATCAAAAAGGTAAAACGTTGATGGTGCATATTTAATATTGCCATTGGAGTCATGGTACAAAATCTTAAGTAGCTTTTGGTAGACAGTCAATAATAATGATTCTATTCTTGGACAAATTCCTGCTGTTCTAATTATCACAGACTATAAGGAACAACTTTATTTTCTAACCTTTAATTTGTGCATCATTGCACTATTTAACACATAATTCTGTGTTCTGTACTATTATATTGAAATATCATTAAAATTGGCATTAAAACAGCTGACAGGAATTTGATTAAATCGTCTGTACAGTTACAGTATGCACACTTGGAGTTACTTGGGAGAATATTTTGTCTTTACTGCTTGGAGGGAAGATTGAACGATGTATGATGTGCCAACATGTTTAATACCCAAGAATTCAACTCTCCATGCTCGACCCCAATTTTAGCCAGAATCTTGCTTCTGAAGGAGAGCTATGTATTTAGCGGGCTGTTCATCACACCCTCAATTAAAATTCAACTTAGTTTCAAACCTCTGCAAGGAGAGCATGAATAGCAAGCAAAAATATGAAAACGTAACCTATCTTTGGGCATTTAAGATGAACCCTCTGCCCCAGACTGATCTCCAATCCTACTAATCCTGAAACCAACTCTATTCTTATGTCTCTTCATACCAGCCCCCTAACTGGTTTTAAACCCATGAAAGGCTGATGGGAGGTGATCTCCATGCAGAAACCCCCTCCTACTCCCTCCAAATTACTGGCCTCATTTGGAAAATGCGGTGATCCACTCCAAAGAAAGAGATTCAGGAAATTCCTATGCAATTGTATTCAAGTATGGGCTATTTTTAAGCCAACTTCTTACTGTGCCATACTGATCACATTTTAAGTAATTGTATATACCTGTACAAACAGGCAGGTTTTATTGATATCTGGGAAGTCTAAAGTACCAAGTATGGTGTTCCTTGGTTGCTTACTTACATTGTAATCTTAATATTGGATTTAGCTATTACAGCAATGTTATTAACACAGCAGATATCCTCAATATGAACTCTGACACGTGGATGGAAAAAGGATGTGGATGAGGATACTCAAACTTTTCTGAAATGTTTAATGCAATTTATTTTTAGTACATTTCATTTATCTATGGATAGCATCAGTATTTTGTTCTCTTTTACATATATTTTGTTCTCTTTTACATAGAGCATGTCAAATTGTCTTAATTGACTGTTGACTTGCATGGCAACATCTCAAGTAAGCACCACAAGCCAGAACTGCTCCATATCTAATACCTCCCAGATACTAACAAGTATTTTCACACATTACTTTTACACAACGCAGCCAATGTATTATAATGTGATTCATTTCATTTGATTAGGTTTTGGGGAATTAGTTCACAGAATATAACAAACTTAGTCCCCTTGTGCAAGTCATGGATACAATTGTGAAAAATGGGTTGACTTTCATGCCTACAGTTTGCAGAAAACGTGAGATAGAAATTCACCAATGGAAAAGTTATAACTCTTCCTTAATTCACATAAAATAGGTCATTAAATATAAATTACACATTCCATGACATGACTAAAATATTTAGAAGAAAAAGTGCCATTCTGTGTGCACTGACTAAATATGATTTTTGTTCAAACTTCCTACATTCCTCTGAAGCTGGAAGATACTTGAATTCACAAAAATAAAATAACATGCGTCTTTTAGCCTCTGACTTTCTTCAGAGGGCCATTAATAAAGCAAATCTAGGATCACATTTTGAAAAAGGAAACTAATCTCTTCTACTGTTGATAGGATATAAAAAGCAATGATAAGCAAAATGTCCAAGTGTAAATTTTGAAATTTGTTTTTTTAAGTTAAATGTTCACATGGTCATTGAAAGCAACACCTGCTAAAGCTTCTAAAGGAAAGTTAGCTAAAAGTTCTGTTAGTCATTGATAATACATAGAGCATAGCATAACACTTTCATTTTTGACTAATTAGTATTTAAATGGAAATAAACTATTATTACTTTTAATAAATTTCATTTCTCTGTCCTTGAATGTTTTGAATGTCTTAATAAACTATTAAACAGAACTTGTATTATTGAATGTTATTTTTGTAATGTGTTGGTGCGGTGGTTGGCAAGAGAATATTTTTATATACAGTTACGTCAAGAGTCAAAAGTTGAGAGTGCACCAGAAACAGAACAATTGTGATGGCAAATCTATGTAGAGTTGTATTAATAATTTATTACTGATTTTCATACTACCTTAGATCAGTAATGACATGTTAATACATCTAAATGCTTGATTTATTTTTGATCACTGCTATTTGGGATTATCCAGATAGTTTCAATTCATGTGTAGGAAAGAACTCCAGATGCTGGTTTAAATCGAAGGTAGACACAGAATGCTGGAGTAACTCAGCAGCTCAGGCAGCATCTCTGGAGAGAAGGAATGGGTGACGTTTCGGGTCGAGACCCTTCTTCAGATTCAATTAATTATCTTCTTGTACTTTGGATCTCTAATTTTCCATATGTATTTATATTACTTTTACATATTATTTTTACTCCTATGTAACTCATTTTGCTTTAGTGCAGAATTCCATCAGACATCCAACCGCTCAATGTTCAAATATTAGTAGGACTGGCTGTTACAATCCCTGAAGTTTTCTCCTGTTAATTACTTTGTTTAGTTCAGGATTTTCCTGTCATTGTTAGCTTTGTGTGCGAATTTAGTCATGCAGTAATTATATGTAGCCTCAGATATAACAAAAGTAAGGATAGTGTTAGGCATATGACCCTTTTCCTGAATTCAGTATGGTTCAGTCATGATTGATTGCAAAGAATGGCATCTTGACTCTTGATTCTCGAGGATATTGTCCATAGATTTAAACAGCACGGAAACAGGCTCTTCTGCCTAACCCTTCCATGCCGACCAAGATGTCCCGTTTAAACCAGTCCCATTTGCCTGCATTTGGCCCATATCCTAAATCTTTCCTATCCATAGGAAATCTCTCCTATCCATTAAACCAGTTGGAAGTGGACAGAGAAATGGCAGATGGTGTTTAATGTGGACAAGTGTGAGGTGTTGCATTTGTGGACGTCAAATGTAAGAGGAAAGTATAGATTAAATGGCAGAACCTTAGCATTGATCTTGGGGTGCAAGCCCATACTGCTCAGAAAGTGGCAAATCTAGTTGATAGGGTTGTAAAAATGGCGTATGGTATGCCTGCCTTCATCGGCAGGGTGCTGAATATAAAGGTTGAGAAATCATGTTATTGCTGTTTGAAACATTGCTTGGACCACATTTGGAGTCTTCTGTTATATTGTGGTTGCCCAGTTACAGGAAGGATGTAAGGGCTTTGGAGAGAGTGCAGAGACGTTCACCTTCATGTTGCCTGGCTGAGAACATATTAGCGAAAAGAGAAATTGTACAAACTTGTACTGTTTTCTCTGGTGGGTTAGAAGCAGAGAAGTTGGAAGCTGATAGAAGTTTATAAAATTATGATAGGCTTAGATAGGTTAGATAGATCTTTTCTCCCAGTGTTGAAAGGTCAAATACTAGAAGGCATTAGATTAAGGTGAGAGGGGGAAAGTTGAAAGGAAAATCCATGGCAAGTTTTTTTTTTACACAGAGAGTGGTAGGTGCTGGGAACATGCTGACAGGGGAATGTGATGAGACCAGATATGTTAGCAATGTTTAAGAGGCATTTTGGACAGGCAGACATGAAATGGAGGAATATAGACCATGTGCATCTGGAATGATGCAGACATGGACTAATGGACCTGTTCCTGTGCTGGCCTATATACTTCACCACTAAAGAAATACACTGTTGCTGATCCCCCCCCCCCCCCCCCCCCGGAATGATAAATCACACATCATATTTTACCTGCTATCTCCTTGGATATTCTCTTAATTTATATCCCTTTGCTTTGTGTTCAACTTCTTACCAACCTTAGTGTGACGTACATTGTACCCAATCTGTATAATTAATGTGCAAATAGCTTAGGCACTCTGTTGTTCTTTTTAGCACCCAAATAATAATAGTCCGATAACCTGAAAGTATGTTCAGTCCCCAATCATCTCGGACATAATTTTGTACAATTGTTAGTGTGGCACTTTTCTGAATGTCTTTTGAACTTCAGAATTACTACACCAATGGGACTGTTTTTATGCTGTACTGTGCTGTACGAATCTATGAGACTGGCATATATCTCACTGACCTTGCTAATTACAGTCTGCAAATCAGTATTAGAAATGTTAAACACAATTTCCATTCCAATATGCATTCCATTGGACTATTTTGACTCTACCTAATCATACTGAAATGATTTTTGAAGATTTTATTTACGTGAAAGCGTCTCAAACTGGCCTTGGTCGCTCCCTACTGATAATGTTCTACCAAGATGAGGATAGCATCTGAATTGGTTAACCAGATATGTATCCATTGTAAAAATGTAGTACTAGCCTTTGCAGAGGAATATCATGAGGGGAATAGGAAAACCTTCATGAG
Organism: Rhinoraja longicauda; assembly: GCF_053455715.1. NCBI lineage: Eukaryota > Metazoa > Chordata > Chondrichthyes > Rajiformes > Arhynchobatidae > Rhinoraja > Rhinoraja longicauda. The sequence goes on from NC_135954.1 coordinate 91,954,006, forward strand.
GGGAATAGATAGGTTAGATGCACAGTGTCTTTTAACCAGAGTAGGGGAATCAAGAACCAGAGGACATAGGTTTAAGGTTAGAGGGGAAAGATTTAACGGTAGTCTGAAGAGCAACTTTTTCCTCACAGGGTGGTGGGAATATGGAATGAGCTGCCAGAGGATGTGGCTGAGGCAGAAATTATAACAACATTTAAAGGACATTTGGACGCACATGGATAGGAAAGTTTTTGAGAGATACGAGTCAAACATTGACAGGTGGGACTAATGTAGATGGGACACTTTGGTCGGCATGGGCAATCTGGGCCAAAGGGCCTGTTTTCTGTGATGTATAACTCTGACTCTATTTCCATTGAATCCTATTTCAATTTCAGTATGCGACTTATCAGAGGAATGTTGTTAAAAGATTCAGTGTAATCTACTGCCAAACCTTTTGCCATACCAAAATAAAACTTAGATGATACTGATGGATCTATCATTCACACACACATTGGCCATCTTTTATGATCTTCTGTCAAGTTACTCCATGATTTTATTTTCAAGTTTTTTCTGTACATTTACCATCATGTCCAGCTTGCTGGTCAGTAGTTTCCTAGGTCAACTCTCATGAATGAGAATTGTAGAAGAGCATGGCATAGGAGCACCCCAATGTATTCAAAAATAAAATGCCCTCCTTTGAAACTTTAAAGCAAGCTTATATGCAAACCAAACAGTGGAAGAAGTATGTTATAGATTAGTGACACAAGACCACAACTAAACCTTGAGTGGATATAACATCCTGAGGTTCCCACCATAGCAGGCATTAGTTTTGGATAATTCAATTTGCCCTAAACAGAATCAAGAAAAAGATGACAGGAATAGACACCACACAGGTAAATGACACCAATAACACCCTGGCAAACATACTTGCAGTCTTGAACCACCTACACGTTTAAAAGATCGAGGAATTGAGAGCTTTGGGGAACTTGCACAGAAGAGTAGTTGAGGTCAACATGGATCAGTCATGATCATATTGAATGGTGGGGCAGGCTTGAGGGGCCACTTGGTCTACTATATTCTTGTTTTGAAGCCAAGACAATTAAAGCTAGGACAAGGACATGGGAAAATGAGTGGAGCGTTGATGTGAATAATAGGACTAAATGCCAAGGATACCTTTTTTGGATATGATCATTGCCTTGCAGTGTGAATGTCACTTGTCATTCATCAGCCCATGCCTTAATGTTATCTTGGTCTTGATGCATCCATGCACGAGCTGTGTCGTTTCCTCAGGAGTTGTATGCGGAAATGGATACTGTGCGATTATCAACATGATATTAATGTCACACAGTAAAATGGTGGGGATGGCACTTTCACGAGGACTATGTTTTGGTAACCGACTAATGCTATTGTCAGAGAAGTATATTGGTCAGGATGAGATCTAGAATATTTATTGTGTTAGTTCACTCACTGACTGCAAAAGAAGCACAGTGGCACAGCTCTGAAAGGCACAGTGGAGCAGCTGATAGAGCAGCTACCTCATACTGCCAGATACCCGAGTTTGATCCTGACCTCGGGTGCTGTCTGTGTGGAATTTGCACGTTCTCCCCGTGGATTTTCTCTGGGTGCTCCAGTTTCCTCCCACATTCCAAAGATGTGCGGGTTTGTAGGTTGATTGATCTCTATAAATTGACGGGTGTATCTGGAGTGGATGAGAAAGTGGGATAACATAGAATTAGTATAAATGGGTTGGCTTGGACTCGGTGGGATGAGGCACCTGTTTGCATGCTGTATCTCTTAAATAAAAGACCCATCTGACAGTTATGTCCTAAATCGCAGGTAATGCTACCAAGCCGCACTTGGTGCTGAATGCTGTAGACCCACCAACCACATTACGTTCTGTGTCCTTTTTTCTTTCAGTGATTCTAATTCTTGCTCAATATGGAGTAGCACTGATTCACCAATCATGTGAATATAATTAGTGGTAATCATAGAAACATAGAAAATAGGTGCAGGAGGAGGCCATTCGGCCCTTCGAGCCAGCACCACCATTGATTGTGATCAAGACTGATCATCCACAATCAGTAACCTGTGCCCAATTTCTCCCCATATCTCATGATTCCACCAGCCACCAATCAGAAGGGGGGGATTTACATATCTGTTGATCTGATGCCATGAGACTTCATTGGGTCTGGAATCAATGTTGATACTCCCAAGCCCAAAAGTGTACCCGACAGTACCACTTGGTCTGGCAGATCTGTTCTGCTGGGTGGGACAAGGTGTACCCAGATGGAGGAGTCTGGCACACTGTCTTTTACTATTATGTAGGTTTACTAGTCTATGCTCTCCACACTTGGATACAAATCCCCAGACATTCATGTGGAGGACTTTGTGAGGTCAACTAAGCTGTGAGTGACTTTACTGTGTCCAAATTGGATTGCTAAGGTGATAAGGTCATAAGAAACAGGAGTACAATTAGGCCATTCGGCCCAGCAAGTCTACTCTGCCATTCAATCATGGCTGATCTATCTCCTTTTCCTAACCCCATTCTCCTGCCTTCTCCCCATAACCTCTGGCACCCGTACTAATCAAGAATCTATCTCTGCCTTAAAAATATCCACTGACTTGGCCTTCTGTGGCAAAGAATTCCACAGATTCACCACCAAGAAGGTCTTGCTAAGTCATTGTTGGGTGGTCCATCCAGTTTACCTTTTGAGTTGTAACATAGTAATTATAAACCTTGATAGGCAATTTCAGAGGGCAATTAAAAGTCAACTACATTGCTGGATCTGGAATCAGAGCTAAAAGTGACAGATTTCCAGTACTGAAAGACATGACTGCATGTTTTTTTTTTGCTTGTAAGCTTGCATGCAATCTTGTAGGCATAAATAAGCTTAATATCACACAGAGACCTTAGAGTTCAAAATGCATATCTCTGAGAATCATCAACAGCATTTATAAATCTTGTTTGTTTACATTTTTTATGTAGGTGGTAGGTAATTACATGGTTCCTCTGGTCAAAAATTGAGATTAATTCCATATAACTACATGTCCAACAAACTGAAGATTTTAAGCAGAAAAAAAGGCGACAGAAGGATAGATTCCCTTGCAGATCTTGTAAAAACAAAATTCTGCAAGTGATGAGAATGATTTTTCCATTACGCATCCCATAACCTCACCGATCCAACATAATTAATTTTTCGTTTTAGAGAAAATCTCCTCAGTAAATTTCTTGACATTTTATTAGGAACACATTTGTACACATTTGTTTTATTGTTACATTGCAAGCAAGAAATCTTGCTCCACTATATATCAATGTTGAATAATTCAAAGTTTTTGTGCAAATTGTGAGCGACTGATTTTGTTTTACTGTACAAGAAAAAGATTGGCATTATAGAAATCATTTAGAGAACACTTAGGAAACCGTGTGGAAGAATATTAAACAGGTTAATCAATTGTAATCAATGCCAGTAGGTGTTGCTTTTTTAATGGATGTGAAATTATTACCTTAAAATATTTTGAACTCTACTCTGTCAATCACTTTATAACGTCCAATAAAACATTGTTAAGAAAATAGATGCTAACATTATTCTACCTCCTTGCAAGAAAACTATAAACCCTGTAAGCACTCATACTGATATAGTTTATTGTCATATGCACTAGAATGCATTAAAATTCCTTGATCACATGAAACTCACATATTAAACAGTAAACACACATTGTCACCTTGTTTGGGTATCTCGCTGTGCAATATTGTGCAATATTTCATACGGGAACAGTAATCACATTTGAAAACTACATTGTTGTAAAGTACAAAGGGAACATTCTGATCTCATGAATGGGATGACATGAGAAATGGGATGACATGACCTTTTTTGTTCTAATATTTTGATGGATCCCCCTATTTAACATGTATATTTTATAATACACAGACATTGTGCTCTATAACTACAGGTGGTTCTTTATTGGATAGCTCCTGTGTTCTGTCCAATACTTCTTCAGACCAAGTTCTGGATAGAGTGGATGCAGAAAGGATGTTTCCATTAGTGGGAGAGTCTAGGACCAGAGGTATTGGCCTCAGAATTAAAGGACATTCCTTTAGGAAGGAGATGAGGAGGAATTTATTTAGTCAGTGGGTGGTGAATCTGTGGAATTCATTGCCACAGAAGGCTGTGGAGACCGTCAGTTGATATTTTTAAGGGAGAGATAGATGCTTGATTAATACATATGTCAAGGATTAAGGGAAGACAGGAGAATGGGGTTAGGAGGGAGAAATGGATCAGCCATGATTGAATGGCAGAGTAGACTTGATAGACCGAATGGTCTAATTCTGCTCCTATCACTTATGAACATGAATTTATAAGAGCTTCAGCAGACTAGTTTCTAAGCTCTGTTCCAATCAGACCTCTTTCCACTATCAGAACTTGCCCTCTTGTGGCGGTTTAAAATATAGCATGAGACATGTGTAGGAGGGAACTGCAGATGTCGGTCTACACTGAAAATGCTGGAGTAACTCAGCAGGAGAGGCAGCATCTCTAGATAGAAGGAATAGGTGACGTTTCGGGTCAAGACTTTTCTTCAGACTGAGAGTCAGGGGAGAGGGAGACACAGTGTTATGGAAGGGTAAGGTGTGAAAATTTGGTGGGAAGGAATGAGTTAACCAGAGAGTTGCGGAGGTAATGGTCTCTGCAGAAAGTGGTAAAGGGTGGAGATGGGAAGATGTGGTGGGATCCCATGGGAGGTGGTGAAAACCTTGTCTCCCTCAGACCCTGTTCGCCATCCCTGCCCAGCTTTCACCCAGCGGTATAAATATTGATTTATCTAACGTCAACTAACCGTTGCTTTCCCTCCCTCTCCATCCCTCCCCCACTCTAGTTCTCCAACTAGTTTCACGGTCCTCTTGATTAATTTTTACTGAATGTATGCCCCCTTGTCACCTTCCCCTCAACCAACAATGAACCACTCTACATTTCCTTGTCATGTGCCTCCTCCAGTGCCATAGTGAAGCCCAGCGAAAATTGGAGGAACAGCACCTCATATTTCGCCTGGGCAGCTTGCAGCCCAGTGGTATGAACATCGACTTCTCCAACTTTAGATAGTTCCTCTGTCCCTCTCTTCCCCTCCCCCTTCCCAGATCTCCCTCTATCTTCCTGTCTCCACCTATATCCTTCCTTTGTCCCGCCCCCCTGACATCAGTCTGAAGAAGGGTCTCGACCCGAAACATCACCCATTCCTTCTCTCCTGAGATGCTGCCTGACCTGCTGAGTTACTCCAGCATTTTGTGAATAAATACCTTCGATTTGTACCAGCATCTGCAGTTATTGTCTTATATTTCTTTGATCAACGTCTGCTTTGATCTATAAGAAAATAACTGCAGATGCTGGTACAAATCGATTTATTCACAAAGTGCTGGAGTAACTCAGCAGGTCAGGCAGCATCTCGGGAGAGAAGGAATGGGTGACGTTTCGGGTCGAGACCCTTCTTCAGACTGATCTGTCGTTTTCACACCTTACCCAGCCATATCTCGTTTCCCTCTCCGTTTCTCTGTTTCTGTTTTCTACTGCACAACCGCCAACAGCTGGGCTATCTCGTGCAGGTTTCGCTCGTGCAGGTACTGGTTGCAAAAAGGTTATTTAGATTTTTATGTGGGCAAGTTTGGTGAGATGATCCATGTCCAAGTTGTCGAGCTGTGTCTTGAAGGTTGGTGCACATCTGGTGGTGTCGGGAAGGATGTTCCACTCTGGGATAGTCCATGGATATCCCTGATTCTAAGTAAAGAAGGGTCTCCACCCGAAACGTCACGCATTCCTTCTCTCCAGAGCCTGCCCCGCTGAGTTACTCCAGCATTTTGTGTCTGTCTTGGGGCGCCTGTTGTCCTGCAAGCGGCGGTGTCGCGGGAGTTGCTGCGGGGATGGCGCCGGCCGAGCTGTTGCGGCTGCTTTAGGGTGAGCGGCCGCCGCGGTGCAACCATGTTGCTGCGCGGCTTTCACGCCGGCTGCGGCCGGGCGCTGGGAGCTTTGCTGCGGGTCCAGGCGGCCACTCGCCAGATGCCAACTCAACGCCGGGCAAGCGGCGAGGCCGGCAGCCGCCACCGCTGCTACCGCCTCAGCCACCGGCTGCTGGTGAGGCTGCGGGGCCGGGACACGGGCGCCTTCCTCCAGGGCCTGGTGACCAACGACGTGGAGGAGGTGGTCAGCGGGCCCCGGGAGGCCCTGTACTGTCACCTACTCAATCTGCAGGGCAGGACCATGTTCGATGTGATCCTCTACAGGTGAGTGCAGGTGCTGCGGTTTGGGGAGAGTTTAAGGGCAAGGAGTAGTGTTGGAGAGCTTGGGTGCCGAGGAGGGGGATTGGGGGAAGGTTTGGGGCGAGGAGGAATGTTGGGGAGAGTTTAAGGGCGAAGAGGAGTTGGGGAGAGTTTGGGAGCAAGCACGGAGTTGGGGGAGAGTTTGGGGGGCGAGGATGGGAGTTGGGGGAGTGTTTGGGTGTCGAGGACGGGCCGGGCTGGGGCGGCATTGTGGACAAGGAGTGGAGTTTGGGGGAACATTTGGAGGTGAGGGTTTGGGAGTGAGGAAGGTTGGGGGAGAATTTAGGGGTGAGGAAGAGTGTTTAGGGGTGAGAGGAAGGGAGTTGGGAATGTTTGGGGATGAAGAGGAGAGTTGTGAAGAGTTTGGGTGTTGACTGGTTTGGGGTGGGGGTGAACGTGAGAGACTGGTTTGGGGGAGTTTTAAGGAATGCTTGAGGGTGTGGAGGAAGGTTTGGGGGTGAGGAGAGGAGAGGGGTTGAGTTGTGATGTAGCATTATAGAACTTTGGTTAAGCTACAGTCGGAGTAGGTCTGGTTGCCCCGTACAGGACAAAAGATATGAGGCCTGGCCCTTGGGAAGGGTAAAGAGATTTACCAGAATTATATCTGGATTAGAGAGTATTGGCTCCAGGGACAGGTTGGTTAGGTTTTGGATTGTTATCTCTGGAACGCTGGAGATGGAGGGGAAGTATATGAAATTAGAAGTATAGAAAATAGAAGTATATTAAATTATAAAAGGCATAGATGGGGTGGACAATCAGAACCTTTTTCCCCAGGATGTAAATATCAAATACAAGAGGGCATAGGTTTAAGATGAGAGGAATAAAGTTCAGAGCTATACATCAAATTATTGACACAGGGTGGTGAGTGCCCAAACACTCTGCCAGGGTGGTGGTGGAGGCAAATACGATAGTGGTGCTTAAGAGGCTTTTGGATAGGTAAATGGATAGGCAGGGAATGGAGGGATATGAATTATGTGCAGTAGATAAGAGATTGCAGTGGCATTATGTTTGGCACAGACATTACGGGCCTGTTCCTGTGCAGTACTGTTCTATTCTCTTTTAAATTCCAGGCTGCTTGAAAGCCAAGAAGAGCCAACCATTCTCGTAGAATGTGATGCCACACTGCTTGATGATGTTCAAAAGCACTTGAAAATATACAAGATTAGAAGGAAAGTGGACATATCCCTTTGCCCAGATCTTTCCGTGTGGGCAGTACTCCCACCTGAACACTCAGCAGAAACTAGCAGTGACATAGAAGCAAATGGGAAGAATGTATTGGTGTGTACACAGGATCCTAGAACTGATGCCATGGGATGGCGGTTGGTACTGAGCAAGGCTGTCAGTCCATTAGACATAGTCCCAGGAAGTCATTTAGGTGATATCCAGGAATATCATAGTCATCGGTATAAGATGGGTAAGGAGTGATCATGTGTCTCAAACTGAAACTGGTCTTTTCTCTGAGAAAGGAGACCGTACATTTTTATTTTTTTTCAATTTGGCAATATGCCATACATTTTTTCGATGAAACACTGACATATCTTCTGAAAATGAGTTGATTATTTTTAACAGATGGAATGATTCCTTACCGCAGGCCATTAATAGAAATGGAATCTGTGGGCAGAGGAAATCACCTTTTGTGGTTGTTGATGAAATGTAAATAATTGTGCCATTAGGAGTGTTGGGTTGAACAGCAATGTCCATTTAATAGGATTTCAAGTAAATATCTTTAAGAAAATCTAAAGAAAATTGAATGCTGGAAATTATGGAATAAAAACATACAACGCAGTAGATTAAGCAGCATCTGTGGAAAATGGAACAAAACAAAAAAATGTTGGAAATAGTTAACATTTCCAGCTTTTTAATTTTAGCTTTCAACATCTACAGTTTTTTTTGTTTTGATTTTCACTGCTCTGCAAGAAGAAAAACAAGAGTTAATGTTTAGGACCTGAAATGTCCACATTATTTCTCTTTACGCAGATGTTGACTGACCAACTGAGTATTTCAAGCATTTACAGAATTTTCTCCAGATGTAGTTATTTTAGTAGAAAGTGTACAACCCATCTATTGTTTACTTCTGAATTTGCATCTATGGTTAGCTAAACTCGTTTATAGTGGAATAATTGGAATTGTATAGACACACACCATGGAACCAGGCCCTTTGGTTCAACTAGCCTATGCCGACTAGGATGCCCCATCTAAGCTAGTCCCATTTACCTGCGTTTGGCTCATATTCCTCTAAAACTTTCCTGTTCATGTACGGTCGCAAGTATCCTTTAAATGATGTTATACCAACTGCTTCAACTACTTCATTCCGCATACCCACTACCCTTTGGATTTGGATGGTCTGGGGATGCAAAAATTGGGTTATGAAAGGAGACAAAAGACTTGAAATAAACTGCATTTCTGGTATGATATTGTTAAAAATCACAAGTTAAATACTTTTTACAGGCCGTACTAAATAACTTGGAAGAGTGAATTGAAGGAATATTTTTATTCAGCCAAGGGCTTGACTGAATATTAATTGGTCAATGTAGTGAGAATCAAGTCATGAGTGTTTTATTGTCATATGAACCGAAGGAACAATGAAATTCTTACTTGCAGCAGCACAGCAGGTTTGTAAACACAGTACCTGATCGATAATACAATAAACAAGTATAAACAAAGAATCTTCTATAAATAATTTTTTAAATCGCAACTTATGCAAAAAAACAAAACAAAGCCCAAAGTCCCTACTGCAATCAAGGCAGTTCGTTGTTCGGAGATTAGTTGGTGTTCATGTCGTTCAATAGGTGATGGTTGTCGGGAAGACGCTGTTCCTGAACTTGGACGTTACTGTTTTCAGGCTCCTGTACCATCTTCCTGATGGCAGGACTGAAATGAGAGCATGGCCAGGGTGATGTGGGTCCTTGATGATGCCGGCTGCCTTTTTGAGGTAGTGCCTCGCTGTAAATCCCTTCGATGCTGGGGGGGGCTCAGTACCTGTGATGGACTGTGCAGTGTTCACCACTTTTTTCTAGTTTCCTTCATTTCTGGCATTCATTAGATTTCTGCAAAATATGGTGATCATGTAGATCCTTCCAGTTTACTGAAGCCATTCATTTATCTTCTGATGAATGGCGTTAAGATGAGAGGCAATGCTGTGCTCTACAGTGGGTCTGGTTTGCAGTGCTGCTCACTGTACTATTTGTAGAGACCTTCTGACAAGCATTTTAAGATAGTGATCAATGATGAAGTGAAACTGGTTGGCATATTTTATTTACCTAATCTAGCTTAAGGGATTCATAAATTACAGTTCCTCAAAGGGAGAACAATTGGCAACTGAACGCTAATTCATTGAAGAAGATTAAGAATAAATGTTATGATATATGGTGGTAATATATGCTGTCTTGTTTTATCTAAGGAATTGCTGAAGGTGTGAAAGACCTCCCATCTGGAGAAGCAATACCTTTGGAATCAAACCTTGTGTACATGAATGGGATCAGCTTCACCAAGGGCTGTTATATAGGGCAAGAGTTGACGGCTCGGACGCACTACACAGGCATAATAAGGAAAAGGTTGATGCCAATCCAACTGGACAGCCCCATGCCACCCGGCAAAGTTCCAGAAAAGGCGCAGATTGTTACTGAATCTGGAAAATTGGCTGGAAGGTTCAGGAGTTATCAGGGCGATGTTGGTTTAGCTATGATTCGACTGGCTTATGCCAATGAACCTCTTCATGTACTCACAGCAGGTGATGTTCGGGTACGGTTGAGAGCATCAATGCCAAATTGGTGGCCGAAGGATGAAAAGAATCAATAAAGATATATATATTTTGTATGGAGCCACCTACATTTTGTTGATAATATTTTCAATACATTTATGAAAGTGTTCAAGTGTCAATTTAATTTCCTTAATACTTAAATTTCACCTGTTTTTAACCTTTATTAATATTTTCCACTTATTTTGTCGTGGATGTCCATCTATGGGAATCTAATGTTTATGTTGCATTCTTAAATTGGCTTTTGCATCCTTCATATCAACAAAAAAAGTAAGGTGGTCAGTCTGGAAATGTGACCCGACCCAAAACGTCACCCATCCTTTTTCTCCAGAGTTGCTGCCTGATTCGCTGAGTTACTCCAGCACTGTGTCTTTCTTTAGTAAGGTGGAGGAGTTGCTTTCATTAAAAAAATTAAACTATGCCTTCCTTTTTAAAAAAAATAAGTCTTTTCATTCTCTTTTCGGACAGGCTCAGAATTTATTACTCATTCTTATTTGGCCTTTCCCAGTACCCCTCTTTCCCCGTTGGGCCCATCCTCGTAGGGTTTCCATTGTGGTAATAAAACACTCCAGTTGTTCGGGTAACCTCCCAAGATGCTCTTAAGTTGGGAATTCTGGAATTTAGACAAAGTGCTGAAGGAACAATGAAATATTTGTAAGTCAGGTGTGCAATGTAACTTTGAGAACAGACAAGTAATGGTGTCCTTATGCACTTGAATACTGCCCATGTTAAGTTGTAGAAGCTAGTATTCTTGCACAATCACCCTTGATCCAAACATGTTTTTGATAGTCTTCTGACATTGCAGAACCCAAAGCTGGGGAGTGCTTTAATAGTTTTGAATTCATTTAATCTTTTCTCTGTAATTTTAGCAGTAATCTCCCCAATAATACCTGTCAAAAATATTTGTAAGTTATAGGACGAGATGTTATCCTCTAATAAAATAAACGAATGCATTTGTGTATGTTGCAGAGTTTTCAAAGTATCTTTCCTAAATTCCATGGGCTATTTAAACTTAATTTGAAGCAAAAGGGACATTGACCTGATTTGTTTGACTACTTGGGTTGAGAAACTGATTTTTTTTAAAAATAAACATAAATATGAGATAAGAACTTGCAGATCAGGTAAACATTTCAAACAAATTCTGAACAATGGTCAGAATATGGAAAGCTAGAAGGCACAATATTGTCACATCTTCAATAATATGCAACACAAAAAATAGACACTTTTGGCCCACATTGTCCATGCCGACCTACACTTAACCCATTTACCCATAGTAAGCCCATAGCCTTCGATGCCTCTCCTATCCAAGTACTTGTACACATGTCCCTTTTATCCACCTCCACCACCTCCTCTGGCAGCAAGTTCCAGATATTCACCAACATCTGTATGGAAAAATTTGCCCTTCAGATCTTTAAATTGCACCCCTCTTGTCTTAAACTTGTGATTTCTACTATACAGCTCAGCCTGGGGAAAAAGATTCAACTACCCTGTTTTTACATCTTTCCATAATCTGCCTTCATATCTGCTATATTTCCTATCTGTTCCTGGATCCCCCCAACCCACTGGCTATTGGATACAGGCCTATAGTATAACCCCATCATAGTGACTGCATCTTTCTTATTCCTAAACCCTACCATGTTGCCTTACTGGATGAGCCTTCCAGGATGTCCTCTCTGAGAGACTGACATCTTCCTGATCAGTGGTGCAACTTCCCCACCTCATTTTCTTGTTGATATGAAGGATATCAAAGCTAATTTCAAGAATATAACTAACAACCTAGATCAGTTTCATCTAATTTCCTGTGTCCATGTAGATTCCAATGATAGTAATTCATGATTGAATGTAACCATTTCATTTTGTAGTTGAGGCCAAACAAAACTGAAATGTAGCACAACATATTCCAGCATCTGGACTCTCTTGCCTTATAACCGGAATGTGATTACCAAGATATTAAAATTCTGAAACCAAAAATGTAGCATTGTTCATTGAGTTTATCTTTTGGCCATTTGACCATTATAGTATTGTATCAGTCTTTGTAAAACTAGGTTTTCTACCTTACAAAAGTAAAACTTTCAGATGCTTGATATCTTGAAATAAGAGTTAACCCTGGAATTGCTCAGCCAGTGGGGTTCCAGTTTGTACTAAACAGAGGAGTTCTGCAAAGTGGTCAACAAACTGCACATCAGTCTGAAAAAGGGTCCCAATCTGAAACGCCATCTATCCATCTTTTCCAGAAAGGCTGCCTTCTCCAGTCATTTTCTTTTTGTAAACCAGCATCTGCAGTTCCTAGTTTTTACAATTAGCTAAGTGTGGGAGAGAACAGGAGTGAGGGTTATGAGGGTGGGGATGGAGTGGAGTGAATGAGTTGTGGGTTGTAAGGGGAAGAGTGGTGAGGGTTATGGGCGTGAGCCTCGAGGTGGGGAGGGAGCGCGTAAAGGGAAGGGGGAGTGGGTTGTGTTGTAAGGGGTGAAGAGCATGAGGGTGGAGAGGATGGGGAAAGGGGAGTGAGGGTTATGGGGGTGGAGGGAGTAGGTCGTGGTGGGTTCTAAGGGGAAGGGGTGAGTTATGGGGGTGGAGAGGGGGTTGGTGGGTGGGTTGTTGGTGAAGTGGGTTATGGGTGAGGTGGGTGGAGAGGGAGTGTGGTGGGTGGGTTGTGGGTGAGGTAGGTGGAGAGGGAACAGGGTGACTGGGTGGGTTGTGAGTGAGGTGGGTGGAGAGGGAGCAGGGTCGGTGGGTTGTGAGTGAGGTGGGTGGAGAGGGAGCAGGGTGGGTGGGTTGTAAGTTAGGTGGGTGGAGAGGGAGTGGGGTGGGTGGGTTGTGAGTGAGGTGGGTGGGTGTATTGTGAGTGAGGTGGGTGGAGAGGGAGGGGGTGGGTGGGTTGTGAGAGGTGGGTGGAGAGGGCGCGGGGTGGGTGGGTTGTGAGGGGTGGGTGGAGAGGGAGCTGTGGGGTGTGTGAGGTGGGGGGAGAGGGAGCGGGGTAGGTGGGTGGAGGGGGGTGGGTGGGTTGTGAGTGAGGTGGGGGAGAGGGAGTAGGTGGGGGAGAGGGAGCGGGTGAGGGTTGTGCGTGAGGTGGGGAAGAGTGAGTGGGGTGGGTGGAGAGGGAGCGGGTTGTGAGTGATGTGGGGGAAGAGGGAGCAGGATGGGTGGGTTGTGTGCGGTGGTGGTGGAGGAGGAGCGGGGTGGGTTATGTGGGGTGGTGGTGAAAGGATTGCAGCAGGACGGGCAGCACAGGGCGCTGGCGGTGGCGGGCTCCAGGGCGGGCGCGGGAAGGTGCGCGGGTTGCGGCTGAGCGAGGGTTGGCTGCACGATGTGTTCCTTGGCTAGTGAAGACCGAGCAGGTGAGGAGAGCGGCCAAGGTGGTGGCGAGCGCCTGCACACTGGTCCCTCGGCTCGCTGACGGGTGAGTGTGTGCTGTGGTGGTTCGGGGTAACTTCTGAAGGATTTTCTGAGGGGAAAAGGTGTTCTGTGGCGCTGGCTTGCTGCACCTTTTGACATTAGCGGCACAAAACTTTCGCGCCCCCGCTCATCACTTTGGGGTGTTTTGTTTTCCACTGGCCTTTTAAAATGGTCCAGAGTGTGTGGGGTGGGAGGGGGGTGTCTTAAAATCGGCCTTCTTTAGGGTTGTTGCATGTCCGAGAAACTTGCACTTGACCAGCAGGTACGAGGTTGTTGCAAGTTGTGGAGGGGCAAAATGGGTGAGCAAACTGGCCACGGTATGGTGATCTATTCATGCTGAGGAAATGAGAAGGAGTGCAATTGGTAGAGGAGGAAAACACGGTACTCTGTGCGGCCGCAGTTCTGAATCCTGCAGGTACGTTTCTTGTCCCGTGCCAGTGTTAAGGACATCTCCACATGGCAGGTGCGTGGCTTGGAGTGGGATATTCTGTTACATAAGAGTTGTTCTGGTCCAGATGGGAGCCAGTCACGTCGGCCAAAATTGGAGAAAGCATTAAGCTGTTTCACAAATACTTTAATAATTAACCTTAAAAGAAAGAGATTAGGAAAGGTGACCAAAAATTAGGCTGAAAAGTGTTTTTTAAGCAAGGTTGTTAGAAGTAGGAGGGACCTGACAAAAGTAGTTCCAAAGACTGCGAATAACGACTAGAACTGAATCATGTTTTATACAAATGGAATTAGAGATTTAAGATTGGATAAATGTTCAGACCAGGTTAAGGGTCCTGTTTGGATGGGACTAGTGTAGTTTAGCAAGGGGAGAAATGATGGTTGAGATGGACGGTGTGTAATGGTATACACAGGAGAAATCTTGTATTGGAGTTCACGGAGGATGATAATGTTATACACCTGGAAGGAGGGGAGACAGTTTGAAGCGAGACCAGAAGTGGCCTGCTTGGGGTGAAGCAGCTACTGCAATACCAGTTTGACTCCCCACAGGAGCCAAAGTAGCCGTCGACCTTTGGTCATGGCAACAAATCACCTAGAAGCACCCGAGCCCGCAGCCGTACCCTGAAAATGTGTTAATAACTAGTGTAGAAACAAGGAACTGTAGATGCTGTTTACACAAAAGGACACAAAGTACCGGAGTAACTAACAGCAGCATCTTTGGAAAACATGGATGGGTGATGTTTTGGGATCCTTCTTCAGACTGATTGTAGGGGGATGAGAGAAAGCTGGAAGAGAGGAGAGGCAGGACAAAGCATGGGAGGTGATAGGTGGACACAGGTGAGGGGGGTTTTGGTAGGCAGATGGTTGGAACAAAAGCCACAGGTAAAAGCAGAAGGTTGAGATGAAGTAGAGATGGTGGAAAGCTTCAAGTTCTTAGGAATTAATATCACCAGCAATTTGTCCTGGACCAGCCATATTGAAACAATGGCCAAGAAAGCACACCAACTCCTGTACTTAGAAGGCTTGGATAGTTTGCCAAGTACCCAATAACCCTCGTCAACTTCTACAGATGCACTGTAGAAAACATTTTATCGGGATGCATCACAACATCATTTGGGAACAGCTCCATCCTAGACCGCAAGAAATTGCAGAGTTGTAGGCCCGTCAAGTCTCCGTCATTCAATCATGGCTGATCTATCTTTCCCTCTCAACCCCAATGGAATGTTGGCCTTCATAACAAGAGGAGTTGAGTATAGGAGCAAAGAGATTCTTCTGCAGTTGTACGGGCCCTAGTGAGACCGCACCTGGAGTACTGTGTGCAGTTTTGGTCTCCAAATTTGAGGAAGGATATTCTTGCTATTGAGGGCATGCAGCGTAGGTTTACTAGGTTAATTCCCGGAATGGCGGGACTATCATATGTTGAAAGACTGGAGCGACTAGGCTTGTATACACTGGAATTTAGAAGGATGAGAGGAGATCTTATCGAAACGTATAAGATTATTAAGGGGTTGGACACGTTAGAGGCAGGAAACATGTTCCCAGTGTTGGGGGAGTCCAGAACAAGGGGCCACAGTTTAAGAATAAGGGGTAGGCCATTTAGAACTGAGATGAGGAAAAACTTTTTCAGTCAGAGAGTTGTGAATCTGTGGAATTCTCTGCCTCAGAAGGCAGTGGAGGCCAATTCTCTGAATGCATTCAAGAGAGGGCTGGATAGAGCTCTTAAGGATAGCGGAGTCAGGGGGTATGGGGAGAAGGCAGGAACGGGGTACTGATTGAGAATGATCAGCCATGATCACATTGAATGGTGGTGCTGGCTCGAAGGGCCGAATGGCCTCCTCCTGCACCTATTGTCTATTGTCTATTGTTCTGCTTTCTCCTCATAACCCCTGTCACCTGTACTAATCATGAATCTGTCAATTTCCCTCTTAAAAATATCAATTGATATTGAGCACACTATCAGACTCAGGAATAGCTTCTTCCCCACTGATACTTGAGTTTGAACTGACTGTATCTATTTTTTGTTAACAATCATATTTGAGCTCTTGTAATTTTCCCACAAAATTCAACTTTTTTTTCTCAGTACTTCTGAATTTTGCAATCATAATTCACAATGATGAAACACACTTTGCTCCATTTCAAAAGTGATTAAAGTAGAATATGTCACACAGTGTCTTAAACTGTTATGTAATCGTAAAGATGAAAAGTGCAATGAAAAGCTTTGTTCTGCGTACAATCCAAACAGATCAGGTGTACTATGCAATCAAGATTTATGAGGATGTTGCCAGGACTCGAGGGGCTGAACTATAGGGAATGGTTGAGCAGGCTAGGACTCTATTCCTTGGAGCGCAGGAGGATGAAGGGTGATCTTTTCGAGGTGCATAAAATCACAGACGCAGTCTCTTGCCCAGAGTAGGGGAATCGAGAACCAGAGGACATAGGTTTTAGGTGAGGGGGGGGGGGGGGGGGAAATATAATAGGAATCTGAGGGGTAACTTTTTCACACAAAGGGTGGTAGGTGTATGGAACGAGCTATTAGAGAGGTAGTTGAGGCAGGTACTATCACAACGTTTAAGAAACATTTAGACAGGTATATGGCTAGGACAGGTTTAGAGGGAATATGGGCCAACGCAGGGAGGTGGGACTAGTGTAGATGGGACTAGTGTAGATGGGACATGTTGGCTGTTGTGGGCAAGTTGGGCCGAAGGGCCTGTTTCCACGCTGTAAGACTATATGACTAAGTCAAACTCAAGTACGATAGGGCAAAGGAGAAGATATCAAGTGCAAAATATAGTTTTCAGCAATGTCGTGCATCAGTTCCACATAGTCCGATTTCCACAATGGGACAGAGGTGAATCAGACAGTACCCTAGCTTATGGAAGGACTGTTCAGAAGCCCGATAACAGAGGGGAAGAAGCTGAGTATGATGGTGTATGCTTTCAAGCTTCTGTACTTTCTGCTAGAAGGAATATCTGGGGTAGGACAAGTCTTTAATTATGTTGGATGCTTTTCCAAAGCGGCATGAAGTGTAGATGGAGTTAATGGTGGGAGGTCTGGTATGTGTGATGGACTAGGCTGCATTTACAACTCTCTGCAATTTCTTGCGGTCTTGAACAGAGCTGTTCCCAAACCAAGCTGTGATGCAACCTGATAGTATGCTTTCCATTGTGTATCTGTAGAAGTTTGTAAGAGTCATTGGAGACATGCTGAATTTTCTCAGTCTCCTCAGGAAGTGCAGGTGTCTAATTGGCCGCCGCATTGATGCGGCTGGTCCTTGACAGGGTGTTGGTAATATTAATGCCAAGGAACTTGAAGCTCTCGGCCATTCCCACTTCTGCACCGTTGATGCTGTTTTGGGGCATGTACTCCACCATGCTTCCTAAAGTAATAACTGTCTCCTTTGCCTTGCTGACATTGAGGGAGGTGTTATTGTCCTGACACTATGTTTCTAAGCTCTCTATCTCCTTCTTGTACTCCATCCTGTTATTGTTTGCGATCACACACTTGTTGAAAGTAAACATATTATGTTTATTTTAAATGTGGGCAACGCCGGAAGCAGTTCACTTTACATGAGACGGTGAGTGATAATCTCATTGAGTGGTGCTTGAACACCAGTCCTGCTCTTAACATTAGCAGGAGCAAGAAGGGTACATTGTTGGAAAATAGTGCCAAGGTAAAAGATCAGGCATGATCTTGATTAAATTATGCAGCAAGCTCAATGGGCTGAATAGTCTACTTTTAAGTTTATTGTTTTAGACACTGAACACTTTGACAGTTTCTAAACAATTTGTTAATGGAAGATATGGATTTCTAAATGTCCTCAGTTTTAACCTGGCAAACGATTTGCATATCTGTCTGTCTGTCTGTCTCCCCGGGAGGACCAGCGGGAGGACTGGCGCCCGTCCTGGCGTACCCCGCCTGACCTTCCTCCCGTGGTGCAGCGCGGCGGCAGAGGGTCCACAAGATGGCCGTCGCCGCCGCTCCCCGCCGAGCAGCAAGAGAGGCTTCGGTTCCACGCCCGGCCCAGAGGAGAAATGGGGTTGGGGTCAGTGTCTTCTCCCTGTCCACTCTCGCCCACCCACGGCCCCGGGAGACACCCGTGCCCGGCAACAGGTCCATCCTGCCGCCACCGCAGATAAGCTGCAGGAGATGCTTCAGCTCCACGCCCAGCCCGCAGGAGAGGCCCGCAGGAGAAACGGGGCCGAGGACAGTGCCTTTTTCCTTTCCCTCTTACAATACAATACAACACAATACAATATATCTTTATTGTCATTGTACCCAGGGGTACAACGAGATTGGGAATGCGCCTCCCGCCTATGGCCACGGGGGCACTCCCCGCCCGGCAACGAGTCCATGGTTGGGCTGAGGGAGGAGTCGAGGGAGTGGTGGAGGGGGGAATGAGGGGGTGAGGGGAGGGGGGGATGTGGAGTGGGGGAGGGGAGGGGTGGATGGGGAAAGGGGAGGGAATGGGGAAGGGGAGGATGGGATCGGGGGGGATCCATGGGGGAATGGGTGAAGGGGATGGATGGGGTCGGGGGGATCGATGGGGGAATGGGTGAAGGGGATGGGGGAGTGGGCGGGAGCGGGGAGGGAGGGGTGAATGGGAGGAGGAGGTGCTGCACCAATGCAGGAGAGTTTGGTCTAGTTTCTAATATAACTGTCCGGATTACGAACAGTTGACATGAACAGATCCCTGCAGTAATCTGGGGAGGATTGGCACTGCATTTCCCCCCTAAATTTTACCCAAAAATGCAGTTACTGCATATAATCTTTGACATTCTATTTCCCAAACGCGTCAATGTTTTAATATCAAAAGACGAAAATAACAAATCTAGAGACTTGGGAGATTGGCAAATACTAAAACATTTTTGAAACTAAATTAGATATTACTGGAAGTACTCAGCACATTAGTTTGATTCCTCGAATAGTTGTTGCCTTGAGATGGCAACCCTTTCTTTTTCCACAGGTGCTGCCCAATCAATAGATAGAGTGGTTCCATCATTTTAAATTTCCACGTCCGAGATATTTTGGTACTCGGATATCATCCCACAATTCTCATACAAAGGGTAGTGTGTGTGTGTGTAACAAGCTGCCAGAGGAGGTAGTTGAGGCTGGGACTATCCTAATATTTAAGAAACAGTTAGACAGGTACATGTATAGGAGCAAATTGGACCAAACGCAGACAGGTGGGAGTAGTGTAGCTGGGACATTTTGGCTGGTGTGCGCAAGTTGGGCCAAAGGGCCTGTTTCCACACTGCATCACTCTGACGATAATTGAACTTTAGTTTTAAATTTTAATGCAATGCCTTCTCTAACTTCAAGTAACCCCCTGCATTCCCTCTCTCCAACCCTCCCCCACCCAAGTCACACCAGCTTTTCGTTCTCACCTAGCTACAACTAACAATATCCTGTTTCCTTTATCAGTTATTTTTTGCCTGACCTTCATTCATTTGTTCTATATATCTCTCTCTACATCATCGTCTATATCTCTCGTTCCCATTTCCCCTGACTTTCAGTCTGAGGAAGGGTCTCGACCCGAAACGTCGCCCATTCCTTCTCTCCAGATGCTGCCTGACCCGCTGAGTTACTCCAGCATTTTGTGATACCTTGCTTTGATTTGTACCAGCATCTGCAGTTATTTTCCTGCACAACCTGTCCCGCTCAGTTACTCCAGCATTTTGTGATACCTTGCTTTGATTTGTACCAGCATCTGCAGTTATTTCCCTGCACAACCTGTCCCGCTCAGTTACTCCAGCATTTTGTGAGACGTTGCTTTGATTTGTACCAGCATCTGCAGTTATTTTCCTGCACAACCTGACCCGCTGAGTTACTCCAGCATTTTGTGATACCTTGCTTCGATTTGTACCAGCATCTGCAGTTATTTCCCTGCACAACCTGTCCCGCTGCTGAGTTAATCCAGCATTTTGTGAGACGTTGCTTTGATTTGTACCAGCATCTGCAGTTATTTCCCTGCACAACCTGTCCCGCTGCTGAGTTACTCCAGCATTTTGTGCCTGTCCACCATTGGAAATGACGACCGCACTGGGAGGGCCGCACCGCGACGATGACCACTCACGAGGTGTTGCGCAGTAATCAACCAGACAGAACCAGCCGTCGCTCCGCAGGAAGGGAAAGGCGAAGGATCTCCATCCATTTCCCGTTGGTAAGGTTGAAAGTGCATTTCCTGTTAGCAACCCAGAAGGTGCAGAACTAATGGCGACTGTTTTCCTTCTTGGCTGTGAACGCAAATGGACGTCGCGAAATGAGGCGACTTAAATACAACTGATCGCAACTTACTTAAGTGAGTAAACGTACGACGTGGAAGACGACGTTGAGATTTTCAGCCAGAAAACAAAAATAACATGCGTAGTAAGAGTTGGCTGCGTCAACGTCGATCGAGAAACGATCACAACTGCAAATGTCTAATTTTTCAAAATGCGCTTGAACTCTCAACTTATTGAATGTACGACTTTTAAAAAATCTTATCTGGTACAGTTCCCCCCCCCCCCATGGATTCGGTTTTCAAGACGTTTGCCAATTGGTCGAATAACAGCGTAAATCAAGTATCTCGATTCAAGTTGCCTTATACATTTAATTAAATATGATTAAGAATTTCTGTGTTTTAACTCCCCCCCAACAATTTGAGACTCATTCATTACATGGTAAAGAATGCGCAAAGTCATGTTTATTACTATCCACACACGTCAGTTAACTGAATAGCCGTTGAAATTACTCAGGAGGAGGGGGTATTAGTGCTAACATACAACTTTGTGAAAGAAGTAGATTGGTCGAATGCAGCTTTCTGACAAGATTTTTCAGGATAGCTGTTGAGATTAGAACGTCCCTAATTAAACAAGTATTCACAAATAGTTTTCACTATAATTTGTATTTCCAGGGTCTGTACACAATTCATTTTAAGACCTCAAAATTCAGTATATGTGCTTGCACTCTAACTTGTTATGTGGTTTAATTCCATTTGAGTTTTCAGTACATTTTAGAAACTACATTTTTCAGAAATGGATGTCAGGGGAACTTTCAGCCCTTGACACACTTTCCTCAATATATTAGATTATGGCTGGTCTCCACCTCAATTCTGTTCATATATATTTAACCAAAATTTGAGTAGTGTAGATGTTGGGTAGAGAAATTGAATTCAGATAAAGGGTGTCCAACTTAATACACTTCAACTCTTCAGAAGGTAATTTTTTGTTCAGATTCAAAGTGAATGGACAACTCAACAGTTGTTCATATTGAACCCTGATTTTTGTTTCATCCACACATAGCTTGGCTGTCTCTTTTTTATTTCCACCAACACATCCAACTGTTCCACTTCAGTTAGCAAACACTTACATTGTTTTATAACTCTTTGGCACAGAATAAGGCAATTCAACCCAACGTCGCCTCACAGAGCAATCCCAGTCTGCCACTAATTTTCAGCACACTGCATTCTCCACAGTCCCTGCAATTCCTTCCAGATTCAAGAATGTACCTCCTACACATTGTGGCGTTTTAAAGTAGCCAATTTGCCTCAACAACCTGCACGCCTTCAGGATGAGCAAAGAAACTGGAGCACAGAGGAATCCCAAGCAGTCTACTAGCTGTGCCACTGTGCCTTCATCCTGATTTATTAAATTATTGTGGTTAAATCTTGTCCATGGGCAGGAAACTAATGTGAAGTAAATATATGTAATGGGCAGATGGAATAGACCGAAGAAGATAAAGACTTTTTAATCAATGGCCCTTATATCAGAGGCTAAAGATTCTCTTTAATTACATTTATTGAATTGTCCTATGTCCAGGCATTTTCAACTGGTTTTTCAATCATCCCCCCGTCTTCCCTGAAGATGGAACCCATGAAAACATGCAGAAAGACCTGGATAACTTTCAGCCATTGCCTGAGATTTTGCAAGAAGTACCAGCTCAATAGCTATTGCCACGAAAGATATTCTAATTTTAATATGAACCTTCAGGGTCTATCTGTCATGTAGAAAATTAGAACAGCAGGCAATATTACCTCCTAAATTTGTTGGTTGCAGTTCTATGGCTATCTTTCCAGTTATTCCAAATGATTCTATGAATTTTCAAATATGGACTTTATATGTCACTTATGAAGGAATCAGTTATACAGAATGAAAATTGACCTTTCGGTCCAAATCACCCATGCGAGGCACGATGTCTAGCCCCGTTTGGCCTATGTCCCTCTAAAACGTCCCTATCTATCTGTCTAAATGCCTTTTCAATTATGTAATTGTTCCCACCTCTACAGCTTCTCTGACAGCTGGTTCCATATACGCAACAACCTCTGTAAGGAAAAACTTTGCTTGTTTGGTTCCATTTAAAAAAAAATCCCTCTCACCTTAAACCTATGCTCTTTAGTTTATGACTCCTGCCGAGAAAAAGACTGACCATCCACCTCATGATTTTATACTTCATAAGGTCACTATTCAACTTCTAATCCTCCAATTAACTCAGTCCCAGCCAAATTAATCCTCCCTATATAACTCGGCCCTACAATCCTGATAACACTCTTGTGAGTCCAGTCTGCGTCCTTTCCAGTTTAAAGATATCTTTCCTGCACACATGACTATCATGTGTGGTCTTGATAATGACTTGTAGAGTTGTAACATGATGTCCTAACCCCAATAATCAGTACCCTGTCCTTTGAGCCAAAGTGATCCATATGCCTTCTTCACCATCCTGTCAACCTGTGTTGCCACTTTTCAGGGAATTATGTACCTGCACCCCTAGGTGTCTCTGTTCTACACCACTCTTCAGGGCCCAACCATTTGCTAAGTAAATCCAGCCTGATTTATCTTTACAAAATGCAAGACCTTGCACTTGTCACAGTTAAATTCCATATGCCATTTCCTATTCCCAGTCCCTAGTTTACCTAAATCCTGTTGTAATCTTAGATAACCTTCGACGATGTCCACTATTGATTTTGGTGTCATTTGGAAACCATATTAATAACATTGTCATCCAAATTGTTAATATAGATGACAAACAACAGTAGACCCAGAACTAATCCCTGCACCGGGTCATGTGGACAGCATCCCACTACCCTGCCCATGTCAATTCTCTTGGTCAGCGTTTCAAAAGAAAAGCAATCAAATTTGAAGGGCACGGTTTTTCATACACACATTCATGTTGATTATCGCTGATGAATCCTTGCCTTTCCAAATGCTGGTAGATTCTGTTCCTCGGAGTCCCCTCCAACTTCCCCGACACTGATGTTGGGTTCACTGGCTTATAGTTTCCTGATTTGACCTTGCAGCCCTTTAATAAAGGTGCAGTATTAACTCCCAGTCTTCCAATATTTCACCCATAGCTAAAGATAATGCAAGTTACCTGCCTATTTCTGCAATTTCTTTACTGGCTTTCCACTTGATCACACATATAGGGTTTCCAATCTTCAGTGCTCAGGTTGGGATTTTTCTTCAGATAGTAGGAGGGACGAGAATGCTCGAAGAGAGGTGAGGGGAGAATAAAGCCTGGCAAGTGATAGGTTGATAGAGGTGGAGGAGGGGGGGGGGGGGGGTTTGGTATGCAGACGGTTGGATAAAGGTCAGAGATGAAAAGACAAAAGGCTGTGAGATAAGGAGAGAAGAGATGTGAAATCAGAGAAAGGTATGTGATAGTGGGGACTGGCGGGAGGGGAGGAGGGGGGGAGGAGTTTTCCATCTGGTCTCTCCTCCGCAAATGGACAATTCTTGCAAAAATGCCATTCCCTACTCTCCATTTCTCCATCACAAGATGAGGATTTTAACACCAGGACATCCAAGATGTCCTCTTTCAATAGTAAAATGTGGTTTCACCACTGTTTTCATAGATGGATCCCTCACCTGCATGTCCTCTGTATCCCCCTTAGTTCTGTACTTGCCTCCCCATCTCCTGACTCCTCTCTCACCCCTACTCGGAACACAGATAGAGTTTTGTGTAGGAAAGAACTGCAGATGCTGGTTTAAATCAAAGGTTGACACAAAATGCTGGAGTAACTCAGCGGGACAGGCAGCATCTCTGGAGAAAAGGAATGGATGACGTTTTGGGTCGAGACATGCCTTCTCTCCAGAGATGTTACCTGTCCCGCTAAAGATAGAGTTTTACCGGTCGTTACCATTCACCCCACCAGCTTCAGCGTCCAACACAATATTCTCCAGTATTTCCACCACATTTAACATGATAATGCCACCAGTCACATCTTCTCATCCCCACCGCTTTCCTCCGTCTGTAACTCCTTGGTTTACTCACATTGTTGAGATAAAGTGTAGACTAGGTAACCATTTTGTTGAATACTTGTGGTCTGTCTGCCAAGGCGTGTTCGACCTCCACTTTGCTAGCCATTTTAATTCCCTTTTCCATTCCCACACTGACCTTTCTTTCCTGAGCTAC
Source organism: Rhinoraja longicauda (assembly GCF_053455715.1). Taxonomy (NCBI): domain Eukaryota; kingdom Metazoa; phylum Chordata; class Chondrichthyes; order Rajiformes; family Arhynchobatidae; genus Rhinoraja; species Rhinoraja longicauda. The sequence goes on from NC_135954.1 coordinate 91,978,272, forward strand.
CACCCATTGCCAGAGTGAGGCCATATGCAAACTGGAGAACCAGCACCTCACATACCGCTTGCAAACCAATGGTATAAATATGGAATATTTCAATTTTAGGAAACGAAATAACAAACATCACACGTTCCCCTCTCCTCTTTTCCATACGTCACACTTGGATGCATATTAATTTCTTCCACAATCCATCTTCCCTGTCCACTTCTATCTTTTTCCCTTTCACTGGCTTCACATTTCACGCCTCTTCCATTCTTATCTTACAGCCTTTTGTCTTTTCATCCCTGGCCTTTGTCCAACCATCTGCCAATAGACAATAAGTGCAGGAGTAGGCCATTCGGCCCTTCGAGCCAGCATCGCCATTCAATGTGATCATGGCTGGTCATTCTCAATCAGTACCCCGTTCCTGCCTTCTCCCCATACCCCCTGACTCCGCTATCCTTAAGAGCTCTATCTAGCTCTTGCCAATCCAATTCCCCTCATCTGCATCAACCAATCACTTGCCAGCACTTCTCTTCCAGCTTTCTCCCCCCACAACAATCAGTCTGAAGAAGGGTCTCAATACGAAACATCACCTATCCATGTTCAGAGATGTTGCCTGATGCGCTCTCTAGCACTTTGTGTCTTTTTTAATGTAAATCAGCATCTGCAGTTTCATTGTGGCTACCAATTACAGTACCTTCAAAGTCCTTTCAATGCCCTGAGGTCAGAAATTTTCCCTCTTTCCCCTGCTCCACATCCCCCCAAACCATACTTACACATTGTTATGAAAATGGACAGTTTAGATGTTTGATGTTTTGTGATTCTTAATCTCCTGAGTTGCATCATCCCTGGAGATTGCAACTAGCTTCCGATCAATAGAAAATAAAAATATATAAACCATACCTATTGCAGTTTATCAACTGCCATGATCAATATTGATTCCTAACTATTCAATTGCATGGCCATTTGGTTTATTTTCTGCACCATTTGCTTTTTCTTTTGCACTACCTTACATGTAGAGTCATAGAGTCTCACAGCGTGGAAACGGGCCCTTTGGCCCAACTAGTCCACATCGGCCAACATATCCCATCTACACTAGTTCCACCTGCCTGCCTGTGGGCCATATCCTGCTAAACCAGTCCTATCCATGTACATGTCCAAATGTTTCTTAAATGTTGCGATATTAGCTGCTTCAACGTATATGCAGTTCGTTCCATATACTTACTACCCCTTGTGTGAAAATGTTACTCCTTGGGTTCCTATTAAATCTTCCCCCCCCCTCACCTTAAACCTATGTCCCCTGTTTCTTGATTCCCTTTCTCTGGGCAAGAGACTCTGTGCATCTACCCAATCTATGCATCTCATGATTTTGTACACCTCTATAAGATCACCCATCATCCTCCTGCACTCCAAGGAATAGAGACCTAGCCTGCTCAACCTCTCCGTATAGCTCGGCCCCTTGCGTCCTGACAACATTCTCGTAAATCTCTGCACCCTTTCCAGCCTGACATGGTGCCCAAAACTGAACACAATATTCTAAATGCGGCCACACCAACATCTTATATAACTGCTACATGACCTCCCAACTTCTATACTCAATGCTCTGACTAATGAAGGCCAATGTGCCAAAAGCTTACTCCTTAGTTCCTGAAACTCCTCCAGGGATACACTTGACCCCAGCTGCCTATACCTGAACCATGCCTCCTTCTTACTCTTGACCAAATCCTCGAACTCCCTCATCCAGGCTTCCTTACGTTTGCTTGCCTTGACCTTCACTCTTACAGGGACATGAATGTCCTGAACAATTGTCAGCACACTTTTAAAAACATTCCACTTTCCTGACATTCCTTTTCCATCAAATAACCTTCTCCAATCAACTTGAGCGAGATCCTGTCTCATACCCACAAAGTTGGCCGTACCCCAATTTAGCATTTTAACTCAGCAGCCTATCCATAATTATCTTAAACCTAATGGAACAGTGGTTGCTCGTCCCAAAAGGCTCATCCACGATGTATGGTATGATTTGCTGTATAGCACGTAAAGCAAAGTAGTTTACACATGACAATAATAAAAATAAAACAATCATGACTGGCCTCAATGTTTTTTCAATGTTATGGCAGGAAGCCTTGACATGGAGACAATTCATACAAGCACTGGTTAATTAGCTCACAGACTTGGAGGGCCGAAAAGGCCTGTTTCCGGCTGTAGATATATGATATGATATGATATGATATGATTGTTGTCTTGGTGTTTCTACTTTCCTTTAGTAAATTCAAGGCTTATTTGGATTTGGTTTCATCTTTTCAAATCGTTGGATTAGATGATAACTGGTTGCTGCTTGGCACAAGCATTGCTACGCTCTGTTTTGACACCTGGTGTGTAACCTAGGACATCAGGTTGCTACCTGCAGTTAAACAAGACACAAACTTTTCATTGTGTGTTTATTTATTTTGGACTATGTAATCTAAAACTATAAAGCAGGTAAAATTTCAAATTGAACATTAGGACAATTTTGAAACAACTCTTGGTCAATTTACTTGAACAACTAGGTCTCAATTGTTTATGCCACCAGAGATAAACACAATCTCAGTTGACATTTCAGTGCATTATTAAGAGATTGCTACAATCTGTGACGTATTAAACTGTTCCTTTCCTCTCTTTCGGGTGGTTGTAAAAGTTTCCATTGTACTTTTTAAAAAAGTGTTCTGAAGGATAATCATCTACTGACAACTAAAGTTATTGAAACAAATTATCTGGTTTATTGTTCCATTGCTGTTCAGATTTGCTGTGTGAAATTGGCAGCCATTTTTCTTTTGTTTAGTAATTAACTGCATTTTTCAGGTTAAAGTACACCTGAATTTATAAAACATTGAAATATTATGCATTCTGTGGCTTTAAATTGGATTAATTCGCATTAAAAGCACTTTTTATGTTTTGAAGAGTTTGCATTAATTTCCTGTTGAAGTACCATTATTTTGAAATAGTTCTGAGCACTTCCAACTTCAATTCACTTTTATGAGATTATATGGGAAATGTGACAGTGGAGTCACTAATATGCATGATGCCCATTAATTGATCACCAGCAGAAATCAGAAAACCCTGATTTAAAGCATTGAGTCTTTGGGATTTATCAATTGAAGTTCACCAAATTTGCTAGTACTATTAAACCACTTTTTATTCCTTTCCATGAGCAGAACTATGCAATATTGATTGGGCTAGGATTGATTGTTTTTTTTCTCTTTCTCTTCGTGGTGTAATGATGCAGTACTCAAGTTGCCAAACTAGCAATTCAGAGATAAAATTTAAAAAACTGCTGCAGATATTCAGCCTATCAGTCGAAATCTCTGGAGCGAGAAACATGTGTTAATGTTTAAGGTTGATGATCTTGGCTCAAAACTAGGATAAGTTAGAAAATCACTTTTTCTGAAACATGGTTAAGATTTGAAGTGAACAAAGAGAATGTTTTTGAGGGATGCCAACAAAAAGAGAATGAATGACACAAGTTGTGGGACCTGCTGAGAGAGGGGGATGAACACTTGTTAATTCTCCATGACTCTAATTGCAGCTGATCAGTCTGGAGGTGCAACTGGTGAGAGATGATTTAAAACAGGAGAGAACAAATTATTGAACTGTGAGATATTAAACATTGCAGATGCCTTGAATCAAAAATAACAGAATATTGGGAATATCCAGCATTCTGATGTTTTAGAATCTGTGCAAGAAGTCTTGTAGGGTAGATGCCTTTCCTTAAAACAAGTCAGTTTTAATACAAACTATAAAGACGAGTTGGATGGAATTGTGAAATCATGATTAAACTTTGAAATGTGCCAAGTCAGAAGATGAAATGTTGCTCCTCAAGTTTCCATTGGGCTTCATGAATCAGTACATGAAGCCAGACATGCTGGAGTGGGAATGGAATGTGGAATTAATGTGACAGACACCTGGAAGCTCAGATCTGGAATTTTAAAAAGACTAGATTACATTGAAGAAGGTTCGTTCTTTTGGTCTAAAGGCAAAAAAATAACATCCTTATAGCTTTCACATATGTAGGTAAAATTCAATTTCTTTTCAGCTAATACACATGAAATTCTTGAGTTAACATTAGTGTTGGTAAGACTTATATAACATGCCATAGTTATTAAATTATACATTTTAATTTCCATCTTTAACTGAAGGCCTACTAAAAATCTGTAACTCTTTGGGTCTACAGCAATGGTACTGATGAGAAATGTTCTGAGTTTCTCAGTAAGAAGGTGGTCAACTTGGTCCCCCCTTCAGTCATTAATAGCTACAGGTCAGTAACTTACTATTTTGTGTCATAACTTGCAAAGCTGGTTTTAAATTGAAGAGAATGATGCATAATTTTGTGTCGTTGCCTTCTAAATCTCGCTGAAATAAGCAAATAAATGTTCTCTTTGTTTCTGAGATCTGTAGTCTCTTGTATCTCCAAAGATGATTTATACAGTTTTGTTATGCGAAAGCTAACCAGAAAATAGTTTGTACCAATCAAATGTTGCTTAGAATGAATAGGTTTTTGCCTCGCATTATTTTCTCTGACTAGAAATTGTGTTGGTACGTTACTGGACATATCGATCTCAGCATAACTTCAAAAAGGTAGGTAGTAATTGTTGATTACCAACCACAGCACTCCATCATTTGTTACGCTAAACCATTTGGGTTAAGGCACCCAAGTTAGGTAAGACGCAGATGTTCTTGGGTGGATCTTGGCCATTAGTTAATTTAAACAGAATGTCATGCCTGACTATAACTGTAATGCCTCCAAATATTTTCAAACTTAATAAAATAAAGAAGATGAAAGATGTTAATACTGTCAGAACAAGGAGGTACATATATGGACATTACTTGTCACGGTAGAGTCAGAGTATGTTATCAACTTCAAGATGGTAGTAGATGTATTTTTGACAGAACTTGTCCAATTATAAGAGCAAAAATATGCATGTTGTATTTGGATTGAACTAATGGATAGTAAGGATCTATCGCTGACAAGTTCGTCAAGGTTTTTAAGGCCCTTCAGTTGTTTTAAAAGGTCAGAACAAGTGTTAAGAATATCTAATGATTTATTCTGGTTATCAAGAATTTAACTGTCTTTGGGGTTACAGAAGGATTACATTTTTTCTTGAAACATGCTGCTACTGCCTTGATATGCTATTAAATTTATTAATATTTGAGAAGTATTATTGGTAGTATCTATTAGTAAGTATGAACATTGAATATTATGCTATTTTCCTTTATATATTTTAATTTATTTAAATATATTTTGAATGTTGACTCCAGAATTTTGTGTCTCTCAGTCTGAGGAAGGGTCTCGACCGGAAATGTTAACTATTCCTTTTCTCCAGAGATGCTGCCTGACCCCCTGAGTTACTCCAGCACTTTGTCTATTTCCAGCAAAATTTAAATTAGCTTTAGTTTGTTCCTGTCAATTTAGTTGGTTGCATGAAAATTTGTGTGGTAACTTGGCTGTTTGAGTTCAGAAACCAATTTATGTAATTAAAATGGAAAATAACCAATTGCCACTTGCTACTCAGCTTTTTTTTAAAAACTGCTGCTTTTTATAATAAAATCCTCTCAGAGTGGTTGAAACGGTGCAAAGAATCACATCAAATTTAACATAATCGTGTTAGTAACAGGAAAAGCTGATTCATTCTTTAAAGCCTTTACTAAGTTTGTTGGAAGATTATTTCTTCAAGGCATTTTTTAAATTATATTCTTGGATTATTTTATACACAGTACAAAATACCATAAAATCAAATGGAAGTAATTTTCAAGGATTTTTTTGAGGAGGTCAACATAGAGAAAGTGGGGAGGGGTTGGGGTGTCAATGCACTGGTGGATCAAGGCTGCCTAGTAGGCTGCAGTTAATATGCGCCATGACCAAATTTTCAAAGCACTTCATGATGGTGGATATCAGAGAAACTGATTGGTAGTCATTAAGACACACTACAGTGCTTTTCTTTGACAGCAATAGAGAGACATGGTCGCAAAAGAGAGTACAGAAGAGATTCACCAGGTTGTTGCCTCAAATTGAGGGCTGTAACTATAAGTAGAGATTGGTAGACTGGGTTTCTTCTTACGGGAATGTCAGAGGCTGAAAGCTGACCTTAAAGGTTTATAAAATTGGGGGCTTAGGTAGGATAGATGGTCAGAATGTGTCTCCTCGAGTATGGGAGTCTAGAGTGAATAGGTTTGGTGTGAATCTGGCTTTCAATCTGCAGTAATGAATACATTTTGCAATAATTTTCTAATTTCCAAGCTAATTTTAGCCCTTTGCTGAAAGTTGAACTGTTTGAAAAGTTATCTGTTTTTTTTGCCATTTTTAAATGAGTACATGTAAGTGTTCAAATTATGCAAGATATCTGATGATGACCTTGTATTGAAAGAATGTGTATTGATTTGTTGATTTATTGCCACAACTGAAAAATAAATAAACAGATACTTTAATAACCATAATCAATTTGGTTGTCCAACAGGTAAATTTTTAAGAGTGTAACATGGAACAGCAGATGTTCTCAACTTCTCTGTTGAATAGCATTGGCAATTCTACACCTGTGGATCCGTCGATCTTGTACAACCATTGGTCTGTGTTTGCTGATGATGGCATACCTCCAACTGCTTTTCATGATGGTCCGAAACACAGGTACGACATAGACGTGAAACAAAGCCATTTAAAATCTTCAGACTTTGCTGTGTATTAGAAGCATTTAATGTAGTTCAAAAGCAAAAGTACTGCGAAGGATTAGTTATGTACTCTTATACTGGCAAGTGAATTTTAGCTGGAACCAGCGCAGGTCAATGTTCAGTATCCTAATTTCTCACCTTATGAGTTTAGGTGAAATGTAATTATTGTATGATTCCACTAATGCAACATGATAAGGATTAGGTATTATGTTATGCTGCTGTGTAAGGAGTAAGTTGGGATCTGAGGCATACCTGTGAAATAGGTTTGCCATATGACATGTGATATAATGAACCTAAGAATTCTCATTATTGAGAATATTCCTAATATCAGTGAAAATAAAGAAGGCAGGTGGGAACTGTAAGATGTAATTAATTTTTGCCCAGCGAAAATAGAGGTTAACTGATAATTTTCCTTATAAATACAAAATTCAGAGCAGAAATATAGTTGAGCCCGATGTCCCCATCAAAAATATTATTGTTGATCTGATGCAGCAATCTGCTGGAGGCACTCCATGGGTCGAGCAACATCCGGTTAAGGGGTGGGGGAAGGAAAATATACTTCCTTTCCTCTCCACTCTTTCCTAATATAGGGTCTCAACCTGAAACATCAACAATTCCCTAACCCCCGCAGATGCTGTTCAAACCACTGAATTCCTCCAGTAGTTTTTTTTACTCCCAGATTCTAGCATCTATTGTGTCTGGAACCAACTGCCAGAGGAGGTAGTTGAGGCATGTACTATAACAACATGTAAAAAAAATTTGGACAAGTACATCAATAGGAAATGTTTAGAGGAATATGGGGCAAATGCGGGCAGGTGGGACTAGTGTATTGGCCAGCATGGGGCAAGTTGGCTGAAGTGCTTGTTTCCACACTGTAAACTCATTGACATAGCAGAAACATTTCAACACAAGTCCAATGTCAACCACTTGGCTAAGTGTCTTGCACAAACTGACTCTATGACCCTAAAAGAAAATCCTCATCTCCATCTTAAATGCCTGACACCTTATTGTAAGACTTTACCCCTGCTCAACCAAGTAACCCTGATTTTAATACCTACATTATTAAGCCCTTTCAGAATCCTTTGTGTTTCAGTTGGGTTACTTTGAGCTCCACTACATCTGCTTCCTTAAATAATGAAATCAAAACCATATGCCCTCAAAAAGTCCTATAAACGTCTTTCATTCTGTTGCTCTTGCAATAAAGGCCAATGTTTAACATCTCACTTTAATGTTTGCTGTTTCTAAATGCATTTGGATTTTAATTATTCTGTGCTTTTTTTACATGCTCTTTTATGACTTCCTTAATGATTCCAGAGGTTTTATGAGAACTCTTGTGAGCTAACTGACCTGTAGACTAGGTGACACATTGCCGAGCACTTGTACTCTGTGCCCACTGGTCATCTTGTGCTCCTGGTTGCATGACCTTTAAACTCCCATTCTCGTTCCCACACTAACCTGTGTGTCCTCCATCTTCTCCGTTGCCAAAATTAGCCCAAATGGAAACTAAAAGAACAGTACGTCATATTCGACCTGGATAGTCTACAATCCAATAGTAAAAACAATGTATTTTCCAACTTCAGGTAACCTGCACCCCCAGTGTTCCTCTCTCCCTCTTCTGAACCACTAGGGTCTCTCATTCCACTTCTTTCCAAGCCCCCCCTTTTCGCCACACCCATGTTATCGTTTCATTTGGCCCCATCGCCCACACAACCCACTGGATCACCTACAACCTCCCCCTCGAATTCTATGCCTATCATTCCTTCCTTATCAGGTTTCACAGGTATCACCTTCCCTCTGTCTCTACTCCCACCTCACCTCTCCCCACCTGGCTCCATCTGCCCATTATCCCCCTTCACAGGGGGATAATCCCTAGCTCCATCTAGCTATCCATAGCACCACCTAGCACTTGCCAGCTCCTCTCACTGCTTTACTTCATCTCTTTTTACAGGCTCTCTCCCCTCTATAATCTCAGTCCTGATGTAGGGTCTCGCCCATAAACGTCAGCTATCCTCGTCTCAACAGAAGCTGCCTGATGTATATAGTTCTTGCAGCAGTTTGCTTTTTGCTGTAGTTTCCCATTTTGCCTCCATTATAAAATAGCATTGTTATATCTGCTGTTTTCTGCCGGATACTTTTCAAAATCTAGCAAATTTTGGAAGATGGATATCAGTGCATAGGATTTATCTATTTTGGAACCCTGGAGTGCAAGCTGTTAGATTTGGGGGCATTGTCAGACTAATAAAAACAGGAAATTCTGGTAGCACTCAGGTTGGATAGCATCTCTGCAAGGAGAAATCGAGCTAATGTTTCAGGTGCCTTAGTCTCTGTAGTTTGTTGTGTTTTTTCCAGTGATTTTAAAGTTTGTGAATCTCTCTTCGCCTTTTGTAAAAGACTATTTTGGAATGCTTTTAGTCTCTTCCCTTGTGAAGATAGCTACAAAATATATGACATTTCTATTCCCTTATTCCGCTGTCTCAATTTACATAGAGCATAGATACATGATCCATATCCCTGCAAAACCTATATATTCAAATACCTATCTATGTCTTTTAAATGCCATTTTCGTATCTGCCACCATCATCCCTGGCAGCGAATTCCAGGTACCCACCACTTATTGTGCAAAACAAATGCTGCAAACATCTGCTTTAAACATTTCCCATCTCCCCTAAAAGCTATGACTTCTATTAATTGACACTTCCACCTTGACTGTCCATCCCATCTATGGCTCATAATTTTATAAACTTCCATCAGATCTCCCTTCAAGCCTCTGACACTCCAGTGAAAGCAATCCAAATGTGTGTTACCTCTCCTTATAGCTAATACCTGCTAATCCAGGCAGCATCCTGGTAAATCGCTTCTGCATCCTCTCCAAAACCTCCACATCCTTCCCTCTTTTGGGGCACCCAGAACTGCAGCTTATTCTAAAGCGGTCTAACCAAAGGTTTTTATTCATAAGTCATTTATATAAATTAAACCCTCATTGTAACAGACCACAGGAGCGAAATGGTCCGTTATTGTTAATTGTCTGATCTAAGAGTGAGGGGTTGTCCCCCATTGACGTCACTGCCTGGGCGCCGGATCAGAATACTGGAGCCCCTCCACTAAGAGCCTAGTGGGACCTCCCTCCCCTCACGGAGCGTAGTGGTCCAAGAAAGCCGCCCAGCACCACCTTGTCCAGCGCAGCCTCTGCTGCTGATTCCTGCATTCAGAGGTTGAGAGCAACATGGGAGGTCTGGGCCGTTGGGGTGGGGGTGTGGCAGGGTTTGGAAACGCTGTCCTGCTCTAAGTGAGATTTCCACTACCAGCTGCCCCCAGGGTTATAGGGTGTTGACCTTAAATGTTAACTCTGTTTCTCCTTCCAAAGAGACTAACTTGCCTAACCTGTTGAGTAGACAAAGTTCTTAACAGCAAAATGCAAGCTACCAAAAATACTATAGACTATTTGTGACATTGTTTAGTAAACTGTCAATCAAAGCAATTACTTATCAATTTCAGTGCCTTGTCTGTGTAACAAGCACTGTGTTCTTAAAGAGACAGTCTGCTATCAGCGAAATCCATTTCTAGAGGTCTGTAATAATGAGGGTTTACTGTATATCACAAACAGCAGATGTCCCAGCACTGATCCCTGCAAAACACCACTGCTCATACATCTCCAGCCAGAATGGCACCACTACCCTCTGCATCTAAGACAGTTCTGAATCTAAACTGCCAAGTCACCATGGATCCTATGTATCTTAATCTTCTGGATCAGCCTACAATGAATGATCTTGTCAAATCCTCACTAAAGCCCATGTAGACAACTCCCAGAGTAGTCTTCTAATTTACTAGAATAGTGGAGTAGTCCACTACTCTATCCTCATCAATCACCTTTGTCACCTCATTTTAAAAAAACTGAGTTGGTAAGAAGTGACCTGCCCCTTACAAAGCTATTCCGACAAACCATAATTAGCTCATTCTCTTTGAAATATTAGTAAATAAAAATCCTGAATAATACTCTGCACGATGGCACAGTGGTAAAGTTGCTGCCTTACAATGAACGCAGCGCCAGAGACCCGGGTTCGATCCCGACCACGGGTGCTGTCTGTACGGAGTTTGTATGTTCTCCCCGTGACCTGCATGGGTTTTCTCAGAGATCCGTTTCCTCTCACACTCCAAAGGGGTACAGGTATGTAGATTAATTGGCTTAGTAAATGTAAAAATTGTTCCTAGTGGGTGTAGGATAGTGTTAATATGTGGGGATTGCTGGTCGGTGCGGACCCGGTGGGCCGAAAGGGCCTGTTTCTGCGTTTTATCTCTAAACTAAACTTTTAAAAAACTAAACTAATAGCTTCCCTACCACTGATATAAGGCTCACCACCCTATCAATTCCTGGATTGCCTCTATTTTCCTTCTTGAACAACGGAACAATATTGGCTACTCCCCAGACACCCAGGCCCTGCCTTCTGTCTCTGTGGCAAGAGAGGACATAAAGGTGTGTAAAAAAGAACTGCAGATGCTGGATTACACCGATGATAGACACAAAATAAAGGTCTTTGGCAAAGACCCAGCAATCTTCTCTCTTGCCTCTCTCAATAACCTGAGATAGATCCCTTCAAGCCCTGGAGGCTTATCCAATTTAATGATTTTCAAGAGAGCAAATATTGGCACCTTCTTGATCTTGAAATTTCCTAGCATATTATTATACCACATTTCATTCTTCATCTTCCTTTTTATCAGTTGTCACGGATGCACCCTTTTGTATTCAGTTCCCATCCAGTGTTGAATATTATCTCCAATCATCCCTTTTCCCTGAATCCACATACCATTTGCAAATTCTTGCTTGACCCCTTCCCAGCTTTCTTCCCTCTACTCCATCACTGAAGAAGAGTTCCGACCAGAAACATCGTCTTCCCTTTTCTCTCCACATATACTGCCTGGCCTGCTGAGTTCTTCCAGCACTTTTGGTTTTTTGATACTTCAGTAGATTGTAAACTGAGTTACAAGTGGGAGCAAATTTATACATGACAGTTAAACTTAATAATTGAAAACATCAATAGTGTAAAGCCTAACACATGATCTTGACTCAAATAAATATTCAGTAATATAAGAAATTGAGTTTTCAGTTTTATTGTGAGCTAGAATGATGAATTGCAATTAAATATTTTCTGATCCTGTAAATTTCTCTAGTGCAAAATAAAAGTCTGGATGTCCTAGGGGGATTTACTGATAAATGTGAAGTTTTAAATTTGTATTTGTTTACAATCATATGAACTAAATTTCTAGTTCAGATTTAGATTAATTCATTGTCATTTGCATGAAATTACTTGTTCGCATAAACTTTGTAGAGTTAACATTATACAGTAATGATGCCAACAATAGATGCAATAAATACAAACATAGAACAATGAATGCAAAGATAAATGTGAAAATAAATATACCAATGAATGCAACATAGACTGGGAATTCATTTTAATAAATGTGTAGATGTACGGTAAAATAAGTGTTTTCATTTCAGAGCCCAGCTTAATTTATCAGATTCTGGAAATACTCCTGATTTATTTGGACTGGTCTCCAGCATACTTGATGAGTCTGATAAACCGGAATCATTTTCTGATTGGTAAGCTGACTATAGATGTACATTAATTTAAGATTCAATGTTTGACGTATGCTATTTGTAGGCTGAAGTAGTATTATATTTAGTCTGACTTCAAAGCTATAAAAAGTATAATGATATTCTAGAGGGGGCAAATGGGAAAACGCTAGATTTTTAATTAGCACGTATTAACTATTTTAAGAAAAAAATATATATGTACTGATGTACATCTTAATTACATAGAAACATAGAAAATAGGTGCTGGAGGAGGCCATTTGGCCCTTCGAGCCAGCACCACTATTCATTGTGATCATTCTGATCATCTACAATCAGTAACCTGTGCCTGCCTTCACCCCATATCCCTTGATTCCACTAGCCCCTAGAGCTCTATCTAACTCTCTTTTAAATTCATCCAGTGAATTTGCTTCCACAGCCTTCTGTGGCAGAGAATTCCACAAATTCACAATTGTCTGGGTGAAAACGTTTCTTCTCACCTCAGTTTTAAATGGCCTCCCCTTTATTCTTAGACTGTGTCCCCTGGTTCTGGACTCCCCCAACATTGGGAACATTTTTCCGGCATCTAGCTTGTCTAGTCCTTTTATGATTTTATACGTCTCTATAAGATCCCCTCTCATCCTTCTAAACTCCAGTGAATACAAGCCTAGTCTTTCCAATCTTTGTACACCAGTACTTTCGGTGACTAGTGTACAAGAACACCAAGGTCTCTTTGCACTTCCCCTTTACCTAATCTGACACCATTGAGATAATAATCTGCCTCCTTATTTTTGCCACTAAAGTGGATAACGTCACATTTATCCACATTATACTGCATCTGCCATGCATCTGCCCATTCACTTAACCTGTCCAAGTCACCCTGCAACTTCCTAACATCCTCTTCGCAGTTCACACTGCCACCCAACTTTGTGTCATCTGCAAACCTGCTAGTGTTCTAATTCCATCCTCCAAATCATTAATATATATTGTAAATAGTTGCGGCCCCAGCACCGAGCCTTGCGGCACACCACTCTCCACTGCCTGCCATTCTGAAAAGGACCCGTTTATTCCTACTCTTTGCTTTCTGTCTGCCAACCAATTCTCTGTCCATGTCAATACCCAACCCCCAATACCATGTGCTCTAATTTTGCTCGCCAACCTCCCGTGTGGTACATTATTAAAGGCTTTCTGAAAGTCTAGATACACTACATCCACTGGCTCTCCTTCATCCATTTTACTTGTCACAACCACAAAAAATTCCAGAAGATTAGTCAAGCAGGATTTCCCCTTCGTAAATCCATGCTGACTTGGACCAATCCTTTTACTGCTCTCCAAATGCGCCGTTATTCCCTCTTTAATAATAGACTCCAGCATCTTCCCCACCACCGATGTCAGGCTAACTGGTCTATAATTCCCCCTTTTCTCTCTCGCTCCTTTCTTGAAAAGTTTTTTCTTAATGTTTTCCTTAAAATTGCTTTGCACTGCTGTAAATAGTGTTCTGTTGAAATTGCTTCAGAAAAGGGAAGATGCAATCCGCTGACACATCTTTGTGGGCAAATTCTTTTATGAATTTGACAAGCACCACACCTTTTAAAGCTGACTAGAAGAGCTAGACCGTTGTGGAATTGTTTTCATGATCGTCTGAATCATCTAAAAACATCAAACTGTAAGGTACTCTTGAAATACTTGGGTGTATATTGGTATTCATATATTTAGTACCAGATGTCCTGAGAAATAGAACAGATTATTTATAAGGACAAAGCATGCCTTCATTTTACTTCTGACTCCAGAAATATAATGAACGACATGCTTTTTATCAAAATCTACTTGCACTAAATGTTCCAAATAATTGACATTTTACTGTAATATCAGTGTTGTTGCATCAAAAGGTTAATATATTTCAGGTGTAATTATTTTGCATTTTGCAGGAGTTCGTCCTCTAGGTTATTTCAATCAATTTGGTCGACTGCAAATGGAGACGGTACTGGATCACCTTTGAAAAATAAAATGGAAAATGGCAGAATTTCAAATAATGTGGGTATTTCTGAATACTATGAAGAAAACTCTCAGACATTGGCAGAGAAAGGAAAAGCTGATGAACTTTATCAAGGATTTCAAAGTTTTAATCTTTCAGAACCATGGATTTCCATGCTCAATAAGGATACCAATCAGTGCGATCCTCAAGCCAGTGACGTCACATTTATTGTGCAAAATGATATGTTGCCTCAGAAAGAAGGATTTTCCTCACAGTCCAAGGAATTTGATTGTTGCTTACAAAATTATGAGGGAGCAGAGAGGGGACTTTCCAATTTTAATATACATAGCTTACATAATAATTGCAGTAGTAATAACACAAATAAACGCAAAGAACACTACAAAACTGCCCGATTTAGAGATAATAAAGTTGGAACATTTGGGATCAAAGATTGCAACCGGAATTCGGAAAATAGATACAGCTCACATGTTGGTGAAATGTGGGGCAACGTGTTGCAAGAGAAACAAGTAATTCAAAAAGGACATGAAGATTTCAGTGCCAGTTCTCTTAAGAAAAACTCTTCTTCACAAATGGATTTCCATGGCCTGCAGTTTTCCAAGGAGAATAGCTTTGTTGCTGATGTGAACAGAAAACCCGCCTCTGACTTTCCAAAACGTGGAAATCGTGCTCGTACTGTACGAGACAGTTTTGGGAATCATTGTGAAAAGTTGCATCAGAATTGTTTAGATGATCTTCCTAGATCATCTGAATTAATTAATTTGACAAAGGTTATGCCATATAGGAGTGAATATAGTCCTCATTCTTCCCAAAGCAACCTGTTATGGTCTGATAGCAACACAATGAGCCCCACTATTGAATGTAGTCCTTTGTTGAGGAAAGATGGTGATATCATTTCAACTGTCTCACAAACATCAACTACAGCTGCTGTAAGTAGCAGATCTCCAACACAGTTGCCAATTTCTGGTATTCTTCAACCTAACTATTATCATGCTGCAGCTCCAATGGAATCCTTAAGGCAAGATGAATGTCCCAGGTTTTCTAGCAGTAACATGAATGACTGGAGTTCATCTACTGCTGTTGGTAGAATACAAGAGCAACAAAAAAAGCCTGGTACAACACTTAACATTGATTGCTCAGCTGCCAAAATTGATCAATATCAAAAACATTCTGGTGGATTTGGTACCAATTGGACACCACATCACAATGTTGTTAATGATGAGCCAGTCAAATATTTCAGATATTCTAATAAGCAGGGACACAGTAACAACAGAGATGATAAGAGAGGGAGGAGAAATGGATATCCACATCCTTTGAACTCTGGATCTTTTGGACAAAACCACCAACAGTATAATGGTTACCGCAGACAACAAGAGCAAGATGGGAGCAATATATCTGATTTCATTAATCATTCTTTTGTACCCACATTCCCATTCATGATGCCTGATTTTAAACAAAATCAGAACTACTCCACCCAATTTGGGCCCCATGGATTTTCTTCAGCCACTTTTCCTTTTCCTCCTTCAACATTTCCATTCCCTGAGCTAATTGACTTATTTCATTATGATGACTTTAATCAGTTACATCCTTTTATGAATGATTTTTTTGGTGGAGATATGACCACACCCTACTTTGGATTTCCACCACCATTTTCCAAATACAGACCTATGAAGAATCGTAGTGGCCCGGCAAATGAACTTCACGTTCGATTAGAAGAATGTTATGATCAGTGGCGAGCTTTGGAAAAAGAGAGAAAAAAGGTAAAGCAGAGGTTAATCTCCATTTCTGCTTGCATTATTTAAGTTTATTTCCTGCCGCTAAATAATTTTCAGGAAAGGCATTGCAGTGTAGTCAGAGGCTGTACAGGTATACTTTAAAATAGCTTAAATAAGATTATTTCTTGCATCTTGCCAAGTTATAGAGTCATAAAATCATACAGCATGGAAACCCACCTTTTGGCCCAACATATCCATGGCAACCAAAATGCCCCAGCTACACTTGTCCCACTTGCATGCGTTTGGCACATATCCCTCTATAACTTTCCTATTCATACACTTGTCTAAATGTCATATATGTTGTTAAAGTACCTGTCTCATCTGCCTCCTCTGGCATCTCGTTTCATATACTCTTCACTCTTTGTATAGAAAAAGATTTCTATTAATCCTCCCCCCCTCTCCATAACCCTATATCCCCAAGTTCTTGAGTCCCCTAGTCTGCGTAAAATACTTTTTGCACTCACCCTATCTGCTCCCCTCATATTTGAAAGTAAAACACCATTTATTTGTCACTTGTTTTTCATGAGTTTTTTTTAGTATTGTACCTTTTGTAATTTACCTTAATATATGGCAGATATTAATGAATCAAAAACATTACAAAATGATTATTTTCCGGCTTAAAGCATTTCAAAGAAATGAGTTTAGGCACTTTAAAGATGGTGTTCAGCGTAAAACCAACCTAATAAAATTGTAATGCTGAAAACATTCAGTATCTTTAGAAAGAGAAATAATTTTAACACCTTGCATTTATATGGTTTATCACTATCTGCCCTTTTTTTTTGATCTCAGTGACTCCATCTTAGAGGATAAGATGTCTCTGAGCTGCTTTTCTTCTTCCTGAACTACAGCATCCCCGCTCTGCTGTTAGCAAGCCTTGGACTGCAATTCAACTATATCTGTACAACTGCGCTTGCCCCTCCTTCAGATCAGAGCACCGATGGAGTTTCCTTTGCCTCACTTTCCACTCACCCGATCCACAGATAACATATCATTCTTTGTAATTTCCACTAGTTTAACCAGATTCCATCACCAGGCATATCTTCTTTTCCTTGTTCACTTTCAGCATTTTGAAGGGATCATTCTCTTTGCAACTCCCAGGTTCACCTGTCCATCCCCATCAATTACTTCCCTGCTTATCCGGTACTTTTACCTCTTCCCTGCTCACCATCCAGGAACTTGAACAGTTCTTAAGGTGAAGCAGAAATTCTCTTGTACATTTTTCCATCTTAAACACTGCATTCAATGTTCACAATGTGGTCTCCTTTACATGAGAGACAGCAAGTGCACAGTGAGTGACCGCTTTGAAGAACACCTAGATTCAATTTGTGTAGGAAGGAACTGCAGATGCTGGTTTAAACCGAAGAGAGACACAAAAAGCTGTAGTAACCCGCTGAGTTACTCCATCGTTTTGTGTCTACCTAGATTCAGTTTCTGAATCGGAGCTCCCTGTTGTTCTCATTTGCACTGCTACACTGAGCCATCCGTCACATACCTTCTGCACTGCTACAACTAGTTGTCTATGGTCTTTGTATGTTCTCCCTGTGACTACATGGATTTTCTCCGGGTGCTCCGGTTTCCTCCTACATTCCAAAGATTTGTTAGTTAATTGGCTTCTGTAAATTGTCCTTCATGTGTAGGGTAGAAATAGTGTACGGATGATTTCTGCTCAGCGTGGGCTGAAGGGCCTATTTCAGCGCTGTATCTCTAAACCTAAAATTAAAAAGAAACAAGGCCAAAAGTAAGATTGAGAAACAGCACCTTGTTTTCCATCTAGGCATGCTATAGCCTGGGTCAGTATCAATTTCAGAAACTTCAGATAACTTGCATTCTCTGTTGGTACGGAATCGGTGGGCCGAAGGGCCTGTTTCCGCGCTGTATCTCTAAACTAAACTAAACCATAAGTCATTCATCTCTGATATTGTTTTTTTTTTTTGTTTTGCCACCTTTTCACCAACTGAGCATGTTGTACAGCTCTGCATTTTGTAATTTAAAAAAAAAAATCCTTTGTTGTGTTCTCACGTTATATTGCTTTATAGCTTTTGTTCTTTTTTTTCTTCTGTAGCTGCCGTAATGAACCCATTGACCAGATGACCTCTCCAACTTATCCCCTTGGCCTGACCTAATCAGAGATATATTTATTTTGTCCAAGCTAATCTCCCTCATTCTCTCTGCAACTAAAACTAAACCGTTTTCTCTTTTGCTGCTCTGATGAAGGATATTTGACATGAAATGTTAATTATTTTTCTTGCCGCAGATGTTACCTAACATAAATGTATTTATTCACTCGTTTTTCTAGTTGATGGATTGATATACAGATTGCCATCTAAATAAAATATACTTCTATGCAGACCTTCGATGTCATTGAAATGACATTGTGTATTTTACTGCCAGTCTGTATATTTATATTATTTATATGCCCTCCAATCACAGTTTTACCATGAAAATCTTAATTGTTGTTTAACATTGTAAAAGAATGAACAAGTTATTTAGTGAATTGCATTTTTTAAGGCAATTAAATAATATTCTAACTGGAGGCAAACCATGTTTTGGAAAGATTAAATGTGGATCCCGTGCATTTTTAGTATCCATATATTTAAGTCTCAACATACCTTTTTTTGGTTATTTCTATTTTTAAGTTTTAAAGATCCACAACTAGAGTTCAATATCTTCTTCTTCACCTACATATTGGTAATTATAATATTTGGAAGTTATTTTATGATGCTCTCGCCTTACTCTATTCCCATTCCAAAATTATATGAGCGAAATATTCCACACATCTAAATTTCATCACAATTATTTGTAGTTTGTTAATTATAATTCTCTAATACATTATTATTAGCAAATTTATATCCCTATCTTTCTCTACAAATTACAACAGGCTCATCAGGCAAACAAAGCAATGATTTAATTTTTCTCTTTTATTTTACTTTTTTTAAACAGACTGAAGCTGAGCTTGCAAGAAACTTTCCTGGAAATCGAGTGTCCAGTTCAAACAATACTCCTATACCTCGTCTGCCTTCCAATCCCTCAAGAGTAGATCGTTTGATTGTTGATCAGTTACGTGAACAAGCAAGGGTAGGTTTTGATTTTGTTAGGGTAATTTTTGTGTTTTGTTTTTATCCCCAATTTTTGCTGTTTTACTTGTTATCTTAATTGATTACCTCGTAGAATATATCAACATAAAATTCACATTGGATGTGTAAAAAAATGTATTTAAAACAGCTCAGTTAAAATGAGGATGGTAGATAAGTGTTTATTTTTTAATAATCCACAATAACTCTTGGATTTTACCCAATCCCAGACTGTTATTTATTGAAAGGCGACGAATACTAGAAACTTTTTCTTCATTCAGGGTTTATTTTCTATGACAGAATGTACAAGGTTCCATGAAAAGGGAGACACAGGTAATCGCGATGGTGAAGAAAGCATTTGGCACACTTACCTTTGTGGATCAGGGCATTGTGTTCTGGAGTTGGGATGTCTATTACAACTATACAAGTTGTTGGTGAGACCACTTGGAGCATTATGTGTAGTTCTAGTTCCCCAGCTATTGAAAGGATGTCATTAAGTTGGAAAAGCTGCAATAAAGATTAATAGACAATAGACAATGGGTGCAGGTGGAGGCCATTCGGCCCTTCGAACCAGCACCACCATTCAATGTGATCATGGCTGGTCATTCTCAATCAGTACCCCGTTCCTGCCTTCTCCCCATACCCCCTGACTCCGCTATCCTTAAGAGCTCTATCTAGCTCTCTCTTGAATGCATTCAGAGAATTGGCCTCCACTGCCTTCTGAGGCAGAGAATTCCACAGATTCACAACTCTCTGACTGACTTGATGAAGATATTACTGGCATAGGGGTTTTTGAGTTATCAGGAGAGGCTGCATATGCTGGGACGTTTCTCCCCTAAAGTACAAGAAGCTGAGGAGTGATTTCATAGAGGATTATTAGTTTAGTTTATTATTGTCATGTACTGAAGAAAAGCTCCTCGGTTTTCCTCGGTGTACGTGAAACTAATGAATTACATTTTTGTGAGGTTTCATTAAAATTTGAAAGTGAAAAGCTTTTGTGTCTATCCAAAAAGAAAGATTATACATGAATACAATCAAGCAGTGCACAGATAAACGATAAAAAATACAACAATTAGTGTAAAGATAGAATTCCGATAAAGACCAATTAAAGATAGTGCAAAGGTCTGCAGTGAGGTAGATGGGAGATGGACAGAAAATGCTGGAGTAACTCAGCGGGTCAGGCAGAATCTCTGGAGAAGAGGAATAGGTGATGTTTCAGGTCGAGACCCTTCTTCAGACTGAGTCAGTAGAGAGAGAAACTATCGGTATGAAAAGGTACAGAGCAGATCAGAGCAGGCATCAATGAAACATGGTTGCAGGAGGGTTGCGATTGGCAATTAAATATTCCAGGATTTCATTGTTTCAGATGTGATAGAATCGGAGGGGCAAGAAGTGGGGGTGTTGCATTGCTTGTCAGGGAGGATATCACAGCAGTGCTTTGGCAGGACAGACTAGAAGGCTCGATTAAGGAGGCTGTTTGGGTGGAACTCAGAAATGAGAAAGGTTTAGCAACACTTATAGGGGTGTATTATAGACCGCCAAATAGGGAACGAGAATTGGAAGAGCAAATATGTAAGGAGATAGCAGATATTAGTAGTAAGCACAGAGTGGTGATTGTGGGTGATTTCAATTTTCCGTATATAGACTGGGAATCACATTCTGTTAAAGGGCTGGATGGTTTGGAGTTTGTAAAATGTGTGCAGGATAGTTTTTTGCAGCAATACGTAGAGGTGCCTACCAGAGAAGGGGCAGTGTTGGACCTCCTGTTAGGAAATGAGATGGTCAGGTGACGGAGGTATGTGTTGAGGAGCACTTTGGGTCTAGTGATCATAATGCCATTAGTTTCAATATCATTATGGAGAAGGTCAAATCTGGACCAAGGGTTGAGATTTTGGATTGGAGAAAGGCTAATTTTGAGGAGATGAGAAAGGATTTAAAAGGAGTGAAATGGAAATTGTTGTTTTATGAAAAGGATATAATAGAGAAATGGAGGATATTTAAAGGTGACATTTTGAGAGTACAGAGTCTTTATGTCCCTGTTCAGTGGAAAGGAAAGAATAATAATTTGAAAGAGCCGTGGTTTTCCAGGGAAATTGGACACTTGGTTCGGAAAAAGAGGGAGATATACAATAAATATAAGCGGCAGGGAGTAAATGAGGTTCTTGAGGAATATAAAGAATGTAAAAGGAATCTTAAAAAGGAAATTAGAAAAGCGAAAAAAAGATATGAGGCTGCTTTGGCAAGTAATGTAAAAGTAAACCCCAAGGGGTTCTACAGATATGTCAATAGCAAAAGGATAGTGAGGGATAAAATTGGTCCATTAGAGAGTCAGAGTGGACAGCTATGTGCTGAGCCGGAAGAAATGGGGGAGATATTAAACAATTTCTTTTCTTCGGTATTTACCGAGGAGAAGGATATTGAATTATGTGAGGTAAGCGAAACAAGTAGAGTAGTGATGGAAATTAGGATGATTAAAGAAGAGGAGGTACGGACACTTTTGAAGAATATAAAAGTGGATAAGTCTCCAGGTCCTGATAGGATATTCCCTAGGACATTGAGGGAAGTTAGTGCAGAAATAGCAGGGGCTATGACGGAAATATTTCAAACGTCATTAGAAACAGGGATGGTGCCGGAAGATTGGCGCATTGCGCATGTTGTGCCTTTGTTTAAAAAAGGTTCTAAAAGTAAACCTAGCAATTATAGACCTATTAGTTTGACGTCTGTGGTGGGAAAATTAATGGAAAAGATACTTAGGGACAATATATATAATTATTTGGATAATCAAGGCCTGATTAGAAACAGTCAACATGGATTTGTGCCTGGAAGGTCATGTTTGACTAATCTTCTTGAATTTTTTGAAGAGGTTACCAGGGAAATTGATAAGGGCAAGGCTGTGGATGTTGTCTATATGGACTTCAGTAAGGCATTTGACAAGGTTCCACATGGAAGGTTGATTAAGAAGGTTAAATCGTTGGGTATTAATAGTGAGGTTGCAAGATGGATTCAACAATGGCTGAATGGGAGATACCAGAGGGTAACGGTTGACAATTGTATGTCAGGTTGGAGGCCAGTGTCTAGTGGAGTGCCCCAAGGATCTGTGTTGGGTCCACTGTTGTTTGTCATTTACATTAATGATCTGGATGATGGTGTGGCAAATTGGATTAGTAAATATGCAGATGATACTAAGATAGGTGGAGTAGTTGATAGTGAGGTAGATTTTCAAAGTCTACAGAGAGACTTGGGCCTTTTGGAAGGGTGGGCTGAAAGATGGCAGATGGAGTTTAATGCTGATAAGTGTGAGGTGCTGCATTTTGGTAGGACAAATCAAAATAGGACGTACAGGGTAAATGGTAGGCAATTGAGGAATGCAGTGGAACAGAGGGATCTGGGAATAACTGTGCATTGTTCCCTGAAGGTGGAATCTCATGTGGATAGGGTGGTGAAGAAGGCGTTTGGTATGCTTGCCTTTATAAATCAGAGCATCGAGTATAGAAGTTGGGATGTAATGTTGAAATTGTACAGGGCATTGGTGAGGCCGAATCTGGAGTATGGTGTGCAGTTCTGGTCGCCAAATTATAGGAAGGATGTCGACAAAATGGAGAGGGTACAGAGGAGATTTACTAGAATGTTGCCTGGGTTTCAGCACTTAGGCTACAGAGAGAGGTTGAACAGGTTGGGTCTTTATTCTTTGGAGCGTAGAAGGTTGAGGGGGGACTTGATAGAGGTTTTTAAAATTATGAGAGGGACGGACAGAGTTGACGTGGGTAGGCTTTTCCCTTTGAGAGTGGGGAAGATTCCAACAAGGGGACATAGCTTCAGAATTGAGGGACAAAGGTTTAGGGGTAACATGAGGGGGAACTTCTTTACTCAGAGGGTTGTGGCTGTATGGAATGGGCTTCCGGTGGAAGTGGTGGAGGCTGGCTCGATTTTATTATTTAAGAGTAAATTGGATAGGTATATGGATAGGAGGGGATTGGAGGGTTATGGTCTGAGTGCAGGTAGATGAGACTAGGTCAGGGAGAATGGTCGGCGTGGACTGGTAGGGCCGGACAGGCCTGTTTCCATGCTGTAGTTGTTATATGTAATAGCACATGCATCCCAATGGCCAAAGAGCCCACAATGGTCCATTGTTGGTTGTGGAGAAGGGGTGAACGAGAGGATACAAACAGTAAAACTAGCAGGGTGACTAGGGTGGTGGAGGGACAGAGAGAGGGAGGGAATGTATGGCTAACTTGAAATTAGAGAAACCAATATTCATACCGCTGGTTTGTAACCTGCCCAATCGAAATGTGAGGTGATGTTCCACCAATTTGAGTGTGCCTCACTTTGACAGTGAAGGAGGCCCAGGGCAGAATGGTCAGTATGGGAATGGGAGTTAAAATGCTTTGTAACCGGGAAATCACGTAGGCCAGGGCGGACTGAGCGTAGGCGTTCAGCGAGATGATCTCTCAGTATGTGCTTGGTCTCGCCGATATATAGGAGTCTACACCGAGAACAATGGATACAGTAGATGAGGTTGGAGGAAATGCAAATGAACCTCGGCCTCACCTGAAAGAACTATTGGGGTCCCTGGATGGAGTCAAGGGAGGAGGTATTGGGACAGATGTTGCATCTCCTGCGGTTGCAGGGGATCGTACCTGGGGAGGAGGTGGTTTGGGTGAAAAGGGATGAGTGAACCAGGGAGTTGTGGAGGGAACAATCTCCGTGGAAAGTGGAGATGGGAAGATGTGACTAGTAGTGGATTCCGTTGGAGGTGGCAAAAATATTGGAGAATAATGTGCTGTATGCGAAGGCTGATGGGGTGAAAGGTGAGGACTTGGGGGACTCTGTCCCTGTTGCAACAGAGGGGAGGGAGAGCAAGAGCAGAGCTATGGTGAGATCAAGAAAGGGGAGGGGGTGTCGGAGATGATCTTCGGTGTAAACCAGCATCTGCAGATTCTTCCTATACAGGTAGATGGGAGCTCAGGATCGCACTCTAGCTGATGAGAGGACCGTTCAGTTGCATGATAACAGCTGGGAAGGAATTTTTTTTCTCCTCAGGTTTTCTTTGACTATGTAAAAGATAGGTCTGGTGGGCAGTTCTGAGTTTTCTACCAATGGGTTTGGAAAGATTGTAGACACAAAATGCTGGAGTAACTCAGCGGCTCAGGCAGCATCTCGGGAAAGAAGGAATGGGTGACGTTTCGGGTCGAGACCATTCTTCAGACTGATGTCAGGGGAGGAGGCGGGACAAAGATAGGGTGTAGTCGCAGACAGGAAGAATGGAGGGAGAACTGGGAAGGGGAGGGGATAGAGAGGGGAAGCATGGACTACCTAACGTGGGAGAAGTCAACATTCATACCGCTGGGGTGTAAACTGCCCAAGCGAAATATGAGGTGCTGTTCCTCCAAGTTGCGTTGGGCCTCACTCTGACAATGGAGGAGGCCCAGGACAGAAAGGTCAGATTGGGAATGGGTGGGGGGGTTGAAGTGCTGAGCCACCGGGAGTTCAGATTGTTTGAGTCGGACAGAACGGAGGTATTGAGCCGAGCCTGCACTTGGTCTCGCCGATGTAGAGAAGTTGACATCTGGAACAGCGGTTACGATAGATGAGGTTGAAGGAGGTACAGGTGAACCTCTGCCTCACCTGGAAAGACTGTTTGGGTCCTTCGATAGAGTTGAGGGGGGAGATAAAGGGATAGGTGTTGCATCTCCTGCAGTTGAAGGGGAAAGTACCTGGGGAGGGGGTGGTTTGGTTGGGAAGGGAGGAGTGGACCAGGGAGTTACGGAGGGAACGATCTCTGGGGAATGCATAAAAGGGTGGAGATAGGAAGACGTGGCCAGTAGTGGGATCCCATTGGAGGTGGCCGAAATGTTGGAGGATGATTTGCTGTATGTGACGGCTGATGGGGTGGAAGGTGAGGACAGGGGGGACTCTATGCTTGTTACGGATGGGGGGAGGGGGAGCAAGAGCGGAGCTGCGGGATATAGAGGAGACCCTAGTGAGAGCCTTATCTATGATGGAAGAGGGGAACCCCCATTTTCTAAAGAATGAGGACATCTCCGATGCCCTATTATGGAACACCTCATCCTGGGCGCAGATGCGGCGTAGACGGAGGAATTGGGAGTAGGGGATAGAATTTTTACAGGAAACAGGATGGGAAGAAGTGTAGTCAAGATAGCTATGGGAGTCAGTGGGTTTGTAGTAGATGTTGGTCACTAGTCTGTCTCCTGTGATGGAGATGGTGAGATCCTGAAAGGTAGGGAGATGTCGGAGATGGTCCGAATATATTTAAGAGCAGGATGGAAATTAGTGGTGAAATTGATGGTCAGTGAGTTCTGTATGGGTCCAAGAGGTAGCACCAATGCAGTCGTCAATGTAGCGGAGGTAGAGTTCGGGGATAGGGCCAGTGTACGCCTGGAACAGGGAATGTTCGATGTACGTTACAAAGAGGCAGGCATAGCTAGGGCCCATGCGAGTGCCCATAGCTACGCCTTGGATTTGGAACAAGTGGGAGGAGTCAAAGGAGAAGTTGTTGAGGGTATGGACCAGCTCTGCTAGGCGGAGGAGAGTATTAGTAGATGAAAATTGGCTGGTTCTACAGTCGAGGAAGAAATGGAGGGCTTCAAGGTCATCCTCGTGGGGGATGGAGGTGTCGAGTGACTGGACATCCATAGTAAAGATGAGGGAGTGGGGGCCTAGAAAACTGAAGTTATTGAGGAGATGGAGAGCATGTGAGGTGTCTTGGATATAGGTAGAGAGAGATCGGACCGGGGAGATAGGATGTAGTCGAGGTAGGTGGAAATTAATTCAGTGGGACATGAACGGGCAGAAACAATGGGTATGCCAGGAGAGTTCTGTTTGTGGATTTTGGGGAGAAGGTAAAAACGGGCCGTGGGGGGCTGGGGAACAATAAGGTTGGAGGCTTTAGGGGATAGAGAGCCAGAAGAGATGAGATCAGTAATGGTGTTGGAAATTAAGGCCTGGTGCTCGTCTGTGGGGTCATGGTCCAAGATTGCTGGTTACTATCTTTGACTATCTCTCCCCCGCCTGACTGAACTGTCCATCATCCCTTCTTACCTGAATTCTTTCACTTGCCTGTTCTTGACCCAGCCCTTCCCTTCACTTCATTTTACCAGCTTTGTCTCCTCTGAAAAAGGGTCATGACCCAAAATGGCTTCTGTCCATTTCCCTCCATGGATGCTGTCTAATCGGCTGAGTTTCTCCCGCAGATTTTATCCAAATATTCCTATTCACCTCTGCATAATTTTTTCCTTAAAGAATTTGTACAATATTATTTTGGTTACTACTATTTTAGCAATTATCACTTTCAGGCCTTGCTGTCCAGATAAAAATAACTTTAAAAAGAAATCCTCATAACTCTGGTTGCTTTACATTTCTGTACTTTTTACAGTAGTTCAGTAACGAACTTCTCCATTTTGACTTTTTTTATAAACCATTCTCAATTTGAGTACCTCTATTAAATTATTTAAATTTTCTCTAGTCTGAGAACACTTTTTATAGCCTCTCTTCCATGGACCTGTTCTGATCATTTTTTTTTACAACAAAATCTTGATGTCATTCCTAAAGAATGAATTGAAAATAAAAATCTATCTGAGGCCTAATCAGCATTTTATAAAAGTTTCTCATAATTTCTTACTTTTTCACTCACAAATTAAAAAATAATAATCTCTATTTCCTTTTTCTATTCATCTTCTCAGTTTGTCTTCCCATCTTCATAGATTTTTGTGCATTCATCTCATAGGTATGTTAACGGTTTCTTTTAAAGTCCGAAATGATACCAAGCTGCTTTCCCATCATTATCTCTGAAACATTTTCAATTCCCCAGCAAAAATTCCGTATTCAAGGATTGGAAGATTCTGGCCTTTCTCTTCAATATTGCCCTCAATTTTGTCTCTAGCAAATTAGTCAAATTATTCTCTCATTTGTCACGCATGGTAAAATTAGTTTAGTTTTATTTTAGAGATACAGCGCGGAAACAGGCACTTCGACCAACCGAGTCCGCACCGACCAGCGAACCCTGCACATTAACACTATCCTACACAAACTAGGGACAATTTACACTTATACCAAGACAACCAAACTATAAACCTGTACGTCTTTGGAGTGTGGGAGGAAACTGAAGATCTCGGAGAAAACCCACGCGGTCACGGGGAGAACGTACAAACTCTGTACAGACAGCACCCGTAGTCGGGATCGATCCCGGGACTCCGGCGCTGTAAGCAGTGTAAAGCAGCAACTCTACCACTGCGCCACTGTACCACCCTTTGTTCTTTAAAAATCTGCTAAAAAGGGTTTTTGATGCTTGAGGAAAAGTCAGTGACAAGTTGCTTTTTTTGAATAATTAGAGGCCAAAGACAAATTTTATGGATAAATACTTATCATTGTGGTGCTCATCAGGATTACATTCTCCACCAAGAGAATAATATGTTCACTAAGAAATGTCTGAGTGTTTTAGATTATATTTGAATTGCACGGCAGGTATTGACTTTGTTTGGCAAAATGGAACGTATCCAAAGTTGTCCAGTTCATACTAATATATCTACAACTCTCGATTGCCATTTGGAAACTATTCACGTCACACAAGCACGTCGTAAAGATGAAATAATTAATGCTGCAAATCGTCAGAGACAAGGAGCACCTCGCTACAATGATGACAAGGGTAAGTAGTTCACAGTATATTAAAGATAGACACAAAATGCTGGAATAACGTAGTGCGCCAGATAGTATCTCTGGAGAAAAGGAATAGGTGATGTTTTGGGTCGAGCCTTCTTCAAATTGAGAGTCAGGGGAGATAAAAACTAAAGGAATGACATTTGTTCTTTGTACTTTTTTATACCTCCAGTTTTTCCCTCTCCCCTGTGACTCAGTCTGAAGAAGGGTCTTGACCCGAAATGTCACCCATTCCTTTTTCCCAGAGATGCTGCCTGACTCACTGAGTTACTCCAGTATTTTGTCTGTAAGCCAGCATCTGCAGTTCCTTCCTTCACAGTATATTAATTCCAGGTCTCTGTTTACATGCCTCCAACGTTAATAAAATAGAATTGAATGATCCATTGTTAACATAAGCTCTCATTCTTGTTCAATTTCCAATATCAAAAGGGCATTACCTTCATCCTACATGGCAAACATTTTGACAGCTCGACAGGACAGATTGGTCAGATGCACCAGGCTCATGCTATTTGAGCATATCAATTAAATAATCCTTAACTGACTTTTTTTCTCCTCTAAGAAACTATTTGAAAATGAACCACTCTGTTTGTAACCTTAGTGAAATATTTGAACCTGAGATGAGTTATGCTCGATGTATCTGTGCTTGTTGCTAAAACTGTCTTATTGAACAAAGTTCCTATTCAATTAATTTGCTATCAGAATCGGAATAACCTTTATTGTCATCCAAAAAAACAAGTCTTTTGGACGAGATTTTGTCACCCACAGTCCAACAATAAGAGCAATAAAAGTAAGCAATTAATTACACACACAATCACAAACCAACACAAAACAAAAAAAAGAAACATCCATCACAGTGAGTCTCCTCCAGTCACCTCCTCACTGTGATGGAAGGCCAGAATGTCTTTTCTCTTCCCTTGCCGTCTTCTCCCGCGGTCAGGTTGTTGGAGTTGCCATGTTCCAGACCACGTTGAGGTTCCAAACCTCAAACAGATTTGAACAATGAAAGAAATAGAAGTTGGAGTAGTCTGGTTGTCCCATTAAGCCAGCTCTGCCACTCAATAAGATTATGGTTTAACCTGTGCCTCATTCATATTCCTGCCCTAAAATTATATAGCCAGAGTCTTCAAAATTCTAATGCTATCAGCCTTGAATATACGAAGGATCCACAGGTCCATCAGATAGAGGATTTCAAAGATTTACAACCTTTCACTTAAAATAAATTTCTTCTCATCTCTGTCCTGAATAACTGCTATCTTCTGAGGCCATTGGTCTAGTTCTGGGCTGCCCAATCATTGCCGACGCATGATCTTGCCTTAATCATATTTGATGTTAAAATTTTCACCCTTATTTCTAAATCCCTCGATTCCACCCTTTCCATCTCCATTCTCCTCAAATCCTTTAAGCCGAGGTTATCTGTGTGTTTCTAATTCTGGACAATTGATATCCAAATATAAGTAATCACAGCACCAGCTCACAACTGTATCTTCAACTGGAGTTCCTTAGCTCTGGAAATCGCTCCCTAGATTTATCATTTTTTCTAATATTCCTCCCTTTAAGATACTGCTTTAGCTTCTCTTCAACTAACAGTTTGGCCAAATCCCCTAATGTTCCCTTGTACTTTGGCATGCACTCTTATTTGATCATCATCTTATGAAACACTTAAATAAAGTTTGTTTTGTTATCATTACTTTTTAAATTGAATCCGAGGCCAACATATTCTGTTTAGTTCATGAAACACTGAGATAGAAAAAAAATAATAGCTGAGAAACTTCCATCGATAATAACACAATAGCCTTTTTTACTCATACATAGGGTGCCTATTGACCAAAGTAAATTTTTGGATTTTTTTTCCGCATGTCTAGTTAATACTTGAGTATATTGACTACTAAAGCGATTTTGCTTCATTGTCTCACCATGTCATACTGTCTATAGATAACTTCTAAGCCTGTCCTGTTAAGGTTTTTTTTAAATTGTTTTTAGATGTTTTAGCTCTGGCAGCTGCTATTAAAGACCTAACCATTTCAACGCGAAAGGCTCGCACTGCTCTCTGGTGTGCACTGCAGATGACCTTGCCAAAAATTTCCTTGGGAGCTTTGGTCAAGCATGTTGAAATTGAAAAAGCATTAAAGGAGCTGTGTCAAGGAGATGCTGTCAAAAATGAAGACGAAGTGTCAATTGAAGAGAAAAAGATGAAGTCTGAATTGGATCATGCTGGATGTACAGCAATAAAAAGAGAAGTATGCTAAAAACAAAAGAGGCTGCTTAAAATGCAGCAGCTTTTGTGAATTGTCATGGAATATTTCAAACCGTGGGTGGAGTCTTCAAAGTCGTATTGTTTGTATTGTGTGAAATTCTAGGGATAACAGTAAGCTAGCTGTTAAATACCGGTGATCTGGGTGGTAAGGGAAAGTTGCAGTCTGGGATGAGATTTGAAAGGGAATGTGGAAATTAATGAGTTGGTTATCAGTGTCTTGAGAGAATCTGGTGTCATTTTTGATAATTTCAGTAAGAAAATTGTTACATAACGTTTTTTGCAACCTTGAGTTATTTCTGCTGCTTCAGGATTTTGGCAGGCATTTCTATTTGAAGCAGACTTTATTATACATCATCGGATGATAACTATGCAGTTCAGAAGATTGCACAAATTCTTGTGTGGAAGTGAAGAGTAATAAAATGCCTTTTTTTATCACGGAAATAAGAATTTGAAATATAGTAAATGAGAAATGAAATACTGAGATTCAGTAACAATGCAAAGAAAATGGTACAGTTAGTAATTTTACTTAACACCCATTTTGGGGCCTGGTTTTGTCACAATTGAGATATATAAAGAATTTTCATCATTTACCGTATTTTCAAAAAGGTAGTATAATTTCTTCTACAATTGAGTTTTTAAATAAATTAATGAATGTTCTTTCATATCTTACAATTATGTAGTATATTCTAAATTACTGCTTTAGATTATGGAAAAGTTATTGGAAACTGCAAAAAACACCTGATCGGGTTGGGTTAGATAACTGACAATTAAATGACTAAGATATTAAAAAAGCTATCATTGGGCTTGCAAAAATAATATACTAAAATCTGCTCGAAATGCTCAGTTGATATATTTAATGGGCTATTTTTCCATTCTAACTGACATTATTATAGAACAATGTTCTTGTGTTTATTTGACATTTACTTCTTCAAATCCTAAATTTAGGTTGGGCCCTGGAACTTTGGAGCAGTACTGTCCATTTTCCATGGTATATCATTTAGCTAAAGAGGCTTGAGGAAGCATCGATTTTTTTTAAAACAGGGTTAAAATAATGGAGCTCTTTCAATAATTTCTGACTATCTTTAATTCTGCTTTCTAAATTGATCAAAAGATCAGATTATAATAACATATTGTAATCCACAAAACCAAAAATATGGTTACTTGGTAAAAGGTTACGTCTATCCAATCAACGAACAGTATTTTCAAAACTTATTAGTTAAGGTGTTGCAACTTTGTATGACATATTTAACAGTTATATTAAATTGTTTGCTCAAGGAAACTCAGTTATATGCCTGTGCATCCAAGAACATTTTAATCACCTGTGTTAAATATTTATCAGTAGACATTCAGTTTTTAACTTGATGAGTAAAGTATTCAGTTATATGGCTCTTTTCAGAGATAAACTGAAGAAACTACACGTGGCTCCAACACAGACATTTAAAGGTGCATCAGTAATTTTGTTAGCCTCGGGACTCATTTCACAAATAAATATATTCTTTTACTTAGATAAGGATTAGGTTATTAAAAACAAAAACATTCCAGAATGTATGTAATGTTTAACAGCCTGTGGAACCAATGTAACATTTAGTTTTCTCATATTTTGATTTGTTTTTCATTTTTAAACATCCTCTTTATGTAGTATGGTTAACCCTTTTTTTCAATTCTTAAATCACAGACCATGGACATGCATGATTGTCTGTGCTGTAAAAACCATAATTGCTGGGGTTTTCATTAAGTCAAGCCTGATCTTGCACTTAACCATAATAAGCACATCCAGCAGCAGCCCAGAGATTGCAGTCAGCTGAGACCTATATTTTTATTCATCCTCACCATATATGAGATACTAGGATTGGTTTTCAGCTTATTGCCCAGGCGTAAAAAGGTAACCTATTAAAGAAACTGCTCTATTTTAATTTTCAATATCAGTTTTGCATCTGGATTAGAATTTGATAACCAAGTCTGAATATTTTTTAGCCCTTGATTACTCAGTGATATCCATTTGAAAGCTTGCAAAACTTTAAAGTATGTTTGGAATAGTAGTTTAGTTGTAGTTGGATGAGGGAAGAAATGAAGGCAGGAGAAGAATCTCACTAATTTTTTTGCTACATCTATAGTTTTCATCTCCAATTTAACTTAATATTTTACTCCTGAATGTTTTCCATTATATTTTGACTACTTTACTATTTGGAGCAAAAATGTCTCCTTTTCGTTTCAAATTTCACATATAATACGAATTGCTAAATGGATTTAGAAAATAAAATTAATCTTCTCTGGGAGAAGAAACAGTCTATGAACCACAGTAACAATCAATATGACCTAGCTTGGCTTAATGGTAAATTTAATTTACTAAATAATATAAAATGACTAAAGCTCTACATCACTGAGAGGAGGAGAGTCAACATTTAAGATCTAAAAATGCAGTGTTAAGCCAAAAAAAAAGAATCTTGTTAATTCTACCTCCATTCTTCTAATGCATTTGCCATACTCAATCCCTACACTGATGAAAGCATCATTGAATTGAAATCCCAGAAATAGCATCTAACTTATTTAAGCATATTTTAAAGATTTTACCAGAGATTTCTTTGAAAATTTAATAAAAAACAGAAGTATTTTTTGCTATTAGTATACAATATTAAAATTAAATTATCTTTTTAATCTTAAAGCTTCATTAAAGTAGAAACATGGAAAACATTCTTCTTAGAATCATTTTCAACAATTTAGTGAGAGGACTTTTCGGTTGCACTTTTAGAAATATTGTAAGTGCATATTTCTTTATGTATTTCTGATGCTATCTAAAATGATTTTTCTACGAAATGTATAATTTTATCATGTTTGATTGCTGAGAAAGTTAAAATAGAAAACTGGGTGACAGCTTTCAATAACATTCATGGTTTAAACGTTCTTAAGTGGAAAAATGGGATCTCAGAAGAAAAGCTGCACTGTTTTGAATAATTTATCTACTAAAATCCTTTTTGTTCTCTTGGTGCACAATTAGAATATGTTCTCAGCCAGATGAGAGATTTATATTTATAATCTGCTCTGCTGTGGAGGATTCCATTCAATCTGAAACTTCCCCACAGCACAATATTTTAGTGTAGGTATCATCACTTTTTTTTCAGAACTAAAAGACTGAATGAGTGTGAGTGCTACATAACTTGGAATAGTTTCAGTTCGCCTCTGTATTTTGTATAAAATAATAACGATTACGAAAGAGAAAGAAATGTTACTCAGGATTAGTTCTTAGATTTACTAACCCTCTGTGGTGGGGAATTTAAAAGTAGGACCTGTATTTGATCTAGCATGCACTTAATGAAGATAAAATTGCTTTTTGTGACATCAGTTAAAAAGATTATAATTTTAAAGCATTCCATATTTATTTTAATATTGATTCAATCTTAATTTAAATTCAGATTTAGTATCTAATGTACTGTATTAATGGAATTATTCTTGCCAAACCTTCACAATAATCATATTAACTGTTACTCAGGAAATATATATTTAATATTTAGTTTTTTGGGTTGTATGTGCAAAGTATTTTCCACAAATCTAACTATGTACAGTACTAGGTTACCAAAGCTATTTTTGTTTAACTGATTTATTTTAGAATCCTATAAACCATTTTGACTAGAGCTAGTGATATACTGGTCTTCATACATGGGCTTAGACAATCAAAAGTCTTGCATTTTAAAGCCTTATGAATGTAAAGAAGGATTAGGATATTTATACAACTATTAACATAGGTCAAACATATAATTTTCTTCATTCATATGACACTACACTGTTGTCAATTTGAAGCTTTTAACAAAATTTACCATGTGATCTTGTTTTTATAAAATGGTATAATAAAACCAGGTAGTATTCATAGTTGTTTGTATTTGGGAAGATTCGCTCAGGGTGAAATCTCTTTGGGACTATGTTAACTGTCGAAAATTATATTTGAAGGCAAAGTAGTAGCTATGAAACATTAGTTTTGCATTAGCATAATGATATAAAAAGGCAGCATTGATCGTCTTTGAATTTAATTCTACTGAGGTCTGGCCATAGCAACCAACAAAACAATTAAAATGTTCAAGAATAAATTTTTCAATTTCTTCCTAATTGCATCTATATATTGTAATTATATTTTACATTTTCTGTACAGAATACAATTTTCTAGTACTTTAAATTTCACTTCCAATAGGCAGCCAAAATAAATAAGTTTTTGATTTAAAATATATTTACACTTATTAAATGTACATCTGATTAAACCAATAGGAATAATTTCAAAGTAGTAATGCATTTAAAATGTTTATACTCTTGCAGATCATGATTTTTGCTAAGCTTTTTTTCCACAAACCAGCAGCAGAGATCGATTTAGATCTGTTTGTGAGATCAGGTATAACAGGCCATAAAGGCAAATGATGTGTGGATAATTTTATATCAACTCAAATCAATGAAACGGTAAATTATGTCATGGATTATGGTTAATAGATAATGTCTCCCAAGAGCTCATCCAACTACCTTTTATGTGATCTGGATTTCTTTCTCCATCATTATTTCGGAGACTGAATACTAGGCTCCCACAATTCATTGGGTGCAGTTTCCCTCTACAATCCTTCAAATCTATGCGCCTCCGTGAATGCGTTTCTATAAAGATTATTTTTTTTCTCCTTACTTTGACTCTTAAAACTTTATATAATCAAATCGCTCTTAGTCTCACTTCTTCCAAAGGAAACAGCACCAAACTAATCGGTCTTTCTGGAGTTATAAATCTCTAGCCAATCTATATTCCATTCAGTCCATGGATACGTTTGTGTCAGCTAGAACTTTCTTTCCATTTCTCATTAATACAGTGTTTTAATCAGTACACCTGCAATAAATTCAAGTCCTTAGGAATTTTTATATTCAACATCCTGTTTTGTTTAAATCCCCTAAGTTTTTACTTTTTTTAATTCATCTTGATTGATATGTTGAACTTTGCTAAATACCGCACTAAAATCAATATGTGGCACCCTCATAACCTCCCCATAAATGTAATCATAATTGCACTTTAAAAGTAATTCATTGAATATAGTGTTTTGGAAGGTTATATACAATTAAAAAAAGTTTTTGTATGCCAATATTTTAAGAACTCCACTGGAAGTTGAGTATTAACATTTACTATATTTTTTGACAAAGGGAAAATATAGATCAACAAATTCAGTTAATAGAAAATTAATAATGAATGTTTTGAAGTTTTCCTTCTATCAAATATAATCTATTTAATCTATTCATGAATAATGAAATATGGAAGGTGATTCAGCTGTGCATATTTTGATTTTTGTTAAACTTAATAAAACATTTGTTTATACACTCAACCTTTGTCTTAAGTGCTGCTACGTGGCATTAGCCATATAGCTACACTTCTCCATAGATTTTATTTATTTCAACAGACTTGCACAATGCATTTCCAATTTTATATTCATTATCTTCGGATATTGGAATTTCTAATTGAACAGCTGTTCTCTTGCTAACCTGTAGAGTAGAAGTAAAAACCTTATCCCAAATCCTGTGAAAGTTTTAAAATAGCATTAATACTGTAAATTAAAGACAATGTATTTACCCATTTATTCACAAATGTTGCTTAATTTATTTTCCTTATTGCACGTTTTTTATTTGTAACTATTTTGGGATTATTTAAGAAAACTTATTTTTAACATGTAGAAATCACATTCATTTTTGAAGCATTTTGAGGAGTATATTCATTACTTGTAAATGAATGATTTAATTTTTGAAAAGAATTTCAAAATCCACAGAAATCAGTGCTGCCTTTAAGACTAGAATACAACATGCCTTTCTATAATAGGTTTACATTTCTCATTTTTGGTATAAATATTATGGGACTAGTTTGCTACAGAATTTAATGAAGCATTAAAGCCACACACGAGTATTTAATGTGTGATGATGTGACCTATATAACGAAGGGAATACAAGATGATTTGCTCAGAGATTTGGAAAATCTTAGATTTTGTTTACACAAATTTATTTTTGTAGCCATATTGGATTGTGCTCTATTAATGAATGTGTTGGGCATTGTAGATCATTTTTGGGTTATCTATATCTGTTAATTTGTATTCATGAAGTGTTTACTTCTAAATCGAGTTCTTGTGCATTTTATATATGGTAATGTGCCTTTTACTGATAATATACTAATTATATTTTCTTTCACTGTTAAAATCCTGTATGTACCTTAATTCAGCAGCTTTATAAATACTCATCGATGGATAAATATTGTTAATTTCTGCCAGCTAAATATGGAAAATCATAGTTATATAATGATAATGGTTAGCTAGCAGTGTAGCATGTTTATTTTATTAAATGTATTTGTATGTCTGGTTAAGTGAAAGGCATGCTTAATGGTACTGTTGTGAAATCAATCAACATTCATTGATTGGTATATCATGACATGGAATGTAATTTATGCAATAATCTACAACCTGTATTCTCATCCAATGAAGTTTGTTGTTCATGGTATCATTATGTTCTACCTTGGATCATTGTGACATTTGCTAACAACTTAATAGCTTTTAGGTGCTGGAAAGTCAAGAGGCACTTATATATACCTTTGCATTTCCTAGTTATAGCTGTGAATTTAATTTAACAAAGAGGGATTAGCCCTCAACACCTTTGACCAAAATTTGAAAACTTAAAAGCATTTGCGGTTCTTGTGTATTTCACAGATTTAAAAAATATATACTATGTTTAATCATGTCTTTTACCATGATCACCAACATTAGGTTCAAGTATCCAGGAAATTTGTTTTGTTAGATGTTTGTCTCACAAATAACATATTATACAAATATCGGGGAACAATTATCATTTTTTAGTTTTTGCATAAGTGGGGAACAATTTTCATGAAATAATTTAAGCTTTGAATAGTCTTTTTCACGGCACTTTCCTTGGGTGATATTGTCTTTAGCCAATGGAACAAATCATTTTTTTAAAGAACGTTTTTATTTAAATTGTGTGTTTAGCCAGAGACAACTGAAAATTGGCATGTTTCTAAATCACTGGATTTCTGGAATACCTTTGTGTTTTTATATAATAGAAAATTTCTTTAGTTTTCTTATGATAGGAGGGAACAGAGAATTTTAAATCCAGTGTGCAATCGCAGACTTCTGTGAGAGTAAATTGTATGAAAAGTAATTCACGATATTATCTACCTTGACAATGTTCTCTGGAATATTTTCAATGTTTTATGCATATAAAGGGGCAAAATATACACTGAGACACTGTATACTTAGTATGGGGAAAGATTATATTTTAGACCTGGTTTAGAATCATGTGGTTGGGTTGCTCTTCTCTGGTGACACTCCACAAATGAGTCTGCACTGGTGTGCAGGTGTGTTCATTTATTACTTATTTTACAAGGACAAAGTCTTGATCACATGTTTTCAGAGAAGTCAGCAGTACACAATGTGTAGACCAGTAATAACGTTTTGTTAATGAATGCTGTTTAATTATAATGCCCTGTCTTTGTGAATCACTTAAAATGTTATTTTGTTACAAATGTTTCCGAATTCAGTCTTGCTAACAATCACATTATTGTTAATTACAGTCAGCCGTGGCTTTTGAGTGCTGAATTATTTTAAAGTTACAGTTTATATTTAACTAAAGCGTGTAACAGCTTTGGAATTCTGTTTATAAACAAAGGTTAAAAATTAGCACATTACTGGAAAGAAATAAAAATTTGAAATAGTTTGATGTTAACCTTTTTGATTGTGTTTTTATTCCATGGCATTACACTGGCATTCCATGCATTTTAAAAGAAAATATCAATAAAGGATTAGTGTAAATGGGTCGTTGATGGTTAGTGCAGAAGGACCTGTTTCTGAGCCACATTTCTTTATGATTGAAATTGTATGATTCATAGGCACACATGTTGTGGTCATCCTAATTTTAGCAGATATACATACATATGTGCTTTTTGCTAGGGAGCTGTGTGCATTGCTTGGAGTTCTATTTAATATTTATAAAACCAGGATGTATATCTTGAAGACAGGTTTAAATCTCTGTATGCACGTCATTGAAGCCAGTTTTCACTGTAATTCAATTTAACAAATCTAACTGAAGAATTCCTGATGCCTCTCGTCAAATGTATGTATCCCTAATCATGTTAGTCACAATGACATGCAGGAACACACATGACTGGCATTTGCCAATTTATAAGTAGTGTTAACTATGCAATCACCAGCTTGTCTTAAAAAGCCACCTAGTTCATTAGTGTTCTTCAAGGAAGGAATCCTACCTACCTTAATCAATTTAGCCTATATGGGTCTTCAGACTCAACAATATAGCTGACTTTTCACTGTCTCTTCAGTTCGGGAGCAATTGTGAAAAGGCAGAAGAGGTAGGTGTGTTCTTGACTGCTCCGACAAAATGGAGCATCCTTTCTCAAAACTACAGTACTTAGATTATAAACTTCGATTCTTTTGGTTAGTGAGCCCCTTTTTTATGGGATTGCATTTGTGTTTACAATACTAAGATAATAGCATAGTGGATTTTTGCCCTTTCGTAAATCCTTTTGTGTTATCAAAAACTAAGTATGTCAACAATACAGAAGTTACGAAAACACAAAAGATGCTCAAAGGTATTATTTAGATAAAAGGTGAACATATGGAAGTATATTGACAGAGTTCCATGCCATCTAGGATTAAATTTCACAGACATTCTCACATCTGAGGATTTACAATTCCTGCAGGTAAAACTAGCAAACAAATTAAAGAATGATGTATGCTCACATTCAGTGTGAAAAACAATCAGGCATATGAGTGAGGTAAAAAAAGAGGAAAAGAATCGAACGGGGGTCAAAAAATTGAATTTTTTTTAACATTTACACACAAAATGACCAGTTTCAAGCCTCTTTTAGTGCATTTCAGAGTAAAAACAAATATTACATAATAATGTGAATATGTCACTGTACACTAATAAAATTTTGAATTAAATTCGCACATTAATTGATAAATCAGCCCAAAAAGGTGATAATTGGCTTTTCTGCTGTGTTTTATATTTTAACCCCGTCTTAATTAATTTAGTTATATAATCTTGTACTTAAATTTAATATTTACTCATTGCAGTTCCACCACTGATTTTCTGGCACTCTTGGTTCCAGAGCTTTGCTGGTTTATCCAGCTGGCCAAGGAATCCGGGTATGGGGATAGATGTGCTGGCTCCAGCTGGGCTGGAGTTCCAGAGCCCCGGCCGCAGGTTGTAAATTCAACCCACCGATCGACCATGGAAGTCCTGATGAGGTCGAGATTGGCTGCCTTGCCCAGCCTAGGTGCCACATTTTCGGGGAGACTTCCAGGGCACTGGGGTATTTCTCGCAGTACCTCTAGCGGCCAAATTGGCCATGGAAGTCCCGATGAGGTCGAGATTGGCTGCCTTGTCCAGCCTAGGTGTCATATTTTTGGGGAGACTTCCCGGGCGGTGGGTAGGGGAGGGAGATTTCTCGTGGAACCCCTAGTGACCTCTAGAGGAACCCGAGTGTTCATTACAAGTCTACACATCATTTTTTTTCCGATCCGATTTCTCCGTTTATTTGGCAAAGTGAAAAACGCGGAAATCATGCAAAAAGCGTAGAAAATTGATTTAAAAAATGCGGAAACGCGGAAAATTCATGCCTGAACAATGTCATTTATTTAAAACCTTATGGATGAAGTAACTTCAAAATGTCAAGATTAGCAACTGATGTTTGCAACCAAATGGGTAAATCTAGCACTTTAGGGCTGAATCAGGGTGATCCGTGATACTGTCTGAAGGATAGATATTGATCCTTGTTGAGCTATTTCTTAGGGCTCCTTCTAATTGGTGCCAACAGATTCTCTGCCCTTCACAAGCTCTTGTCAATTCCTAGATCTCAATGGGGTGAGTTCTCAGGCATTTGAGCTGTAGTTGATCTTGGCAGTGCTAAAGGGTTCGTGCATGTCATGGAGCAGAAACAGACTCTTCACACCAACTCGTTCATGTTGTCCAAGATGCCTTTCTGAGCTAGTCCCATATCTCTCTATACCTTTCCTAGCTATAGAGCTCTCCAAATGGTTTGTGTGATGGACTGGGCTGCATTGGCAATTTTGCAGTCTTGGGCAGAGCAGTTATACCAACCAGTGATGCATCCTGAAAAGAATCTATGGTGCATTTGCAGAAACTTGAATTATTGAAGAGGTTAAGCATCCTATTCTCTCGAAGGACTTTCATATTTCAACATTACTGTTATGACATATTCATGAACAGATTGGACATGGAGGAAGAAATTCTATGCTGTCGAAACTTCGTAAGAAATACTGGATTGTCAAAGCTAACTCAGCTGCAAGAGAGGTCATAAGGAATTGTGTTATGTGTAGACGACAGCGTGGAAAAGTTGGAGAACAGAAAATGGCGGACTTGCCTCTGGAAAGGATTCAACCTGATAATCCTCCATTTACAGATGTAGGAGTTGATTATTTCGGTCCTATAGAGGTCAAGAGAGGACGAAGTCTGGTAAAAAGGTATGGTGTAATCTTTACCTGCATGGCAATCTTGAAGTTGCATCTACACTTGACAGACTCCTGCATTCATGCATTATGAAAATATATTTGTCGACGAGGTCAAGTTTTATCATTAAGATCAGATAATGGTACGAATTTTGTTGGAGCAGAAAGAGAATTGAGAGAAGCACTTAAAGGCTTGAATCAAAAGAAGATCCAGAATGATATGCTTCTGCAAGGGATACGATGGAATTTTAATCCCCCAGCGGGATCCCATCACGGCGGTGTTTGGGAACGATTGATCCGCATGGTTCGAAATGTGCTGCGCTCGGTTCTTAAACAAGCTCTGGACGATGAAGCATTGCAAACTTTATTTTGTGAAATTGAAGCAATTTTGAATGATCGACCCATTACCAAGATTTCTGATAATCCGAGTGACCTGGAAGCACTTACATCAAATCATATTCTTCTGTTGAAAACCAAGCCAATGTTACCACCTGGGCCCTTTGTGAAGGAAGATTTGTATATTAGACGCAGATGGAGACAGGTACAATAGCAGACCTTTTTTTGAAACAATGGACACAAGAATATTTGCCTCTAATCCAAGAACATCAATGATGGTTGAGAGTAAGAAGACATTTTATTCCAGGTGATATCGTTTTGGTGGTTGGTTCTACTGCACCACGAGGTTCTTGGTTGTTGGGTAGGATACTGGAGATCATGGCAGACATTAAAGGTTTTGTGTGTACAGTACGCCTTCAGATTAAGAACAACATCTTGGTAAGACTGATAACCAAGATATGTCTGCTTCTAGAAGGTGAAGGAGAAGATTGAAGAATCGCTAAAGAAGCCTGAATGTTAACATATAATGCATATAGTGCCATAGTGAGGCCCACCGGAAATTGGAGGAACAGCACCTCATATTTCGCCTGGGCAGCTTGCAGCCCAGTAGTATGAACATCGATTTCTTCAACTTTAGATAGTTCCTCTGTCCCTCTCTTCCCCTCCTCCTTCCCAGATCTCCCTCTATCTTCCTGTCTCCACCTATATCCTTTGTCCCGCCCCCCTGACATCAGTCTGAAGAAGGGTCTCGACCCAAAACGTCACCCATTCCTTCTCTCCCGAGATGCTGCCTGACCTGCTGAGTTACTCCAGCATTTTGTGAATAAATACCTTCGATTTGTACCAGCATCTGCAGTTATTTTCTTATACTTTTGTTTTTGATATATGTTAAGCTTGTAGGGACATAGGGATTGGTTGGATGGTCGAACCCGTGGCCCGTTTGTAGGAACCATTTACGCTTAAATTAGTTACTGTTATTATATTATGGCCGTGTTTAATATTTCTAGTTTCTTCTGTCTGTAATTTGGAAGGTGGGATTTGATATGTAGAGGGGCGTGTCTACATCTGAGGAGGCTAGCCTAGCCACAGAGATTGGGGGTCAGTTTAGTCTCGGAGGATGGAGAAAAAACAGTTTTTTACCACATGGTAACGACTGTTTTGTTTGAAGAGGAAACAGTTGATAAGAACGATAAGCTATGAATTATTCTTTTGATTTGTGCTACTTTAATAAATACCAATTAATCAAGAAACAGCGTTTGGAAGATTTGTTTTTGCTATCTTAGAGTGCGGTGTGCTTAAGCTATATCTCCACCATATCCCCGAGCAGTAATGGCTATCGAAGTTGGACTTTGAGAAGGTATAGAAACTGCCATACATATTAACAATATTATATCCAAATTATTAATATAACCACCAGGGACAATCCCTGTCACTTCAATGATCACATGCATCCAATCTGAAAAACTACCAACCACACTCTGACTCTTTCCAACTGGCTAGCTCACCCTGGATCCCGTGTGATATAATCTTCCAGACTTGCCTATCATGTGGGACCTTGTCAAAGGAGTCAAGTGTTTTATTGTCATATGTCAATAGACAATAGTCCTGAAACACAACAATGAAATTCTTATTTGCAGCAGCATAAGATATCTAAACATAGTACTCTGTAAACACCATAATTAACAACAAAATTCAGTATATAAAAACAAACAAACAATGATAGTGCAAAGACAAAAACAATGCCCCCCAGTCTATGTGTAGGAAGGAACTGCAGATGCTGGTTTAAATCAAAGATAGACACAAAAAGGTGGAGTAACTCAGCAGGTCAGACAGCATCTCTGGAGAAAAGGAATAGGTGATGTTTCTGGTCGAGACCCTTCTTCAGTCTGAGAGTCTGTGGAATCTTTACGATGCGCTTGTGTGCCATGAATAGTTTCCAAGTGGCAATCGAGAGTTGTAGATATATTAGCATGAACTGGACAACTTTGGGGACGTTCCATTTTGCATAACAAAGTCAATACCTGCTGTGCAATTCAAATATTATCTAAAAACGCTCAAGACAATTCATAGTGAATATATTATTCTTTTGGTGCAGAATGTAATCCTGAAGAGCACTACAATGATAAGTATCTATAAAATTTGTCATTTGGCCTCTAATTACTCAAAAATCAACTTGCAAGAAAAATCCTTGTCCCTGATTTTTACATACTTTTTCCCAATGGCAGGATTGAAACGAGAGCATAACCAGGGTGGTGTGGGTCCTTGACTCCTGTAGAACCCTTCAAATGTGGGGAGGTCGGACCCATGATGGAACAGACAGCATCTACTACATTTTGTAATCTTTGTTTCTGGGCATTCGGGTTTCCGAACCAGGCCATGATGCAACCAGTCAATATGCTCTCTTGTGTACATCTGTAGAAGTTCAAGGGTACATTAGTTGACATACCAATTTGGCTCAATCTTCAAAGGAAGTAGAGGCGTTGATGGGCTTTGTATACGATTGCATCAATGTACTGGGTCCAGGATAGATCATCAGAGACATGCACGCCCAGGAATTTGACGTTTTTAGCTTTGCTGGAGTCCATTTGAACAACACCCACCCCCTGCTCTTGTCAATCCTGTCACCTTTCAAAAAAATCAACCAAATTTGGATGCATAAACCTATGTTGCCTATCCCTAATCAATTCCTGTGTTTCTAAATGCTAGATCTTGTCCCCCCGAATCCCCTCCAGTAACATTCCCATCACAGTTGTTACTCACCGTCCAGTAGTTCCCTAGCTGCAGCATTTTTAAAAATATAGGCATATTAGCCACGATATGCCTCGTGTTACAATTGTTTCAGTTGCTGGTCAGACCTGTCAAAATTTTAATTTTACTTCAAATAACAAACATTCTGCCTCAAGAATTTATTTCATTTTTCCTTTAAATTGCAATTCAAGTAAATTGAAGCAATTTTCATCACTGTCATTCTTTTTTACAGCGGGGTACATTTATACATGAACCAGCATTTTTAACTTTGGCTGATTATCATCTGCAAGTCTTGTCTATTGGTTGCCAAGAATAGTTATGGATTTATTTTATCACCCTTAAAGAACATGCATCTAATAACTTGAGTTGAACACAAGCTTAGAAATGTGATTGTGTCACATCACACTTGTGTTGAAGAGGAGTTCATCTAATTATATTCATCTGAACCTTATTGGGTGCAGGTGCTCTTGCTTACAAAATAGTGTATTAGTGTCCATCCGTCCATTAAACAAAAAACTGAATTATTCCATATGTGAACAGATACAACTGAAGCCACAATTCGTGTTCTTTGGGTGAAACATTGGAGCTTGAGAATCTACCTCTTAATGACCTCAAAATTGTTATGTTTTTGAACATCTCAGGGAGAATGGTTCTAAACTGTATTTCAGTATAAAATACATTGTTTTCCACACCCATGTATCCATAATCCTCAAATTTGTCCTACTAATTAATGAATTTAGAGGATATGTCTTTTTGGGTTGTTTAAAATAAAACTAATTTTATGGAATGTGATTTTAAAAGATCAATGTATATTTAAGGACAAGATAGATTTTTGGATAGCTGGGGAAATCAAAGATTCCAGGGAACAAACAGGAAAATTTTAAAAAACACCCATGATAACTTGAGTGGTAGTCTTATTCCTACTTGAATTAAATGAGCAAAATCTATTTTCATAGAAACAACAATCTGAGGGCAGATGTGCAGGAAATGTGTATGACATGAAACACCACCAGCACTGTAGTGGTGGAAACAGAAGAATAACTTTGAATGAGACATTAGATGTACACAAAAAAATCAAGAGCCAATACAGCTGCAAATGGATGCATAATTCTTTGATACCACTCTTTGCAATTATTTAAATTGGAATTCTGACCATTGAAACAGAAATAAAATCATTCCTAAGTTTGAGCAGTTCCTTTATTAATACTGTTGGTGCTTTTCTGCAGTAAATATGGGAAACAGCATCTGATGCAAGATTGCCAATAGATTCAGGGTGGGAATAGAAGCATTGAAGCTGCAGCAAAAACAAACTGCTGGAGGGATTCAGCAGAGAAGGCAACA
Source organism: Rhinoraja longicauda (assembly GCF_053455715.1). Lineage (NCBI taxonomy): Eukaryota > Metazoa > Chordata > Chondrichthyes > Rajiformes > Arhynchobatidae > Rhinoraja > Rhinoraja longicauda. The sequence continues at coordinate 92,023,194 of NC_135954.1, forward strand.
TCTGTTGAGACAGAGTGTTAGTTGACATTTCGGTTTAGACATCAAGACACTGAATTGGCGCTGACCAGTAGATCAATTTAATTGATGGTGAGCTACCTGTGACTAAGTGATAAATTAAGAACATCAGATCTCTCAAATTACTGAATTTATGGTAATTACTCAAATTATCACATATGGGAGACAAATGTTTCTTTTCACATTTTATTACAAAATGCATTAGATCATGGAAATCTTTGATATTCTACTTCAAAACGGAGTATTAAAGACTGAAAGCCAAAGTGGTATAGAATTACAGACGGTTTATTTTAAAGCTGCGAACGTTTGCCGCTGTCAATCTTATCGTCAGTCTTAGTGAGATTACATTATAGAGCAAACCATTCTTCAATCGAGGGAGTGTAAAAAGGCAGAATAGTTGGCCGTTTCCCAGAGTGGTTTGTTTATTAGTAAATTAATAGGTACTTGAAATTATATTATAACATTTAGGCGGTGCCGGTAACGCGGGTTATATGTACAGGAAATTAGAATACACGAAACCCCAAACTTTTCTGCCTAAGTGTTTCCGAGAGAGTGTTTCGAGTCGCTGCCCCTTCGATCGAGATCTGTCACCCTCTCTTGCGCAAATGTCACCAATCTATTTTAGATTTTCGGCTGAGTGAAGCAAAGTACGTCAACGGTTCAGCATTCAGGACCGATCGGGGTGCAAGTCTAAATCGAAAACCTACAGCAGGGGACTGGGGGATGAGTCCCAGCCAGTAACTTTCACTAACTTGTATCCGATCTTTCGAAATTTGTTTTTGAACAAGTACTTGGAATTACAATCATATGTGCCGGGCTGCTTGGCTTCCGTTTTGGCTTTTTATATTCGTGATTTCCAGAGTTTTTAAACAAGGTACATTTTATAATTTCAATAGAGCTACAGATCGTTTAACGATACGGGAATAAATAGTAATGGAACGGGAATGTGTTGGTTTAGTAAAAAGGGAGAAGCAAATTCGGAATGCATAGCTCTTAATTACGCTATTAAAGTCTAAAACTCTAAAATTGGCGGTCACATTGGGCTGTGCAAATAGCACTGGGACGGGAAGGTGGTTTAACACAAAAGAGTTGGTGATAAGACAATTACAAACTCTAAACTCAGTGCTTGGAGTTGTGCAAATAACACTGAAATGGGAAGGTGTTGGTTTAACAAAAGGAGGAGGGGGGATGTAAGGCTCATTTACAGACACAAACTCCGAAGTCGGTGGTCACATTGAGCTGTTAATAGGGCGTATTGTCAAGCAGCGGTTCTACAAATGGACATGTAGGAGAGATAAGTGGGGACAGCTGCTGCTATTCTGGGAGGCTGGTGATTGACGACTTTTCTTCGACCTCGAATGGAGTAGCGCTCGGAATTATACTTTGCGAGACTACTTCTCCTGACCTTCGAAGTTTAAGATTTTTTATTTGTGCTTGTTTTTTTTCCACCCACAATCCCCCCCCACCCACACCCAATCCCCCCCAATTTACTCCCATCAAGGTCGACGATGGATTTTGGCGGAGCCCCCCGGTTTTTAAGCCGGCCCAGGACCTTCGCGGTGACCGCCGGCAAGGACGCGACGCTGGCCTGCCGGATCATCGGCAACCCGGCGCCGCTGGTCATCTGGGAGAAGGGCAACAAGTCCATCGGGCCGGAGGGCAGGTTCAGGACGACGGAGGACGGCGACCTGTATAAGTTGACCATCTGCGAGCTGTGCAGCGAGGACAGTGGCCAATACATCTGCCGTGCCAACAACCCAGTAGGGGAAGCGTACGCGGCGGTCACCCTTCAGGTGGGAGCCCGGCCGCAAGCCGCCGGCTCCCGCTGTGCGCCTCACTTCGTGCTGAAGCCCAGCTCGCTGCGCATCTGCCTGGGTGACGACGCCAGCTTCTGCTGCCAAGTGCAAGGCAGCCCGCTGCCCACCGTCCACTGGCAGAGAGAGGACAAGGCCTTGGGCGGCGGCCCGGGCGACGACGCCAACAACCGGTACGTGGTGGAGGCGGCGGGCGGCTCCCTCAGGGTCTGCTGCGTCAGGTTTTCCGACGGCGGCACCTTCACCTGCACGGGTCGCAACGAGTTGGGCGAGTGTCAGGCGGTGGCTGCCCTGGTCGTCCTCTCACCGCTTGAAGGTCCGCAGGGACGGGAACAGCTTCGGGCGTCGGGTTCCTCCTCGTCTTCCTCCGCCAACACCATCGCCGCTGCCTCGTCCATCTTGTCTTCGCCCGTCGACGGCCGGCCGCCGCCGCGAGACTATGAGAAGGCGGGAGGCCCGAGCCACGCGCGCACGAGCTGGGCCCCGCTCGCGACCGTTACCCGGACCCGCACCTGCACCGTCACCGAGGGCAAGCACGCCAAGCTCAGCTGCCAAGTGACGGGAAAACCACGGCCCGAAATCATCTGGAAAAAAGACGGGGAGATCATCAGCCCGGGCCGCAGGCATGTCATCTTCGACGACGACGAGGACAACTTCGTGCTGAGGATCCTCTTCTGCAAGCAAAGCGACAACGGGTGCTATACCTGCACCGCCTCCAACTTGGCCGGGCAGAATTACAGCTCGGTGCTGGTCATCGTTAAAGGTAAACGCGATTCTCTTTATTGCTGTCTTCTTGGTTATTCCCAACCTGCAAATTCTCTTTATTGCTGTCTTCTTGGTTATTCCCAACCTGCACGCTAACCCAGGAGAGAATCAAATGTCTAATTGTCATATATACCGAAAACAAAACAACAAAACTCTTACATGTAGTAACATAACGTGTATGTAAACAAAGTACTCATAGATAACATAATAAACAAAAGACAGACACAAAAAACGAGTAATTCAGCGGGTCAGGCAGCATCTCTGGAGGGAAGGAATGGGTGACATTTCGGGTCGAGACCCTTCAGTCTGAAGATGTCAGTCAAATGCCAGAGATGCTGCCTGTCCCGCTGAGTTACTCCAGCTTTTTGTGTATCTTCGACTTAAATCAGCATCTGCAGTTCCTTACACACCAAAACAAGATTCAATCAATTTAAAAAAAATCAATATTATTGCAAAAAGCTGCAAGTCCTTAGTGCAACCAAGACAGTTTACAGTTCATAGTTTAGTTAGTATTGGTAGTGTTCAAGAACGTGATGGAACATTCCTAACATTGGGAGGAAGTTGTTCCTGAACCTGGACGTTGCCGTTTTCAGGCTCCTATATCTTATGCCCGAGGGCAGGAGTGAAATGAGAGCGTGGCAAGGGTAGTGTGGGTCTTTGGCTGCCTTTTTGAGGCAGTGTCTCCGATAGATCCCTTGGATGGTGGGGAGGGCCTATGATAGACCGGATGTTATCCACCACCTTTTGTTCACTATGCAGAACATGATGTACATGTGTCAGGGTTGTACCTGTGCATGATATGGTCTCATTTAAATTGGATAGCACCCAAGCAAACCATTTTTTGCTGTGCTTCGGGACACATGACAATTTTAAAAAAACTGCCAATCTGCATTCTGAATCCTCAGAATATGGCCGGAACAGGGGCAGTCAATTTGCTCATACCCAGATCCCTCAAATGGCAATGGAACAACTGTCCAATCATTTGAAACATCACCTGGTGGAAATTCTCAACAGTTCAAGTAGCATCTGTGGTGGAAGAATAAGATTTAAGATTTTAGGTCAATGTCTCTTCACAATGAGCCGGAAATTAAAAATAGTGAGCCTCAAGTCTGGGAACTACGGGGTGAACTTATAGAGGTGTATAAAGTTATAAATTGAATTGACAGGGTAAATTCAGTGTCTTTTACCCAGGGTAGGGACATCTAGAACCAGAGGACATGGGTTTAAGGTGAGAGGGGAAAGATTTAGCAGGAACCTGAGCAGCAACTTTTTCACTTTGATGGTGGTGAATATATGGAAAGAGCTGCCTGAGGTACTGAATGCAGTTACAATAAAAACATTTAAAAGCACTTGGATCGATACATTGATGGGAAAGGTTTAGAAGGCCGTGGGCCAAATGGGATTAACGTAGATTGGGCATATTAGTCGGCATGGACGAGTGGGCTGGAGGGTCTGTTTCACTCTAGGACTTTATGACTTTTTATTACCTGAAACCCAATGGGCTTTGTTTTCATGCCCATTGCTGGCTGTGCGGCACTCTCAGTAATGGTTGAAGTGTTGATGTAGATTTAGAATAGGAAGGGGGACTTAAACCTAGATACTTTATACTTAGTGGAGGGATTAGTTTAGTAACAACAGCTAATGGTCTTGGGTGAGCATGTACTACATGAGATGTCAACTGTCTGGTCTTGCAATTTATTGGAAAAATGTTCAATAGGCCTACACCACCCAGGTCGCATTCACATTTTACTCCTGCTATCGGGAAGAAGGTATAGGAGGCTGAAAACTGTAACACTCGGGTTTAGGAGCAGCTTCTTCCCAACAACCCTGAAGCTTCAAACTACATAGACTTGGAGGACATTGTTTTTGTCTTTGCACTATTATTGTTTAAAAATATATAAATATATTGAACTTTGTTGTTTATGTTGTTTACAGGGTACTATATTTACATATCCTTATTTAAGTTAGTGCTTATTTACATTAGGCTTTAAAAACAGTTTAGAGAAGATTGATCAGACTGAAATTTGGAAGAACCACGTTGTCCTGTGAGGAAAGAATGGAGAGATTAGGTTTATATTGGCTGGAGTTTGGAAGACTGAGAAGGTATGATGAGAGATTTGATGAAAACATGATCTTGAGAGGTCTTGACAGAGTGGAAGTAGAGAGGAAGTTTACTCGGGTAGAAGAATCTAGAAATAGGGGTCACTATTTCAAATATACAGTTCCTGTTTAAGAGAGGCAAAATTAGTATTAGGAGATTGTGATTCATTGTTTATTGCCCAACCCCAAATGCCCTTGCATGTAGTTAAGAGGCAACCATATAGGTATGAGTCCAGGTTCGTATATAGGCTAGACCAGGTAAAGACACAGGTAAGGAAATCATGACCCACTTAGATTTTTATGACAATCTGTTATTTCAAAGAGTTGTAGAGTTACATAACACAGATACAGGCCCTTTGACTGAATTTTATCGATGCCAACCAAGTTTCCTACCCGAGTTTGTTTAGTTTTCACTCGGAGAGTGGTGGGTATATGAGTGATGGGGCCATACGGCACAGAAACGGGTCCTACGGCCCAACTTGCCATGCTGACAAAGATGCTCTCTGCACTAGTTTCACCTGCCCACGTTTGGGTCGTATCCCTCTAAACCTTTCCTATCCATGTATCAAATATCTTTAAAATGTTATTGTAGTATCTGCCTTGACTACCAATGAGTCATAGAGTTATACAGCACAGATTCAGGCACTAGGCCCAAGAAAAGGTCAGGCCCTAGGCCCATGAAAGGTTACTGTGTAGAATTGAAACAAATTACCAAATCAACTGATCTTTCTAAATGGCAGAGCATGCTTGAGGGGCCAGGTGTCCTCTTCCTCCACCATCTAATTTGTATGTGTGTACTGATAGTGACCGTGAAATTTAAGATGATTGGGGAAGATTTAAAGGGACCTGAGACAATGTTTTCACATGGGGTGGTGTGTACATGGAATAAGTTGACACGAGGAAGCAGTTGAGGTGAGTACAATTATAATGTTTAAAGAATGTTTAGACAGGTACATTGATATGGCTGAGTTTGTCTAGTGAGGCTATTTGGGTGTAGTAGATAAATAAAAAGGGGATAATCACCCTGTTACAGGCATACAGAGACCTAGAGACTACAGAGTATACTAATAACTTGTTAATGACAACTGATGCAAATTGGATTAATTTTGACAGTCGGAGTCATACAGCTATACCTCATGGAAACAAGCTTTTTGGCCTATCCTGTCCATGCGACCATGTTGACATACTTTGCTAGCCGTGCCTCTGCATACAATTGCATGCCTCTGCAATCTATTATTACACTCTTGTTCTATGTATAGTAAGATTTTTATTGAACTATATGCAAAATTAATTTAGATGTACCGTGGTACATGTGACAATAAAGTACCATTGAACCACTGCCTGCATTTGGTCCATAGGCCTCAACCCTTTCTATCCATATCTGTCCAAATGCCTTTTAAAAGTCAGAATTATATCCAATTCTATAACTTCCCCAGGCAGCTCATTCTAGATACAGACTACCCTCCGAGTGGAAAACATTGCCTCTTGAAATCCCTTTTAAATCTCTCCTTCTCCCCTTAAGATAATGTCTTCCAGTTTTAGAATTCGGTAACTTCAGGAAAAAGACTGTAAATGGTCTCTTTATCTATGCCCCTCATGATCTTGTACACCTCCATAGTTCAAGCCATCTCTTTCTACACTCCCCAAAAAAAGTCCCAGACTTTCCAACCTGTCCCTATCACTCAAATTTGTAAGTCCAGGTAACATCCAGGTGAATCTTTGCTGCACAATTTCCAACTTAATGATATCCTTCCTGGCCGGGCAAACAGAACTGCACACCATACACAGTGTGGTCTTTCCAACGACATGTATCATGGTGCCAATTTTTGTAGTCAATACTCTTCCCAATAAAAGCAAGTGTGCCAGTCATCATCTTCGCCACACTGTCCACCTGACCCATCACTTTTAAGGAGCAATGTACCTGTGTATGTCCTGTCCTGGTTTGATATACCAAAGTACAACACCTTGTACTTATCACAGTTAAATTCCATTTACCATTCTATGGCCCACCTTTGCAACTGATCTAGAACATGTTGTAAACTTAACTATCCTTCCTCACTGTCCACTATACCACCAATATTGGTGTCTTCTGCAAATTTACTAACAATGTTAATTATATTGTTATCCAAATCACTGATGTAATTAACAAACTGAAATTAACAAACTGAAATTCTAGCACCAACCCCAATGGCACTCTAGCTGGAACAGGCCACAGGCCATAAAATTAAAACTATCCTCCACACTTATCCTTTGACTTCTTCATCTGAGCTACTTTTGAATCCATTTGGTTAGCTCGCCTTTGATTCTGTGATCTAACCTTGCAGACCAGGATGCCATGTGGGACCTTGTCAAAGGCCTTGTTACATACACTGACCTGTCCTCTTCAATCCTCTTGGTGATCTCTTCAACATACTCTATCAGATTTGTGAGACACTATTTCCCATGCACATATCTCCAGTGATTTTTGCCTCCATTTAAACAAAATCTTAGAAATGTTGGACAATCTACTCTAAACCTTTGTAACTTGTTCCAGCTAGAGGCTTGCCAAACTTGTTAAAATCTGGAACAAAAACAGCAATTCTTGAACTTGCCAGTCAAGCAGCATTTGTGTGGAAAGAGTAAAGAGGATTTGTGAGACTGTCTCAGAAGTAGGGGAGAATCGAGAGTTTATTTTGAAAGTAGTGCAGAGTGGAGGAATGATGTCTAATACAAAAGTTACGGTTTGTAGATGATGCTAAATTTGGTGATATTAGCAGACTTTAAATAATGTTATCTACAAGGGAATCTTGATTAACTGGACCAATGGGACAAGGAAAGATTGGCAAATCGAGTTTAATTTGGATGTTTGTTGAACTTTGGTGAGACAAACCAGGGCAGGACTTGCACCATAAATGGCATGGTCATGGAGTGTTGTATAACAGAGATATAGGGGTGCAAGGACAAAGTTCCTTGAAAGTGGTGACATAGATAGATAGCATAGTGAAGACGTTTGGCATGCTTACCTCAGTTAGGGCAGTAAGTTATGGAGTCTTGACATGTTACAGCTATATAAGGCATTAAAGTTGCATTTTCTTGTATTGCTTATTGTAACATGTACTGAGATAAATTGAAAAGCTTTGTTTGTATTCTATCTAGTCAAATCAAATCATACTATAAATGAATACAATCAAGCCATACGCAAATACAACATGTAGTGCAAAGAGAAAACTACACAAGTGCAGAATATAGTATTATAGCATTACAGTTACAGAGAGAGTGCAGATTTTTTTAAAGTACAAAGTCCGAAATGAGGTAGATTGGAACATCGGGGCCATACTCTAGCTTATGGGTGAACAGTGCAATAGTCTGACAACAGGGAATAAGCTGTCCCTGAATTTGGTGGTCTGTGCTTTCCAGTTTTTGTATATTCTGCCTGATGGGAGGGGGGAGAAGAAGGAATTGCTGGAGTGAAAATGGTCCTTGATTATGTTGGCTGTATTCCCGAGGCAGCATGAAGTCATTTCAGATATGACAAACATCCTTAGTTTTCTGAAGGAGAGGCAGTGGTGTGCTTTCTTGAAGGCAGCTTCAATGTGGTTGGTCCAGGGTAAATTATCATTTTAAACAAATGCGGTGAGAAAGGTCCTTAAGTATAATTATGAGAAATGATGATGCAAGAGCCTGAAGTTAGAAAAGTCTGTGTTCATTCCAGAGGGTGCAGGGTCCTTGTGTGAGAGTATGATTAGATGAGGCTGTAGTCAGACAGGTTGGAATGAGAGTGGGATTGAGAATGAAACTGGCATGCAACAGGAAGCCTGGAGTCACACCTGAGAACTGAATGCAAGGGCTGCACATAGTGATTACTTAATCTATGTTCGGTTTCTCCAGTGTTGAGGAGGTCATATTGTTTACACTGGCAGTAACATCTTGCTTCTGTGACATCCTGCCACATAACCAGTACAGCAGTCCATTTGCTGTTATATGCTGATATTTCAGCATTGAATTGTACTAGTTTGCTGATCTATTCACCAAATATGTTGAAGAGAAATAGCTGAGCTATTTGTGTCTTAATTTTTCTAGGAAAATCAGCTGATTCATGATTTTGCATAAAGCAATGTATTTGGGTAGTTTGTACAAAAAAAACTCCAGATTTGAAGCCCGTGCAGTTGATTCGTGCGTTTTCACAGGCTTTAAAAAAATGTCTAGCATGTATACCTTCAGAATCGCCAAGATGACTGTACATAATTCCCAGTGTAATTTGAACTAAGATCTTGTATTTTCTCTCCTAATAAGTTAGGAACAGAAATTTGAATAACTCTATTCCACTCAATCTGGCCTGCGCCCTTGTTCTCTCCTGGACTTTTTCCATTGTCATAATTTCCATTTGAGGTCTGGTATTCAAGTTGACCTCAAGGTTTGGCTGTCACAGTTGTTCAGTGAATCAGGGTGAGTTGTGATGGTGGCAAGGTCCCAGACAGCTGAATGTCCCAAGGCTGTGATCCTGAAGTGGCTTAATGACTCTTTATTGTCTTTTAAGGCCTTTTAAATTATTAAGTATTTCTGATAATTAGAGACATTTAAAAGCAAATAAAATGGATTTAAATAATTTGGTCATTTAAAAAAAACCAACCTATATCTTGGACTTTCCGAAATTAATTAAATACATGATAAAATAATAAAAAATGAACAAATAACCTGCATTTTTTAAATCATTTAAATCCATCTGAAATGAATGGACCATGCTTCTTTTTATGTAATGTATTGGTAAATTACCTCATAAAAATATTCAAATGTTGATAACAACTATATTCTTTTCATGATGTCCCAAAGCACATTACAGCATTTGATACATATTTGAAGTTCAGTCATTCTTGGCAACCTGACCAAGTCCCACCAACTGCAGTGTATCTATTTTTTTCAATCGTTATCGCCTACTAAAATCTGCTTGCATTTGGGCCAAGGTTTTTTGTCTCATCCAGAGGACTGTTTCCAAAAATAGAGCATTGGCTCAATGTTTCACTGGTGCATAAACCTCCTTTTGGATTTGTCTTTGAAATGGGACTTGAATAGTCAAACTTTGACTCAAAGATGTGGTGTTTCCAACTGAACCATTCACATGTTTCGGTGCTTACCCCCATACTTGAACTTTCACTTTTCTTTCCCAAAAACATTTGTTGTGTGTATATATGGTTGAGTATAGGAGCAATTCAAAATAAATCCATAGTCCAGAATGGTTTGAATACTTTAAGCACACAAAACAAGAATTATTTTTATGACCCTAATCTACCCACTTTTCATTTACTAAAATTAATTAGCTCAATTCATCATAAGCTTATTTGTTACATGTTATTTCTGCTTGGACTTGTTTTATAATTTTAATTGTATTCGTATTTTAGTCTGTGATGACAATTTGCTTCCATGAATGCCTGAGATATTTCACAAGCTTATCATGTCTGTCCATAATATTTGGTATCCATTGTCATAATATATTTTTAAAATAGTGTCCAATAAGAATGTGAGTGAAACTTTGTAAAGAGTGGAGTTTAGTTGTCATATGCACCAAAACAGAATAATTATTCTTACTTGTAGCAGCATAACAGGTCTGTAAATACAGTACTCGATGGATGGCATAATAAAAGAAACAAAAACATTCAATAAATAAAACCCCCAATATTAGTGCAAAGCAAAACAAATGCTCAAAGTCCCTAGTGCAACGAAGACAGTTTGTACTTTGAAGTTTAGTTGACTTTTGTAGTGTTCAATAGCCTGATGGTTGTTGGGAAGAAGCTGTTTGTGAACCTCAAGGTCACAGTTTTCAGACTCCTGTACCTTCTTTCCGATGACAGAGTGAAATGAGAGCATGGCATGGGTGGTATGGGTTCTTGGTGCTAGCTGTCTTTTTGAGGCAGCGTCTCCAATAGATCCCATCGATGGAGGTCATTGGAAAGCAGTGACAGGATCAGTCAAAGTCAGCATGGATTTATGAAAGGGAAATCATGCTTGACTAATCTTCTAGAATTTTTTGAGGATGTAACAAGTAGAATGGATAAGGGAGAGCCCAGTGGATGTAGTGTATCTAGACTTTCAAAAAGCCTTTGACAAGGTCCCACACAAGAGATTAATGTGCAAAATTAGAGCACATGGTATTGGGATTAGGGTATTGACATGGATAGTTGTACAGGGCCCTAGTGAGACCGCACCTGGAGTATTGTGTGCAATTTTGGTCTCCTAATTTGAGGAAGGACATTATTGCTATAGAGGGAGTGCAGCGTAGGTTCACCTGGTTAATTCCCAGGATGGCGGGACTGACATATGATGAAAGAATGGGGCGACTGGGCTTGTATTCATTGGAATTTAGATGGATGAGAGGGGATCTTATAGAAACAAATAAAATTCTTAAAGGATTGGACAGGCTAGATGCAGGAAAAATGTTCCAGATGTTGGGGGAGTCCAGAACCAGGGGACACAGTTTAAGAATAAAAGGTAGGCCATTTAGAACTGAGATGAGGAAAAACATCTTCATCCAGAGAGTTGTGAATCTGTGGAATTCTCTGCCAGAAAGTGGTGGCCAATTCACTGGATGTTTTCAAGAGTGAGTTAGATTTAGCTCTTAGGGTTAAAGGAATCAAGGGATATGGGGGAAAAAGCAGGAACTGGGTTCTGATGTTAGATGATTAGCCATGATCATATTGAATGGTGGTGCTGGCTCGAAGGGCCAAATGGCCTAAACCAGCACCTATTTTTCTATGTTCTATGTTTCTAAGTACCCATGATGGACTGCTGATGCTGGTCTGGAACACTTCATGGATGGCCACAAAAAGCTGGAGTAACTCATCGGGACAGGCAGCATCTCTGGAGAAAAGGAATGGGTGACGTTTTGCGATGATACCCTTCTTGGGGATAAGGGAAACGAGAGGTGTAGACGATGATGTGGAGTCACTCCAGCTTTTTGTGTCTTTGGTTTAAAACAGCATCTGCAGTTTCTTCCTCCAAACTTCATAGATGACCACTTTGTTTAAGCTACCAGAGTTTGTTTAATACCATCACATTTGGCATGTTTGTGTGGTGCCACGAAGCATGATGGCAGATGCCCTACTGTGAAAAAATGTTTTTGTCTCCACAAAGGGTGCAGATATCATTTCTGCCAATGCTATAATTGTAGACAGGTGTACTTCATACAGATAGATTGCTGAGGACGAATGCCAGAAGGTTTAGACCTTATTTTTATTCACTATCTGCCACAAATTTAGGCTGGCAGCTATGTGCTTCAGGAATCTGGCAAGTTTGTAAGTTGCTATGCTACCATGCCATTCGTGCCGAATCGATGCATATGCAGAATAGGAGCATAGAACATGGACAGGCCCTTTGTCCCATGTCTGTGCTGATCATGATTCAATCTAATGAGTCTGAAGAAGGGTCTCGACCCGAAACGTCACCCATTCCTTCCCTCTAGAGCTGCTGCCTGTCCCGCTGAGTTACTCCAGCATTTGTGTCTACCTTCGATTTAAACCAGCATCTGCAGTTCTTTTCTGCACATGATTCAATCTAAACTAATTCCATTTGCTGCACATGGTCTATATCCCACCATCCCATTCCTGCGCGTGCTTGTATCAGTGTTTTTTAAATGTTGTCACCAGATCTACTTCCATCACCTACTTTAGCAGTATATTCCAGCCCTTCTAGTCTTTGTTTAAAAGAAAAAATGGCTCTTAAATTTCCTTTACACTTTCCTTCTATCATCTTGAATCCATGTCCTGTAATGTTTGTCATTTCCACCCTGGGGAAAAAAGACTGATTATCGACCCTGGTTATGCATCTCAAAATTTTATATACTTCTATCGGGTTTTCAGATCAGTATCTCCTACTCACTACCCAGATTCCAACTGTGATTAACTCACTTTATGCCTTTATCAATTTCTATTTCCACAACCTTCAATAACAAAATAACTCCTGCCTGTGCTCCCTATTGCTTCCACTCTGGCACCTTGCGCATTCCCTAGCCTTCAAGAACCTTCTTTAACTTGTCTTTTTGAACATGCTTTTCACCATTTGTTCTTTCGGTTTAGCTTTAATTTTACTTGTGTGAAGTATTTTGAAATTTAAAAAAAATTATATTTAAATGTTTTTTGATTTGGGCATTTTCTTCACATCTAATGAAGAAGTGACTGCTATTAGTAAACAGTTTGAATGATCCAGTCTAATGAAGCTCATTTAGTTATAATTTATTTCTGTATCTTATTTATATTTGATGCTTTAATAATCAGATTTTTAAAAATAATAAAAGCAATAATAACGTGTTTATAATTGTTTTATTTCAGAACCGAAGGTATCCTTTAAAACTAAACTGAAAGATGTTGAAGTTGCAGAGAAGGAAACAGCAACCCTCCAGTGTGAAGTTCCAACTCCTGCCATACAGGCCAGTTGGTTCTTGGAGGAAACAGAGATAACTGAAAGCACTAAATATAACATGGAAGAGGAAGGCACACTCAGAAGACTTACAATCAAAAATGTTACCACTGATGATGATGGTGTCTATATCTGTGAAATGAAAGAAGGCAGCAGAACAGTTGGCGAGTTGTCAGTAAAAGGTAGAGTTCTTATGGTACTGGATATCGTTAATCTGTTAAACAGCTAAATTGTTAATCTAATGGTTTAATTTGCTAGTCAATGTTTTGAGCTCTTGACGTAGTAAATTTGTCATTTGCATTAGATATTCAAGAATTATATTCTTAAATTAATTAGAAGATATGTCCACTGAGTTTTAAGTTGTTTCTCAAAACAATGTGATTGATAGTGTTATGTGGAAACATTTATGACTTTATTAAGCATATTGGAAAAGGTATACACTGAATAATATCTTTGGGGGTTCTCTGTGGAATCTGATAATATCACCCGATCAATAATAAATAGTTTTAATATTGCCAGACTTTATAATTTGTATCCTTATTGGTCTGTTAATCGTATCATTAGGCTGAAGCGGTTGTAGAAGTTCCTGCTTTTTGCACAGACTTGATGCTTCTGCCTGCACGAATGATCTAATCTTACAAATTCTAGTGCTTTTACCTTGTTGGGCATCAGTTCTGTTATGTTTTAGTTTCAGCGACAGAAAGATGTCATTAGAATTCAAGTTGTGCATGTTCCAGTGGTGATTATAAAGTTATTCTGATTTAACATATTGTATATTTTAAAATAATTTTTAGGTTCAAAGCAAGGAAATTCCTTGGATTTTTCTCCTGCTGCACCACCATAATACTGTTTGAAAGAGACTTGATTTTTTAATTTGCTTGTCTTTGCTGCCTCACTTGCCAGAAGATTATGGTGGCGGATTATGAGCATCAGATCCTTCACCCAACTTGAGTTAGAGGCAAAATAAAAATAGTAAATGCTAGAAATTCTCAACAGGTAACACCACATCTGTGAGAAAAGAAACATGGCTAACATTTCAGGTTGAAGATCCTTGTAACATGTTCGGGGCTTTTGATATGAAATATATTTCTATTTCTCTTCCCACAGACATGTCTGACTTGCTGTGCATTTTCCGTTATTTTAGATTTCCGGCATCTTCAGTAATTAGATTTTCATTTATTTAAAGCACTATGATTTGTAAGACACGGTCCATTAAATATTAATAATGGGCAAGAAGAATATACTATAAGAAGTCATTACAAGCAAAGCGTGTTACATTCTTTAGTTCAAAAAAGCAGTTTCAAGTCAAGTCAAGTTTATTTGTCACATACACATAAATGTGCTGTGAAATGAAAGATTACCCACAGTCCAACAATAAGAGCAATAAAAATAAGCAATAACACACACAATCAAACAAAAAGAAACATCCATCACAGTGAGTCTCCTCCAGTCACCACCTCACTGATGGAAGGCCAGAATGTCTTTTCTCTTTCCCTGCTGTCTTCTCCCGCGGTCAGGTTGTTGTAGTTGCCATGTTCCATGCCGCGCCGGACGGTGAAAGATCTGCAGTGGGCCAACCCAAGCCCCACAATCTGGGGCGGGCGAAGACACAGCCGTTGCCGCTGCATGTCGGGGCGGTCGGGGCTCCCGACATTGAAGCCCTCGCCGGGCAGAGAAAATCCCGCGGCCTATTTCAGGCCGCACCGGACGGTGAAAATCCCTCGGCGGGCCGACCCAAGCCCCGCGACTCGGGGCGGGTGAAGACGCTGCCGCTGCCGGAGGTCCCGATGTCGGCCCCCACCCAGGGGGCTGCGAGCTTCCGACGTCCCCGTGGCCGGAGCCTCCACAAGCGAGTCCCAGGTGGAGGGCGCCAGCTCCAGGTGCATGGCCGGTGGTAGACCGCAGCGGGAACGGAGACACGACCCAGAACAAAAGGTCGCGTCTCCGTTCGGAAGAGACAGTTTTACATTTACAGTTCCCGCCACCCCCCCCCCCCCCCCCCATAGTACACAACCCCAAAAAAACTACATCACATTTACACTACAATCAAGACAAAAAAACAACATAAAAACACAAAGACAGACGGACTGCAGGTACACCGCAGCTGCTACGGCATTTACTCTTCTGTGAAAAATAACTCCAAATTATATTGTAAACATAGATTTTAGTTATTTTAATTTTCAAAATATATGAATGATGTCTTTTTGGACTATACATTTCAATTGGTTGCACAGAGATGTCACAGAAAAACAATGCAAAGACACCATACTTTTCATTTTCTCGTTCATTTTGTTTTTATACAGGTAATATTGTTAAAAAACTTCTAAGGAAAACTACAGTGCCAGAAAGTGACACGGCCATTTTTTATGTGGAATTGGGCAGTGGCTGTAAAAACATTAGGTGGACAAAGGATGGAGAAGTCATAAAACCAAATGATAGAACCACCATCACTGTATCCGGCACTCGGCACACTCTAACTATTTGTGAGTGTAAATGGGAGGACGCTGGCAAAATAGCACTTTTGGCCGATGACTCTAGAACATCAACTCAATTCATAATAACATGTGAGTTTTAAGATTTTATTAATCTTGTTCTTTCAAAATCTTTGCCTTGTGTTCTTTATTTACTTATGACTAAGAATTGGGGGGTTCTGTAGTGCAGCTGGAGCTGTAGTGTAATTAACCATGACTGTTAATTGTGGTAGGGATCATATTACATTGGGTTCATTTAGAAACAGTAGATAAAACATTCATTATTATGAAATCTGGAAGCTAGATAATTCAGCTGACATTCGGTCCCCCATTTCACAAAATTAGATGTCATGATAGCTTCCCCAATGCACTTGCATTTTTTTCTTCCTTTTTAAATACAAGTACACAAGAAAATAGGAGCAAGAGTAGGCCACTAGCACCTCAAACCTCCCCCATCCCACAAAAAAAACACTGAATATAATCTTGGCTGACATATGGTGTTTTCAAACTCCTGCGCCAGTTCCCCAAAACCCTCTCTGTCTTTCAATACATCACTTTAAATATATCTAATGATTTAGCCTCCATCACTCGCTCACGGGCAGAAAATTCCTGAGATTCGCTGCCCTCTGGGTTCTCTCAATTTTAAATGATCAGTCCTTGTTTTGTAGCTGACTTTGTTCATGTGTCTCCCACCAATTCAACATCTCATGGTTCTTCTAGCATTTCAACATCTATCCTGTCAAAATTCCCCAGAATTTTCTGATCAGTCGGAAGAGTCCTGATTAGAAATATATGTCCATTTCCCTCCAGATGCTGCTTATAACATCTGTGGAGGGAAATGAACGAACAGTTTTTCCCTGTAGTTACCTCAGTAGTTTTACTACTCAAGGCTCCAGCATCTACGGACTTTGGAATTTTATGTTTGACTACGGTTACTCCTGCATTCTAAAGTAATAAATATAGACCCAAATTGTTCAACCTATCTTGATCGGACAACTCTCTCGTATTAAGAATTACTCTGGTGAATCTCCTTTAAATTGCCTGTAATGCTAGTATACGTAACTCTGCTATAATACATACTTCCATGATCCGAATTGGATGTAACATGATTAATGATTGGGGAATACTTTGCATTATGTGAGCCGATTTGGTTGTATGTGATATTGATTGAGAACTGGAAAAAAAGCTATTTTGGGAACAAAAACTGACTAGGGAACATGCAGTAACATCCCTGCAGTAATCGGACTTTGGTCGGTCAGTTTAATTGTGATGATATTCTATTAAACAATGTAACATACAGCCTTTAGCTTACAGTAACAAAACTAAGTTATAACTATTAAAAATATTTTTATTTGTGACAATCCTGGAAGAAAAAAGTGAGCTGGAACTCTCTAGTCCCTAACCAGTTTTCCCCATAGATGTAATTGGTTTGAAAAACAATTTTACACAAAGTATTAGGAATGCAAATTTTGTGTTGTAGCAAAACTACTTGTACATCCCATTTTCCTAGCTAAGAGAACCAAAACTGTCCATAGTATTTCGGGTAGAGCCTCACCAACATCATCTACAACCATAACAAACCTCCTTGTACTCCAAACCCTTTGCAATGACAGCCAATATGCTGTTAGCCATCTTAACCACTTTTTGTGATTCATGCAAGAGGACACCGAGTGAAAGGCTGAGAGTGGATGTGGAGAGGATGTTTCCACTAGTGGGAGAGTCTAGGTCTAAAGGTCATAGCCTCAGAATTAAAGGATGTTCCTTTAGGAAGGAGATAGGAAGAAATTTATTTGGTCAGAGGGTGGTGAATCTGTGGTGAATCTGTAGAATTCTTTGCCATAGAATGCTGTGGAGGCCAAGTCAATGGATATGTTTAAGGCAGAGATGGATGGATTCTTAATTAGTATGGGTGTCAGGGGTTATGGGGAGAAGGCAGGAGAATGGGGTTAGGAGGGAGAGATGGATCAGCCATGATTGAATGACGGAGTAGACTTGATGGGCCAAATGGCCTAATTCTGCTCCTATTACATGACATTATGACTCCTCCGAATACTAATTTGCGGTCTATCTCTATTTAGATGATAATCCGCCTTTTGATTCCTCTTACTGAACGAAGTGCGTGATTTCAAATGTCCTTATTACATAGAAACATAGAAAATAGGTGCAGGAGTAGGCCATTCGGCCCTTCGATCCAGTACCACCATTGAATATGATCATGGCTGATCATCCACAATCAGTACCCCGTTCCTGCCTTCTCTCCATATCCCTTAATTCTGCTAGCCCTAAGATTTCTCTCTTTTGAATGCATCCAATGAATCGGCCTCCATTGCCTTCTGAGGCAGAGAATTCCACAAATTCACAACTCTCTGGGTGAAAAAAAATCTTCATCTCATTTCTAAATGGCCTACCCCTTATTCTTAAACTGTGGCCCCTGGTTCTGGGTTCCCCCAACATCGGGAGCTTGTTTCCTGCATCGAGCTTGTTCAATCCCTTAATTTTATATGTTTCTGTGGCGGCTCCCAAGGGTCGGTCCATACTTCTACCGACCCCTCGGCACGGGAATGGACCAGTCCCGGGAGGCGGTCCTGGACTCGGGTATATAAGGACAAGGTTTGGGCGCCAAGCCATTCCGGCAGACTAGACCCGTCTGATACCTGTTACACAATAAAATATACCTTCTCGAAATACCTGGCTCCTTGCCTTTATCGACGCGCTACATTGGTGACCCCGACGGTCCATTCATTAGGATGGACAAAAAAGCAGAATCCGACCGCCCGTCCGGCTCGCAGGCCGACCAGGCCCCAGCTGTCGACGCGGTAGGAATCAAGCTCCCGACCTTCTGGACCACCCGGGCTCGCGTTTGGTTTTACCAAGCGGAGGCCCAGTTCCAGCTGCAGGGCATCACAGTGGATAACACCCGGTTTTTCCACCTGGTGGGAGCCCTTGACCAGGACACGGCTGAAGAGGTAACGGAGTTCCTCCAGGACCCCCCGGCCAACGGTAAATACGAAGCCCTTAAGGAGCTGCTGCTCCAAACCTACGGGCTAACCCGAATGGAACGGGCCGAAAGGCTCCTCCACATGCCAGGCCTCGGTGACCGGCGCCCATCTAGCCTCCTGAAGGAGATGGTCGCGTTACTCGACGGGCACAGACCGTGCCTGATGTTCGTGTATACGTACCTGCACCTGCTGCCGGCCGACATTCGCCTGCAGCTCACAGACGCCTCCTTTGAAGACACCCGGGCCCTCGACAGGCGCGCGGACGCGTTGTGGGCGGCGCGCCGTGATGACGTCAGTAGGCTAAACGTCACTCGACAAGCGCCCGATTTTCTCCGGTCGGGCGGGGGAGCTATGGAAGGAGTGACAGCTACGTCCCGGAGGCCTGCGAGATCGCCCCCGGTGGCCATTGCGGGTCGTGCACCTGCAGTTCCACACCAGCAGGCTCCAGCCAGCACCAGCAGGAGGTACTGGTGTTATTACCACCAGCGTTGGGGTGCGGCAGCCCGACAATGCCGCCAGCCGTGCACGTTTCCGGGAAACGCCGGGGCCGGCTGCCAATAGTCCCCGCGGTGGCCGGCCAGATTCACCGCCTCTTCGCCTGGGATCGGCGGTCCGGGAGCCGCTTCCTCGTGGATACCGGGGCGGAGCTGAGCGTCCTGCCCCCTTCGCCGCTGGACATTCGTTCTGGGAAGCGGGGGCCCATCCTCACCGCGGCAAATGGGAGCATTATTCAGACATATGGCGTCCGCACGGTCCACATCGTTTTCGGCGCCAGTCATTTTACGTGGCTGTTCACGATCGCCGACGTCTCCCAGCCGTTGCTCGAGGCTGACTTTTTGCGGGCTCAGAGTTGGCGGTTGGTGTCGTACTGGAGCAACTCACGGACGGGGGTTGGCGCCCCCTGGCCTTCTTCAGCCGGCAAATTGTCATTTGACAGATTCATAGAAATATATTCAGCACAGAAATCTAAGTAACTGTTCAAATATCTTTTAAATGTTGCAATTGTATCTGTTTTCATCACCTCTAAGCCTTTTCCAGATATTGACCAGCCTTTTGGTGTGAAAAACCTATCCTGCAGATATCTTTTAAATTTCGTGCCTCAAAATGTGCTGACTAGTTCTAGACTCCCATGGCCTTGGAAAATACAGTGCCCTCCATAATGTTTGGGACAAAGACCCATCATTTATTTATTTGCCTCTGTACTCTACAATTTGAGATTTGTAATAGGAAATATCACATGTGGTTAAAGTGCACATTGTCAGATTTTATTAAAGGGTATTTTTATACATTTTGGTTTCATGTAGAAATTACAGCTGTGTTTATACATGGTCCCCCCATTTCAGGGCACCATAATGTTTGGGACACATGGCTTCAGTGATGTTTGTAATTGCTCAGGTGTGTTTAATTGCCTCTTAATGCGGGTATAAGAGAGCTCTCGGCACCTCGTCTTTCCTCCAGTCTTTCCATCACCTTTGGAAACTTTTGTTGCTGTTTATCAACATGAGCACCAAAGTTGTGCCAATGAAAGTCAAAGAAGCCGTTATGAGACTGAGAAACAAGAATAAAACTATTAGAGACATCAGCCAAACCTTGGGCTTACCAAAATCAACTGTTTGGAACATCATTAAGAAGAAAGAGAACATTGGTAATGTAAGGGGTTTTCTGCGCCGAGCTTTCGCCCGACCTAAGGTCCCCGTGCGCAGCTAAGTCCAGCGGCCGAGCCGCACCGTGCGATGTTAGGCCCCGTGGTCGAGCCGCACCGGGCACTGTTAAGTCCAGCGGCCGAGCCGCACCAGCGATGTTGGGCCCCGCGGCCGAGCCGCACCAGCGATGTTAGGCCCCGCGGCCGAGCCGCACCGGGCGATGGAAGGCCCCGCGGCCAAGCCGCACCGGGCGATGAAAAGTCCAGCGGCTGAGCCGCGCCGGGCGATGTAAAGTCCCGCGGCCGAGCCGCACCGGGCGATGGTAGGCCCTGCGGCAGAGCCGCGCCGGCGATGTTGCGCCCCGCGGCCAAGCCGCACCGGGCACTGTTAAGTCCAGCGGCCGAGCCGCACCAGCTTGTTAGGCCCCGCGGCCGAGCCGCACCAGGCGATGGAAGGCCCCGCGGCCAAGCCGCACCGGGCACTGTTAAGTCCAGCGGCCGAGCCGCACCGGGCGATGGAAGGCCCCGCGGCCAAGCCGCACCCGACCCGCGCCCCGCGTCGTGAGGAAGAGACCTAAAAGAGAAAGGTTTCCCCCACCCCCCCCCCCACCCACACCCACACCACCCCCCCCCACCCACACCACCACCCCCCACACATACACAACCAAAAAACAAACAAAAACCATCCTAACACCGACACACAACAAAAAAAAAAAAAGGAAAAAAGACGAACAGACTGCTAGCGAGCCGCAGCCGTTAGGCGCCGCCACTTCCACTGTCAATGTAAAATAAAAATAAAATGCTGGCAATGCTAATCAGGTCGGGTAGCATATGTGAGAGAGACGCAGACTTAATTTTTCTAGATTAATGGCCTTTCCTCAGAACTGGGGCAGATTAGAAAATAGGCATGTTTTAAGTTGAAGAGAAGGGGAAGGTTAGAGAGAAGAAAAATAGTGTTTGTGATAAAGTGGATATTAAGAGATGGATGACTATGATTAGTCAGTCGGCACTGGAACAGGCCATTTAGGTAGCCATGGTTAAGGGGACCATCAGGGGATATTAATCCCAATTATTAGAACTTGGTTTCACCATGGCTTGGTGATTCAAATTCTCATCTTGATGTTTCTTAAATGTTTTGAGAGCCTCTACCTCCACCACTCTCTCGAGCAGTATATTCTAGATTCCAGCTATACTCTGGGTGACTTTTTTTTCTTCAGATCCCCGTTTGCTTCACCTTAAATGTATGTCTCTGATAGTGGTGTTTAAGAGGAACTTTTAGATAGACACAAATACGCAGGAAATGGAGGGATACGGAGCATGTGCATGATTAGTTTAAGTTGGTATTATGTTTGGCATAGACATGGTCCGAAGGACCTATTCCTATGCCGAATCTGCACTTATAGCACTCAAATCCATATTTCAACTGTTGTCATAATTTTTTTAATAAAGTTGTTCCGAGACCACCTGCTCTTGCATTCTATGGCCCAGTTAATGAAAGCAAGTCGCCCATACACGTTCTTCTCCATCCGACTTTCTGCTTCCACCTTTGGAGATATTTAGGCTTATCGACCTAGGTCCCTTTGTTCCTCAATAAATCGCTAGGGCCCTACCATTTATGATGCAAATCCTATCCTTATTTAAGCTCATAGGTAACAGAATTAATTCTTATCTGACATTGCTGTGTGCAGTTTATGATTAATCAGTATCATTCTGTCGTCCCAGGCTATCCTCACTCTCTTCAATTCCACCAGTTTTCTTTTCATCTGCAAACATACTAATTGCACCATACATTTACATGTAATTTTTTAATGTACAGAAAAAACAAAGGATTCTAGCACTGATCCCTGTGGTGCATTGCTGGTTACAAAAGTAACTTTCCATCATCACCCTCTGTCTCCTATTATCAAGCCCATTTTGGATCCAATTTGCCAAATTTTCTTGGATTCTTTCAGCTCATATTTTGGACCAGGCATTCATGTGCTACCCCTGACAAAAGCTTTACTGAAGTCCATATAAGTTGCTTCAACTGTTGATCTTGGCATCATGCACGTCATTGTAGGCTGAAGGGTCTGTTCCTATGCTGCACCGTTCCGTGTTCCCCTACTGTCACTCCCTCCACTTGATCAACTACATTCCTCAAGATAAGGTCGGATAATGCTCCAAAGGACATGTCAGAGTATTTGTTGAATAATGCACTGATTTGCATTTCATGGATTTACTTTGCCTGGCATTTGCTTGACAGTTATTTTGCAATTTTCTGAGATCGGATGAAACCAGCTGATAAACACGTCCTAGTATACTGAGCAAAACTTGCCCTAATGTTCCCCCTTTCCCAAATGGTAAGCTTGCACCTTTCTCTTCTCTGTGGCTTTTCTCTGGTTACCTTATCCATGGGCTCGCATCTTGTTCCCATTAATTTGACCTACTGAACTGCCAACTGCTCTACTTGCTTTTCAAACACCATGATAAAGATAAGAATTGCAATCCATGATTTGATTATACTATCCCTTTATAGACTTTCTTTATTTACCATACTAGCTTTCTACAAAGGACTGAGCTCTGTCTAAGAGCCATAGAGCTATAGAGCACCGCAACTGACCCTTTTACTCAACTCATCCCTGCTGACCAAATGCCTAACTGAGCTAGTCCACTTTCTGTGCCTAGACCATATCCTTGCAAGTCTTATCTATCCTTTAAAATATCTAAGTGTTTTTAAAATATCATAATTGTACCTGCTTCTATTGCTTTCTCTGGCAGCTCGTTCTGTATACACACTGCCCTCTGTGTAAAAATGTTATTCCTTGGGTGCCTTTTAAAATCTGTTCCCTCTCATCTTAAACCCATGCCCTCGAGTGTGTGCGTCCTTATCTATGCCCATCTTGATTTATACATCCAAGGTCCCCCTTAGCTTCCTACACTCCAAGAAATCTCACCAATACCACACTTCCTTGGAAGGCTAAGGAAATTTGCCATGTCTTCAATGACTCTTATCAATTTCCATAGATGCACCATAGAAAGCATCCTTTGCACCACAGCTTGGTAAGACAACTATTTTGCCCAAGACCACAAGAAATTGCAGGGAGTTGTGAACACACACTGGCACCCCCCCTGCCCCAGCACATCTCCTCATCCCATTGACTTTATCTATATTTCACACTGCCTCAGGAAAGCAGCCAACCCAAGGACCAATTCTACTGTAGTCTTTCTCTTTTTTTCTTCCATTGGGCAGGAGATACAAAAAGCTTGAAAACATGTACTACTAGATTCAATAACAGCTTATTGCAGCCAGATATTAGACACTTGAATTGACCTCTTGTATGCTAAGGCTATATTCCCAATCTTGTTGTGACCCTTGCATTTTTTAAATCTCTACTTTCTCTGTGTCTCTAACACTCTTCTGCACACTTTTTCTCTATTGCACTTTTTCTCGTGTGCGCGGTGTGATTTGCCTGGAAAGCATGTAAAAAGTTTTTTTTGCTGTATCTTGGTACTTGACTATAATAAACCAATAGCAATACCAATTTCTCCCATTCCCAGTTCTGAAGGGTCTTTAAGCTGAACCGCAAACTGCTTTCTCTTTATGCAGATACTTTCTTGACCGAGTTCTTCTAGCTATGTGATCTTGCAGTTATCAGGCAAATTAAAGTTCTGCCATCTCTAGTTGTGAATGGTGTGGACAATTACACATCTAACATCAGAGGCTACATGAATACTCTTGATGCAGTGAACATGTGAATGCTAAAGCCAAGTAAAACATTCTTCACTGAATTCAGCCCCAAGTATAATGTTTAATTACCCCCATTTCCTTCTGAGAATTGCCTTGATCACATAGGCTACCCTTTAGCCATTTTTTTCATTTCATCTGATATCAAGACACAGTTGGATATAGCAAAGGCGACTGGTCTGGTTATTGTTCCAGCTGTTGTACTGAAGACATGCTCTAGAACAGGGGTGGCCAAACTTGCTTAATGTAAGAGCCACATACGATAAAGTTCAGATGTTTGAGAGCCGCAAGACATGAACAAAATTTACACATACGTTTTTATTGTTACATACACATTTTGTTACAAAAATTTTATATAAATATTAAGCAATGCATGTATGCAATAATATTTATTCATGTATGCAGTTTTTTAAACTCTTAATTTGTATTAGTTTCAGTAATCACAAAGTACACATATATACCAAATGTTTTCAAAATCTTGACTGATGATTGTTTTAACTATATTGAGCGTATTTAATACGGTAATGAACTACGGGTACTTCTAAGAAAAATGTGCGAATTTGCATTTCAGTAACATAAAATTAGACTGCCAAAACTAAAACTAAAAAGGAAAAATGTTTTAATGATATTTATTTGTCTTAGTAAATATCAGGTCAAAACATGGAGGAAAATATGTTTTAAAAAAAAGCAAACCAATAAAATTAGAGATATTTTAATCAGATACCACCTTACAAAATTACAGTCTTATAATATTTTTATGACAAACAGACAATGCTACAACTATCAGGCTATTAAAGCCGCTATTTACTGCTAGTAGTGGTCTTGTGTAACCCTTGCTGACCTGACATTTCTTTAATCCCTCTGCCTCCCACCATTCCCTCCCCAGCACTAAAGAACAATGCCTCACTCTGATTTAGCATTAAAATCAGGATTTAAATTCTTAAATATTTTTACTAACCATGAACATTAAACTTACGTTTTATTCCAATGGGGTCTCAATTCATACCCAGTAAATAATTATAAAGCTTGAAATTTTTTCTTATTTACCTTTTATATTAACTGATGAAAAAAGGAGCTCAGCCAACATATTTCCACGAGCCGCATATTAAAGGTCAAAGAGCCGCATGTAGCTCGCGAGCCGCGGTTTGGCCACCCCTGCTCTAGAAACAACTGAGTGGCCTACTGCTGCCTCCATTTTCTTATGTTACTGTATCAAAGAAAGCAGTGCTTCTAGTGAAGCTGTTTTGATACATTTATAGAACAGGCATATACTTAACAGTATGAAAAAAATGCCTGAAAACCTGAACAAATCAAACTGAATAAATTCCCACTCCATGAACTATTACCACTCATCAGAAAATTGAGGTATCGCAAACAAGATTTTCATTGCAGCTCTCTTTCACCATACTTGTGCAAATGGCTAGACTTGACAACAATGCTAACAACATTTACACCATTCTGCTTATTCTGCCCAGTTTTGCTTTCTATGGAACCACTTGGCCCCAGATGTTCATGGATGATGTCACAATCTTCAATTCCATTTGCAGCTTTTTAGAAAATGACATCCATGTCCACAAACGGCAAAATTCCATGAGGTTTAGGAAAATAGAAACACAAGCAGTCTATTTGGCCCTTCAAGTCTTTACTGCCTTTTAGCCTAATAATGAAAACAATGTCATTTGGTCAGGCAACATCTATGGAGTATGAGGTAAGGTTTCAGATTGATGGGAAGTTAATGCTTCAGATCAAGTCTATCCAAGGTATCAACATTATCTAAAGGTTCAGCTGCACCAGCCATGTAAATAATGTTGAAACAAAAGCAGCTTCGGTCTGGTCATTCTGAGTTGATGACACACTTCCCAACACAAGAATTTCCACCATCTACAAAATACGGAAGGGTGAACAAATATTCCCGTCATGCCTGGTCAGTGTAACTTCAGCGATATTCAAGATGCTTGATATCATCTTGAATAAAGCAACCTGCTTGTCTGACATCTATTCATTAACTTTATTACTGGTGATCTCTACCATCAAGATGAACAAGAATACCAGGTACAGGGGAACACTGCCAAATGCAAGTTCCCCTCCAAGCAGCACATCATCCTGACTTTAAATTGTGGAACTTTATATTCAGCAATATTCTTGTATATGTTCAGAGGATTTCAGTGGTTCAAGAAAGAGCTCCTGCCAGCTGCTGACTCCTGAAAAATGAATAAACAAAATCATGGCTGCAGTCTACCATTTGTAATGTTCATGAGTCACTCTGACGGTACTTCCTGAACCTATCACAAGCACATAGAACACCACTCCCTATTGGTTTCCTCCAAGTCACATAACGGCTTGACTTGGAAGTCCTGCAAGTTCTTCCCCTACAGCAGAAATACCTTCACCACAAGAACGGCAATGGTCAGTAAAACAATTTGTGCCACCTACTCAAGAGCATTTAAGGATGGAAAATAAATGTTAACAGTTATTTGGTGTTCATTCATGAAGCCCAAGCTATTTTGGGAACAACCATATTATCTTTAGCTATAGGGTCTAATGCTAGATGGTTACCTAATCATTTGCAGTTGAAAAGACTCTGTGCTGCACAAGGTCCTGTCAATCAGCTGGAAACCTGCCTTCTTGCAGGAGTTTGTCCTCAGGACTTCATAAGATGGCATGTAACAGATGTTCAGTACATAGTATGGCATGTGACAGATGAGCTTGCTAGACATTAAGCCCTTTAAGTCTGCTTTAAATAAAGCAGTAATATTCCAGTTCAATTCATAATTAGATTAAATGTTTATTATCATATACATCAGGGTGCAATTAAATTTCTTGTTCACATGAAGCTCACAGAATAAACAACATGCATAGATTCATAACAAAAAACTCAACGGTGAATGCAAAAAACAGCAAAATCTGAATAGTGCAAAATAATATTAAAGTACATTAATGGAACCAAATAAAGGAGGGTTAATGGTAAGACTACATGGCAGTACCTCCGCAAATAAGGTGTGAAAGAGGTGATTGATTGAGGAGTCAGAAGGCAATGGGGAATAAACTTTTCTGAAATAAACCTCTCGCCAGAAGGTATGAGAAAAAAAGGACTGGCATCCTTGACGATACTTCCAGCCTTCCTGATGGAATGAACCGGATAGAAGAGGGTTACAAGTTTGTGGATGGACTGTACAGTGTTCATCACTATCCGCAGGTTCAGGCAGTCAAAAGCCAAGCAGTTGCCTTAGCCGGTTGAGGTGGATCCCGTTGGAATACTTTGAACAGAGCATTTGCAGAATTTCAAAAAATCCTGGACATGACGAGACAAGAGTGTTTAATTGTCAAATATACCAGGATCAGAACAATGAAATTCTTACTTGCTGTAACTTTACAGGCCCATTAACGCACCTAGTATATACATTACAGTATATATATAAAAAATAATACACTAAATTTTCAGTAAAACTAGTTAACCAGAGAATAATAGTGCAAACCAAAGTACATAGTGTAACCAAAACTATCCATAGGAGATCATTGCTGAGGTAGGCTTGTGGTTAGAGTTGTGTAGTTTGGTTCTACAGCCTGATGGTTGATGGGAAGAAGCTGTTCCTGAACCTGGAGGTCCTGGTTCCCGGGCTCCGGTACTTTTGAGGTGATGTGATGAGAATGTGGCCAGGGTAGCTGTGATTACTGGATGATATTAAAAATATAGCACTTCCTGAAGATCACTTCAACAGTCAATAACTGTGATGGACTGGATAATGTCCACCACTTTCTGGAGCCTCCTTTGTTCCTGGGCATTCAAGTTACTGAACCAGGTGGTGATGCAACCTGTCTGTATTCACTCTTCTACACACCTGTCGAGGTTTGATAGAGTGGTGATATTGCCAGGATGACCCATCAAAGAAGATGTTGTTAAAGAACTGATATTTATAACTAATATAATTAGAACCATGTGACTCAGCTCGCTTTTCTTTTAATTTAATTAAATCACCTTTAATTTGAGATTAGTTTATGAGAAATGTTCTTAGTTTTTTCCTCAATATTAATGGTAATGAAGAAATAATATAGCAGTGACAAATTGTAATGGCAAAATAGCCTCAAGACTCTCTTTACACTAATATTATTTTTCATATTTCATATTTCAGATACAGCGCGGAAACAGGCCTTTTCGGCCCACCAAGTCCGCGCCGCCCAGCGATCCCCGCACATTAACACTATCCTAATGACTGTGATTATGCACAGCTTCAATCAATGAATGAATGAATGTATGAATGAATGAATAAGTTTATTGGCCAAGTATGCATACAAGGAATGTGCCTTGGTGCTCCGCTCACAAATGACAACACAAACATACAGTTAACAATTAAGAATAAAGCATAACCACGTCAAAACAATAAGGATACAACATTACGGTCTAAACATGTGGGTGAGCAAAAAAGAGACTACAGACTTCGGACAACGCCATCTATGGCTGATGACACCACTGTGGTTGGCCAAATCACCGGTGGTAATGAGTCTGTACAGGGCAGTGATAGAACACCTGGTTGAGTAGTGTTCCAACATCAACTTCCCACTTAACGTCAACAAGACCATGGAACTGATTGTTGACTTCAGAAAGGCGAGGTCAGGAGACCATGCACCAATTTTTATTATTGGCTCAGTGGTGGAGGGAGTTAGTAGTTTCAAATTCCTGGGCGTTAACATTTTGGATAACCTGTCATGGGCCGAGCACATAAAAGTAATCTCAAAGAAGGCTTGCTAGCGCCTCTGCTATCTTAGAAGTTTAAAGAAATTTGGTACGTCTCTGAATGCCCTGACAAACGTTTACAAATATTTAGAAAGGAACTGAAGATGCTGGTTTACACCAAAGATAGACACAAAATGCTAGAATTAAATGCAAAATTCGGGTCAGGCAGACCTCCTAACCCGTCCGAATTTGGCGGAAAGTTTCCGCTTTCTTATTTCATTTCTGCCATTCCGATTTTGCCTCACATTTTTCCACAAAATAGTCGGTAATTTCAATTTGTCAATTGCGCCACTCAATATATGCTAGATGGTATAGGAGTGATCGAAATTGCCGACTGTTTTCAGATGGCTAATATCGATGCGTTGTATTGCGATCCTTGTTAGCATGGTCACAGACTCGCGCTATGAAATCCTTCCGTATGCTTAGTCGAGTCACATATATCAACACGTACATCGCCGCGGGGTCATCGGCGACGACAATCAGGGATATATAGCACATTAACAGCTGCGGACGGCCATATTATGAATTTTGATGTAAAATTCTGAACTTTGGACATCAAAATTATGAATTTGTAAAATCAAATGTTGGGAGGTCTGGGTCAGGACCCAAAACTTCATCTAATCATTTTCTCCAGAGATACTGCCTGACCTGTTGAGTTACTCAAACTTTTACATGCAATATACTGTACTTTAATGCTTCCTGACTGTTTGCATCATGATAAAGCAATTCCAAAGAACAGGAACATAAGAAGGTGCAGAAAGTGGTGGACTCAACCCAACCCATCACGGGTACAACCTTCTCCTCCATTGAAAGCATCTACACGAGCGCTGCCTCAAGAAGGCGGCAACTATCATTAAGGATCCCCACCATTTGGGCCAGGCCCTGTTCTCATATCCACCATTGGCTAGGAGGTACTGAAGTCCCACACCACCAAGTTCAGGGACAACTTCTGTCCTACAACTATGAAGTTCTTGAACGAACCAACACAACCCTACCACTACCCTCACCTCAACACCAAAACCTCTTGCACTACTGTGGACCTGATTTGCTTTTCAAATTATATTTTTGTACTGATGTGTTACTTTTTGCACATTCTTCTTTTAGAATTTTTATATCTAATTTATGTAGGATTTTTGTATAATTTCTTTTTTGTATGTTTGTCTGAGTCTATGTGCCTGTGCTTCACTGCACTCAAAGCATATGGCAATGAACTTGAACTTTATTAATACTAACTGAACATATTCCAGGAATTGAGTCGCAATGTTCTGTATTTTTTCTAAAAAATAAATTCCTGGCTAGAAATGTTTCCTGTTTAAAATGGTGAGTATCAGGTCAGCTATACAATGCCTGCTATTTGATTGCAATAATGTCAGTGAAATTAAATATTATATGTTGTGTAGAATGGGTAGTGAATACATTATTTGTCAACATGACATGGTTTCTTTCTCTACCAATCTGTTTCAAGGTAGCTTCAAATTATTTGCAATGTTGTGATCGTCTGTTATTGAGTCTGTTATTAAGTTGCACCTTTAATCAAAAGTTTAATATGGACTACTCCAAAAAATTTGAGAGTTTCAGTAGAATTTAACCAAGGATTTCAACGGTGCTTGTCTACTTTCAAGTTTTATTTTGCATTTTTTGGGTTTAGTCTAATATCTTTGTATGTTTCTCCTAGCTCCCCGGAAAGTTCCACCACATCCCCCAGTCAACCCTGAAGTTAAAGAAAAAACTGAGACATCCGTTACTTTGGCTTGGTCACTGCCTCAAGATGTACCACCTGCCCCTGTGACTGGGTACATAGTAGAAAGAAAGAAAATAGAAAGCAGTACCTGGACAAGGTGTCATACTTCAGAAAAGATAGGGGCACAAGAGTTCACAGTAAGGGGCTTGCCAGAAGGAGCTATTTATCAATTCAGAATCAGTTCTGTAAACAACTTTACTCAGAGTGAATATTTAAAAATCCCAGGAACTTTTTCCATTGGTGAGTATCATCTTTCTCTTCGTGCATAATTCTCTATTATCGGCCAATAATTTCTGCTCTTTTCTTTAATTCATTCTAAAATAAACTACAATTTTCACAGTCATAGAAGAATTACAACTCAGAAGATGCCACTCAGGCAGCCCTGTACAAGACATTCTCACTCTGTCCTCCTCACAGGATCTTACAGAGGTGTGTGAAAGGGAATAGATAGGGTGAACGCAAAGAGTGTTTTCCCAGAGTAGGGAAATCAAGAATAGCAGGCATAGATTGGTGAATGGGAAAAGATTTAATAAGAACCAGGGTGGCACATTTTTCCACACACAGGCTGGTGGGTATATGGAATGAGGTTCCAATGGTAGTAGTTGAGACAGGAACAATAAGAATATTTTAAAATATGTGGACAGGGGTAGGAAAGGTTTAGAGGGATATGCGCAAAGGTGGATAAATGGGAATATTTGATAGGATATCTCGGTCAACGTAGATAAGTTGGGCTGAAGGGCCTGTTTCCATGCTGTATGACTCTGACTCATTAGACTGCAGGTTTTCCCTTTCTAGCAAGAATTCTGTTTCCTTTTGGACATTGTGGTTAGATTGCACTTGGAGTATTCTGTACAGTTCCAGTTAGCATATTCCAGGAAGGATGTGGTAGCATAGAGAGCAGAAAACTATCAGGATGTTGTCTGAAATCGATAGCTGTAGTTATAAGGAGAGAGTAGATAGGTTGGGGTTATTCATCCAAGGTCAGGCAATCCTGAGGAGTGACCTTATAGAGGTTTATAAAATTATAAAAGGGCATAGATAGGCTAGATGGTAAGCATTTTTCCCCCAGGAATCTAGAACAAGAGGGCACACGTTTAAGGTGAGATGGGAGAAATTTAAAGCTATTTGAAGAGTAAGGTTTTCATGCAGAGGGTGGTGAATATCTGGAACCAGCTGATGGAAGAGAGGGAGGTGGCAGAGAGGGAGGTGGCAGACACAGTTACATTTAAAACTTGTTTGGACTGGTAGTTGGATAGGAAAGGCGGAGGTACAAGCCTAATGCAGCCAAATGGGATTAGTATAGCATCACAGAGGGCGTGCACAATTACAACAAAAAAAACATTCTGACAGATATATATCTTGATATTTCGGAAGGGCTTAGAGAGCGATGGGTTAAATGTAGGCAAATAGTACTAGCTTGGTATTCCAACTACGTCTGCATGGACAAAGTGGGTTGAAAGGCCTGCTTGTGTGCTGTACAGCTCTGTGCCTCTGATGGGGTGAGCTGTAAGAGTCATAAGTGACAGGAGCAGAATTAGGCCATTCGGCCCAACAGATCTAATCTGCCATTCAATCATGGCTGATCTATTTCTCCCTCCTAACCCCAGTCTCCTGCCTTTTCCCCATAACCCCTGACACCTGTACTAATCAAGGGCCTTTTCTGCCCTGCATGTTACTATGATTCTATGATCATGAATGAATCTACCTCCAGTGCCCCCCTGCAAGGGTTTTGTTGATTCTAATCATTTGCTGTGCAAAAAATGTTTTTTTTTCATTTTGCTTAAGGTTTTGTCGCTAATCATTTTCATTTTCTGTCCTCTCGTTTTCAAGCCTTTTTTCAGTGGGTGTAGATTCTCTCGATCTCTGTCTGGACTCCCCATGATATTAAATGTCTTTATTAGATCCCCTCTGAACCTTTTTTGGTTCCATGGAGAACAATGCTAGTTTTTCTAATATTTCTATAACAAATATACAATGCCTGGAATCATCAATCTACCTGTTGATATGTTTTAGTCAAGATAAAAACAAAAATTACATATTTTATCATTAAAAATGCTATAGCTTAAATTTTTTTAAAGGATCTTGGACTTCACATAATTGAGACAAGGATGGTTTTTGTCCGCAGTGGCCTCCACTGCCTCATGTCTAATGAGAGTTAAAATCATTATGTAATTGCAGAACCCAACCCTGAATAATTCTTCGTTTTAGGCTCTGTTTTAGGCTTCGTTTAGGTATTAAAAGATGCTCCTTTTAATACCTGCCAGGGTTACATAGTGACATCAGACTTTGTGCAGTGCATATGAGGCTGTGAATATGTTTCAAATTATTTGTGCATATGAGGCTGTGAACTGAATGGGTTTTTGTAGATTGAAACACCTTAAACCACTTGGTTATGATCTGCTTTGGTCTTAACTATAGGATAACATAATTTCGCGTGGTCTGCAGCCAAAAAGAATGGGTGCCAGTTTTTTTCCACATTTGTTCTTTTGTATTTTCCTTAATAATTCCACCTAGCAGCCGAACCTCACATCAAAGTTGTCAGGAGGCTTTGTGACAGCAAACATCACCCCAGGATAGTGTTCTGCCTCTCTGGTGCCAGGGTGACAGGGTTCAGGATGTCTCCAAGCAGCTGCAGAATATTCTTAAGGGGAGGGGGAGCAGCCAGAGGTCATTCTGCACATTAGCAAAATGACATGGGTATGAGGTCCTGCAGAGTGAATAAAGGGAGTTAGCCAAAGGTTAAAATGCAGGAATTCGAGTAGAGTAATCTCTAGATTGCTCCCAAGTCACATGCTAGTGAGGGTAAGAGCAGGAAGATAGGACAGGAGAATGCATGGCTAAGGAGTTGGTTCAGGGGGCAGAGATTCAGATATTTGACCAGTACAAGAGGGACAGGTTGCTCCTGAACAGAAGGGGAAACAATGTCTTGGTGGACAGGTTTGTTAGTGCTACTTGGGATTGTTTAAACTAGATTGTCAGTGGGGCAGAATCCAAAGCAGGAGTGAGGCATTTGTGAGACTGGAAGTTGATTAAATCAAAATCTGTAGACAGAATAGGCAGGAGCACGGCAGGGAGCGAGGAAAAACTATTGGATTAACTTGCATCTATTTCAATGCGAGAAGCCTGACTATAGTCCCCCAAATAGTCAACAGGAATTAGAAGAACAAATATGCTGGGAGATTCTATTGCTTTGACCCACAGCCAGGCAGCAATTTTAAGGGTGTAGCACAGAAATGGGCCCTTTGGTGACCTTTTTTTTAACCTGTCTACATTAATGCTATTTGCCAAGATTATGACTGTATCTATCTATGCCTTGCCTTGTAAACGTACAAGCATCTTTTCGTTTACATGCCTCATAAATGTAGGAATTATATCTGATTCCATTACCTCCTTGTAGCCTATTCTAGATTACAACCATTCTCTGTATGAAAAAACTTACCCCTAAAATCCCTTTTAAAATTCCTTCCTCTCACCTCTCTCCTTCTGTTTTTGGTACACCCTCCATAGGAAAATGAATTTAACTATCTACCCTATATATGCCTGTAAACATGTTATTTATTTCTCTCAGGTCAGTCTTCCTCGTCTTCTTCGTTCCTAGTTTATTTAATCTCTCTCTATGGCTTAAATCCGCCAACCCATGCAATATGCCAATGCATATCATCTGCACTCTCTCTTGAGCATAACCATATTCTTCTTAGAGTGGTGATCTGAACTGCATACAATACTCCATGTGGTCTAACCAGTATTTTGTAAAGTTATAACATAACAATCCAAGTACATTACCTATGAAGGCAAGCATGCCATATGCCATCTTCACTACTTTATTGACCTGTGTTGTCACTTTCAGGGGACTATGGACCTGAATGTCCAGGTCTCTCTATTCATGCACAATCTTTAGAACCCTACTATTTATTGTACTTGTTCTACCCATATTTGACTTCCCAAAATACATCACCTCATATTTATGAATAAATTGCATTTGTCAAAACTCTG
Organism: Rhinoraja longicauda; assembly: GCF_053455715.1. NCBI lineage: Eukaryota > Metazoa > Chordata > Chondrichthyes > Rajiformes > Arhynchobatidae > Rhinoraja > Rhinoraja longicauda. Next base: position 92,057,575 of record NC_135954.1, read on the forward strand.
CTTACTTTCCATCTGATATATCACCTGTTGCAGCCTTAGACATAATTTTTCACTATCACAGTACCTATAATTTTTGTTTCATCTCCAAATTTACCAATTACATACCCCTCATGTTCATAGGTTAACAACCCATAGGTTGTTAATATATACCACAAACACCAAAGGACCTAGAATCGATCTCTGAGGTCACCATCGATTACAGACTTCCACTCAGAAAAATATTGTTCAACCACTACCACTGCCCCCTATCACTAAGCCAATTTTGGATCAAAATGTACAAAATCTAGGATGGAGGATTTCGGTAAAGATAATTTCATTGTAAATTGAGAATTCACCAATAAATTGATTGAGACAAATTATGAGGCATGGAAAATATCAGGTCATTATATATTAAATGATCTGGAAATGTATCGAATAGATTAAAAAAGTGATAGTTATTATTTAGTTTTTTTAGTTTCTCAGTAAATTGAATATAAAGTGATTTGAAGGCTAATAATGAAATGTATTTTGTTCTGTCAGAACCTAGAATTTCTATTGAGAAACCACTGCAAAATGTTGAAGCACCAGCTGGTGAAGATGCTACTTTCAACATTGAACTATCTTCTGTTGCTCCGGGAACGTGGTTCATAAAAGGAAAAGCTGTACAAAACTGTGATAATTACATAATAGAGAGAACAAAAAATGAACACACATTAATTATTAAACGAGTGAAGTCTTTGGACAATGAAGCAGAAGTGAAGTTTATAGCTAGGAATGCTGAAAGCACTGCTAAATTAAGAGTGAAAGGTGAGCATTATTCTGGATGTTTGCTGCTGATTTTGAGTTTCTTATTATTCCAATAGTATTTGGTCAAAATATGTACAGTGCCCTCCGTTATGTTTGGGACAAAGACCCATCATTTATTTATTTGCCTCTGTACTCCACAATTTGAGATTTGTAATAGAAAAAAATCACATGTGGTGAAAGTGCACATTGTCAGATTTTATTAAAGGGTATTTTTATACATTTTGGATGACACATTGATATGCAATATCGTAAGTTTCATCTATCTTCCATTTTATTTCCGTGCCATCTCCACCATTAAATAAATTATTTTTGCTTCTCTAACTGTCCCGTTAAACCATTAGTCCCACAGATATTTCCTTCATTTTACCTATCTGGTGCCAACCTTCACTGCTATTAAACATTAACATATTTTTCTCTTTTTCCCAGTTCTGATGAAGGGTGCCGGACCTGAGACCTAACAATTTCCCTTTCTACAGATGCTGCCTGAGCTGCTGAATATTTCCAACATTTTTGTTTTTATTTTGTCATGGGAATATTCATTGACTGGAGAGAGCTGGATGCAAAGATTATTCCTTTAAAAGAAATGGCGAGAGAGTAAAATAGTCTCTCCTAATCACATTATGAGTAAATCACTGCTTTATTATTCGGTAGGAATATTTGCATTACTGGATGTAGGGAAAGGGAGAGGTGAAAAGATAGATGTTGCATCTCCAACAAGCCAGAGATTAAGCAATTTATTTTCCCTTTGAAGGGTCGTGCGTCTTTGGAGCTCTCTTTCTTAATCGGGGTCTTTGAGTATTTTTAGCAAAAAGGTAGGGAGAATTTTGATAAGCAAGGGTTTAAAGTTTACCAGAGGTATGTGGGTGAGCTTAATGTCTTATTTAATGGTGAAATATGTTCAAGATCTGAAAGGCCTTTCTTGGCTTAATAGATATGCTTGTATGTTCAATGAAGGAACTGCAGATGCTGGTTTAAACCGAAGATAGACACAAAATGTTGGAATAACTCAGTGGGACAGGCAGCATCTCTGGAGAGAAGGAATGGGTGACGTTTTGGGTTGAGACCCTTCTTCAGATTGCTGAGTTACTCCAGCTTTTTGTGTCTATCTTCTGCTTGTATGTTCATATGATCTAAAACACTATTTATAATAAAAAAATGTTTGTTTCCAGATGCAGCTGTCAAATTCTTAAACAAGCCAGAAACTCCACCTGAAGTTATAGCAATAGCCTCAGAATGTCTGGAATTGTCTTGTGAGGTATCACAAGTTAATGCTGTGGTTACATGGAGAAAGGATCAAAAAGAGGTTAAGCAGGACCAGAGGATAAACATCATCTCTCAGGGAACACTACACAAACTTGTCATCAAAAAAGTGCAGCAGAGCGACCAAGGAGATTACACCTGCATGTCTCATGATGACAGTCTAACATTCCAAGTTAAGATCAGAGGTAGGAATAAGTTTGCTCATTGCTTTAATGATAATAAGCTGAAGTAACAAGTAAGAAGGTTGGCTACAGCTCATTGTACCAAATTCAAATCTGAGAAAGGAAGCCTTAATTCTTCATCATCAATTGTGAGTTGTGAAAAATTACATTTAGCTTGTTGTCTTCCCTACTCTTTGTTCTAAAATCTAATGACCTAATTCCTACTTCCTCATTGACCTTATTTACTCCTTTGTAATTTTCAATCATGGTTGTGTATTTTCTTGTGGATCTGATACAAGCATAATAGAGTTTTTTGAGGAGGTGGCAAAGCTGATGTATGAGTAAAGGTTTTGACAAGGTCCTTCATGGTGGGCTAATCCAGAAGATTTAAAGTATGGTATTAATGGCGATCTGGTAGATTGGATTTAAAATTGGCTTGACCACAGAAGACATAGGGTTGTGATGGATGGGTGTCATCCTGACTGGAGGTTGGTGACCAGTGGTGTTCTATAAGGAGCAGTTCTGGAACTTGTTTGT